>NC_088781.1:43520404-44154614 GCF_958450345.1 Calliphora vicina | reverse complement strand
TCTTTAGTATAAGACTTAGTCTTTAGTATAAGACTTAGTCTTTAGTATAAGACTTAGTCTTTAGTATAAGACTTAGTCTATAGTATAAGACTTAGTCTTTAGTATTAACATTAAATATTCTTCAAAATATAGGTGTCAGGTGTACAGAAGAATTACCATATTGGTCATGACACACACCATAGAATCAAGCCCAGAAAATAGATTGGATCTTTAAAATCAGAATGCCAACAAGGTTCACATTAAATGATCCTTGTCATTTGTGGTGGCTCAATGACTGAAGTGGGCACTGGTGTGAGTTTTGTCTGATGATCTTGTCCTCCTATTATTTAAGGATGTTCGATATCTGTAATATAACGATTTGGTGGCAGAAATCTACAACATTGATATAGCAGCGAAGAAATATAGAAAATTTCCTCTTGAAATGTCTACCATTGCACAGTGGGACAATCTGGAAATACATCTGGCATTTCGCGTCACTTCAAATTTTACCCCGATCGGTTTAAAAAAGCGGACCAAGGAATGGCAAAATTTTAAAATTTAAATTTTGAAATGCCTATAACTCCGTAATTATAATAGATAAAATAGCGCACGCAAGCATGTTTTTTCAAGACCTAGCGCTTTCCAAAAATATAAAAATCTTTGAAATCGGATGGGAAACAATAAAACGGCACGTGTTTAACATGCCGAAGGTACCCTACTTTGAGCCGCCCATAGCGCCGCCCCTGGAGGATTTGTAGGGCCCGATCGGATTAGACGTATAGAAATGCCAGATTTATTTCAAACAAATTTTTATTGTGCCCCACTGTGCATTGATATCAACGAGTTTTCAAGGAGTCGGGGTTCTTATTTTCAACATGATATATGTAAGTATCTTCTTTAGCCCAGCCATTTCGAGTTTGTATGGTTGCCGGAACATGAGGGAATTCGAAGTAATGAAATGGTTCTTATAGACACATAATGGACATAGAGTAGAAATGAATGTGTAAACGACATGATAACTATTTCAGAAGAGAATGTAGAGGAGCGCCGACTAAAATTAGCGTTTATTAAAAATTTGAACTGTCTCAAAAATGTGTCGTATGTAGGAATCTGGTCAGATTTGTCAAAATTTAACATTTCTGATCTATACATACATATTTATTACTTCACTTTAAAATTCGATCTACTATAACCCCAAGGTTGGCCAGTGCAGACCTCTGTAAATGATAATCCGTTAAAAACAATGAGAGGAAAGAAACATTTAACCGTTTTTTTCAAGGTCAAGTTATATTTAAAGACATGCAAATGTGTAAATTACCGTTCGTGCTGGTAATGGCGCTATAGGTGTTGGTGGAGGTAATAGTGGGCTACCGTATGCAAATCAAATATAAACTAAATTCCCAAAAAATAAACAAAGCAATACTGAAGATTTTACGAATGCACTTCACGTACAAATTATAACAAAAGTGCGGTCATCGTATTAAAAAAACTCAAACAGGTAGAAACAACAACAGTAAATACATATAATGATAGGAGATTTCAGTGTTAAACAGCCGTGAAAAATAACTTCTTAAATTACCATAAATAAAACCAAAACATTCTCTGAAATAATTTACATATGTATACATAAATTAACCTTTTACTTTTTGAAGATCAGTATTCATGGCGCTGCCAGGAATACTGAACTATTTAAAGGCCTTCCTCACACAAATTGATCTAGATTTCCTAATTTTCTAGCATGGAACTTAATAGTTTTTGAATACAAACTAAATATGTTTTTATTTTCTGATGTTAATGTCAGCATTTTAATTAAATTTATTTGCATTTGTTTTTGTTATTTTGTTTAAAGTTAAATACATTTTTATTACTTAATAATTTTGTTGCTTTATGCTGCAATCGTTATTGAAAAATGTTGCTGCGGATAAGCAGCAGTACGTATGTGTGTATAATTTAATGCAAACATATGTGACTTGCATACCCACTGTGCTAATAATGTGTGTCCGGCTGATGGATGGACGGACGGACGGACATTCAAGCATATGTACTATTACAAATAATGATGATGGTCAATGGTAGAATGAATCAATGAATAGTTTTAGTTAGTTAATTATTGTCTTGGTTTGTTGTTGTTTGTTTTGTTTTAAGTTTTTTTGTTTATTGTTAAGAAATACTTGTTGTTTCTTATGCATATTGGCAAATTGTTGTTTTCCCGCCTTTACTTGGTTTTTACTTGGTTATTTTGGGGAGTGTTTGTTACATGTAAACTTTTGGCTTGCAAAATTGTTTTTTTTTTTTAAATTGCATCATTTGCATGTAGAAGGTGGACATGAAGTGGTTCTTTCGGAACGATTTGTTTAAAGCAAACATTTTATTTAAATTTATTATTTAATTGAAATTTTGATGTTGACATTTTTATACACAGATGAATGAGGTCTGATTGGAAAATAAGTTGGTATTTAAACAGGGATTAGCTAACTTTACCTCAAACTCAATGAACTCCTTTCAATTCCTTCATGATTCTAGGTTTATCATTAGAAAATATTCTAAACGTGCCATTGCAATAAAGAAAAAGTATCAAAAGTCGAAAATTGTGAATTCTCACTCACTCAAGACCATTTTGCTTAATATTAACAATGAACATAGAAATCATTGTTAAAAAATTAAAAAAAATTACAATTAGAAGGAGAAAAAAGGACCATCGGTTGTTTCCTATTTATTCAGGACTATATTTGTTTAATTAACCATCATTGGTAAGGAAAATACAAAAAGTAGCATTCGAATAGGAAAAAGAACCATAAAATCTCTCCCTTGGATTATCACTCGATCATAACCATATATATATGATTCGATATTCATTAGTATAAATGTATTAAAAAAGTACCATTAGAACAAATAAAAAGTACCATAAAACACCAACTTGTGGATTCCCATTCGCTGATTTCAATTTTCTATGTTCATTGGTGAAGAAAATACGAAAAGTACCATTAGAATAAGAAAACAAGTAAGAAAGTATGGTCGGTCAAGCCCATATAATACCCTACACTAAGTAAAATATCAAAAACATTTTTCTTTTAAAATTTCAATAATATATATTTTTGAGTGATTTTCGGAAGTGGGCCTAATATGGGAGCTATGACCAATTATGGACCGATCATATCTATATTAATGGTAACTATGTATGTTGAATTATGTGTGTATACCAACATTTTTAAGCGATTTATGCACGTTAAAGTGATTTTCGGAAGCGGGTCTATATGGGAGCTATGACTAATTATGGACCGATCGTAACAAAATTTGGTGACATGAATTTTGTATATATAAAACTTATGAGGAGCGGAATTTGTGGGGATACATATATAAATTAAACTTTTATGACCGATAAAGTCCAATTTCGGAAGGACTTTGTATGGGGGCTAGGTGAAATAATGGACCGATTTCAGCCAGTTTTAATAGGCTTGGTCCTTGGGCCGAAAAAATAATATGTACCAAATTTTATCGAAATATCTTCAAAATTGCGACCTGTACTCTGCGCACAAGGTTTACATGGACAGCCAGCCAGCCAGCCGACCAGACGGACGGACGGACGGACATCGCTTAATCGACTCAGAAAGTGATTCTAAGTCGATTGGTATACTTTAAGGTGGGTGTTAGACTAATATTTTTGGGCGTTACAAACATCTGCACAAACGCATAATACCCTCCCCACTATGGTGGTGTATGGTATAAAAAGTACCATAAAGTTTTTGCCTTGAATTGTTTATTCACTATTGATCATATATGTATGTTTAAATTCATGTTTCTAAGTCCATTATTATAGAAAAATCAAAAAGTAGCATAAAGTGTCCTTCTTGAATTCTCACTCACGACCATATATGCTTAATTTCATGTACCATAAAGTCTCCGCCTTAGATTCTAACTCATTCTGGATGATATGTGCCTAATTTCATGATTCCAGATTCAATATTATAAATGTATTCAAAAAGTATCATAAAGTTTCCCGGTTGATTCCATTATTAAAGAAAATTCAAAAAGTACCATTAGAAAAACGAAAAAGTACCTAAATATTATCCCATATTATTAACTATAACTTCACTCAGATACATATCAGCTATATAATGCTAAATAATTTAAAACATTAAAAAAGTACCATTTGGAGAAAAGTACCCTTTTCCTTCCTTAACACCCGTCAAGTTTGAAATTTAAAAATACTACATTTTGACATATGGGCATTTCCACCGAAAGGTCCACCGAGACCAGAAAATTAAAAGTGTTTGAAAACACTTTGTTTTATCAAACACTTTTACCATTTTCATAGGGAAACAATCAAATTTAAATAATGTAAAGAAATTTTCCATTTATTCATTCCAAGGGCAACTTTTCTGATTTGAATATTTATAATGCACATTTTATTTTGATACAAGTTCTTAAAGAGAGACATTATGCATTGACTTTTGATATCTAAAATCTTCCTGAGGGTACAACAAGTCAAAAAAGAATGAATGAAATTGTCGTTCGAATGGTTGGCCGCGAAATTGACTTCTGTATTTGTCCCGTGCGAATGCCTCGGTTATTTGCAATTATCTTGAAAATGAAAACTTGCCAAAATCAAACTTAGCACCAATTATAGGGCTAATTGAGAGCTATAAACTGAGCCATCTATCAAACTATAAATTCAATTTATTTTGAAATTTTTTTCACTTTCAATGTGTACGACGGTCCAGTGCGACATAATGGAATTGCCCATATCTCAAACGTTTGAAATCCGTGTAATGTGCTCAAGAACAAAATATGTTTTAAAAAAAAGTACCAAACTATTTACCCAGATTTGGCCCAATATACACATTGGCATTCGAGTTCTGTTAGCTAATTTTTGTATGAATTCAGGAACCAATGTTATCAAAATTGGCTTAATAATTTAAAATAAAATTTTTCCATTTTTACCAAATTTTTTGGTACTTTTTTTGCGGTGGTAAAATTTTACTCAAATAAATTTTAATCCCTTAATGTTTCGAATTTCCAAAAAGTACCAAATTCATATTTGTTATTTTTTGATAAATAAAAAATAGGATACAAAATTTGATTCAATGTTTATTGGGTGCCAAAATATTTTTTTAGGCGTTTTCACCTCTAAAGGGTTAGAATTTTGAAAAATTATCAAATGCCTGTCAGCTTTTATTTAAATGGAGTAACATTCAATTTTAAGTTTTTTTTTATATCTTTATTAGTTTTGAATATATAAAATTACCGAATTTAGTCATTTTTACCCCTTAAACGTTCCCCTTCTTAGTGGATCCTTTTGGGAGGGAGAAACCAACAGTTAAAATTTCATGATGATAAATCAGTCACTCAGTTAGTAACGGTTCACTCTTATACATACATATATAGATTAGAGTACTCCAAGATTGTAAAGGTCAAAGGTAAAATATTTCAATATTTGGAATTTCTCATGGAAAGATAACGAAATGTTATATATTTTTGGGCGATTTTGACGAACCTTATGAAAAATATAACATAAAGTCTAGTAATGGATATTAACCCTTAATAGCACTAGGGGTTGTTAAAATGACCCTAAACTTTTAAAATCACTAAAAACACAGAATAATTCAAGTTATTTTTTAAACTTAATAAATCAATTTTTTAACTAAAGGGTTAAAATCAATTTTATTCCTCAAAAATCCACAATAAAATATTAATTATGTTATTAAAACAAAAAACCGGTATAAACACAATATTTTGTCATTTAAAAATGTGTGATCAAAATTGATAAAAATCAATATTATAGATTCTTCTCAATACAAACTATTTTATGAAGTAAAAAAGAAACAGACATATTCCATTTTTGTTTGTAGAGAAATTTCGTAATCTGAGCGAATAATTTTTAAAAAATTTAATATTTTCTTTATTATAATTAATCCGTTCAGTTATTTTCATTAATAGTTCGGTGTTCGGGCAAAATTTTGCCGAACTCCGTAACGGAACCCGATCTTTTGTTATTGATTCTCTCGTTACAAAGTGAAGGCTAGTAAATTTGTTTAATTCTCAAATATCTTAATATAATACTCGTAAAATACATGTCATTTTCAAACCTTTTGCTTAAAAGTTAATTATATTGTAATAATTTTAAAAACTCAAGCACTTGAACATTTTGTTGGAATTTGACTTGAATGCAAATGTAATTATGTGTTAAACTTGAAAAATATTTAAAAATTAAATATTTTTTAAACAAAAAACATATGGCTTGAATTTATATTTCCTTTTTATTAGAAAATGCTATTGAAATAAAGTGTAACGCAACTGTAATTCAATTGCTTGACTATAATTCAAGGCTTGAATTACACTTGCTTTTAACTTGAATTCCAGTAAAAATGCTTATTAAGATAAAATAAAAATACTTCGAATTATAAACCCAATAAGCACACAGCCCCAAAAATTCAAGCACTTGAACATTTTGTTGGAATTTGTTTTAAACTTGAAAAATATTTGAAAAAAATAAAATATTTTTCAAACAATTTATGTTTCCTTTTTACTGGAGAATGCTATTGAAATAAAGTGTAATTCAATTGCTTGACTATAATTCAAGACTTGAATTTAATTTTTTCAGATATTTTCCAAGTTTAAAACTTGGAAAATATAAATTCCAACAAAATGTTCAAGTACTTGAATTTTTGAGGATTTTGTGCTAATTGGGTTGGGTACATATTTCAATAATGTAAGTTAAAATATAACAAAAGGTAGGAATAATATTGACGAAGGTCAGTATTTTTTGGTAAATAAAACACAAATGTTTTGTATCAATTTTAAATAAAATAAAATAGCTTTAGATTCTTTTGATTAAAATATTTTAAAAGTTTTTCTATTAACTATTAATTTCACTTTCAGTATTTATGCTTAACATATTTTAAATCTTTTCACTATTTCTTATATAATCAACTCACATTTTATTATTATTATTTTTTAATTAGAAACAAATTTGCAATATCACCAAAACAATATAATCCTTTTAATTTTTATTACAAATAATATTATTTTTCAATAAAATATTTAGTTTTAGTCAGCACTGAAAACCGTTACGAATTTAGCTAACATGAATTTCAAACATATGTTTGTTAATTTATTGTTTATATGTTATTAAGTTTTCTTTTTTTTGCGTTATAACCGCTAAATGAAGTTTAAACAAACACGATTCAAAAACAACTGAATTTAATAGTTTTTGCTTGAAAATTATAAACCCCTCAGCACATAAATAGTAAATCTCTGGCTTTTAATAGTTGTGGCAAGTAGGGAAGTTAACAAAAAAATTTAATATTTGTTGTTATTTGAGTTTAGTAGTTGTAGGTTTTTAAACATTTTGGCTAAAACAAAAAACTAACAAGTTTAAGCTTGGAAAAAATATGTTGAGAAAGAAACAAGTTGCTTGGAATAAATAAAATGAAGAAAATATTTAAATTTGTGCTTAAATATAGAGCTTAGCTAAGACAACAACCTTAAGGTTTAAATAGTTGGCAATTCGGAATTGTAAAACGGGGTTATGAGTGAATGATCATTTGGAAGTTTAAAGCTTGTATGGCGGTTTGTTAATATTTTTAAAGTTTTTTAATTAAAATTTTAATCCCGAAAGCATAAATTCGCTCATGAACTGTTTAGATTTGTTTAGTTTAAAAAACACATGTTTTTTAGTTAAAAAATAATTCAAGAAATATTTATGATCAAAAGTGATAATAAAAGAGAAGCCAAAAGTTATTTTTGTTCCAAATTAAATAAAGCAAACAAACAAATGTGATTTGTGTGTGAAAATCTAAGCTGATGAAATGGGTATATTGCCACCAATGTTTCCATAAAATTGCGCTCCTTATCATCAAAATAAATTTTGAATAGTAAATATTTGTTTAATTTTTATCTTAGACTTTTGACGAAAATCAAAAAAGATCTCTTAGAGCCAAAGCAATTTTTGAATGCAGCGAAATTGTTTGTGAAAATTGAAGACACACTTTTAAATGGAAGTTTTAGGAGTGATCATCACTTCTAGGGTGGCTGACTTGAAAAAGAAGCGACAAAAATCTAATAAAATTTTTTTACAATTTAACATATTTGCCTTGTAAATAATGACAATAATAAAAGTTAAACAGAAGGCAACAGATTTAGATTATGAGGCTGTGACACAAAGACAGCATTTGACGAAAGTTAAAAATAAAGATAAAATGCTCGAGGAAAATAAAACACATTATATTTTAGACAGTTAAACCAAACAGTCATACAATTGGCGGCAGTGTAAAACAAATTAACCAAAATTCCAAAAAAATATTAATAAAAATGGCTGCTGTTGTAGAATTATCCGCAAACGATGTGCAGGGTTTGTGTCGCCGCTATTTTAAGGATTATGAAGCCAAAGAACAAGAGCAGCAAGAAATTGGCCACGATTTTGACATCAACTATTATAAACTGAAACCCATATCAGAAGATCCTTCGGGATTTTTAGGCAATCATCGTTATTTGATAGTGGAGATCTCCAAGAAAAATGCTGTCAACCAAGATTCCGTACAAAAGTTAAGATTCTTCACCAAATCTGCACCCATGGAAATTGCCTCACGCATGGAGTATATGGAGCAATTTGGTGTGTTCAAAAAGGAGATTGCTGTCTATCGTGATGTCTTACCCAGGCTGCAAGAGATTTTTGAGGGTATAGCTCCCAAGTGTTATTATGCAGACAACAATTGGTTGGTATTTGAGGATTTGCATCAGCAAGGCTACAAAATGGGCTCCGGAAGAGATGGTCTCTATGATCGTGAACACTTAAAATGTGCTGTTAAAAATTTAGCAGCCTTGCATTCGGCTTCCTTGGTGTATGAGGTACAACAAAAACAAAAATTCGATGAATTACATCCTTTGGCTGCCATAGAAAATGCTTATCCTAAAAATTGTTCCAACGATCATGTACGTTTTCAAAATTTTAGCAACGGCGTCCAAGTATTTAAGGAACTGATTAAACAAATGCCCAAATATCAAAATAACTTGGACTTTATACTCTCAAATATCCAGAATAAAATGCAGCTTATTTTTAAGCTAGTGCAAACATCCAAGAAATATCAGAATGTCTTTTCCCATGGTGATTTGTGGGCCAACAATATTATGTTCCAGTACAGCAAATATGGTGACATACCCATACACTCCCGTTTTGTGGACTTTCAATTGGCTCGCTATGCACCTCCCATGATCGACCTAATTACCATTCTAACCATACCCACTTCCAGGGAATTCCGCTCGAAATATCTCATGGAACTCATAGCCGACTATTATCATTTTATGACCGAATTCTTAAAACGTGAAAAACTTAACATTAAAGATTTCATCACCGAGGAAGAACTATATGCTTCATTGCAGGAGTTCCGTATTTGTGGCCTCATTGAATCCTGCCTATTTTCTCATTTAACCATATTACCATCAGAGTTAACTCAATGTTTGACTGGCTCCGCAGATGGTTTTACTGATTTCTTTGATCGCAAGCGTGTGGAGATTTGTTTGAAAGCCTTCCATACGGATGAGACTTATAGAACGAGATTAACCGACATGTTGGAAGATTTAGTTGATAATTTTATTTTAGTGCAGTAACTATTTAACAAAATAAAAATATACCTTAATGTAAACAAAATAAATTAACAGCTTGTGAGTTTTAAATTATTTTATTGATAGATATTAAGAGATTGTACTGAGTCAATATTTGTATAGCAAAAGACGAGAGTAACAGATTGTAAAATTTATGGGCTAAATAATAAAGATTTACGTTTTAATAATGAACAAAATAAAAACTATGAGGTCTTTAAAGAAGATGTGTTAAGTATTATAAATATAATGGTTAAAATAAAGCCAATATTCTGTTCTGTTCTAGTTCTGTTCTAGTTCTGTTCTAGTTCTGTTCTAGTTCTGTTCTAGTTCTGTTCTAGTTCTGTTCTAGTTCTGTTCTAGTTCTGTTCTAGTTCTGTTCTAGTTCTGTTCTAGTTCTGTTCTAGTTCTGTTCTAGTTCTGTTCTAGTTCTGTTCTAGTTCTGTTCTAGTTCTGTTCTAGTTCTGTTCTAGTTCTGTTCTAGTTCTGTTCTAGTTCTGTTCTAGTTCTGTTCTAGTTCTAGTTCTGTTCTAGTTCTGTTCTAGTTCTGTTCTAGTTCTAGTTCTAGTTCTGTTCTAGTTCTGTTCTAGTTCTGTTCTAGTTCTGTTCTAGTTCTGTTCTAGTTCTGTTCTAGTTCTGTTCTAGTTCTGTTCTAGTTCTGTTCTAGTTCTGTTCTAGTTCTGTTCTAGTTCTGTTCTAGTTCTGTTCTAGTTCTGTTCTAGTTCTGTTCTAGTTCTGTTCTAGTTCTGTTCTAGTTCTGTTCTAGTTCTGTTCTAGTTCTGTTCTAGTTCTGTTCTAGTTCTGTTCTAGTTCTGTTCTAGTTCTGTTCTAGTTCTGTTCTAGTTCTGTTCTAGTTCTGTTCTAGTTCTGTTCTAGTTCTGTTCTAGTTCTGTTCTAGTTCTGTTCTAGTTCTGTTCTAGTTCTGTTCTAGTTCTGTTCTAGTTCTGTTCTAGTTCTGTTCTAGTTCTGTTCTAGTTCTGTTCTAGTTCTGTTCTAGTTCTGTTCTAGTTCTGTTCTAGTTCTGTTCTAGTTCTGTTCTAGTTCTGTTCTAGTTCTGTTCTAGTTCTGTTCTAGTTCTGTTCTAGTTCTGTTCTAGTTCTGTTCTAGTTCTGTTCTAGTTCTGTTCTAGTTCTGTTCTAGTTCTGTTCTAGTTCTGTTCTAGTTCTGTTCTAGTTCTGTTCTAGTTCTGTTCTAGTTCTGTTCTAGTTCTGTTCTAGTTCTGTTCTAGTTCTGTTCTAGTTCTGTTCTAGTTCTGTTCTGTTCTAGTTCTGTTCTAGTTCTGTTCTGTTCTAGTTCTGTTCTAGTTCTGTTCTGTTCTAGTTCTGTTCTAGTTCTGTTCTAGTTCTGTTCTAGTTCTGTTCTAGTTCTGTTCTAGTTCTGTTCTAGTTCTGTTCTAGTTCTGTTCTAGTTCTGTTCTAGTTCTGTTCTAGTTCTGTTCTAGTTCTGTTCTAGTTCTGTTCTAGTTCTGTTCTAGTTCTGTTCTAGTTCTGTTCTAGTTCTGTTCTAGTTCTGTTCTAGTTCTGTTCTAGTTCTGTTCTAGTTCTGTTCTAGTTCTGTTCTAGTTCTGTTCTAGTTCTGTTCTAGTTCTGTTCTAGTTCTGTTCTAGTTCTGTTCTAGTTCTGTTCTAGTTCTGTTCTAGTTCTGTTCTAGTTCTGTTCTAGTTCTGTTCTGTTCTAGTTCTGTTCTAGTTCTGTTCTAGTTCTGTTCTAGTTCTGTTCTAGTTCTGTTCTAGTTCTGTTCTAGTTCTGTTCTAGTTCTGTTCTAGTTCTGTTCTAGTTCTGTTCTAGTTCTGTTCTAGTTCTGTTCTAGTTCTGTTCTAGTTCTGTTCTAGTTCTGTTCTAGTTCTGTTCTAGTTCTGTTCTAGTTCTGTTCTAGTTCTGTTCTAGTTCTGTTCTAGTTCTGTTCTAGTTCTGTTCTAGTTCTGTTCTAGTTCTGTTCTAGTTCTGTTCTAGTTCTGTTCTAGTTCTGTTCTAGTTCTGTTCTAGTTCTGTTCTAGTTCTGTTCTAGTTCTGTTCTAGTTCTGTTCTAGTTCTGTTCTAGTTCTGTTCTAGTTCTGTTCTAGTTCTGTTCTAGTTCTGTTCTAGTTCTGTTCTAGTTCTGTTCTAGTTCTGTTCTAGTTCTGTTCTAGTTCTGTTCTAGTTCTGTTCTAGTTCTGTTCTAGTTCTGTTCTAGTTCTGTTCTAGTTCTGTTCTAGTTCTGTTCTAGTTCTGTTCTAGTTCTGTTCTAGTTCTGTTCTAGTTCTGTTCTAGTTCTGTTCTAGTTCTGTTCTAGTTCTGTTCTAGTTCTGTTCTAGTTCTGTTCTAGTTCTGTTCTAGTTCTGTTCTAGTTCTGTTCTAGTTCTGTTCTAGTTCTGTTCTAGTTCTGTTCTAGTTCTGTTCTAGTTCTGTTCTAGTTCTGTTCTAGTTCTGTTCTAGTTCTGTTCTAGTTCTGTTCTAGTTCTGTTCTAGTTCTGTTCTAGTTCTGTTCTAGTTCTGTTCTAGTTCTGTTCTAGTTCTGTTCTAGTTCTGTTCTAGTTCTGTTCTAGTTCTGTTCTAGTTCTGTTCTAGTTCTGTTCTAGTTCTGTTCTAGTTCTGTTCTAGTTCTGTTCTAGTTCTGTTCTAGTTCTGTTCTAGTTCTGTTCTAGTTCTGTTCTAGTTCTGTTCTAGTTCTGTTCTAGTT
The DNA here is from genome assembly GCF_958450345.1 of Calliphora vicina. Classification (NCBI taxonomy): domain Eukaryota; kingdom Metazoa; phylum Arthropoda; class Insecta; order Diptera; family Calliphoridae; genus Calliphora; species Calliphora vicina. The sequence goes on along the minus strand of NC_088781.1, from coordinate 44,142,380 downwards.
CTGTTCTAGTTCTGTTCTAGTTCTGTTCTAGTTCTGTTCTAGTTCTGTTCTAGTTCTGTTCTAGTTCTGTTCTAGTTCTGTTCTAGTTCTGTTCTAGTTCTGTTCTAGTTCTGTTCTAGTTCTGTTCTAGTTCTGTTCTAGTTCTGTTCTAGTTCTGTTCTAGTTCTGTTCTAGTTCTGTTCTAGTTCTGTTCTAGTTCTGTTCTAGTTCTGTTCTAGTTCTGTTCTAGTTCTGTTCTAGTTCTGTTCTAGTTCTGTTCTAGTTCTGTTCTAGTTCTGTTCTAGTTCTGTTCTAGTTCTGTTCTAGTTCTGTTCTAGTTCTGTTCTAGTTCTGTTCTAGTTCTGTTCTAGTTCTGTTCTAGTTCTGTTCTAGTTCTGTTCTAGTTCTGTTCTAGTTCTGTTCTAGTTCTGTTCTAGTTCTGTTCTAGTTCTGTTCTAGTTCTGTTCTAGTTCTGTTCTAGTTCTGTTCTAGTTCTGTTCTAGTTCTGTTCTAGTTCTGTTCTAGTTCTGTTCTAGTTCTGTTCTAGTTCTGTTCTAGTTCTGTTCTAGTTCTGTTCTAGTTCTGTTCTAGTTCTGTTCTAGTTCTGTTCTAGTTCTGTTCTAGTTCTGTTCTAGTTCTGTTCTAGTTCTGTTCTAGTTCTGTTCTAGTTCTGTTCTAGTTCTGTTCTAGTTCTGTTCTAGTTCTGTTCTAGTTCTGTTCTAGTTCTAGTTCTAGTTCTAGTTCTAGTTCTAGTTCTGTTCTAGTTCTAGTTCTGTTCTAGTTCTGTTCTAGTTCTGTTCTAGTTCTGTTCTAGTTCTAGTTCTGTTCTAGTTCTGTTCTAGTTCTGTTCTAGTTCTGTTCTAGTTCTGTTCTAGTTCTGTTCTAGTTCTGTTCTAGTTCTGTTCTAGTTCTGTTCTAGTTCTGTTCTAGTTCTGTTCTAGTTCTGTTCTAGTTCTGTTCTAGTTCTGTTCTAGTTCTGTTCTAGTTCTGTTCTAGTTCTGTTCTAGTTCTGTTCTAGTTCTGTTCTAGTTCTGTTCTAGTTCTGTTCTAGTTCTGTTCTAGTTCTGTTCTAGTTCTGTTCTAGTTCTGTTCTAGTTCTGTTCTAGTTCTAGTTCTGTTCTAGTTCTGTTCTAGTTCTGTTCTAGTTCTAGTTCTGTTCTAGTTCTGTTCTAGTTCTGTTCTAGTTCTGTTCTAGTTCTAGTTCTGTTCTAGTTCTGTTCTAGTTCTAGTTCTGTTCTAGTTCTGTTCTAGTTCTGTTCTAGTTCTGTTCTAGTTCTGTTCTAGTTCTGTTCTAGTTCTGTTCTAGTTCTGTTCTAGTTCTGTTCTAGTTCTGTTCTGTTCTAGTTCTGTTCTAGTTCTGTTCTAGTTCTGTTCTAGTTCTGTTCTAGTTCTGTTCTAGTTCTGTTCTAGTTCTGTTCTAGTTCTGTTCTAGTTCTGTTCTAGTTCTGTTCTAGTTCTGTTCTAGTTCTGTTCTAGTTCTGTTCTAGTTCTGTTCTAGTTCTGTTCTAGTTCTGTTCTAGTTCTGTTCTAGTTCTGTTCTAGTTCTGTTCTAGTTCTGTTCTAGTTCTGTTCTAGTTCTGTTCTAGTTCTGTTCTAGTTCTGTTCTAGTTCTGTTCTAGTTCTGTTCTAGTTCTGTTCTAGTTCTGTTCTAGTTCTGTTCTAGTTCTGTTCTAGTTCTGTTCTAGTTCTGTTCTAGTTCTGTTCTAGTTCTGTTCTAGTTCTGTTCTAGTTCTGTTCTAGTTCTGTTCTAGTTCTGTTCTAGTTCTGTTCTAGTTCTGTTCTAGTTCTGTTCTAGTTCTGTTCTAGTTCTGTTCTAGTTCTGTTCTAGTTCTGTTCTAGTTCTGTTCTAGTTCTGTTCTAGTTCTGTTCTAGTTCTGTTCTAGTTCTGTTCTAGTTCTGTTCTAGTTCTGTTCTAGTTCTGTTCTAGTTCTGTTCTAGTTCTGTTCTAGTTCTGTTCTAGTTCTGTTCTAGTTCTGTTCTAGTTCTGTTCTAGTTCTGTTCTAGTTCTGTTCTAGTTCTGTTCTAGTTCTGTTCTAGTTCTGTTCTAGTTCTGTTCTAGTTCTGTTCTAGTTCTGTTCTAGTTCTGTTCTAGTTCTGTTCTAGTTCTGTTCTAGTTCTGTTCTAGTTCTGTTCTAGTTCTGTTCTAGTTCTGTTCTAGTTCTGTTCTAGTTCTGTTCTAGTTCTGTTCTAGTTCTGTTCTAGTTCTGTTCTAGTTCTGTTCTAGTTCTGTTCTAGTTCTGTTCTAGTTCTGTTCTAGTTCTGTTCTAGTTCTGTTCTAGTTCTGTTCTAGTTCTGTTCTAGTTCTGTTCTAGTTCTGTTCTAGTTCTGTTCTAGTTCTGTTCTAGTTCTGTTCTAGTTCTGTTCTAGTTCTGTTCTAGTTCTGTTCTAGTTCTGTTCTAGTTCTGTTCTAGTTCTGTTCTAGTTCTGTTCTAGTTCTGTTCTAGTTCTGTTCTAGTTCTGTTCTAGTTCTGTTCTAGTTCTGTTCTAGTTCTGTTCTAGTTCTGTTCTAGTTCTGTTCTAGTTCTGTTCTAGTTCTGTTCTAGTTCTGTTCTAGTTCTGTTCTAGTTCTGTTCTAGTTCTGTTCTAGTTCTGTTCTAGTTCTGTTCTAGTTCTGTTCTAGTTCTGTTCTAGTTCTGTTCTAGTTCTGTTCTAGTTCTGTTCTAGTTCTGTTCTAGTTCTGTTCTAGTTCTGTTCTAGTTCTGTTCTAGTTCTGTTCTAGTTCTGTTCTAGTTCTGTTCTAGTTCTGTTCTAGTTCTGTTCTAGTTCTAGTTCTGTTCTAGTTCTGTTCTAGTTCTGTTCTAGTTCTAGTTCTAGTTCTGTTCTAGTTCTGTTCTAGTTCTGTTCTAGTTCTGTTCTAGTTCTAGTTCTGTTCTAGTTCTGTTCTAGTTCTGTTCTAGTTCTGTTCTAGTTCTGTTCTAGTTCTGTTCTAGTTCTGTTCTAGTTCTGTTCTAGTTCTGTTCTAGTTCTGTTCTAGTTCTGTTCTAGTTCTGTTCTAGTTCTGTTCTAGTTCTGTTCTAGTTCTGTTCTAGTTCTGTTCTAAAAAATACTACTGTTTTCCAATTCTAAGGATGTATGAAATGTTTATCATAAATATGTAAGTTTAATTAAATTTAAATGTTTTAATGAAAGCGTAATATTTTTTCAAACAATCCTTTGGCAATATGGATGATATGTGATTTTTCAAATATTACGGTATAAAGACCGATTGTTTTCATTACCAAGCAATCCTTAGGAATTATTCAACCAGTGATGACTTACTCAATAATTTTAAGTTCACATTGATATATGAATAATAAACAATGAGATTCATATTTCGAATCGATCTTTCGAATCAAAGTATGATGATACAAGAGGTGGAAGGTAGGGTATCTAACATTTGTCCCAAAGCTTTTTATAAATTTGAAATACCGCCAATAAACTTTTATGAGTTTAAAATTAAAACTACATAAATAAAATGATAATTATCTCTACCAAGTAAATAAGATTTAGTTTGTCAACTAAAAATAATTTTCGTTAACTTAATCTAGATAAATTGTCTCAGCCAGAGAACATTATGTCTTAGCTACTTAAACAAGGCAAACTAATTGCTCTGGTGTATATAAAAACGTGGGTAAAAATAAAAATCACACAACAATTCTTAAACGCCATCAACTCTATTGAAAATATGGCTAATCCCATAGCACTAACTACCAGCGATATACAAAGTCTATGCCACAGTTACTTAAAGGATCATGGAGTGGATGATCAAGTAAATATAGAAATTATTGATCACAATTTAAAGCCCGTATCTGAAGATCTATCTGGATTTTTTGGTTATCATCGTTTCTTAACAGTGAATGTCGCCACACAAAATCAAAAAAGTGATGAGAGGCAATTACAAACCATACGATTTTTTACGAAAACAGCTCCAGTGGAAATAGCATCGCGCATGGAGTATTTGGAACAGTTTGGTGTTTACAAAAAGGAAAAGTCGGTTTTTAGTGAAGTCTTGCCCAAGCTGGAGCAAATTTTTCCAGGCATTTCACCCAAGTGTTACTATGCCGATAACACTTTGTTAGTGTTGGAGGACTTAAATTTACGGCAGTATAAAATGGCTGCAGGCAGAGATGGTTTGTTGGATTATCCTCATTTAAAATGTACCGTTAAGACTTTGGCTAGCATGCATGCTGCCTCAATTGTTTATGAGATCAAAGAAAAGAAAAAGTTCAATCTATTACATGCAGAAGCTTGTGCGGAGAATGCATATCCCTTAAATTATCCTACAGATCATATGCGTTATCAGAATTTTCGCAATGCTTTGAAAGTTTTCAAAGAGTTCATTAAACTAATGCCTAAATATCAAGCCAATTTAGATGAAATTCTAAATAACTTGCAAGCTAAAATGGCTGTTATATATCCCTTGGCTCAAACATCCACCAAATATCAAAATGTTTTCTCTCATGGTGACATGTGGGCCAATAATGTCATGTTCCAGTACAATGAAGATGGCAAAACACCTCTGCAAGCACGTTTTGTGGACTTTCAATTGGCTCGATATGCTCCTCCCATGTTGGATTTAATTACCATTCTAACTATACCTACTACCAGAGAATTTCGTTCAAAATATCTTATGGATTTATTAATGGATTATTACACATTTATGAAGGAATTTTTGCAGCAGGAAAAACTCTCTATCGAAGATTTTATACCTAGAGAACAATTTTATGATTCTTTTAAGGAATTTCGTGTGTGCGGTTTAATAGAATCATGTTTCTTCTCACATCTGACCATTTTACCTCCAGAATGCACTGAAAGTTTAGCTAGCTCTACCGATGGCTTCACCGATTTTTTCGAACGTAAGAGAGTGGAAATTTGTTTGAAAGCTTTTAATACAGATAGAATATATCGTGAGAGACTGACGGATATGCTGGAGGATTTAGTGGATAATTATGTTTTAGAGAAGTAAATTTAAGAAATGTAATTTAGGGAAATAAATGCTCAATTTGTTTTTCTTAATTTTTAGTTATTTTTAAGTTCTAGTTTAGTGTTTAGTTCTAGTTCAGTTCAAGTTCTAGTTCAGTTCTAGTTCAGTTCTAGTTCAGTTCTAGTTCAGTTCTAGTTCAGTTCTAGTTCAGTTCTAGTTCAGTTCTAGTTCAGTTCTAGTTCAGTTCTAGTTCAGTTCTAGTTCAGTTCTAGTTCAGTTCTAGTTCAGTTCTAGTTCAGTTCTAGTTCAGTTCTAGTTCAGTTCTAGTTCAGTTCTAGTTCAGTTCTAGTTCAGTTCTAGTTCAGTTCTAGTTCAGTTCTAGTTCAGTTCTAGTTCAGTTCTAGTTCAGTTCTAGTTCAGTTCTAGTTCAGTTCTAGTTCAGTTCTAGTTCAGTTCTAGTTCAGTTCTAGTTCAGTTCTAGTTCAGTTCTAGTTCAGTTCTAGTTCAGTTCTAGTTCAGTTCTAGTTCAGTTCTAGTTCAGTTCTAGTTCAGTTCTAGTTCAGTTCTAGTTCAGTTCTAGTTCAGTTCTAGTTCAGTTCTAGTTCAGTTCTAGTTCAGTTCTAGTTCAGTTCTAGTTCAGTTCTAGTTCAGTTCTAGTTCAGTTCTAGTTCAGTTCTAGTTCAGTTCTAGTTCAGTTCTAGTTCAGTTCTAGTTCAGTTCTAGTTCAGTTCTAGTTCAGTTCTAGTTCAGTTCTAGTTCAGTTCTAGTTCAGTTCTAGTTTCTAGTTCAGTTCTAGTTCAGTTCTAGTTCAGTTCTAGTTCAGTTCTAGTTCAGTTCTAGTTCAGTTCTAGTTCAGTTCTAGTTCAGTTCTAGTTCAGTTCTAGTTCAGTTCTAGTTCAGTTCTAGTTCAGTTCTAGTTCAGTTCTAGTTCAGTTCTAGTTCAGTTCTAGTTCAGTTCTAGTTCAGTTCTAGTTCAGTTCTAGTTCAGTTCTAGTTCAGTTCTAGTTCAGTTCTAGTTCAGTTCTAGTTCAGTTCTAGTTCAGTTCTAGTTCAGTTCTAGTTCAGTTCTAGTTCAGTTCTAGTTCAGTTCTAGTTCAGTTCTAGTTCAGTTCTAGTTCAGTTCTAGTTCAGTTCTAGTTCAGTTCTAGTTCAGTTCTAGTTCAGTTCTAGTTCAGTTCTAGTTCAGTTCTAGTTCAGTTCTAGTTCAGTTCTAGTTCAGTTCTAGTTCAGTTCTAGTTCAGTTCTAGTTCAGTTCTAGTTCAGTTCTAGTTCAGTTCTAGTTCAGTTCTAGTTCAGTTCTAGTTCAGTTCTAGTTCAGTTCTAGTTCAGTTCTAGTTCAGTTCTAGTTCAGTTCTAGTTCAGTTCTAGTTCAGTTCTAGTTCAGTTCTAGTTCAGTTCTAGTTCAGTTCTAGTTCAGTTCTAGTTCAGTTCTAGTTCAGTTCTAGTTCAGTTCTAGTTCAGTTCTAGTTCAGTTCTAGTTCAGTTCTAGTTCAGTTCTAGTTCAGTTCTAGTTCAGTTCTAGTTCAGTTCTAGTTCAGTTCTAGTTCAGTTCTAGTTCAGTTCTAGTTCAGTTCTAGTTCAGTTCTAGTTCAGTTCTAGTTCAGTTCTAGTTCAGTTCTAGTTCAGTTCTAGTTCAGTTCTAGTTCAGTTCTAGTTCAGTTCTAGTTCAGTTCTAGTTCAGTTCTAGTTCAGTTCTAGTTCAGTTCTAGTTCAGTTCTAGTTCAGTTCTAGTTCAGTTCTAGTTCAGTTCTAGTTCAGTTCTAGTTCAGTTCTAGTTCAGTTCTAGTTCAGTTCTAGTTCAGTTCTAGTTCAGTTCTAGTTCAGTTCTAGTTCAGTTCTAGTTCAGTTCTAGTTCAGTTCTAGTTCAGTTCTAGTTCAGTTCTAGTTCAGTTCTAGTTCAGTTCTAGTTCAGTTCTAGTTCAGTTCTAGTTCAGTTCTAGTTCAGTTCTAGTTCAGTTCTAGTTCAGTTCTAGTTCAGTTCTAGTTCAGTTCTAGTTCAGTTCTAGTTCAGTTCTAGTTCAGTTCTAGTTCAGTTCTAGTTCAGTTCTAGTTCAGTTCTAGTTCAGTTCTAGTTCAGTTCTAGTTCAGTTCTAGTTCAGTTCTAGTTCAGTTCTAGTTCAGTTCTAGTTCAGTTCTAGTTCAGTTCTAGTTCAGTTCTAGTTCAGTTCTAGTTCAGTTCTAGTTCAGTTCTAGTTCAGTTCTAGTTCAGTTCTAGTTCAGTTCTAGTTCAGTTCTAGTTCAGTTCTAGTTCAGTTCTAGTTCAGTTCTAGTTCAGTTCTAGTTCAGTTCTAGTTCAGTTCTAGTTCAGTTCTAGTTCAGTTCTAGTTCAGTTCTAGTTCAGTTCTAGTTCAGTTCTAGTTCAGTTCTAGTTCAGTTCTAGTTCAGTTCTAGTTCAGTTCTAGTTCAGTTCTAGTTCAGTTCTAGTTCAGTTCTAGTTCAGTTCTAGTTCAGTTCTAGTTCAGTTCTAGTTCAGTTCTAGTTCAGTTCTAGTTCAGTTCTAGTTCAGTTCTAGTTCAGTTCTAGTTCAGTTCTAGTTCAGTTCTAGTTCAGTTCTAGTTCAGTTCTAGTTCAGTTCTAGTTCAGTTCTAGTTCAGTTCTATGTCAAATTGACTCTTAGATTCTGAAATACAGTTTTTGGTACTACAACCAACAACTATTTACAAATTACAACTATTTTACAAATATTTTATTTATATAGAAGGAACTGAATTCATTTCACCATTTGTATTTTTCAATCAATTGTCTGTATAACAACCAAAAATGTGTGTATAATACCTCTAATAATGGGAATTAAAACACTTGTACAATTTGGCAATTAAGATAAACCATCTAAGGAATAATTAAACTTACAACACTAAGCCAACGAAAAACCATTTAAAAGCGCTTAAACCAAACGACATAAACTGCAGTCTTAATAGAACCATTTAACAGAACTAAACTAAACTAAGTGCTCGGTGTTTTAAAGGAGACAAAAAATGATGCGTGTACGTGATGTGGTTGAGGAATATTTACAAAATTCCACATTGCATGGGGCACGTTTTATAGTGGATAAAGAGTCAACCTGGATGGAGAAGACATTTTGGGGTTTGTGTCTGTTGGCTTCGTGGTTTGCCTCGTGGAAATTGATAAAAGTGTCATTGGGTAAAGGAATATATAGATGTATTCACTAGCCAAACTTATAAGTGATTAAAAACATTAATTTATGAAGTAATTTTCCCATAAAACTTGTAAATTTGACTCTAACGAATACAGAAAATCCTATTAGTTTTTATTGAGAAATATTTAACATATTAATTCCAACTAGCTGCCTTTGAAAATAATGCCATTAGCTTTGGTGTAGAATCCAGCTATCGCGACTGGGAAACAAATTTCCCAGCCATAGTGGTGTGTGAATCAAAAAATATGGATAGAATACAAGAAGTGGCGGAACAGTAAGTTTTAAAACGCATATTCATTGAACTTATTAAAGACTCTTTATGGTTTAGGCTGTGGGGTGCGGATCATGATTTTACCTTGGAAGAAGTTCTTAGTGAAATAGCTTTCTTCCGTGGTGAATCGTATCACACAGTTCATGAGTGTGGTGGAGAGGAACCTTCAGAGAATTGTTTCTATTCGAATTTTTCCTATTATGCCCAGTTGGTGCGCAGCAGCTGTGAGAATACTATTAAGAATTGTTTGTGGAATAATAAACCTTTTGAGTGCTGCAAATATTTTCAACGTATGGAGACAGAGTTGGGTCTCTGTTATGCCATAAATTCATTGCAAGCTGGGTTAGTAGGAAGGATATATGTACATGAGTAATGTAATAAATTTAAATTGTTTTTTAGGAGAAATAATGGCCCCAAATTAAATATGTGGTCTAATCGTTACACTGGTCCGGGAGCCTTGAAAATGGATATTTACACAGAGGCTGTGGTAAGTTAGGAAGTGAGATTACACATTCATGGAATCTTAAGATAGGTTGTGGTAATATCTAAAATTTTTTTGGAATAATTTAAGTATTTTGATTTTATTTGGTCATTCTAAATGTTAAGCCGAAGTTCGAACCATTTAAAACATAATCGAATACAAATTCTCTGCTCCTTTTTAAAGGTCTTCATTTTAGGCGAAGAGGAGGTGCCTACTTTAGTAACACCCAAAACCGATTATTTAGTGGTGGGTCCTTACATTTCCTTTGTGTAAGTACATCGTTTAAAACTCGACCTAACCATGTAGTTTCCCCTATAATAAAAAAATCCTATGATTCCCATTCAAAAGACGCCACATTTCCAAACGTGACATTCAAAACGATGAACAAATTCGTGCTACTAGTGTCTCGCAACGTAATTGTCGTTTCAACGATGAAAACAATTTGGATGTGCATCGTTATTACAGTTACAGTGCATGTACCGTGCAATGTCGCAAAGACAAGCAATTGGAATTGTGTAACTGTTCCAGTCATTTGTCACCCAATACACCCAGTTCCCAGAAATGCAATATGGATGGTTTGGAGTGTCTCAATCGCAACTATGAGGATTTATCTGTTATTATAGCAAAGTGGTCCAAGGGACGCAAGGGATTGGTGTGTGATTGTTTGCCCTCCTGTACAGAGGTGGATATTACAACAGTGGTGGATAGTAAGGAGAAGTATGGACTATTTAAAGTGTTATAAGCTATAATACTGAATATAATTATAACAATTTCAGTATCTATAATCAAAATCCTGTTTCAAAGGTAGAAATTGCTTTGGTGGAATTACCCACCGAACGTTATAAACGTAATGTGGTTAGAGGCAAATTGGATTTAGTGGGTAAGTTTTTAGTTTAATTTTACAAATATTTTACTTTTTACTAAATTTGTACTCTTAGTATCTATTGGTGGCACTACTGGCTTGTTTGTGGGTGCCAGCCTTTTAAGTTTTGTGGAAATCTTCTACTACATCACCATACGTCCCTACGGCAGCATGTTGTACGAGAAACGTTTAGTGCGTCAGCAATTACAGCAAACTGTTTCCTAATTGATCGAGGGGGATTGGGTTTTGCAAACTTATCTCTATGATCTTGACTTTGTTTATGTGTGTCGTTGGCTTTTCTTGATCTAGATAAAATGTATATTTTTTATCTGCACTATAGAATAGATTTTGTTTTTAGTCACTGCAGTGTTCGTTGTATATTGCATTTACTAATCTAAATTTATCTAGTTTTTGTTTTTACACATTTCTATATTTTTAGCATTTGTTATCTAATTCAGTTTTTTCTTTATAAAAAAAAATATTGTCATAAAGTTGTAAACAAATAAAAAATAACAAATATGCACTAGTTTTGTTACTTACATAGATGTGATAACAGATTAAATAAATTCTTAAATTTGGGAAGGGAATTAAACGTTTTTGTATAATCTGGAAAGTCTTGAAGATTTATTTATGTTATCGATGACTTTACAAGTTTTTAACTTTTGCGATTTTGATAGCTTTCTTGCAAGACTTTAGTTTATCGCGGTAACTCCCTGCTGCACCTTGGCACCAATATTAAAATTAGGAGCATTTCAACAGCTTAACTCACTAAAATTATAATTCAGAATTGAAGAGCAACACATTCCATAAATCCATTCCCTAGAAATTAATTCTTCATTCATTCATTGCTGAATCAATTCATAATGGAATTAATTCATAACAGAATGCATTCAACATGTGAATGATTAAATTTTTGTTGATTCAAATATTTTTGTTTTTAATCATTTACAAAATGAATTGAAAACAGGTATCTACGAAAATTAAAAAACGACAACATTTTTGTTAAGAAAAACTTTGATGATAAAAAATTTGGTGGAAAATTTTTCGAGCTGAGTACTTAGTACAGAGATCAAATGTAATTTGTTTTTGAAAATTGAATTAGGAATTAATTCTTTCGAATCTTTGGCAACAAAACCCGTTTGTGCACAAATCGTGGAATTCGAGATCAAATTTAAAACGTTAAATTGACGTTCGAGGGGGATCAACAAGTTAGTGACTTTTTGAATAAAACACAGAATTTTGAAAAAAAAAAAATTATTTTTCAACATAATCTCCTTTGAGCTCTATACACTTTGTCCTACGTTTCTCCAATTTTTGTACTCCTTCCTAAAAATTAGATTTGTCGAGGTCATCAAAGTAGTTATTTGTTTGTGAGAGGATTTCTTCCCGCCGAGCCATTTCTTCACGTTTGGAAACAAGAAATAATCAGTCGGGGCAAAATCCGGAGGAAGTCAATGTGGATTATTACGCATTCATCCCAAAAATAGATCGCCATGACTTATTGGCGGACAAACCCATCCTCGTAATTCTAAAATTCAAATTGTAAACCAAAGGTATCGAAAAACCCAAACCGATTTCGACTTTGTATCTACAGCATGTGAAGCTTTTTGGATAAACACGTTTTTAGTTGCATTTTTTTAATGCTAAAACAGCTTAAAAATTACCATATGGTGCCGGGTTTCTCCGGAAATCAAGAGATATCTCTAATTAGACATATCTTGGTTATCATAAATTCACTCAGGGAAATCAAGCACTGGAATATTCTTAATGGACACTGTGTGATTCGTTATAAGTTTGACTAAATTGGATTCTATGGACTATAAATACAATTTTAAAACATCTACCTTCTTTTTGAAAAGTTTTCCGTCTATCTAGGTATCAACATCTCGTATCTGTCTACCTCTGATAGTACGTTATCCATAATGATTCATTGACAACTTAGTTTTTATCACACTAATTAAAGAATTACCCTTATCATTTGAGAAAGCCAACAATGGTTGAGCCTTAAATTTAATGTTAAAACGCCATTTTAAGGTTGTTGATATACATTTAGCTGTGTAATTTTCCTTTTCGAAAATGTATGACTACCACAGAGGTATCACTCTTATCATACCAAAACCATTAACTAACAGGTTTGATGGTTGTCCAACAAGAGCGTATATGTTTGAGAAAATGGACAATCCTTGTTGAAGAGTGCATAAACCATTACGAGCTTAATTAGATTAGGATCGAAGACATCCCTATCTGCTACGGAATCACACTCACCGTAGCCAATTACAGATAAGCTTCAACTACCACATATTTGATTGATGCTTGTTACGAATACTCCTTCTATTCGAAAATGTATCATTCTCTACGATCATCTTTATCTCGTTCTTCAGGCTGTAATCATTTAAGAAAGCCATCAGTAGATGAATCTTAACGGAACTAGCCTTAACTACTTTTAAGAAAGTATATCATCCATTATAAGCTCAATATTATCACTGTAGTTATGGAATCACCCTAATCATCTGATGGTTGTCTGTATAGTTGAGAGATCTTCCTTTTTTTCACAATTGTGTCCGAGAGTCAAAATACGTATCAGACTTTCGTTGTAGGAGAGTATGAGATTTATTATGAGTTATCTTACTACTGAAATTAGGGAATTATCCCTGACATTTACCAGAACCTTTAATAGCCATAGCCTCAAATACCAGTGCTGATGGTTACCCAAACAGGAGTTGGAGTGTATATGAAAACTAATAACTAGATTATCCTATAGTCCCGAAGTATCTTAGCACAATTAAGATCTCGTACCGGACTATCCTTTTTGAAATGTATGTGGTCCATTACGAGCTCAAATAAATTGGATTCGAAGATATCCGAAGATGTCATTAACAGATGTCAGTATCAGATAGTAGCGTTAGCACATCACTGGTAGTTGTCCATATAATATAGTGATTTTTTTTGTAAGGATCTTCTGGCTATTCACAAATGCATACAGAAAAATGCACCGTTTGCTTCAAAAATTAAACCGGAGGTCACACTACGATCAATGGATATTATTACCATGATCCATGATTATACCCTACATCACCATAGTGGGGAGGGTATTATGCGTTTGTGCAGATGTTTGTAACGCCCAAAAATATTAGTCTAACACCCACCTTAAAGTATACCGATCGACTTAGAATCACTTTCTGAGTCGATTAAACGATGTCCGTCCGTCTGGTTGGCTGGCCGGCTTGCTGTCCATGTAAACCTTGTGCGCAGAGTACAGGTCGCAATTTTGAAGATATTTCGATCAAACTTGGTACAAGGACCAAGCCTATTGAAACTGGCTGAAATCGGTGCATTATTTCACCTAGCCCCCATACAAATGTCCTTCCGAAATTGGACTTTATCGGTCATAAATGTTTAATTTATATATGTATCTGCACAAATTGTGCTCCAAATAAGTTTTATATATATTAAATTCATGTCACCAAATTTTGTTACGATCAGTCATAATTAGTCATAGCTCCCATATAGACCCGCTTCCGAAAATCACTATAACGTGCATAAATCGCTTAAAAATGTGGGTATACACACAAAATTCAACATAGTAAACTTTCATGGTGATCGGTCCATAATTGGTCATAGCCCCCATATAAGGCCCACTTCCGAAAATCACTCAAAAATATAAATTATTGAAATTTTAAAAGAAAAATGTTTTTGCTTTTTTACTTAGTGTAGGGTATTATAGGTCGTGCTTGATCGACCATACTTTCTTACTTGTTTTTTGTTTAAAAATATGGATGACATTGATGCGGACAAGATCGAATGCAACCATCGATTTATTGAGATCAAAATTTGACGATAACTTGATTTCGAGATATGGACCTGTCAATTGGCCTCAAACGACGTGCGATTTGACACCTCTAGATTATTTATTGCGGGGCCACGAGAAGTCACTGGTTTATGCTGATAAGCCAGCAACAATTGACCACTTGCAGGCCAACACTGTTCGTGTTATTCGTGACAAACGGCCAGCAATTCTCGAAAAAGTCTGAAATGCGCTTCCTCAAGAACAGCCGCGGTGCCCATATGTCCGAAATCATTTTCAAATGTTAATGTATTATTGATCTTTTGAATTAAAGAAAAATGTTGGATTAAAATTTACTTATTTGTTATTTTTTACAATTTCAATTTCCATCGGTCTTAAAAACACCTTTTATTTTATTATTACAGCCTTAGATGTTGTGTGTATGTAATTTCTACGCTTAAAATTCTTATCAATATCGAACTTTGTCTTGAATTATTTTGATTTGAAATATTAATCAGACAGGTGATTAGTTTATCTTTACACAAGCCGTAAGACTTCAGGGACTATTGGAAACGGTCGGTGTTATATTGGGGGTGGGCAGTTGAAAACTATGAGATACGGGAATATGTATCTGGAATTAATAAGCTACAAAATTAAAAGGTGTTTATACCAATGAACATATTCTTAATATATGAATGTGCAAGCATATCATGGATATATGGGTTTCCACTTCTGGTGCCACTTTTTGACATTATGCTAGGAGACAAGACCGGAGTTAGAACCGTGAATATGGTGATATTGGATCCAGAAAAAAAACATTATGTCCTCAAAACAAATATTCGGGAACAAAAAAGTTAGACCCAAGTTCATTCCACCTTAAAGTCTACGAGACTAATAATTTTAAATAAACATATCGAATATAATCTGCCATTTTTGTACTTCGTGTTTTAATAATTAATTTTAAATCTAATCTAATCAAATATGGGTTATTATTCATCCACAAAACTGTTTACGCATTTAATATAAATAATATTTGCTTATAATTTTTGTACTGCAGCATTTTTTTCTTTATTATAAAAAAAGAAAATACTCACAACTCTTAATAACCACTGTAAATACTCGTAAATTTATATGAGTAATATTTCAATAAATTTGAGATAAAAAATAAATAATTTTAATTTGTGGCCATTGATACTTATACGTCATAAATAAATAGATTGTGGCAAACAATTATTATCAGAATTTTAAATTGAAATGGAATAATTTTAATACAAAAAAACTTGATATCATTTCATGAAATATTTATTTTTGCAATGTATGAAATATTAGTGATAAAATTGCATTAAACTGTTGAAATGTTGGAGAAACAATTAAGAAACATTTAATTTTATTTAAAGCATATGTTTTTTGTTTGCTTAAATTTGTGTTACTCTGTTTTGTAAAGATCTTTTTTCACTGACACATTACTATTTAAATACGCCCCCTAAAGGCTCTCCAAACTCAAAAACATTCAATTCAATTTAATTTATTTATTTTTTATCAAAATTGATAATGCAATTTGATAAACAAATTCTTTCTATACGCTATTGAAATAACAAAATTTATCAATATATTATCGGCCAAACAGGGAAACAAAAAAGTACGAAAATAAGCAGTTAATAGAATTAGAGAACAATTCGGTGAGCAAGTGGCAAGTGGGAACACTTGTACAAATGATTAGATTAAATAGCAAACAAATTTAGACTAACAAAATGTATAAGAAATTTCTAAACTAAACACGACCGGGCGATCAGTGAATTCCAATGATTTGAAAAGAGTAGAACGTGAACAAAACTACCTTTTGTTAAGAGAATTTACGAAAAACAAAAATAATATTAACAAAATATAGTGTAACAACAAATTTGTGCAATTTTGGATAAAAGCCAAAAAAACTAAAAAAGTTCTAAAATTAAGAATAAAAAAAAACATTTGTGAGAATAAATTATCATTAAACAAACATGTCTCAAGAACATCTGGCATCTTTATTAAATTCAGACGAGTGTAAAGAAATTGTGACAAAAGTGAATCATGAAACCGGCAATAATTTACAAGTCAAAACATTTACCATTGTTTCGGCCACTGAAGCCAAAGGTTTTTTGGGTGAATATTTTCATTTAACTATTGAATGTTTTAAGCCAAATAATGATAATGAGGTGGGTAACTAGCATTCATACATAGAGTTTAGTTAAATTATTAAAAATTAAAGCATATTTATAGGCTGAAAATTAAATCATTTACAGTTAGCTAATGAAGATGGCGGGGAAGTTGAAAGTGCTGCCATATTGTTGAGATTTTTTATTAAAAATCTACCACCCGTAGATGAAGAACATGAGAAAGTAACGATTTTTCGCAAAGAAAGTGCTTTGTATGGTTCGTTATTGCCGAAATTGCAGAAATACTGTAAGTGTAATATCAAGTATCGCCTTAGTCACATACTTTATAGACTCTCTATTTCACTTAACGCCCCTTAATATTTTTGTTATTACAGCCTCTGAACCCTGGTGTCCCAAAGTCTATTTGTGCTATAAAAATCTTCTCGTATTGGAAGATCTTGACAGCGTAGGCTTCCATTCATTAGCCTCAAAGGAAAATTTAGAGGCAAGTGAAATGTTTCCTATACTAAATGGCCTGGCAGCAATGCATGCTTCCAGTCTGCTCTATGAATTGCAAAGAACTGAAACCATTGAAGAAATCTATTACGAAAGTCTGAAAGAAATTACTGTACATCCCGATATACCCTGGTTCACTACCGGTCTCAAGGCCATACTCGAAGTAGCCAAACATCATTCGAAATATCAAGTGGAAGTATCGCAAAAATTCATTATCTCGGAATTACCGTTGCATTTGAGAAATATTTATTTTATGGTGAATCCTTCGCCCAAATATCGCAATGTCTTGTGTCATCGCGATACTTGGGGTGGTAATATTTTTCTGGATCACAATAATCCAGAAAAATCGGCTGTATTTGTAGATTTTCAAACCTGTCGTTATAGTCCACCAGCCATTGATGTTATCTTTACACTATTCATGAATTTAACGAAACAAGATAGACTGGAAAAACAATCGGAATATTTGAAATATTATTATGAACAATTGGTGCTGCATGTTACAAATCATATTCCCGAGGATAAATCCCTAGATGAAGTTGTTTTCTCTGAAGCAGAGTTTTTGGAATCCATTGAAGAGTTTCAACTATTTGGTTTAGTGTATAGAGCTTTGGCTGCCTCAATTTTGAAAGTACCTAAAGAAATTGTAACGGATTATTATAAAAATGAGGAGAGATCGGAAAAATTGTTAGAGTATATGGGGGAGAATGAAGAATTCCGGATGTTGATGGAAGAGAGTATAGAGGACATTATTGAGGCGGTTGTGGATATTTCTATAAAATCAAATGTTTATTGAGAAATAATTATGATTTTAGTATGTATTTTTATAAAAACTGCCATAAGAATGAGTTGATAAATATTATTTATCATGTTTTAAATAAAAATTTTTTGTTATTAGAATTAAATGTATTTAATTAAACTAAAATTTTGTGTTTATTATTTTAAAGCTAATCAAACTAAGAAATGTTGACATTTCTACATGAATTTGGTACAAACTTGTATCATATATTCATTAAATACTAAAATACTGTGTAACAAAACATATAACTTTGCTTCTATACTCCTCAATTATTCTTCTCTGTCTGAGAGCGATAACTCTGAGGACTTATAAAGGGAATTTTTCTAAGCGCAATAGAACGTACGTAAGAATTAACTGTCAAACGAATTGTCATACTACGCCCAATTTTTGACATTTATGATCCGTATACTGCGGCAAATCATCAAGAATAGATTGACGCTTGAACAATGCTTCCAAATTATCCAAACTTAATTTGAAAATCGGCTATCGATTCCAGCAAACTTATAGACGACTGTTTTATAATGATGAGGATAATTTTTCGCTGAACGAGTTTCTAATAAACAAAATTAATGCATATAGAGTGATACCAATCCACAACAGACTCCATTTCATCCATAAAAATGCACCGCTGGTGGGCTCATCGGACCTTATTGTTCCAAAAGTGTAGACGCAGCTCGCGTTACTGCCAATGGAGATCGTTACCATACCATGATCAAGATTTTTTGTCTGAAAATAGGCCGAGATGTGGTTCCAATAGGATGGCGCTAAGTGCTATACGGCGACCGCAATCATAGATTTATTGAAATCAAAATTTGGCGATTACTTGATTTCGAGAAATTGACCTGTCAATTGGCCTCCAAGGCACCTCTCTATTATTTCCTGTGGAACCTCTTGAACTCACTGGCTTATGCTGATAAACCAGCAACAATTGTCGCACAGGAGGCAAACATTGTTCGTATTATTCGTGACAGCAATGCTCGAAAAATTTTAACTAAATTGGACGTCTAGAATGCTATTCGTCAAAAATGTTAATCTGAAATGTGATTAAATTTTCTTTACACAAGCCGTAAGACTTCAGGGACAATTGGAAAGATTTGGTGTTATATTGGGGTGGACAGTTGAAGTCTATGAGAATATGTAGCTGTAGCAGGAATATGTAGCTGGAAATTATAAACTATAAAAATTAAATTAAGTAAGGAATATCACTGATTAATGATTGTTATGGATTTAGGTAGCATATCATAATGACCATGGATTCAAGGATTTCCACTTCTTTCCGTAAACAATAAAGGATTTTCTGAATATGATGAGGCTTCATAATGTGATTATGCACTACGAGCAAGGACCATGAACATTGTAATATTGGACACAGGAAAAAACATTTTGTCATCAAAACAAATATATATTCGTGAACAAAAAAGTTAAACCCCAGTCCACTCCTCCTTATAGTCTCACAACTCTTCATAACCACTGCAAATAATTTTATCTGAGTAATATTTCAATAAATTTAAGATAATAAACATGTAAGAAAGTATGCTCGATCAAGCCCGAGCTTGATCGAGCCTTATATGGGAGTTATGACCAATTATGGACCGATCGCCATGAGATAAGGTTGTGTGATTTATTTCTATGTGAAACTTACTCCTGTTGAATTATATGTGGATACCAACATAATACCCTCCCCACTATGGTGGTGTAGGGTATAAAGATATATTTTATTTTGTGGTCATTGACACTTATATATACGTCATAAATAAATAGATTGTGGCAAACAATTATTATCAGAATTTTAAATTTAAATGGAAATATGGTATTGCAAAATGTATAAAATATCAATTATAAAAAATTGCATTAAACAGTTGAGATGTTGGAGGAACAATTAAGAAACATAATAATAAAGTATAATTGAATTTTATTTAAAAGATAAATTTCCTCTTTGCTGCAA
Organism: Calliphora vicina; assembly: GCF_958450345.1. Classification (NCBI taxonomy): domain Eukaryota; kingdom Metazoa; phylum Arthropoda; class Insecta; order Diptera; family Calliphoridae; genus Calliphora; species Calliphora vicina. The sequence goes on along the minus strand of NC_088781.1, from coordinate 44,123,554 downwards.
TTCTTGTCATTCTGTATTCTCAAGATCTTTTAGCACTGACACATTGATATTCAAATACGGCCAAACTTAAATACATTAAAATTAATTAATTTGTTTTTATCAAAACTGCACGGAGAGAAAAAATATAGTTGGCCATGGTTACTGTAACCATTTAAATAGTGTTACAATAGTATAGTTACAGTAACTATTTACATGATTGTGGTAACCATAATATGGTTAATTTATGATTCACATCATTTTATCAACCATATATATGGTTACAGTAAACAAGTATATGTTTGTGACAACCATATTTATGATGAATAATTTTATCATAATATGTTGTTCTCAGATTATGATATCCTTGTTTACTGTAACCATATATATGGTTGATAACATCATGTGAATCGTAAATTAACCATAATATGGTTACCACAATCATGTAAATAGTTACTGTTATAAATAAGCAGTTAATTGAATTAGAGTACAACTTGGTGATCAAGTGATCTATGAAATGATTATATTAAATTGCAAACAAATTTGTATCTACAAAATATGTTAGACTAAACAAGATCAATGATTTGAAAAGAGTATAACATGAACAAAACTACCTTTAGTTAAGAGAATTTAAGAAAAAAAAAAATATAGTGTAACAACAAATGTGTGCAATTTTGGATAAAAGCCAAAAAAAATAAAAAAGTTATAAAATTAAGAATAAAAAAAAACATCAGTGAGAATAAATTATCATAAAACAAACATGTCTCAAGAAAAGCTGGCATCTTTATTATACTTACACGAGTGTAAAGATCTTGTGACAAAATTTAATCGTGAAACTGGAAATAATTTACAATTCAAAAAATTTACCATTGTTGCGGCCACTGAAGCTAAAGGATTTTTGGGTGAATATTTTCATTTAAATATTGAGGTGGGTAAACAACATTCATACAGAATTAAAGCATATTTATAGGCTTAAAATTAAATCATTTACAGTTAGCTAATGAAGATGGCGGGGAAAGTGAAAGTGCTGCCATATTGTTGAGATTTTTTATTAAACTCCTGCCAACCGTTGGAAATCATCGTGTGAAAATGATTTTTCGCAAAGAAACTCTTTTGTACAGTTCGTTATTGCCAAAATTGCAGGAATACTGTAAGTTTGGACTTATAGTTTGGTTAGAAATCATTCATAAAAAAGATAACACAACTTTTTATAGACTCTGTACTTTACCTAATGCCCGTTTATATTTTCATCATTACAGCCTATGAACCCTGGTGTCCCAAAGTCCATTTATGCTATAAACATCTTATCCTAATGCAAGATCTTGAAAGCATAGGCTTTCATTCGTTAGCCTCAAAGGAAAATTTAGAGGAAAGTGAAATGTTTCCTATACTAAATGGCCTGGCAGCAATGCATGCTTCCAGTCTGCTCTATGAATTGCAAACAAACAAAAGCATTGATAAAATCTATCACGGAATGCTGAATGAAATTACTGTACATCCCGATATACCCTGCTTCACTATCGGTATCAAGGCCATACTCGAAGTAACAAAACATCATTCCAAATATCAAGCGGAAGTATAGCAAAAATTCATTATTTCTGAATTACCACTGCATCTGAATAATGTTTATTCTATGGTGAATCCTTCTTCCAAATATCGCAATGTCTTGTGCCATCGCGATGCTTGGGGTGGTAATATTTTCCTGCATCACAATAACCCGGAAAAAACGGCTGTATTTGTAGATTTTCAAACATCTCGTTATAGTCCCCCAGCCATTGATGTTATCTTTACACTATTCATGAATTTAACGAAACAAGAGAGACTGGAAAAGCAATCGGAATATTTGAAATATTATTATGAACAATTGGTGCAGCATGTTACAAATCATATTCCCGGCGATAAATCTCTAGATGAAGTTGTTTTCTCTGAAGCAGAGTTTTTGGAATCCATTGAAGAGTTTCAACTATTTGGTTTAGTGTATAGAGCTTTGGCTGCCTCAATTTTGAAAGTACCTAAAGAAATTGTAACGGATTATTATAAAAACGAGGAGAGATCGGAAAAATTGTTAGAGTATATGGGGGAGAATGAAGAATTCCGGATGTTAATGGAGGAGAGTATAGAGGACATTATTGAGGCTGTCAAAGATATTTCTGTAAAATCAAATGTTAATTAAGAAATAATTATGATTTTAATAGCATTCTTATAATAACTGCCATTATAAGAATGAGATAAATATTACTTGTCATGTTTTTAATAAAAATGCAATTAAATCTATGGAATTAATGAATTTATTTCGAATAATTGAACTGAGAGTTTTAACACTATTAAATGCATTTAAAATTGTTTTGATACATTTATATGTAGCTAAATAAATATCAAAGTTTTTCTATAAACAAATTATCGGTAGTTAAGATTTTTATAGAAAACTTAAAAAACTTTCTATAAAAAAAAATATGGATAGCATTATATCTAGCAAAGGGATCGCTAGCAACAGTTTTCAATAAAAAAGTGATCGCTGACAATAGTTTTATATAGACAAATTATCGATAGCAACAATTGTCTATATTTAAATGATAGATAGCAAAAATTGTCTTTAGAAAAATGGTACACTAAAGTTTTTTGATAACAATGTTTTCCTTTAGTAAAATTTACTGACTTTGTAAATATCAATCCAAGTGTCTGGCTATATTAATGGCAACACTTTCACTTGCTAATTGAGGAGATTGAGATACTTTAAGAGCACACAAAATTTAAGAAGAGAATTTTGCTAAGAAAGTGATAACTTTATCTTATTTGCTGTTCTCTTCGCAATCGTTTTATTGTCATCTAGTCTATTTGTTTTTTTATTATTCTCGTAAATACTAGTATTTAGTATAGCTCACATCAATTAAGCAGCACGATTAGATCACTTCAATTTAAAAACTGCTCTTATTACTCTTCGTACATTTGTAATCACTCTTACTTATCTTATCACCACTAGAACGAATAGGTAGACTAAAATAAAATTGTAAACTTTTCAAATATACAAATTTATTAAATATTTGCAATGAAATAATTTTAACAATTAGTTTTGTATACACAGCACAAGCTAACAGATCATCGTTGGTCTGAACAAAAACATAATCTACACGTGATAAACAAGTGGCAAAAGAAAGACAATAAAACTTATATTTAAATACGAAATTAATTAATTATATTTCAATGAGTGCAACAAACAATAATAAAGAACTTTTAGAAAGACATCATCGTCATGATTTAGTTACAAAAGCGGAATGTCAACTGATATTGGAGAAAATCTTACGAGAGGAAAATGCAAAAGGGTCATTGGTTTCATATGATATCGTACCAGAGCTAGGCACTGTGGGATATTTGGGTGAATATTTCCATTTGCATATAAAGTATCAAATAGAAAATGTAAGTAGAGGGTTTCCATGAAATGGTTTTAATCTAATTGAATTTTCTTTTCTTTTTGCAGGAAAGCCATGTATCACAAAAACGTTTATTTGTTAAAACTATGCCGTATCAAAATCCCGACATGTGTGATTTCATTGAAAAATCGGGAATTTTGAAAAAAGAATCAACATTGTACATGAGACTTCTAAATGAAATGAGGAAATTGTGTAAGTTTATGTTGATGGGACACAATTTCTATAGAAAAATATTGTTAAGAAAATTTCTATAAACAAAATTTTGTCATTGAGAAATTTTCTATAGAAAAAATGGTAAAGACAATTTGAGTTATCGATATAGTTTTTAAATAATATTTGAGTTATTGATATTTTTTATAGAAAATTTGTGTTATCGTTCTATAGAAAAATTTTTTTATGGAAAAAATTTCAAACAAAAAATTTTTTATCGATAAATTGTCTAGAAAAATTTAGTTATTGATAAATTTTCTATAAACAAATATAGTTATCGATACATTTTCTATAGAAAAATTTAGCTATCGATACATTTTGTATAGAAAAATTTAGTTATCGATAAATTTTCTGTACAAAAATTTAATTATCGATTAATTTTCTACAGACAATATAGTTAGCAATAAATTTTCTATATTAAAATGTAGTTATCGATAAATTGTTTATAGAAAAGTTTAGTTATCGATAAATTTTCTATAGAAAAATTGAGTTATCGACAAATTTTCCATAGAAAAATTGAGTTATCGGCAAATTTTCTATAGAAAAATTGAGTTATCGACAAATTTTCTATAGAAAAATTGAGTTATCGACAAATTTTCTATAGAAAAATTAAGTTATCGACAAATTTTCTATAGAAAAATTGAGTTATCGACAAAGTTTCTATAGAAAAATTTAGTTATCGACAAATTTTCTATAGTAAAATGTAGTTATCGATAAATTTTTTATAGACAAATTTAGTTATCGATAAATTTTCTATAGAAAAATTGAGTTACCGATCAATTTTCTATAGAAAAATTTAGTTATCGATAAGTTTTCTATAGTAAAATGTAGTTATCGATAAATTTTTTATAGAAAAATTTAGTTATCGATAAATTTTTTATCGATAACATTAATTTTGTATAGAAAATTTATCGATAACTAAATTTTATCGATAAATTTTCTATACAAAATTAATGTTATCGATAAGTTTTCTATAAACAGTTATAGTTATCGAAAAGTTTTCTATAGTAAAATGTAGTTATTAATAAAATTTTTATAGAAAAATATAGTTATCGATAAGTTTTCTATAGTAAAATGTAGTTATCAATAAATTTTCTATAGAAAAATTTAGTTATTGATAAGTTGTCTATAGAAAAATTTAATTATCGATAAGTTGTCTATAGAAAAATTTAATTATCGATAAATTTTCTGTAGTAAAATGTAGTTATCGATAAATTTTTTATAGAAAAATTGAGTTATCGATAAATTTTCTATAGAAAAATTTTGTTATCGATACATTTACTATAAAAAATTAATGTTATCGATAAGTGATAGTTATCAAAAAGTTTATAAAATCGTTACTTTTTTATAGTAAGTTGTTTATATGGATTTTTTGCTACATTACTTTTTACAAATATCGATTAAATTTCCATCCAAAATTATTGCTGTCTATTATTTTTCTACCGAAAGTTGTTATTATCGATTACTATTCTATAGAAACTTATTGCTATCGATAAATTTTATATGACAATTAATCCTTTCGATACATTTTATATATAGAAAACAGATTCATAGTAGCAATCGAATTTGTTGCCAATCGAATGATTCTGAATTGGTGACTTTTACGGGTGTGGCTACGAAATATTAGAAATGGTAACAAAACTTTGGTTGCTTCAACAGAAAATCTTTTTTATCAACTGACTTTCTGTTGATAGAACCGAAAAACTCTTTATGTGCAACCGAATCATTCGATTGGGTTCAAATTTTCTCTGTGTAGAAACTTTATTGATTGATTTTTTTTAAGTTTTTGTAACTTAATTATTGTAGCTTCCAACATCTGGTGTGCCGAGTGTTATTTAGTTAAACCCGATCTTTTCGTCATGCAAAATATTGTGGACTTAGGTTATGAACCGCTAAATGATGTTGGCAATTTTTTGAATAAACCAGAAATCGAAACTATACTCAGAGGTTTAGCCTCAATGCATGCCTGCAGCTTAGCCTTTGAGCATCAAAAACAAGTGAAAATTGGTGAACTTATGAAGGACGTGCTATACGAAGTAACAGTTTCCCCTAAAGTGGTGTGGTATACAGCAGGTATTAGGGTATGTATTGTGGTTACTAAATCTAAACAATTTTTTAATAATTTTGAATTTATTATCAGGCTGTTCTAGCAGTGACCCTTAAACATCCCTTGTATCAAGCAGAACCTCTACAGCTTTTCATTAAAAATGAACTGCCCTCAATATTTGATACTGTGTATAGCATGGTAAATCCCTCTACGAAATATTGCAATGTCTTTTGCCATCGCGATATATGGGGTGGTAATGTTTTCTGCTCGAAAACGGAACCCTTTAAAAAGCCAGCCGTTTTTGTGGACTTTCAACTGTGTCGTTATTCACCAGCTGCTATTGATATTTTAATGACTTTATACATTAATATGAAACCCCGTGATAGAAAACTTATTGAGTCGGATTGTTTTAAATACTATTACGAACAATTCTCCAAGGAAATGTTAAATATGGATGCTAAAGCTGAGGAGTTTATAACTTATGAGGATTTCTTAAAGTCTTTGAAAGAATTGGCTTTATTTGGTGCTCTTTACAATTGTATAGCTGCTACAATTCTAAGAGTTCCGGGTGATTATCTAAAAGACTTGAAACTGAATCGACCCGAGGATTTTCATCGTTACACAAATGTGGATCGCACTCAGGAGGTTTTGGAACTGGTGAAAAGTGATGCGGAATTCGGGAGTTATATGCTGGAATGTGTGGAGGATATGATGGAATTGATATTAAAAAGTAATTTTATGTGATTTGAAAATAAAACTAAAAATAATTTAGAGGTATATTAAACTATTAAGAATGCTATTTATTTGATTTCAATTATTTAATATTATTATAAAAAAAATCTTTAAAATTTTATTTGTATTTATATATTCCAACAATTCCATATAGCTCGAATTGTTAACAGTAGGAAACTTTCCTATGGAAAAGTCTAGCAACGCTTTTATATAGAAAAGTGATCGCTAGCAAATTTTTATTTAAAAAAGTGATGGCTAGTAGTGTTATATAGAAAAGTGGTCGCTAACAACAGTTTTATATAGACAAATTATCGATAGCAACAATTGTCTATATTTAAATGATAGGTAGCAAAAATTGTCTTTAGGAAAATGGTACACTAAAGTTTTTCGATAACAATGTTTTCCTATAGCAAAGTTTACATATCGAGCCCTTAGCGCCAAATTATCGTAAGCGACATTTTCAAAATTTTTTTTTTATTGCAAAAATTAAAATTTTATGTACCGACTGATGTTTTAGCGTTATCAGAATATCAAAATTGTTAATAACTTCAAAATTATAGGGGGTAAGATTTTATCGTAAGTCAATGGTTACATTTTACAGTAAACGAATTTTATCGTAAGCGACACATAGTGGTATAGAAAAAAAGAGGGAAATAAATCTGTAAGTTCTAAATGGTTAGATTGGTTTGAATGAAATTTTACATGCGCAAAGAAGAAGTGTTCTCGAGTTTAAGTTCTGAACGTAACCTCATTTGCCCACCAGGGCCGCGACCAAGGGTCCTCAAAGTAGGACACCTCGGGTATATTACATTTTTAAAATGATCCTATTTCTTCGTTTGTGATCCGATTTCAAAACAATTACACACATAAAATCTTTCCATCGAGTGCTACAAAAGACCTAGTCGTAGCTATCACTTGTCTCTTATAGCTTAGAAGATATTCGCATTTGAAAATTAAATTTTCAAAATTTTTAACCAACCTACTCCAGTTTTTTGATAACAGCGTATCCAAATATTTTCCGATTTTCTCCAGTTTTCCTTCATTGGACTAACAACATACGTATGTGTCAAATAGGAAAAGAACTGTTTAAAAATAATGACTAAGTCAAAAGTTATATGCATTTGAATTTAAAAAATTTTGAAAAGCCGATTTTTCGCTAATTTTTTGGAAAAAATAACGTTTTTTGTTTTTAAGTTATCGCAAAAAAATTCTAAGAGGATGTATAAGGAATTTATACTTTCTGAAAGCTAAGTTTTCATAAAATATTTTGAATGAAAAAAAAAATGAAAATTTTTGTTACCGAGGGGACCAGGTCCATTCAAAAAACACCTATTTTTTATGTAAAATTAAACTTTAGGCCTAAAATTCTCAAATCGCATATTCGATATTAAAATATAATAACCGATTCCGATAACTCCGACCCTGGTATGGATATTATAGTCAAAAAACTAAAAATTTCCATTTTTGGGATTTTTCAACACTTTTTTGGGAATTGCGGGATTGCTGATAATCAATTTTAAAAATCGTTTTTATTTTTCCATTTTAAATAGAAAATTTTACATAACTGTGAAATTTCATTAAAAACTATTCATAAATAACAATTTTATTTCAATTCGAAAAATTTGTATCTATGCAAAAATTCAATAAAAAATATTTTTTGTCATATTTTTCAATAAAGTATTCAATGAATTTTTAATTGTCAAAAGTTATAAATATTTTTGAAAAATAGACAAATAGCTTGAACGAAATTATAATATATCGCATCATAAAATTTTTAATTCTATGTATAAATTTCAAAATAATCGAAAAATCCTTCTCCTGTAAAATTTGTGTTTTGTCGCTTACGATAATTTGGCGCTAAGGGCTCGATATCTTAATGGCAACACTTTCACTTGCTAATTGAGCAGATTGAGATACTTTAAGTCTTAAAGTTTAAGAGCACATAAATTTAAGAAGAGAATTTCGCTTAGAAAATGATGATAACTTTATCTTATTTGTTGTTCTCTTCGCAATCGTTTTATTGTCATCTAGTCCAGTTGTTTTTTTATTATTCTCGTAAATACAAGCATTTAGTATAGCTCACATCAATTAAGCACTACGATTAGATCACTTCAATTTAAAAACTGCTCATATTCCTCTTCATACAATATATTTGTAATCACTCTTATTTATCTTATCACCACTAGAACGAGTTGTTGGAATAAAATTGTAAATTTTTAAAATATAAAATTTATTAAATATTTGCAATGAAATAATGTTAACAATTAGTTTTGTACACCCAGCACAAGCTAACAGATCATCGTTGGTCTGAACTAAAACTTAATCTACACGTGATAAACAAGTGGCAAAAGAAAGACAACAAAACTTATATTTTTAAAAAAAAATTAATTATATTACAATGAGTGCAACAAACAATAATAAAGAACTTTTAGAAAGACATCATCGTCATGATTTAGTTACAAAAGCGGAATGTCAACTGATATTGGAGAAAATCTTACGAGAGGAAAATGCAAAAGGGTCATTGGTTTCATATGATATTGTACCAGAGCTAGGCACTGTTGGCTATTTGGGTGAATATTTCCATTTGCATTTAAAGTATCAAATAGAAAATGTAAGTAATAGAGGGTTTCTATGAAATGGTTTTAATCTAATTGAATTTGATTTTCTTTTTGCAGGAAAACCATGTATCAGAAACACGTTTATTTGTTAAAACTATGCCTTATCAAAATCCCGACATGTGTGATTTCATTGAAAAAACGGGAATTTTGAAAAAAGAATCAACACTTTACATGAGACTTCTAAATGAAATGAGGAAATTATGTAAGTTTTTTATAGAAATATCTTTTTAAGAAGATTTCTATAAAAATATATTGTTATTCAGAAATTTTCTATAGAAAAAATGTTGAAGACAATTTGAGTTATCGATAAAGTTTTTAAAGAATATTTGAGTTATTGATAATTATTTATAGATAATTTGTTATCACTAAATTTTCTGTGGAAAAAATTTGCTATCGATAAATTTTCTATGGACAACATTTGTTATCGATAAATTTCTTATAGAAAAATTTAGTTATCGATACATTTTCTATAGGAAAATTTAGTTATCGATAGATTTTCTATAGCAAAATTTAGTTGTCGATAGATTTTCTATAGAAAAATTTAGTTATCGATAGATTTTCAATAGAAAAATTTAGTTATCGATAGATTTTCAATAGAAAAATTTAGTTATCGATAGATTTTCAATAGAAAAATTTAGTTATCGATAGATTTTCAATAGAAAAATTTAGTTATCGATAAATTTTCAATAGAAAAATTTAGTTGTCGATAAATTTTCTATAGAAAAATTTAGTTGTCGATAAATTTTCTATAGAAAAATTTAGTTGTCGATAAATTTTCTATAGAAAAATTTTGTTATCGATAAATTTTCTATAGAAAAAATTTGTTGTCGATAAATTTTCTATAAAAAAATTTAGTTACCGATAAATTTTCTATAGAAAAATTTAGTAATCGATAATTTTTCTATAGAAAAATTTAGTTACCGATCAATTTTCAATAGAAAAATTTAGTTACCGATAAATTTTCTATAGAAAAATTTAGTTATCGATAGATTTTCAATAGAAAAATTTAGTTGTCGATAAATTTTCTATAGAAAAATTTAGTTGTCGATAAATTTTCTATAGAAAAATTTAGTTATCGATAAATTTTCTATAGAAAAATTTAGTTATCGATAAATTTTCTATAGAAAAATTTAGTTATCGATAAATTTTCTATAGAAAAATTTAGTTATCGATACATTTTCTATAGAAAAATTTAGTTGTCGATAGATTTTCTATAGAAAAATTTAGTTATCGATAGATTTTCAATAGAAAAATTTAGTTATCGCTAGATTTTCAATAGAAAAATTTTGTTATCGATAGATTTTCAATAGAAAAATTTAGTTATCGATAGATTTTCAATAGAAAAATTTTGTTATCGATAAATTTTCTATAGAAAAATTTTGTTATCGATAGATTTTCAATAGAAAAATTTAGTTATCGATAAATTTTCTATAGAAAAATATAGTTGTCGATAAATTTTCTATAGAAAAATTTAGTTGTCGATAAATTTTCTATAGAAAAATTTAGTTTTTCTATAGAAAAATTTTGTTATAGATAAATTTTCTATAGAAAAATTTTGTTGTCGATAAATTTTCTATAGAAAAATTTAGTTACAGATAAATTTTCTATAGAAAAAATTAGTTACAGATAATTTTTCTATAGGAAAATTTGTTATCTATAAATTTTCTACAGACAAATTTGTTATCTATAAATTTTCTACAGACAAATTTAGTTACCTATAAATTTTATATAGAAAAATTTAGATATCGATAAATTTTCTATAGAAAAATTTAGTTACCGATAAATTTTCAATAGAAAAATTTAGTTACCAATAGAAAAATTTAGTTAGTTATTTAGTTTTGATAAAAAAATATCAAAATTTTCTATGGAAAAATTTTTTATTTTTCCAAAATATTCTAAAATCGTTAGTTTTTTTAGTAAATTGTTTATATGGATTTTTTGCTACAGAAAATTATTAATATCGATTATTTTTTACAAAAAGTTGTTGATATCGATTTCTTTTTTTGGAAAGTTACTATCGATTATTTATCGGAAGTTGTTATCGATTATTTTTCTACATACAACTATTTTCGTCGATTACTTTTCTTTCGAAATTTGTTGCTAATTATTGCTTTTCTGAAAAACTCACTATCGATTACTTTTCTACCGAAAGATGTTGTTATTGGTTACTTTTCTGTGACAATTAATCCTATCGATAAATTTTCTATAGAAACTAAATGATATCGATAATCTTTCTATATAAAGTTGATGCTATAGATAAATTTTTTGTAGAAAATTTTCCATAGATTTATTTTTTTTAAGTTTAATTGGTACATATTTTTTGTAACTTGATTACCTTAGCTCCCAACATCTGGTGTGCTGAATGTTATTTAGTTAAACCCGATCTCTTCGTCATGCAAAATATTGTGGACTTAGGTTATGAACCCTTAAATAATGAAGTGGGAAATTTTTTGAAAAAACCAGAAATCGAAACTATACTCAGAGGTTTAGCCTCAATGCATGCCTGCAGCTTGGCTTTTGAGCATCAAAAACAAGTGAAAATTGGTGAACTTATGAACGACGTGCTATACGAAGTATCAGTTTCCCCTAAAGTGGTGTGGTATACAACAGGTATTAGGGTATGTATTGACATTACTGAATCTAAACAATTTGTTAATAATCTTAATCTTGAATTAATTATCAGGCTGTGCTAGCGGTGACCCTTAAGCATCCCTTGTATCAAACAGAACCTCTACAGCTTTTCATAAAAAATGAACTGCCCTCAATATTTGATACTGTGTATAGCATGGTAAATCCCTCTACGAAATATTGCAATGTATTTTGCCATCGCGATATTTGGGGTGGTAATGTTTTCTGCTCGAAAACGGAACCCTTTAAAAAGCCAGCCGTTTTTGTGGACTTTCAATTGTGTCGTTATTCACCAGCTGCTATTGATATTTTAATGACATTATATATTAATATGAAACCCCGTGATAGAAAACTTATTGAGTCGGATAGTTTTAAATACTATTATGAACAATTCTCCAAGGAACTGTTAAATATGGATGCTAAAGCTGAGGAGTTTATAACTTATGAGGATTTCTTAAAGTCTTTGAAAGAATTGGCTTTATTTGGTGCTCTTTACAATTGCATAGCTGCTACAATTCTAAGAGTTCCGGGTGATTATCTAACAGACTTGAAACTGAATCGACCCGAGGATTTTCATCGTTACACAAATGTGGATCGTACTCAGGAGGTTTTGGAACTGGTGAAAAGTGATGCGGAATTCGGGAGTTATATGCTGGAATGTGTGGAGGATATGATGGAATTAATATTGAAAAGTAATTATATGTGATTTGAAAATAATTTTGGAGGTATATTAAAGTATTAAAAGTATATTTATTTGATTCTATTATTTAATATTATTTTTAAGGAAAACTCTTTAAAATGTTGGCTATTTATTTGGGTTTAAATTCAAAATATTCCAATAATTCCTGTACTGGCAATAAAACTTTATCCATATAACTTGAATCTATAGCTGATACTCTGCTAAACATTTCCGTGCGATCTGTATTCATATAACAATCAAATGTGGCCGGTTCCGTGTCGCGCATTGTTTGAGACCAACCTTTAGGCAGCTTCATTAAAGGCTCACAGATTGCTCTTAATGTTAGGACTGGCAAAAGGGCACGTTGACAATCTTGATCAAACTCTGTTTGAGTTATCAAATCTACGGATAAATCTAGACGTTTTAATGCTTCTCTTAAAGATTGATGATAGTAAAGCAAAAGATCTTTTAATAATTTCGATCTTTGTTGAGGACTTTCAAAATTGTTGTATAGAAAATATAGAACATCTATGGCTGGTGGACTGTAGCGTGTTAGCTGGAAGTCTACTATGCGACAAGCTATAGGTTTACTGCTGGCATCAAGTTCCCAGAAAATGTTACGATCCCAAGAATCACGATGACACAGAACATTGCGTAACGTTTGAGAGGGTTTGGTAAAATCTTCCATGTTTAAAAGAATATTGTAAAGTTTGTGATTGATAAATTCCAAGTCTTCGGCGTACTGATATTTAGGGTGATGTTGGGCCAGGTATATAATAGCCTATAAAACAGTTTAAAAATACAAAAGATTCTTAAATTTAATTTACGGATTATTTACCTTTATGCCCGTTATATACCACTCATTGCTATTGATCAATTGTAACTCATACAAAACTTTATCAAATTGTTGTCCAATATTAACGTTTTCCTTAAACTCCCAAGCCAAACTGGCGGCATGTAGTTCCGCCAAATGTTGTAAAAACAATTGATAATGTTTCACGGTATAAACTTCAAGGGGCTGAAGTTGCCTTAAGCTCTTTTCAGGCACAGAAAAATCCTCCAAAACCAATAAATCCCGGCGTGTTAAATAGGCTTTGGGATATAACGGCTTCTGGGCATATTTTTGTATATTTGGTAAAATATTTTGATAAATGCTGGATTCTTTGGTAAAGAAACCTTTACGTTCACATTCATCGCGATAGAGTTCATTGTCTAGCGGCAAAGATTTGAGAAAATAGCTACGTTTTATGGATTCTTGGGTGACCTACACGAAAAAATTTACACATTTTTAATAATACAACGATATTCCACCATAATTATTATAAATTTACCTTATTTAATGCCTCCACTTCCAATTTATAATATTCTCCCATAAACCCCACCAAATCTGCTGAACATTTTTTAATTTTGTGTATCTGAAGATTTATATCGCTGGTATCTTTGAGCTCTAAATCATTTTTAATGATATCTAAACACTCATCTTGTGTTAGTAACTGAGGTCCGCTATTTGAGGCCATATTGCTGTTGAATATAGTTGAATTTATACTGACACTAACTATAATTTTAAATTTGAATAGACCTCAGATACTTAATGAAAAAGATAATTTATTTGTTGTATATGAAGAATATCATTATAGATACGAGTTTTTTTTATTATCACTTTTGATATGAGTTTTCTAAAGAGAGCATATGTTAGGGTTCTTTAAGAGTAAATTTACTAACCTAGCAGAATAAACAATGACGAGCAAAATAATAGCATTTTTGAAGTTCATATATTAACAATTTAGCAATAGTTTTTATCAGTAGATTTCATTTGACTTATCAGCAACTTTTTTAAATGACACTTGAGTATACAGGACATTTTCCAGTAGAATTAAAATCAATTCCGATTATCTGTTCGTAGAATTTGAACATTTAGAATTCATAACTGAATTAAATGTATAATTTACATAATTTATCAGTTTTGCATTCATTATACATTTAATAAGTTCATATTAATTGCCTTAGTGTAATGGTAGTTTGATATACTTGCAGAGTTCATGAACTAACTAGTTCAATTAAACGATTCATTTATTTCGACTAAATGAACTGGTACAATTCGTTTAGCTCCTTTTTATACGAATACGAGAGTGCCTTATAATAATAGATACGGCAACATGGTTGTGCTAAACATAATCTAAGAGCACCATATTATGATAAGATTTATGATTGTTGTTCAGACATATTATGATCATTATTAGTATCATAAAATATCATAATATGTTCTGAAATAATCATATTATGATACAAATTATGTGAATTCTAATATAATACATCTAAGAAAAACATGAACAGGGGAGCTAGAATCGAAGTTCTGATCACTTATACAAAGCATAATTAGACGAGGCCTAAATTCTTACTTCGTATTAATACCGTAGTTAAAATCCGTAGTTAGCTGACAGAGAGCCGAAGCATTTATCTCGTCGTATTGTACTCATTAGCTAGTCATAGCCAATAAATTGCAGTTAGCCGATGAGAGCTGAAGAATTTATCTCCTCGGATAGCATCCATAAGCCGTATTTACGAATAATTAGTCGGTAGCCGACAGAAAGCTGTACTCATTAGCTAGTCATAGCCAATAAGTTGTAGTCAGCCGATGAGAAAGAATTTATCTCCTCGGATTGCTTCCATAGACAGTATTTACAAATAATAAGTCGTTAGCCGACCAAGAGCCGAAACGTTTATATCGCCGAATTCTCTATTAGAAGCTTCGCCCATTAACCAACATATTCCAAATATTCAAGACAGCTCTGTGGTAAAGATTTCAAAGGAAGCAGACCTTTGAAGAACCTGGACAGACTAAGCATACCCCGGCTGGAAACAAAAACTGCATCACAATGTCTGCTGTTGTAGTTCAGAACAGAGAGACAATTTAGACAAATATGTACAATATAAATTTACTCAAAGTATTGGCCTTTGTTAGCTATGACCTTTTCCCACCCATCTTTCTGGCAACATTTGGATTCCACTCCAAAATAACTGCTCATCTTTTAAGGTCAAGAACGAATTAAGTCAATATCGCATACTCTGTTCCAAAGTGAAGCGTATCCCAGAGTGATATATTCGGACGGGGAAAGGTCTGGACTATATGGCGGGTGAAGCAAAACTTCCCAAATACTTCATGCTAAATAGTTTTTAACAGGTATTGTCATGATTGAGTATTACGGTTTCATGTCTGTCCGCATATGCTGGGCGTTTTTCGGCATATGTTCGTTTCAAACGAATCAGTTGCGTTCGGTATAGGTTCATTGTGATGGTCTGGGCAGATTTCAGCATTACCTTAGCTCCATGAATATTTGGCTTTGGGGTCGATTCGGCTGGTTGGCCGTGCTTCACTTCGGGTTATCGTAATGGATCCGTTTTTCATCGCAAGTAATGATTTTATAGCGTTCAAACATAATGTCGGACATGGAAAATCGCCTTTTAAGTTCTCTTGGCTTCAATTCGTATGGTACCCATTTCCCTGCTTTTGAATGAATCCAGCTTGAGTAGCTCCCAATGGTTTTGCAAGCTCCTGTTGAGTAACAATTTTCATGGAGTAATGCCTCAAATTCTTGGTCTTCAAACTTTTATGGCTGGCCTGGGCAATATTTGTCTTACGTGTCAAAATCGCCGCTTTTGAACCGAACAAATCATCTCTCGCACGTAGAATCCGATGAAACGCATTCTCCATAAGCTTTGGTGAGCAAACTGTGCTTCAGTGGCACTTTTTTTTTCAAATTAAAGAAGTACAGAAAAACATCCCGAATGATCGAAGCAAAAAAAACTTTGTTGTTTACACTATAATGTTCAATAACTAAGTGACAGATATGTACACTTCAAAATCACATATAAGTTATTAAAATCAAAATCCGTGTTCAAAAGTTACGCATTTTTAAGTCATAAATCCAATATATCCTTCAGGAGACACACAAGACTTTATTTTCTTTGAAATTTGTTTAGTGGTTTTATACACAACATTAGGATCTTTTCTCTTATTCGACTTATAATCATAATCATTTGGTACATTTTGACTTTGAATATTGCAAGCTCAACATTAGCTTTAAATTGGTGAATGCAGGATTTAGAACATTTCACTTTCTGCTCTCAAATATTTAGTTAAAGTCTCTAAAGCTTCTTCACCTTCCTTTTTTATCCATTCCTGGTTTCCATTATTCCATTATTAGAAAATTCTTGAGCAATCTCTCAATAGGGATTGGATTAAATTAGAAAATGCCTAAAAAGTATTATAAAGGGTTTCCCTATGCCCTTAACGAATGATCCTTCCAAATCAGCCATATTATTATTTGACCAGTACTGGACCAAATGTGAGCTTCCTAAATTGTATTTGCGTTTCGCATTCAAGTGCCTTGGTTTTCTAAAACGGTGATCTGATCTCATTACTATTTACACCACTTATGTATATCCGACCCCAAATGGAATACAACTCTCATGTATGGGCCGGTGCTTCAAAGTCTATTTTGGAGTTACTCGACCGTGTATATTAGAGGGCGAAGATGCTTATCCAGCTCTATCGACTCACTGGAACATCGACGCAATGTGGGTTGTGTTCTTTCGATACTACAATGGAATGTGCTCTGCAGAAATTATGGAACTTGTTCCCGAAACTTTTATATTTTTACGCAATACACATTCTTATGCAAGGCTCATCAATTGGTAGTCAACTGTGTAGTGAATCGCCGTACAGTCCGTATGTGGAATAAGCTTACTGCTGAAGTCATTCCTGTCACTTTAATATAGGAAAATTAAAATCAAATTTCCACAAATACTACTCCCTCTATATTCCCTCCCATAACCTATTTTCCAAGTTCCAACACAACACAATGCATTGCATGAGTAGGGGTCATTCCCTGAGTGCTGGTCCAAGCCAAAAAATAGACACAAGCTAATCGTTTACAAATGTACAATATTAGTATTTTTAAAGATAATACAGATATTATTTCAATATAAAAAATACGTCCAAGTTTTTAATAGAGTCCTTTACAGGATCTTCCAAAGTTATTCAATAATTTTGTGTCTGAATTTTCTGGAAATAATAGATTTCTATAAACTGAAAATTTAAATAAAAATACGGTATGTTTTTTAATTTGACTTATATATAGATTTTTCGTTTATTTTTCTTTAACTATAGTCCTCTCCTCTGCTTATTCTTCTATATAACTTTAATAAATGTCTTAGATCTAAAAAATGGTAAGCCTGTACAAAATCGTTAAGTTGTCTTTTTTTTATTAAATACTTAAATCGCAACTGTTATAATTTGCATTTTGAATAAGATAAAATTGTTCATAAAAGTTTTGTTTGTTTTAAATTTTAATATTAATTAAAAGTTGTTGGTTTTTTCTGTTCAATTCTGGCAATTAATTATTTAGTATTTTTTTTTGTTTGGTTTTGTTGTTGTATGCTGAGGCAAAACTTTAAAGCATTTTAAAAATCACTTGAATAACACATTTTATCGTTTATAATATTTAATACTCTTTCTCCTCCCCCATTCCACATCGCCCATTACTCAGTCCATCTGTCATTGTTTTCATCGTCATCATCTTCTTCGAAATCATGTATATTAAAGTCCTCATTGAACAAATCTTCGCCCTCCGAGGACTCGGATTGTCATCTGGGTGCATTGACCCGGGTGGGTATAGTGACAATACCTTTTGGTGGTCTGGGCATACGTATTGTTGTGGTGGTCGTCGTCTTGGCCGAGACACTGGGTATTAGTTGTTCATTAATGGTGGACGTTTGATTGAGGCATGCACAGCATAAATTATCACAACGTATGAGCATGATTAGACCGGCCACAATCCAAAATACAATAGCGGGCCATGAGTTTTGAGCACATGAAGCGAACAGTATGCCACCGATAAATATGCTGGAACAGCATATTACAGGGCTGACATTGACCACGCTGCCGGTGTATTTGGGTATTAAAGGCATCATGAGACTGATGATGAAGACTCCTGAAAAAGAAAATAATAAAAATATTTTAAAATGGCTTCATTTTATAAAGCGAAGCGTTCTTAAATATAATTTGTTTTTGTATAACATTGTTGAAATGTTTTTTGGTTTGAAGAGTGATGGAAACGAAATTTTAAGCTTCTTAGGATTCCTTATTTGTTTTTAAAAGTTGGTTTCCTTTCAAAGCTTTCAAAACTTTGATCAAATATTTTAGAGTTGGATAATTTATTGACTTTGAAAGTTTTAGGCTTTTAAGTTTTGATATTTATTTCTTGGGTTGGGCTGGGTTTCTCAAAAAGCTTTTATATATTTTGATAGCTTACAACTTCGTTCAAATGTTTGTCGGTTTGATAAATGCTTGACTTAGAAATTATCAGCATTTTAAGGTTTATTATTTGATTTTAAAAGCTGGTTTTATTAGAAAGCTTTAATAAAAACTTTAAAGTTAAAAATTTAGTTTTAATTATTGCTATAGATTAGCGATAATTCAAGCTTTTATATTTCCAAAAAGCTTTTTCCATATAATAAGTTTTTGAAAGCTTTAGTATATCATATTTTATCTTATCTCTCTTACCTATAGATCCCGTTAAAGCTGCTGGCGGCCAATGCATATAAATACCAGCTAAACTTAAAGCCATACCCAAAAATACCACAACTATAGCAAATATAGTTACTCTCCAAGAAGAGATGGTAGGCACACGAGCAGTACGATCCAAAGGCCCAGCTGTGGTTACTTTAACCTTTTGTCTATACTCATCCACAATGGCATCGATATCGGTCGATGTATCCGAATCGGAATTCTCAAACTTATCGGGATATTCAAAATCAGAAGGCTAAAAAAGAAAGACTTACAAATAAAACCATTATAAAACATTTAAGGAAAACTCGAATTACCGGTGGCTCTCCATCTGATAAAATAGTAGACTCCACATCTTTGGGTTCTCTTTGGGGACAAGGCGAAGTGGGTTCACCCAATAGTAACCACTCTTTTTCCACCTCTTGCTTGTTTTTCGGCTTAGTTTTAGGCTTTTTACTAGGCACCTGTTTGCCAACACTTAAATTCCATAAGCTGCGTTTTAAACGTGAAGTTGATGAACTATGGCTAATAGGTTCGGTTGACAGACGGCTATAGGATAAAGAAGAATCGGTGTCTAATAGAAAAATATCAAATTCTTATATTAATTTTATATGGTAATTTTATTTATTAGCAACAAGCTCACTTGATTGTAATATAAATTTTGGTCTAAATGGCGAGTACAGCAAATAGAAGGCCCTAAAGAATACCGCACATAAATGACTGGCCGCCAAAATATGACTGAGATTTTGCAAGGGACAGGCAAAGGATAACATGGCGCATAAGCTTCCTGGAAATACATATAGCAATATTTATTTGTTCTGAATTATTGTGAAATAAATCCAAAAACCCACCTGCTATAAACACCGCCAGCACTGGATTACCACTATCACTACTTTCATATGCTATTTGTTTGGTTAGAATTCTCCACTCTGATGTGGCAAATCTAACTATAATACGATACAATTCCGGAAATAGCTCCAAGAAACCGCCAGTTACAGTCAGCATTAACATACAGGCCGCAGCTGGCACCAGTTTATGGAAATTATTTTCATCTAATATATGAAAGAGAGGCACTGCAACATATTCTTCAACGGCTCTGTTTTGTTAAGATATTAAGGTAAGTTTTTAAATATTTTTTTTAAATATTCTTCATCTTTAAACTCACTTATAATGTAGAATAGTGGTTAAACAACCGGAAGCCAATAGTAGTGATATTGTTACCAATAAAATGAGAAAAAATCCGGTAAAACGTTGCCAGCCGGTTCTTTGTGTGGGATAGTCAGCCGGAAAGGAAAACGTTAGTATAGCAGTGGCAGTTAAAAACTGTAAAAAAAGGTATTAGAATATTTTAATCATTTCTAAAGATTAAACGAATAAGTTATACTTTTAATGTTGGAAAGAGTACTTTTATGGAAAAGTACTATTGCTTAGAAAAGTAGAATATTACTTTTGTTTAAAAAAGTACTTTTGTTCAGAAAATAACTTTTGTTTAGAAAAGTACTTTTGTTTAAAAAGGTACTTTTGTTAAGAAAAGTACTCTTGCTTAGAAAAGTACTTTTGTTTAAAAAAGTACTTTTGTTTAAAAAAATACTTTTGTTTAGAAAAATACTTTTGTTTAGAAAAGTAATTTTGTTCAGATAAGTACTTTTGTTTGGAAAAGTACTTCTGTTTGGAAAAGTACTTTTGTTTGGAAAAGTACTTTTGTTTAGAAAAGAACTTTTGTTTAGAAAAATACTTTTGTTTAAAAAGTACTTTTGTTTAGAAAAGTACTTTTGTTTAAAAAAGTACTTTTGTTTAAAAAGATACTTTTGTTTAAAATGTACTGTTATTTAGAAAAGAACTTTTGTTTAGAAAAGTACTTTTGTTTAAAAAAGATATTTTGTTAAGAAAAGTACTTTTCTTTTGTTCAGAAAAGTACTTTTGTTTAGAAAAGTACTTTTGGTTAGAAAAGTACTTTTGTTTAGAAAAGTACTTTTGTTTAGAAAAGTACTTTTGTTTATAAAAGTACTTTTGTTTAGAAAAGTACTTTTGTTTAGAAAAGTACTTTTGTTTAGAAAAGTACTTTTGTTTAGAAAAGTACTTTTGTTTATAAAAGTACTTTTGTTTAGAAAAGTACTTTTGTTTAAAAAAGTACTTTTGTTTAAAAAGATACTTTTGTTTAAAAAGATACTTTTGTTTAGAAAAGTACTTTTGTTTAGAAAAGTACTTTTGTTTAGAAAAGTACTTTTGTTTAAAAAGTACTGTTGTTTAGAAAAGTACTTTTGTTTAGAAAAGTACTTTTGTTTAGAAAAGTACTTTTGTTTATAAAAGTACTTTTGTTTAGAAAAGAACTTTTGTTTATAAAAGTACTTTTGTTTAGAAAAGTACTTTTGTTTAGAAAAGTACTTTTGTTTAGAAAAGTACTTTTGTTTAGAAAAGTACTTTTGTTTAGAAAAGTACTTTTGTTTAGAAAAGTACTTTTGTTTAGAAAAGAACTTTTGTTTAGAAAAGTACTTTTGTTGAGGAAAGTACTTTTGTTTCGAAAAGTGCTCTTGTTTAGTAAAGTACTTTTATTTAGAAAAATACTTTTGTTTTAAAAAGTGCTTTTGTGATTGATTTAATTTTAAGTGGAAACCACAAGCCATTGAATATACATATGTATTTGTTGATAAAGTTAACGTTTATAGAATTATGGTTCAATTACTGTCACAAAAAAATGGCATGTGCGTTACAAATTACAATGAACACGAAAACATTAAACACGAAATCTACTATAAATATTAATGTAGTAAAACATATGTTGTAAAAGCTAAAACATGGTTAAATGTTTTGTCAATAGAATAAATCATTCAAAAAGTCACTTAGGGAAATGAGAAAATCCGGCACATTTAAAAGAAAAAATCAATATAAAATTATGTAGAAACACAAAGTAACTTAAAATTAATGAATGCACTCTTAATAAATATTTAGTTTGTTAACAAAAATATGACTTACACTTTTGAAACCATTTGGCTGCAAAATTGTTTCATGCCAGGCCACAGCATCACCATTCCACCAGCCAACTGCACTTAGAATGGCATTTAAACCGAACATGGCCAAAGCCATTATAAAGCTAAAAGCCTTTGAGTGCTATTTGAAGAAAAATTGGAAAGAGCAAACGAAAAATGAGAGGAGTGAGAAATGAAGAGTAAAAATTATAAAAATAACAATTTTAAACAAATACATTATTTATTTAAATATTTATAGAGCAAGAAGACTCATTTGTTATTTGGTTTTATTTTGTGTATTGTACTTTTTTTTTGTTATTTCGGCCACATTCAAATATTTGTTTTTGCCACATACCTCTAGGCCCAACATAAACATGCCAGTTACTAGAAACACTACACCAACACCCAAAACATCTGGCCATGGTTCGTTGGCTGGTGAATTGCGGCCTAAAAGTATACATTAAAAATTTAACTTATAACAGCAACAGACAGACAGTTTTCGGTTTAAGTGTTTTTTTTTTCTACACTTACCCAAAATCATAATACGAGCCAGACCACCAGTCATAGCATCTAAACACATGCTCAGTGTACGAGCCAGTGCGCCACAAGCACACAATATGGCCAACATATCCATCCAGGTGGCTAAGAAAAGACAGCCAAAATCAAATTTGTTGCTGGCTCGTATGTAGGGAATTTGTAAAGTTTTTAGGCTGGTTTTACAACGAGCTGAAAAGGGGGTTGTAAGGTAAATTTATCTAGTTTAGTTAGTGGTAGTAGTTGAGAATTGTTACCTGCCAAGATACCAAATAATGTTGCCATTATGGTGGCCAAGACCACACATGGTGCTGTTGTCTCATTGTAGGCTATTAGATAGACCAGGACGGCAGAACCCAAAGTCAAACGGGCCCCACTTCCATTCGAAAGTGTGTCCAAGAGGAAGCTGGAAAAAGAAAGAGAAATTTTAAATATTAAAATTAAACAAGTAAGAGAGCTATATTCGGCTGTGCCGAATCTTATATACCCTTCACCAAATTATACTTTAAAATAAAAATTTTAAATATTTTCAGGTAAACAAAATTTAAATTTTTTTCCACTTGTTTTTCGAAATTGTTTTTTAATTTTTTTTTTAATTTTAAAAAATTTTTTTTTTTGGTTTTTAATTTTTTTAATATTTAGTGAAAAAAATGTTGGTCAAAAAAAAAAATTCGGGTTAAAAAATATTTTTTCCGATTTTGACCCATTGTAGGTGCAACTTACTATGGTCTTAAAAACGAAAGTTGATTTCAACACACAGACGGACATGGCTATATCGACTCCGCTATCTATAACGATTCAGAATATATATACTTTGTGGGGTCGCAAATGAATAATGTACCCTTCACTCAAGGTGAAGGGTATAAAAATATAATTACCTAAAAATAAGATAAATGGAACTGGGTGCTCCATAAAAAATCAAAGCAGTACTTTTGTTAATAAAAATATTTCTGTTTAGAAAAGTACTTTGGATTCGAAAAGCACTTTCGTTTAGAAATGTTTTTTTAGAAGTACTTTTGTTTAGAAAACTACTCTTGTTTAGAAAAGTACTTTTGTTTAGAAAGTACTTTTGTGTAGAAAATACTTTTGTATAGAAAAGTATTTTGTATAGAAAAGTACTCTTGTTTAGAAAAATACTTTTGTTTAGAAAAGTTCATTTTTTAAAGAAGTACTTTTGTTTAGAAAGTACTTTTATTTAGAAAATACTTTTGTATAGAAAAGTACTCTTGTTAGAAAAGTACTTTTGTATAGAAAAGTACTTTTGTTTAAAAAAGTTAATTTTTTAAAGAAGTACTTTTGTTTAGAAAATACTTTTGTATAGAAAAGTACTCTTGTTTAGAAAAGTACTCTTGTTTAGTGTATGAACTTTTGTATAGAAAAATACTTTTGTATAGAAAAGTACTCTTGTCTAGAAAAGTACTTTTGTTTAGAAAAATCTTTTCTTTAAAAAAGTACTTTTGTTTAGAATAGTACATTTTTTGAAGAAGTACTTTTGTTTAGAAAGTACATTTGTTTAGAAAGTACTTTTGTTTAGAAAGTACTTTTGTTTAGAAAATAATTTTGTATAGAAAAGTACTTTTGTATAGAAAAGTACTTTTGCATAGAAAAGTACTTTTGTTTAGAAAAGTACTTTTGTTTAGAAAAGTACTTTTGTATAGAAAAGTACTTTTGTATAGAAAAGTACTCTTGTTTAGAAAAGTACTTTTGTTTAGAAAAGTACTTTTGTTTAGAAAAGTTCATTTTTTAAAGAAGTACTTTTGTTTAGAAAATACTTTTGTATAGAAAAGTACTATTGTTTAGAAAAGTACTCTTGTTTAGAAAAGTACACTTTTGTTTAGAAAAGTAGGTTTGTTTAGAAAAGTATTTTTGTTTAGAAAAGTACTTTTGTTTTGAAAAGTTCTTCTGTATAGAATAGTAATTTTGTTTAGAAAAGTCTTTTGTTTAAAAAAGTACTTTTCTTTAGAAAAGTACATTTTTTAAAGAAGTACTTTTGTTTAGAAAATACTTTTGTATAGAAAAATACTCTTGTTTAGAAAAGCACTCTTGTTTAGTGTAGAAAAGTTAATTTTTTAAAGAAGTACTTTTGTTTAGAAAGTAGTTTTGTTTAGAAAATACTTTTGTATAGAAAAGTCCTTTTGTTTAGAAAAGTACACTTTTGTTTAGAAAAGTACTTTTGTTTAGAAAGTAATTTTGTTTAGAAAATACTTTTGTATAGAAAAGTACTCTTGTTAGAAAAGTACTTTTGTATAGAAAAGTACTTTTGTTTAAAAAAGTTAATTTTTTAAAGAAGTACTTTTGTTTAGAAAATACTTTTGTATAGAAAAGTACTCTTGTTTAGAAAAGTACTCTTGTTTAGTGTATGAACTTTTGTATAGAAAAATACTTTTGTATAGAAAAGTACTCTTGTCTAGAAAAGTACTTTTGTTTAGAAAAATCTTTTCTTTAAAAAAGTACTTTTGTTTAGAATAGTACATTTTTTGAAGAAGTACTTTTGTTTAGAAAGTACATTTGTTTAGAAAGTACTTTTGTTTAGAAAGTACTTTTGTTTAGAAAATAATTTTGTATAGAAAAGTACTTTTGTATAGAAAAGTACTTTTGCATAGAAAAGTACTTTTGTTTAGAAAAGTACTTTTGTTTAGAAAAGTACTTTTGTATAGAAAAGTACTTTTGTATAGAAAAGTACTCTTGTTTAGAAAAGTACTTTTGTTTAGAAAAGTACTTTTGTTTAGAAAAGTTCATTTTTTAAAGAAGTACTTTTGTTTAGAAAATACTTTTGTATAGAAAAGTACTATTGTTTAGAAAAGTACTCTTGTTTAGAAAAGTACACTTTTGTTTAGAAAAGTAGGTTTGTTTAGAAAAGTATTTTTGTTTAGAAAAGTACTTTTGTTTTGAAAAGTTCTTCTGTATAGAATAGTAATTTTGTTTAGAAAAGTCTTTTGTTTAAAAAAGTACTTTTCTTTAGAAAAGTACATTTTTTAAAGAAGTACTTTTGTTTAGAAAATACTTTTGTATAGAAAAATACTCTTGTTTAGAAAAGCACTCTTGTTTAGTGTAGAAAAGTTAATTTTTTAAAGAAGTACTTTTGTTTAGAAAGTAGTTTTGTTTAGAAAATACTTTTGTATAGAAAAGTCCTTTTGTTTAGAAAAGTACACTTTTGTTTAGAAAAGTACTTTTGTTAGGAAAGTAATTTTGTTTAGAAAATACTTTTGTATAGAAAAGTACTTTTGTATAGTAAAGTAATTTTGTATAGAAAAGTACTCTTGTTTAGAAAAGTACTCTCGTTTAGATAAGTACTCTCGTTTAGAAAAGTACTTTTGTATAGTAAAGTACTTTTGTTTAGAAAAGTACATTTTTTAAAGAAGTACTTTTGTTTAGAAAAGTATTTTTGTTTAAAGAAGCACTTTTGTTTAGAAAAGTACTTTTGTTCAAAAAGGTACTTTTGTTTAGAGAAGTACTTTTGTTTAGAAAAGTCTTTTGTTTAAAAAAGTACTTTTGTTTAGAAAAGTTAATTTTTTAAAGAAGTACTTTGTTTAGAATTTTGTTTAGAAAAGTAAATTTTTTTAAAGAAGTACTTTTGTTTAGAAAGTACTTTTGTTTAGAAAATACTTTTGTTTAGAAAATACTTTTGTATAGAAAAGTACTTTTATTTTCACAAATATTCTTGTTTTGAAAGGTACTTTTCTTTAGAAAATTATTTTTGTTTAAAAATGTATGTTTCTAAAAAAATCTATTTGCAAGGATTTTTTTAGAAACGTACATTTGCTAAGACAAAGTACTTTTGTTAAGAAAAATACATTAGAAAGAAATTAAATTCTTAATACTGTGAAATTACAAAATAAGCGTTGGGAGTAATTAGATTGGTCCACAAAGTTTCCCTAAAATAGGGTTCTTGGAAAAACTTTAAATATATACTTATAATACGATGTCTGCTATGCGAAAATTCATCATTTTCTCAATTTTCAAATTCAAAATCTATTGTTTAATGAGTCGCAATATACATATATAGCATTGAAACTTTTTTCATATGATTTTTATACTCTTCACCATGATTACAAAATATGGTGGATGTGGAACCCAGACATTGAAATCGCTATATTCAATTGATAGTGTAATTTCGTAACATTATGATTCAAATAACACATCATACATTAAAACCATTTGTGTTATTGACAAAAATTTGATGAAATTGCATATTAAAAAACTTGCCCTTAGTTGTTTTCCTGCCAAACTGCCAAAGTTTAATCTAGATTTAAAATACTTTTTTTTGTTGTTGTGGAAATGACTAATAATTTGGTATATTTTGTAAATTTCACCACCAGCAACCAAACAGTCAGTCAGCCAGCTAGCCAGCCAATTTTGTGTCGTCAGTAAACTTTGCCAGGGATAAAATATAAAATCAAGTTCATTGTTTATCCTTGAGAATTGAAATGGCCACATAGCAGTTGCTAATGTGACACCCACATTCAAATTTCTATGATGGTTTTTTTTATGATTTCTGTTCATGCTGAGGCCGGTTTGTCTCAAGATTTTTTTTAAAAAAACAAAAAAAATAGTAGTAGTAATAGAATAACATGTAATTCTCTTAGGTCTTGATGATTGTCAATAGCAATGTCAACTCAAGCTACACAAAGGACAATTCATTATTTGTCTAAATGTCTTTTAGTAATATTTCTTGTGTAATTTTTTACTATATTTTTGAAATTTTGTATAAATTTGAAGCACTCCCTAGAGATAAGTTTGGTGTATAGATGATTAGGTTGAAAAGTAATTTTAGGGAAAAATTACTCTACTCGACATTGAAAAAGGTGTTCACGAGCAAAACATATTTTTCATTTAGACGCGTTTTTTTTAAAACCAGACTAGATTTTTAATAATTTAGCTAATAGGCAGATTATTTTTAATTTTTTTAAGAAAATGTAACTAATGCCCTCGTAGCACTTTGTATTAAATTAAGTTATTAAAGTACTGATTATATTTGTGCGTCATTTTTTAATCACTTCAACATAATCAAATACACTCAAACATAAAAAATCCGTTTTTTCTCAACATTAAAGGAAATAAATCACTCATACGCCACGTTGTAAAGCAAAAGAGAATAAATGTTGATCATACGCCTACATTCACACCCTTCTCCCTACATACAAGAGAATTAATAATTTCTTAACGGGTTTTTCTTTCTCTTCTTGATTGTTTTTGTCTTGTTAGTGACGTGAATGTGTTTACATAGTTTTGTATTACATTTCCATGTTTAATGTCTGTGTGTGTTTAAATTCAAAAAGGAAGAGCAGCAAAGTGTTGGTGTAATTTCAGTTTGCTTTGTGAAAAATTGTCTCTTTTCTTCCTTTTTCTCTTGTTAAACAATCATTCTACTTGGAAAAACTTAAACACAGTCATAGATTCTGTCAATAGCAGTGTATGGGGGAGGTTTGTTGGTAATAAATAGGCGGCTGTGCGGGGTTGTTGGTTTGTTAGTTTTAATGTTTGATTTGGCGCCATTTGTTTTCATTAAGTTTGCAATTTACACTTTGTGTTGGTTTGTAGCCTACACACATACCCCTACCTACATATATATAAAGTTTGTAAATATGTTTGGATGTGTATTTGCTTATATGTATGTCTATGAATTTGACTGTTTTTATATTCACAGTTTGTTGTTTTAATGAATGTGTTTTTTTGTTGTTGATTTTGTTTGTGTTTTTCCTTGGTGAAAGACACTAATTTCGCTTTATTAGCCTGATTTAAATTACACGTTTATGTGATTAGAAGAAATTCCTATGTTTTTATTTACTAACAGAAATGTCTTGATTATTTCACTCTTTATGTTTTGCGTGTTCTTTTTGTCTATTTTCAAGGATAATAAACGAATGAATGAATTTGGCTGCTATTCAAATTCATACTTAGATTTTTATCTTTTAATGAAATAACATTCTTAAGAATTAAGTAAAAAGTACAATGTCAAGTGCTGAGCAGAAAATTGCTAAAAGTTTTCGTTTTGAATTTCTTTACCAGGGGCTAAAATTCAACTCAAATCACTGATGTTGTCGACTTTCTAACGTAATTGCAATTTGAGGACTTTTAGACTCTGTAATTGTTGTTAAATGAATTATTAATTGTTGTTGAATGACAATCGGAAATTAAACCTGCAACCCTCAGATTAATAGTCCAGTACACTATCGGCTAGTCTATCGGGGCATCAAATATTGTCTTATACACCGCACAGTGGGGAAATAAATCTGGCATCTGGTGGGTGCTGACAAGAAGTATTTAAGTTTAATTTACTAAAATGGTCCCCACAAATGATTCACGGTCGGCGCTATGGAAGCGCAAAGAAGGGTAACTTCAACATGTAAAATTTTTAAACATGTGCCATTTTTTATTTCCCATCCGATTTCAAAGATTTTTATGCTTGCATCTGCTATTTATCGGTTATAATTTCGCCATACCTTGGTCCGCTTTTTTAAAAATACAGGTCGTACTTTTGGACCAAATGGACTCGATTTTTTTTTTGTTAGTTAGTCAACTAAATTGTCAAAAAATATAGAAAAGTTATCAGAGCAATATCAATTATGGATCGAAAAATAAACGATTTCCAATTTTAAAATTAAAAATAGTAGATTTTTGCTATTTTTTGGTCGAAAATGTGACAACTCTTTCTTTGTTAAAAAAACTTACTTTAAGAACATATAACAATTTTATAAGTTTCTGTACGGTATCTTTAGGGATAACCTTTTGATAAAAAACTTGTCCTATTATGCGACTATGACGCCCCTACGCCCTTAGGAATTTGATCTTTTTTTTATCAAAATTTCAACTTTGGGCCACATGTTCTAAAATCCCTAAGCTGAGATCAAAAAATGGAAAAAAGCTTTGGAAACCTTAATGTGTTCCCTATTTATCCCCAAAGTATTTTCCCAGCCCCGAATGAAATGTGGAGCCTATGGGCAAAATTGTAAAAATACCATTTTTGGTATTTTTGCTCCAATTTTTAGGAATTACGGGATTTCCTTTGACCTTTTGACAAGTTTTCTAAACATTTTTATTTAGAATGGCAAATTTAAAATTTGCTATTTGTAACCTTATAATAAAGAATTTATTACATGTTACATATTTATTGAGTTTCTAAAACTAAAATTTGTATCAAAATTTTAATAGGATTGTAAATACAGGTAAGCCTCCATTTACGTGGTACTTTTTTACTCAAATTAGCAACCACTTTTTCAAATACGCGACTTTTTTACACGATTTTTATATAATGCGGTAACAAACAACAAGAAATTAAAAAAAACACAAGCGAATAACCGATTTCTTTTTTGAAAACTTCGTTAATTTTTATGAATTTTTTGTTATGTTATAAAAGAGATCAATTTTATGTATTAGAATATTTTGTTTTTTTAATTGACATTTTTTCCTTAATTTTCGATAAGAAATAATTTTTTTAGTTGAGTTTTTTTACTTTACTTTTGTTTTAAGTAAGTTTTTAGAAGTACAAATAAAATAAGTTTACTTAAAGTATATGTATATCGTCGTCTTAATTGCAAACGGACGTAACTACATTTTTATTGTGTTTACAGGATCCGTTATAAAATCAATAATAATAGAGTATTCTTGGCAATTGTTCAATCAATCAAAAACACGATTTTGAATTTTTGTGTAGTTACGTCCGCTTTCATTTAATGTGACGATATCTATGTATGTACATTAGGCATATAACTAATTTTGGCGAAATTTTTGGCATACCACCACACGTGATGGCCAATGTTGTATAAGTAATGAAAATCATTTTTTTAGGTAATTTGGAATCAAAAACATCACGCACCAATTTCTAAAATAAACCAAACTTTTTTTTCTCTGAAAAATTATATAAATAATTTCATAATTTTTTTTTTGCAAGTATGAGGGATACTTCCCTTATTTAAAAATTATCTTTTGAAGTATGTCCGCAGTTTGTATTAAAATAAAATATATTGTATTTTAAAATAATTGAAAATATTGAATGAAAATCGTTACTTTTTAACAACCGCGAAAAAAAAATACCGTGGTTTTTTATATTTTTTAATGCTCTATTCGACTATGCTATGCTAATTTGCAAAAAATGTCAATAGTTATATCCCTAATGTACATATGTGTTTTCTATTTAACGCGATTTGTAGGTCCCAATTTCTTTTTTGTTATGTGACTGATGTATTTTTTTACGCTAAATAAAAAATTATTGGCCCCACAAAATCATTTCGTTCTAAATTAGAACCTCGTTTTACGCGAATTTGATTTACACGCTATTTTTTTGGACCCAACAAACCGCGTGAATGGAGGCCTACCTGTATTAGGAACAATTTGATCCACATTTATTCCGAACTAATTTTTTTTTTTAGATTAGTTAATTTTTGGTCTTACAAAAAAATTTCACGTCAATATCTCAATTAGATTCAAAAATAAATAATGGCACATGTTTAAAAATTTAACTTAAACTCCTTGGCTATCCCCAGGTCAAATTTTATTCCGACAGGACCCGCAGTTTGAAATTCCAGATTTGTTTCCAAAAAATTTTGATTCTGCCCCACTGTGCACCGTCTCATACACACACTACCATCTTATACACAGACTACTGAAAATATTGAGGCAATTTCTTTAACAAAATTACAAATTTTGCACTAAAATCTTAAAATTTATGACATTTTTATAGCACTCAAAAGCAAAATACATTTCTAATTAATATAACAATTAATTTATAATGTCCTAAATTCCCTATACTGTCCTAACAACGAACACATGTACTTGGAATTTCTAAATATAAAAAAAATATATATATAAAATTCGTGTTAATTTGCCATTTCAAATCATAGAATAAAGAGTACACCCCCTTCGGCTCATAAGTGGGCAACCCAACAAACATAAATTGCAATGTTTGCAGAAATATTGTTTCTTTTATTTTGCAGCATAAATAGATGTTTCAATTTGAATTCAAAAATTCTCATAATTTTGATTTGAAATCATTGGTATTTAGAAATCAAGCCTAAATGCTTGTTGGGCTTTTCATTATTATTTATATATGTATGTGTGTATGTAAGTATGTTTAAAAACTTGTATATACCCAGCAGTTCTAGGAGACAGCCACGAACTAGTGATTAGCTACGTGAGTAGATATTTTAACATGCGCTTGTCCTAAGACCCCCTACTTAGGACAAGCGCTGATTGATTACAGTCAGACTGTTTGATAGCTAGTCCAGAGTATTCAACTCATTGGATTCATATAATGGTTACATAGCGACAGTTACCTTACTAGCTACCTAACTGGTTAATTGGACAGCTACATATCTAGTTATTTTAACATGTACGGGCGCTGACTGACCGCAAATACTCAGTTAAAAAGATATATCATAGACAGACCAATAAACGCTTGCTTATAAACAACGCTTCCTGCAACAACTCTCCTTCTTGTGTGTAAAATAACTACTTTCTAAAGTGCAGTAAAAAATTAACGTTTAAAGTGACTTCACTATTGGTTACTAAGAGACACTAAAGAAACTATTGACTTCACGCTATGTTACATGGGATATCAGTATACTTAAGTAAAAATAAAAATAAACTGTATGAGAATTATATCAACATAATTTGTATAAAACCAGTATGAACGAATAACTCACAAAACGTTCACTCTAGATTACTTAGAGACTTCCCGCTAGATTACCTGAGGTTTATAAAGTAACCAATTGTCTTCTCTCTGTACTACAAACAGCATATACTTATCACATGACCCAAATTATATAAATTGGAGTCAGCAAACTGATATGACATTAGTGACAATTACTGTCTATAAAGGATACATTGACTACTTGCTTAACTGCTGGGTATTCATTTATGTCAGTTTCTATGAGTGTTATACAACTATAAAGCAAATATTTCTAACAAAATAATTTAGTGCAGTTCTTGCTTTTTATATATTTTATTTAATTTTTTCGCTTTTGTTCTAAATCCATGTTATGTGTGGTAGACCCCAAAGGCACGCGATAGAGAGGTGCTACAAACTATAGAATTTTATTACATACTTGTGGAACAGCAACAATAAACTTAAAAAATGTGGATAGAAATGCCAAAAAGAGCAAAATATAAAAACCACAAGGAAGATAAGAAATAAAGCACGAGTTTAGGACGAATAGTTGGTACACTATTCAATGAACTCTACACCCTATATATGTTGAAACTATGAACTTTAATTGTTTTCATCACACCTTTTGCTTTGATAAATTATTTTAATAGCACAATAATAGATTAGGTGAATTTGATGAATGAAACTGTCTGAACAAATGATAAATGAGCAGGTGCGCCATACGCTGAAGTAACACTGTGGTTTTATTTCTTTATTAAATATTTTAAATAAGACTTTCATCGCTTTTCATATAGCTGGAGGATGTGCTCTACTTCACGAAACTTTTTAACATTTTATTGTAATACAACGGAAATTGCTCTGCAGGCACCATTTTGCTGGCCACCAACTGGCAAGTCAATTTCCTGTAGGTACAGTTAATCCGCTTTGTTCAATGTCTGTGACATTTTAAGCTTAATGGTAGCAATTGTGGTTTCAAGTATTTGTTGTTATTATTCACAATCAATAATAACAACTTTGCAAAACTAAATTGTTTGTTTCTATAATTTAAATAACTTTTTCTTTGTCCTACTACATTCATATCAAAGGTAACTATTTATTTATAATTGTAAAATATTGCTTCTACAGTTTAGCATACAGGCATTTACTTACAATCATCCACTTATTTAAAATGTCCTTCTTTAAATGACACTATTATATTCCTATTGAACTACGGAATACTCATACTACCATCTTGTACTCAGACTACCGTCTTCTACTCAGACTACCGTCTTCTACTCAGACTACCGTCTTCTACTCAGACTACCGTCTTATACTCAGACTAGCGTCTTATACTCAGACTACCGTCTTATACTCAGACTACTGTCTTATACTCAGACTACCGTCTTTTACTCAGACTACCGTCTTATACTCAGACTACCGTCTTATAGTCAGACTACCGTCTTATACTCAGACTACCGTCTTATACTCAGACTACCGTCTTATACTCAGACTACCGTCTTATACTCAGACTACCGTCTTAAACTCAGACTACCATCTTATACTCAGACTACCGTCTTATACTCAGACTACCGTCTTTTACTCAGACTACCGTCTTTTACTCAGACTACCGTCTTATACTCAGACTACCGTCTTAAACTCAGACTACCATCTTATACTCAGACTACCGTCTTATACTCAGACTACCGTCTTATACTCAGACTACCGTCTTATACTCAGACTACCGTCTTCTACTCAGACTACCGTCTTCTACTCAGACTACCGTCTTCTACTCACACTACCGTCTTCTACTCAGACTACCGTCTTATACTCAGACTACCGTCTTATACTCAGACTACCGTCTTATACTCATACTACCGTCTTATACTCAGACTACCGTCTTATACTCAGACTACCGTCTTATACTCAGACTACCGTCTTATACTCAGACTACCGTCTTATACTGAAGATTATCGTGTTATAGTCAGACTACCGTCTTATACTCAGACTACCGTCTTATACTGAAGATTATCGTGTTATAGTCAGACTACCGTCTTATACTCGCACTACCGTCTTATACTCGGACTACCGTCTTATACTCAGACAACCGTCTTATACTCAGACTACCGTCTTATACTCAGACTACCGTCTTATACTCAGACTACCGTCTTATACTCAGACTACCGTCTTTTACTCAGACTACCGTCTTTTACTCAGACTACTGTCTTTTACTCAGACTTCCGTCTTATACTCAGACTACCGTCTTATACTCAGACTACCGTCTTATACTCAGACTACCGTCTTATACTCAGACTACCGTCTTATACTGAAGATTATCGTGTTATAGTCAGACTACCGTCGTATACTCAGACTACCGTCTTATACTGAAGATTATCGTGTTATAGTCAGACTACCGTCTTATACTCAGACTACCGTCTTATACTGAAGATTATCGTCTTATACTGAAGATTATCGTCTTATAGTCAGACTACCGTCTTATACTCGGACTACCGTCTTATACTCGGACTACCGTCTTATACTCAGACAACCGTCTTATACTCAGACTACCGTCTTATACTCAGACTACCGTCTTATACTCAGACTACCGTCTTATACTCAGACTACCGTCTTATACTCAGACTACCGTCTTATACTCAGACTACCGTCTTATACTCAGACTACCGTCTTATACTCAGACTACCGTCTTATACTGAAGATTATCGTCTTATAGTCAGACTACCGTCTTATACTGAAGATTATCGTCTTATACTGAAGATTATCGTCTTATAGTCAGACTACCGTCTTATACTCCGACTACCGTCTTATACTCAGACTAAAGTCTTATACTCAGACTACCGTCTTATACTCAGACTACCGTCTTATACTCAGACTACCGTCTTATACTCAGACTACCGTCTTATACTGAAGATTATCGTCTTATAGTCAGACTACCGTCTTATACTGAAGATTATCGTCTTATACTGAAGATTATCGTCTTATAGTCAGACTACCGTCTTATACTCCGACTACCGTCTTATACTCAGACTAAAGTCTTATACTCAGACTACCGTCTTATACTCAGACTACCGTCTTATACTCAGACTACCGTCTTATACTCAGACTACCGTCTTATACTCAGACTACCGTCTTATACTCAGACTACCGTCTTATAGTCAGACTACCGTCTTATACTCAGACTACCGTCTTATACTCAGACTACCGTTTTATACTCAGACTACCGTCTTATACTCAGACTACCGTCTTATACTCAGACTACCGTCTTATACTCAGACTACCGTTTTATACTCAGACTACCGTCTTATACTCAGACTACCGTCTTATACTCAGACTACCGTCTTATACTCAGACTACCGTCTTATACTCAGACTACCGTCTTATACTCAGACTACCGTCTTATACTCAGACTACCGTCTTATACTCAGACTACCGTTTTATACTCAGACTACCGTCTTATACTCAGACTACCGTCTTATACTCAGACTACCGTCTTATACTCAGACTACCGTCTTATACTCAGACTACCGTCTTATACTCAGACTAAAGTCTTATACTCAGACTAAAGTCTTATACTCAGACTAAAGTCTTATACTCAGACTACCGTCTTATACTCAGACTACCGTCTTATACTCAGACTACCGTCTTATACTCAGACTACCGTCTTATACTCAGACTACCGTCTTATACTCAGACTACCGTCTTATACTCAGACTACCGTCTTCTACTCAGACTACCGTCTTCTACTCAGACTACCGTCTTCTACTCAGACTACCGTCTTCTACTCAGACTACCGTCTTATACTCAGACTACCGTCTTATACTCAGACTACCGTCTAATACTCAGACTACCGTCTTATACTCAGACTACCGTCTTATACTCAGACTACCGTTTTATACTCAGACTACCGTCTTATACTCAGACTACCGTTTTATATTCAGGCTAGCACCTGTCGTCATTTAACTACTGTTTTGTATTCTATTATTAACTTAAATGTCTATTATAGGGTATAACAGAAATGTGCATTAAATATGTATATAGAAAAGAGCGAAAAAAACTGCATAAGCAAACAAAATTTACGATGTATTTTTAGAACCTATAAACAGAATGTAGAAACAAAAGGCCCCACAAAACACGCAAGTAATGCCACTCAGAATAAAATAAGGTAAAATGTGCTACATTGTAGAGGATCCAGAAGGGAAGAAATGCAGGGTATGTTCATTAAAAACAAGTGATTTGTAATAATAGATTAGAACAAACATATACATAAGTATGCATGGTAAAAGTTAAATAGAAAAAAAGGTCTTAATATCAAATACAATCAACAACAACTCAATTTATTGATTGGAAAAAACCCAAGTACAACATGGTTATTAAAATTATATTGATAAAAAAGAGCCAACATTTACAAAAAAGAGAAAGAAATTCTATACAAATTAAAAATAAGACCTTAAGGGGTTTCTTTGAACAAGAATAATAATGATAGATGTAAAGTTAGATATTATTTATAATTGAAAATATTATACAAACCTTGTGGTAGCCATCATTTACCCAGCTCCGTACTGTACTGAACAACAATAATGAATTCCTCTTATTAGTGGGTTAAAAATTTATTGGCTATTATCCAAATATGGATTTTTTGTGTCGCCACTTGTACTGTTCTGCACGGAACGCATACATGTACTTGGGTGGACTAAAAAATCGACTATAAATACTTTTATGTAGTTTTTCTTAAATAAATTCTTTGATTTCATTCACATATTTTCTTGTTCACTAACTTCACATTATACAATTTGATATTAAAAGAAAATTTCATTTGCTTAACAGCTCGTTACACTTTTGATTTAATTTGGTTTTATTTTCTCGTTGCCGTTTGTAATTTATTGCAAATTATTGGTAATTCATGACATTTAACTAAAGGCCATTGTATTTATTTTTTCTTTTTTTATTAATTTGTTTGTATTAGTTGTTGGTTTATATTGACCCCTTTCTTACGACAGCCTACGAAACCCCTTGCGTTTTATGGGACAAAAACACGCTCTATTTGTTGTTGTAAATATTCGCTTCACACGCGTTCTTGCGGTTTGTTGACCAAAATTAATCCTTACGTTTTAAAAATCAAGAAAAAACTAATATTTTTCCTTACAATTTTATTTAACCAAAGGTATTTATTCGTTTTTATTTTTTCTCTGCAGATAATAGACAAAAAGCTTTAAAGCTTTCTACGCAATGAAAAAGCTTTATGGCCTAACATATGTTTAGTTAGCGCCTGCTTGGTAGCTGTTGTGGCGGAACCTGCTCTCTGTTTATTTGCTTTAGTTATCTAAAGAGTAAATTGAAAAAAATAGCGCCAAAATTTATTCTTATAAGTTGTCATGGTTGTGTACTTGAGCAAGTAAATACAAAAATGAAACAAATATGTAATAATTTTATATGTAGCCAGGTCGAATTTTATATAGTCACTACAAAAGGGTATTTAGTGAATCGAAGTAAATAAATCTGTCAAACTGGCTGATTCGACTGACATAAAATTTCACATATTCGAATTTATGTTTTGAAAATGGATGCCACCAAGAGCAGCGCTGCATCTCAGACATGCAAAATATATAAAATCATGTAAGTACCGATTTTTCAATAACCAATCAAAACTTTGAAAATTTTTGATATTTAAAAATCAAAACGGGCAACAGTTTTAGATACTATGATGTGGGATTTGCTTTTCCTAAATCGAAATTTTGTTTCCACATTTTTGTTTTCTATTAAAAAGTGTACCAAAGTAAAAATAATGCATGGACTCTCCCGACATGTCTTCGTACCCGAAACACTTATTATCTGTAGCCAGACGTAGGCAATACGAAAAGGGAACTGAATTTCGTGATTCGCATTCTCTTTCTGTTTCTGCGGCTCTAGACATAGATGCTCTTTCGCGATTTTCCTCATGACGTGATTTGCGTTCTCTTTCTGATTCCGCATCTCTAGACATAAATTACCTTTTCCGATTTTGCCTTTATTTCTGTATTCAAAACTTCAAAATGTAACAAACCCAATGACAAAGCCGTTATACCCCAATACCCTGCAGCCGAGCAAATACAAGAACCTTTTTATTCTTGCCTGCATAATATGGCTAAGAAAGTGCACAAAAAAAAGTGGCAAAAACTTTGGTTTCATTTGTATATGAGTGTTATTGTTGGTTTGTTTGTTTATTTGATGATGTCGTTGTTTACATTGTAAATCTTGACACTTGTTTTGGTTGAATGATACTTAATCTTAATGGCTTTAGCTTTTTGAGAATTTATTTACGAAAATAAAATTCAAAACATAAGAAGCTTTCATTTCAATTGCAAGTGTGTGAAATTGTAAGATGTTTTTTATTGAGGACGAGAATGTATTAGTTAAATAAACTTTTGATTTTAAGTATTTAATAGGTCTTTTAAGAATTAGTTGCTGACGTTTAGTAGTTAGTTATTGAAAATGGTATGGGACAAATCTTATTCTAAAAGTTGAACAAATTTGGATTATAAGTAATAATAAATATAAAAGTTTGTTGATTATCTGTATATGAAGTTTAGTGACCCAATATTTGTCTGTGGATATGACACCTTTCATACAGATTGTATAGATTAGTGTTCGTTATTTATAGCCACTAGGACACTAGCTTGTTAGCACGATATAATCAAATCAAAGTTTTCTATAGAAAATCTTTTATACTCAAATTTTTCTATAGAAAAAACTGCTATACATAAACTTTTTTTTATAGAAAAAATTGTTAAATACAAATTGTTCTATAGAATAAACTGTTATACAACATTTTTCTATTAAAAATCTGTTATACTCAAATTTATAAAAAACAAAATGTTTCTATAGAAAATACTGTTATACACGAATTGTTCTATAGAAAAAAACTGTTATTCAAAATTGTTCTATAGAAAAAACTGTTATACACAAATTGTTCTATAGAAAATACTGTTATACAAAATTTTTCTATGGAAAAAACTGTTATACACAAATTTTTTTAGAGAAAAAACTGTAATACGCAAATTTTTCTATAGAAAAAACTGTTATACACAAATTGGTCTATAGAAAAAACTGTTATGTATACACAAATTGTTATGTAGAAAAAACTGTTATAAAGAAACTGTTATACACAAAATTGTCTGTCGACAAAACTGTTATACATACTTTTTTATATAGAAATAACTGTTTTACACAAATTGTTCTATAAAAAAACTGTTATACACAAATTGTTTTATAGAAAAAATTGTCTGTTGACAAAACTGTTATACATACTTTTTTCTATAGAAATAACTGTTATACACAAATTGTTCTATAAAAAAACTGTTATACACAAATTGTTTTATAGAAAAAACTGCTCTACAAAATTTTGCTATTATACACAAAGTTTTTTATAGAAAAACATTACAACATTTTCCTTTAGAAAATCTGTTATACTAAAATTTTCTACAGAATAATGTGTTATGCTCAAGATTTTCTATAGAAAAAAAAGTTATACGTGCATTTTTCTATAGAAAAAACTGTTATACAAAATTGTTCTATAGAAAAAGCTGTTATACATGAATTGTTGTATAGAAAAAACTGTTATACAAAATTTTTCTATAGAAAAAACTGTTATACACAAATTATTCTATAGAAAAACTGCTATACATAAACTTTTTTATAGAAAAAACAGTTATAAACAAATTGTTCTGTAGAAAATCTGTTATACGCAAATTGTTCTGTAGGAAAAACTGTTATAAACAAAATTGTCTGTAGACAAAACTGTTATACACATATTTTTCTATAGAAAAATACTTTTATACACAATTTTTTCTATAGAGACAAACTGTCATACAAAAAGATTTTTTATAGAAAATAGTGTGAAAGATTGCAAACTTTAATTGTATCAAATTAATCATGGGAGTACTTTTCAACATGAAATAAGAGGTTGCAAAAATCAAAATTTCATGTGACTCTAAAAAATATTGAATAAACCTCTTTTACAGTAAATTGTCCAACGATTTCAAAAATGCTACTTTTATTACAATCAGATTTTTGGTTCAGAAGATATAGCCCTTCAAAGTTGACTGATTTTCAGTTTTCAAAAAACAGACAATTTTTAGGTAATTTGGTCCGATTTCAGATACAATATATCAAAAACTGTGTAACTGATCGTCATTATTTTTGATTCTTTTGATAGATATATTTATTAAGAAAAGAATAAACACAAATTGTACTGTTTGCTTTGTATTTGTCCAGGTAAATCGATATTTACCAACTATCCATTTTTTCAATATTTCTCAATTTTGAAGGATAATAAAAATAACTATCAGTTTCTATATTTGCCATATTTTCAAAATAAGTTCTTTATTACTCCTTTACCTAAATGCTGCCCGTCCTTGACCCATTTTTTGCTAGAGGTAAAATTTTGAAAAAAGACATGGTTCCAAACGATATTTACCAACTATACATTTTTTCAATATTTCTCAAATTTGATGGAAAATTAAAAAAACCATCAATTTCTATATTTTCCATATTTTCAAAATAAGTTCTTTGATTACTCCTTTACCTAATGCAAAAATTTCCAGCTGCCCGTTCTTGCCCCATTTTTTGCTAGAGGTAAAATTTTGAAAAAAGACATGGTTTCAAAAATGACATATAACCGTGAAAAACCAACCAAAACATTTTTCTTACAAAAAAAAATTTGTTTTAATCTTTTCTGAAATAATTTTAAATCATAAAAGCCTTTAAAAAGAATCATAAAAAATTAAAAAATTTTAAAAAAATATTTTATTTTACTTCCCATAAAATTGATTTTTCCACAAATTTCAACTTTGCTAACCCATAAGTAGGTACCAGAATTTTCAAATACTCATTTTATTGGCTGATCAATTGTATATCATATGCCTTTTAAGTTTTTTGATTATCTCATTTGGTTCAAAAGTTATGATTTTTGCGACGAAAAAACTCAAATGGCGCCGCTGTGCATCGCACAGAGGGATGGCTTCATACATTTTTTGGTAAAATTATAAGGAGTGGTCGTAGAGCGCTGAAATATGGC
Organism: Calliphora vicina; assembly: GCF_958450345.1. Taxonomy (NCBI): domain Eukaryota; kingdom Metazoa; phylum Arthropoda; class Insecta; order Diptera; family Calliphoridae; genus Calliphora; species Calliphora vicina. Next base: position 44,082,518 of record NC_088781.1, on the reverse strand, counting down.
ACAGAGAATTATATGGACCAAACTAAGAAAAAAATAATATTTTATCAAAATCGACCACGCCCAATGCCCAACGCCCAACGCCCACTGCCATACAGTCCAAATGGATTTTTTCGCATAAAATTGTTCCTATCCAAGTAAAAGTCTAGAAATTTGAATAGATTTTTTCGCATAAAATTGTTCCTATCCAAGTGAAAGTCTAGAAATTTGGTACATATATTTTTTGAAACAAAAGAAGATGCCGAGTTTCAATAAAATCGGCCATGACCACCGCCCACAAAACCCATACATAGGTAAGAATTTTTTTGATATTTCGTTTATTATTCGACAAAAAATTTTAAGTTTTCATCCTGTTCCGAAAACTTTCGAAAACTATTTTTTCTTTTAATCGAAACAAGATATTTCCAACTTTCATTTTATTAAAGAAACATCTTGGGGGAAAGTGGGGCTACATTTTTTTCTCCATGGAAAATCCAAAATAAAATAATTTTTTGAGACTTATAGATTTGAGCATGTCTTAACGGTTTATGATATCCCCATAATTTTTTTTTTATTTATGGAGAAATGTTATATTTTTCAAATATGTTAAAGGTAAATGGTATTATTACGAAAATTATACATATATAAACCACTGAATTGCGTGAAAATATAGGTACATTTTTGCTTAACACCCTTGCGTGGACTTTACTTCAATTTTTTTAAAAATAAAATTTTTCTTAAAACTATAAGTGTACATTTCATATTTAAACATTTCTCTACAAAACTGCATCATTTGATTTTTAAAATTGAGTTATTGAAAAATTGACTTTTTGACACCAAAATCCCTCTGTGCATCGTATCAAATGCCTGTTTCAAATTAAATACACAAATGTGATCAGTTCTCTTTGTGCTGGCCACTGGTTTAGATGTTCTTTTACCATTTATTTTGCTATCATCCACTTTTGCGACGCTGAAAAGCAGCCTGAACCGGTAACAACAAAAATCTCAAAAATGTATTAAAGAATAACATGATAATAAGTTTAGAAGCATCTTAATAATTTAACACATTTCAGCCACAAACATTCTGCTTAACTTTATTTTTTAATTATATTTAATTCTCAGGAAATAAAACTCATAATGATTATAATAATAATGATAACTTACATTTGTTTTGCTTAATTCCCAAATACTTAACAATATTTTTTTTCTATTATAATTATTCATTTAAACACATTTAAAGTGTTTATTTCTTTTAGTTTTTTGTCTGTGTTGTTAAGGTTTGCAACAGCAAAGAAAAAAACTATACACCTGACCTTCGTAACAATTGAAATAAAACCAGATTTTTTAATACTTTAATTTAGTTATTATTTTATTAAACAAAAAATATGTTTAAATAATAATTATATACAATTTTTTTTTAGAAATATTTAAGTAAACTTTAAAAAGTAATTTTGTAATTGAATTTCGCTTTTTTGCTGTTTAAATACTTTTTATTATATATTTTAACTTTGTGGAATTTTCTGTTGCTAGCTTTTTAGTTTAGTACAACTTTTAAATTATTGTAAACCTAAATTTGCTAAATTACTTTTAATGTTCACTTTGTACTTGTACCAATTACTAAGCGTTTTGACATTTAAAAAAATTTTTAAATTTTTTTAATTATTTGTTTGCCAAAATAATATATTTTATTATTATTTTTCTTAGAACTCAAGTTATTCTAATTGTTATTCTTAAACTAAGTAATTGTTTGCCTAAACATTAGTGCATTTTTTTTAAAATTTTAATTGCTTTTGAATATTTATGATTGTCTTGTGTTATTCATAATTGATTTTCACAAGTTCAAAAATACAATTTAACGTTGGCAAATTTGCATTTCATACTGGATTTTTATTAATATTTCAATATTTGTTTAAACAATTAATAAATCAATGATAAGTATTTGTTTGCTTACAGTGCTTTTATGTGGTGACAAAGTCTGTTAACACTTGATGAAAAAACAAATAAATGTGCTATATTTGATCAATTCAAATTTAGTGGAATCCAGCAATGTCTTCAATAACTTCGCCATTAATTGTAATTAAAGTAATGCATCTTTATCAGCAACGATTCGGTTTTCTTTTTTTTGTCGAATTAGAAATTCCAAATACCCAATCCAATTCTCTTCGCTTTAAGTATCTATTTTCATTCTGATTGATTCCTTTTTTCACCCCCTGGTTGATTTGTTTTATTTTCAAAAACTTTGGTATGATTTAGCATGCGACATACTTTTCCGTCACATTTGTAATACGGATTTGTTCAAGTAATTTGAGTACCAAAAACTTCGAATTTATTATTTTATTTTCTTTTGTTTTTATTTCCTGTATAACTTTTTTTTTCAAAAAATAATTTGCGAAAAAACTTATTACGTAGTTTTTTCGCAAATTATTTTTTGGTAAAATTTTATTAATATCGTACTATCCGTTTAAAAGTTACAGATCTATTTAATACTATAATACTTATTTAATACTATTCTGCACAGTCTGCTGTATGATCCCTAAAAACATTAACGAATTTTAAATTGAATCACTAAAATAAGTATAAAGTAGTATTGTATTGGATGTATGACTTAATAATGCGTGGTGGTACCGCTATTTTAATTAGGAAAAATTCAAAGACTATTTGTAAGCAACATCCATTCGCATAGAATTCGGAGTTGGAGATTTAATTTTAAGCTCAATATATTCCTGCACGATTTTCTGTGATAAGGAAAATTTTGAAGAATTTTTTAACACGCAAAAATATCTTTCCTGGCTTGTGGCTACTACAACGCAAAGCATACATATTGGGGCTCCAGATTAATGAATCCCAAAGGCAGACAGCTATACAGGACTCTAGTTGATCCAAAAAATTGTTTAGATTTTATATCACCAGGTTAGCCTACTTATTGGCCTTCTGATCCTAGAAAAATCCATGATCTAATAGATTTTGCCATATCAAGGAATTTCAATAGAAACTCTATTACTGCAGAAATATCATACGAACTATCTTCCGATCATTCACCCGTTATAATAAGCAATTACAACCAATATCCATCGTCTCATTCAGAAGCTTCAGTGTTCACGACTGATTGGTTGAGATATAAAAAATGCATGAGCAGCTATTTTTTCCTCCATTACTCCTCTTGGTAGCATTTGGCTTCCATCTTCAACGATTATATATTTTTCGCATAATTCCCATGTAAGATTGCGCTCCTAGTTATTGGATTATCGTGCGTCTCCATGTACGATGTTGCCATTAGATCCAGTTTTATTGTTATTTTGTATCAGTTTCGGTTGTTGTTCCAGCTAAGTAGATGATTAGTCTGCTGTAGCGGGTCTTTCGATACATGTAAGATGTTGCCATAAGATCCAGTCTGTTGTTATTTTTGCTTTGTATCAGTTTCGTCAATCGGTTGTTGTAGCTACATATATTCATAATGAATTTAACATACAGTGTGAGGAAGATATCAACAATTGTATCAGAGACGTCAACTCTACTATTTTCCGCCTTGGATCACTGTAAGTGTCAAATTCCTCCTAAACCTATAATGGATATTTCTAATACAGAAATCTTGAAAAGAAGAGATGTAGAAGAGATCTGCTGCTAAGCAGAGGCTGTTCACTGCAAGTAAGAAACTAAAAACTATATTAAATGTTTAACCAGTACTAAGCACTCAAACACCTGTCTTGGAAAGGCATCTAAGAACATTAGGTCACCGGTACATGGTGAAAGTCCAATAAGAAAATCTGATGGTACCTGGTTCCAATCAAAACCACCAACAAATAATTCAGAAAATCATCAATGTTAGTCTAGAAGATGTTCAGAAAATCATAAAATACAATTTTAAACTAAAAATATCTCCAGGTTATGATTTAATTACAACTTCTTTGATTGAAAACCTACCAGATGTGCCAATTATTGTGCTCGAGTATTATTCAATGCATTCTTGTCTCTAAGAGTTTTTCCAAATGATTCGAAAATCTACCAAATTATAATGATACCCAAGCCAGGAAAGGATTTACTATTAGCATCATCCTACAGACCGATTAGCTTATTGCCTTGTTTGTCTAAACTATTTGAGAAAATAATCCAAAGGAACATTTTCCAGAACATCCATTCGGATTCCATTCTTTCGAACTAAAAAAAATGGACTGCTAGGCAATATTTCTAGATGTTGCCCAGGCTTTTCACAAGGTTTGATATAAAGGTCTAATACACAAGATCAAATGCTTACTGCCTTATAAAATACTAAAGTCTTATCTATCAGATCGCTTGTTTACCTCAGCGATCAATGCACTTTGTCAGGGAAGTGTTCTAGGACCAACACTGTACCTATTATACACCTCTGATTTGCCCGAGTCTGAAGAATTAAACATGTTCACCTTTGCAAATGAGAGTGCAGTGCTTAGTTCTCATGTGGACTCAAATGTAGCATCTAGAAACCTAGATAATTATCGCAGAAGTGTCGAGACACGTTTAAAAAATTGGAGAATACAAGTAAATGAAATCAAAAGTAGGCACAAAACGTTTTCACTTAGGAGAGAAAGTTGTCCACCAGTGACACTAGACAGTGTGAACATCCCACAGTCCGATCACGTTACATACCTTGGTGATTCACTTATATAAATGCCTTACTTGGCGTTGGACAGTTTTGCTAATTTTGAAATAACGGCCAAACATTTTTTTTGCCGCCAATTTTTAATTTTAAATACTGAGAACCTCAGAAGCCAAAAATTCAGGTCTCTATGTAAACATTTTCCCTATAAACAGGGTGATTCAATATGCACATTTTGTAATAAATTTTGAAAATTCAATCGCTTATAATTTTTTATTTTCAAAAGGGATTTTTATGAAATAAACGGTGTTCGTTAAAATAGCTTTAATTTCAACGAAGATATATGTTTCCACCACTTTTGAAATCGCTTTCATAATTTTCATAGGTTTGATGGAATAGAACCTTACCCCCTGTTTATACCTGATAAATTTGTATCATGATAAACTTCAAAATGGTTGTTAAGATATAAAATTATCAGATATAGTCTTCATTTATTAGTATTTTTGATTCGTTATGACAAAATTGTTAGTGCTTTTGCTCAGAAAACTTTGTCTTGACAACAAATGTCATTAATTGTTATGGTAAATATTTGTCAATTATAGACAGGGGGTTAGGGAATTCCTAATATTTCGTAAAAAACGTACTACCATTTTAAAGTACGTACATACTCTCTTCTTTATTTACATACCCATTTCGTTTTGCTCTTTTTTGCTCCTTTGAAGCTTGATCAATTTTTCTGACTCAATACCACCGTAAATGTTGTATAGATAAATGCATTCTTGTAAACAAAGTACAGGTTTCAATTTTGAAGATATTTCGATAAAATTTGGTACATAAAATTTTTGTCGGCCCAAGGACAAAGCCTATTTAAACTGGCTGAAATCAGTCCTGGCTGAAATCGGAATTTCACCTAGCTCCCATACAAATGTCCTCCCGAAATTGGGCTTTATCTGTCATAAATCTTTAATTACTATAGGTATCTAAACAAAATTCCTTTCCAAATAACTTCTATGTATACGGAAGTCACTTCATTAATTTTATGGCGATAGGTCCATATTTAGTCATAACTCCCATTTAAGGTCCGCTTCCGAAAATCACTTTAACGAGCAGAAATCTCTTATCTCTATATAGACGTAAATCAGATGATTTAATTTCATGGCGATCGGTCTATAATAAATCATAGCTCCCATATAAGGCCCTCTTCCGAAAATCACTTAAAGGAGCATAAATCTCTTAAAAATGTTGGTAGCTACACAAAATTCAACACAAATAACTTTCATATAGACATAAATCAGACGACCGAATTTCATGGTGATCTATCATAGCTCCCATATAAGGTCCTCTTCCGAAAATCACTTTAATGAGGATATATCTCTTAAAACTGTTGGTATACACAAAAAATTCAACACAAATAATCCACAGAGACTTTGGTCAAAGATGAATTTATGAAAAATCTTGAAGCTTATTTGTCAAAATTATTATTGTTCATATTAAATGGATGTTAAACCACATATCTCAAATAAATGTTAACGTTTAAATTTGGAGATGCTCTTCTATTTGTTTTGATTATAAATATTTTATAGCCATTATTCTACATAAACAGTAGCTTAAACCAGATTTTTAACTTAACGGTTGAATCGGAAAATGTCTTGTTCGTTTTTGATGAAATACACATTTCTTCCAAATTATTTATTTCTCATTAAAAATGGTTAATACATATTTTTAATGAAATCGAAAGTAAATAAATTTCTTTACTTATTTATTATTTATCGCCAACAACATGATGAAACGATGATACTCCTCTTCACATAGCGAAGCTAGTAACTAAAATTCACAGACATTATCTACCATGCTTCAAGTGTGATCAAAGGTTATAAACTTCCCCAAAAATTTATTTAAAAATAAATAAAATATTTAATGTAAATATTAAAAATAAATAATAAAACATATTTGCTTAAACAAATGAATTCTAAAATACACAAACAAAATTTTTAAAGGTTAAATAGAATTAATTATGTAAAATAGAATAAAGAAACCAAATGATTTAGTTGCCTAGAAGACAAAAACTTCCATGGAAATGTTTAAAGATTTTAAGTTCTTTGTAGAGGTTTTAAGAAAAGAAAACAAAAAATACATCACAGTACCACAAAACATACTAAATACCCAAATCAAACACATTTTTTATAGAAATGCAAATCGTTTTTAGTTTAGAAAACAACAATAAAAACCTATTTTTTTATTACCTATTTTTGATTTTGTTTAATAATTTTTTTTCTTGACTATTTTTTTTTATAATTTTAATTTATTTATAATAGAGATTTAACATTGACCTTGAGTTGGACAGCCACCAGCCAAGCCAGCATTAAGACATGAAGAAAGACTAAAGACTGAGTGAAACGAAAATGAAGACAAGTTTCGATGTGTTTTAAGTGTTGAACTATTTCAAAACCATCATGATTTATATTTATACACATTTATTATACGCATGTAGTTAGTGTATTCTTCCTAAAGATTCAAATTAAATATACTTGTTTAAGATGTTTATTATATAGAATCTTGATGAAACCAAAACAATTTAAAAAACTTTGGACTTGTATAATTTTTGGTATTTATGTAGTAATAATTATTTTACATATTGTATGATAATTTGAATTTAATTTGTTTTTTTTTCTTTTGACCATCTATATTCAAAGAAGTAGTAAACTAATAAAAATCTTGAAAACAAAAAATTCTTAAACATGTTTTAAATAAACCGGAAGATTTTTAAACCTGCTTTAAGGTTTGTTTGAAAATAAAAGCGTTTTTTTTTTCTTAATTTCAAAGAAGAAAACACATAAAACCCCGTGATTTGTATGGTTATCATTAGAAATAAGTCAGTTATATTGTTTCAGTTATTCAATTTGTAACATATTGAAGATTTGTCAAATAAATATATAGTTTTCGACAAGTTGGATCTGGGAATATCCACAAAAACTAACATACCAGTTTCAACTTTTTATATCCACCATAAAAAAAGATGGGGGAGGTATATTGATTTTGTCATTTCGTTTGTGACACATCGAAATATTCCTCGCCCCGATAGACTAGTCGATAGTGTGCTGGACTATTAATTGGAGGGTTGTGGGTTCGATTCCCGCCAGAGACTCTGAGTGTGTTTGTTTTTAAAAAAAAGATCCACAAAAGTATATATATTCTGGCTATAGGATATTCTGGTCCTTCTGGCTGCCTGTTGAAGGCACGATAGTGCCTACAATGGGTATGAAATTTTCCTAAAATATCTTGTAGATCAGAAATGTTTCGTATTGAAAATGGGAAATCGGTCATTTAGAACTAGAGTTATTTACCAAAATATGAAACAACCTCCAAAAATATAAATATATTGCAGATAATACATTGACATTATTTCTATTATAAAAGAACAATTTGTGTTGAGGATGGTAAGAATCGTAGAATACACAATTTTGCATAGACAAAATCTGTTAAAAAAATGAACTAAAATCGGTGTCAGTATTATTATAAAGTTCATGTCTGAGCCAGATGCTCTGAATAAGGGGAAGCAACATGTTCGTCTTAAAGCCGACCCCCATACTAAAGCGGGTGATATGTTGTCGGCTACAGGGGCCTTATTCGTTTTTAGTTGATTTACAGCATTCATAACTTCTTCGATATCTAGATATTCAATATAGATATCTTGCCTTATTTCGTGGGAAACTCAAATATGTTTTGGTATCCAGAAGTTAAGGTAAACATATTGGAATGATGCTGTTTCCATATTTCTAGTTGGTCTTTCGCAGATGTTGTCAGTATACCTTCGGCGCTTCTCAGCGGTCTGGTGTTCGAATAGTTTTTTCCAGTTAGTTTTTTGGAGATGCTTTTTGTGCATCCGCTGCAAGTTGACCAGATTCTCGTGTTGCGAGTATGTATTTTTATACCCTTCACCTTCGTGAGAAGGGTATATATAAGTTTGTAATTCCGTTTGTAATTTTTACATTTTTCATTTCCGACCCTAACAAGTGTATATATTCTGGATCCTTATAGATAGCGGAGTCGATTAAGCCATGTCCGTCTGTCTGTCTGTTGAAATCAATTTGTTGAAGACCCCAGATATCTTTGGGATCCAAATCTTAAATAATTCTGTCAGACATGCTTTCGAAAAGTTTCATATTTAAAATCAGCAAAATCGGTCCACAAATGGCTGAGATATGAGGAAAAAACCAGGACAACCTCGATTTTTGACCTATTTTTGACCTACAGTAAGCCTCAAAAGTGAGAATACACCAAAAAATATTTGATTTTGTTTAAGATAATGAAAATCCTAAAATTTATTCATCGATTAAAATTTGAATGTTTCGTTTTGTTGGAGATTGAGTTGAATAATAGATTCGGTTGTGAATAACAAATATTTAAGTCGGACTATAACGATTTTCATTTTAAAAACAATTCGAAAATTTTTTTCCAAAAAATTAAAAAACTGCAAAAAAAAATAAATTTTGTTTACCTAAAAAAATTTAAAATTTTTATTTTGAAGTATAATTTTTGTATATAAGATTCGGCACAGCAGAATATAGCTCTCTTACTTGTTTAGCGAGGATCTCTCACCGAATGTTTCGGCTGCGTTTAATTTTTCTTCTTGGGCTTTTCTTTCAAGAATGAGCTTCCAGGTGGCATCAAACATCCAATGAGTATTCTTATGTGATGTGATTACGCGCAGCATCAATAAAATTGCTTTTAACTGTTAGGCACTCAGAGGAAGGATGAGATTGTTGTATACCTAGTCCAGCTCTTAATTGAGTTTCAGTGAAAAACACCTTAACTGAGCTGCAGTGATGTTAACTGTCCCAGACGGGAGACTGGCCGACATTTCCCGGGGATATTTGTATTAAACCGGAAGCTTAATGCTTGGGAAGCTTTAAGCACAGGTGCACCTCTTTGAAAGACCCCATCCTCCAAAATTGAATACAACAGAAATTTGAATGAATGGATGTTTTTATAGAAGCTGAACATTTTGGATTGAAAAGAGCAAAGAGCACATTTTCAAATCGTTTATTTTGGACTCGTAAAAGAAATTGCTTCGAAACTTTATTTCATGTGATATTTTTATTTATTGCTTAATTTACAGGACAAATTTGAATAATATCTGTCATAAAATGAGTTTGTTATTTCGAAATAACCTGACCAAGGTATAGTAAAATTATTAATTTTCAAATGTGTATAACTCCCTAATTATAAGAGATAAAATAACACTCACAAAAATGTTTTTTTTATATTTTGATTTTGTACGAACCAACAAAAATTCGCAAGAGCTTAAACTAAATACCATAAAGCGCCTCGGGTTCTGTGTCATAACATAAACTCAAATACTCCTCTGCTACTCAGTTAGAAATGACAGATTTATTTCTAAGATAATTTGATTCTTTCCCAGTGTGCATAAGTTGATGAATATGTTCGATGGGTTGTTAAAGGGTATATCAAATTCGGCACTGCCGCTCTAGCATGTTTTGTATGGTGGCGCTAATTTTCTATGTTTTTATCGATCTTTGATCATTCTTTGCGATGTGATTGTGTGCAGGTCTTCAGCTATACGTTTTAGTTTACTAGGAAGCAAAAATGGGTTAAAGGTTGTTTTAGAAAATAAAAAAAAAACTAAATAAACAAAATGAATGTTATGTTTTTTTTTAACATTTTTTTATAGCCAATTTATGTTATTATTCTTTTGTTTACCATTCTTAAGCGTCACATAGAATTTGAATGAAACAATATATACAAAGTTAATTTAACCTTAATAATATTAATTAAACCCGTATGTGATGATTTTTATATAGAACTGAGAAGTGTGGTGGAAAACTACAGTTATCAGTTTTTAACAAACATTCATGGGAATGTCAAGCAACGAGGAATGTTAGACTTAATGATATCGTTAAAAAAATGAAAGTATTTAGATTATTCGCTATAAAAAACTATTTTGGCAAATTTGACATGATTATATTCTAGTCTTGAGAAACTTTTCGGAAGTTGCAAATCTGACAAATTTGAGACAATTAATTAGGAGAAAAAGTTAAAAGAACAGCCTCAAAAGTGAGTAAACATAGCAGTGAATATTTCTTTGATTTTTTTAAGATGATGAAATTCATAAAAATCTATCTATTGATTTAAAAGTGTCGGTTTCTTGCAGTTTATGCTGAATATTAGGTTCGGTTCTGATGGAACTCGAATGTTTTTCAATATCTTTAAAAAAATCAATTAATTCACTGATGTTTACTCACTTTTCAGGCTGTGTATACGTGACTGCTGACTTAAAAAGCGTGTTTAATCTTATGAATTAAATGTTCTACGGGTTTAGATAACTAAATTAAATTCTATGATTATTATATTCTATTTTTAAAGCTACATCTTCTTTTAAAGTTAGTAAACAACATTTGTTTGTATTAGAACTGGCATTTTCTAATAGTAGTTCTTATTTAAATTTAATTGAATGAAATGAATCCACTCAATAATAGTTAACAACATAATAAATCGCAATTTAAACATAAGTTCTAAATAACATAAATAAATAAATATAAATTTTGAATTAAATTGAAATTATAAACATAGTTTAGAACTTGTTTTTAAACCATTATTAAAATATATAGAATGTTTATAATTAAAAGGGTTTTTTTGCATATTAAATACTTTTTAAGCACCACTGATAAAAACTACATAAAATTACAAATCTGTTTGTTTTGTCCTTTAATCACAACCCTTAAATCTCACCTCTCAAAAATGTCAAATCTAAGCAGGGACAATGAACTGTTAACAGTTGTTTTCTCTTAACGCTAAAACAACAACAAATGTTATTTTGTTATTTTTTTTCTTTGTTGTCATTCTGTTGCGCATGTCCTGCCAATGTCAGTTAGTTAAATCTTGATTCATCATCATTTAACACAAACATCGTAATAAACATGGGTTTATTTTTGCAAAACATTGAAAAAAAGTTAAAAACACAAATAAAAAATCTTAAGAAAAAATTCATAGCAAAGAACAACAATCAATATGTAAAATTAACATAAATTAAACAAATAGTTTAAACTTTAAGCATCTGTGTGTGAGCTGAATGAAGTGTTTAAAAATAATAATTTATTAAGTGAGTTTTGTTGTTTATGGTGGTTAAAAACGGAAGGAAGTTTTGTAGCTAATTTTTCTAGTTAAATGTTCTTAGAAGAAAAATGAAACATACATTTCTTGAATGACCTTAGTGTTGATAATATAATATATTAGATTAAAAATACAATAATATACCAAACTTAGTAAATGATAGAGCAAAAGAATTGAAAGTAAATTTTAAAAATTCTAGTAATTATAATTTATGATATGTGTGTATACAACAAGTGTATGTATATGTTTGTGTGATATTGTGTGTTTGTATTTGTAATATAATACTGTGGCTATTTATAAATATGACATGTCTTGATTGTTGGTTTGAAATACCTTAAAGAATTGCTCACTTTACCTACTGTGACCAATTGCAAAATAAAAATGTTCACAATTCCAATAAGTGCAAAAACCTTATAGAAGAACTATAGAAATACCATATCAAGACATATTACTGGTACTTGAGACCGGCGCACAGTGGGTTGAATCGCATCCAAAGTGAAGCTTAACTCAGGCAATAATGTTAGATTTTTTTATATTTTTTTTAAAGATTATGCCTTATTAAGTAAAAAAATATGCAATCTAGAATAACGATTTTAGCTATTAGTGATGTCTATTTTTACCCGGTACCAAATTTCATAAATAAATATTAATTCTAAAAAATCAATTAAGCGCCACTTTGAATATGGTTCAACCCAACGTGAGGCCCCTTTGATAAAATGTGTTAGAAATTCATTATGTGAAAGGCACCTGCAGGGTTCTATAAATCGACCATCGAACAATCGACATTTTGTTGAAAAACTCTTTTCGTCTTTTCAAAATCTAATTTTGATAGCAAAAACAACATTATACCAACGAAAATTTTATATTGAAAACTCGTCTTTTATTTTATCGAATTTTAATACAAAATTAGTAGAAAACTTTTATTTAAAAAATTCTTCGAAAATTTTTATACCGACAAATCTATAAAAAACTAGCCAAAATCATTTGTATAAAAAAACTTATCGAAATCATTTATTTTCAAAACTATTTAAAAAGTCGTCGTTCTATAGAAAACTCGTCGAAAACTTTTTATTGAAATGTCAATATTTAATTATAAAAGTGTAGTCCCAAATTCGACAATTTTGTTTGATGACGTAGCAAATTCATCCACAAAAGGACCTCATCGCGTTAAATGTACGAATCACATTGGCTTAGAAACAGATTCTTCGGAAATAATTCGGTATATCGGAAACTATTGGAGATATTGTTACGAAATTTAATATGGTTGGAGCTGAGGAGTTGATTTATTTATTGATTTATTATTTTTAATTTTGCTCGATCTTTGTATGGTTTTTTACATATGGCGGGCCTACGGTAGGCGATAAAATTCTAAATAAAATAAAAACAACTTGCTAACAGTTATCTCGTCCCTATAAAAAGTTACACGCATCCAAAGTTAAAACATGTAAAAAGGGTCGTATTTTTTAATTTTATTCTTTTGTATAAAAAAATTGATCCGGAAAAAGAACTTAATGCAAAATCGTGTAAAGCAAAATTTGGCTCCTTTAAGCAGACACAACACCCTCCAGACTTATCTAAACATGGCCAATTTAAAAAAAAGTTCGGTTTGTGTAAAAAATTCTAAAAAGGCAAATCACCGATCTTCAAAAAAGCTAAATATTTGCATAAACCTACATATATGTTTCTTAAATACTTAGAAAGTTTTCTTACTATCACATGGTAAATAACGTCACAGTAGGCACTTTTTTTTAAAAAAAATCAGTTTTGGGAACACATTTTCCCCGTTTTATGAATTTCGGTATTTGAAATAAAAATGTCAAAAATTATAATGCTGTTGATTTAAGGACATTTGAGTCTATATTAGTTTGACGTTATGATATCTTTAACGTTTTAAATTTTACATTAATTCAAATTATATATTTTTCTTAATGGAAAATCACCATATTATTAAGACCCTTTAATAGGGGTCTTTCACAGGTCCTTCCCAATTTAATTTATTTTATGTCTAATTTCCCCAAAATCCCCAAAGGAATACAGTTTTATAAGTCGCAGTACATTATGAATATGTAATATACACATTTTATCACCCTACTAAAAAAAATACAAGTATTCCCAGTTCAAACACAGGTATTCCTGTTATAAACGCATGTATTTTCCGTTTGGCATCTTTGTGTTAAAATGTTCATATATACATTAAAGATTTTATTCATAAACGTGCCAACAATTTCATTTAAAATCAAATAAAAATCTAAAAAAAGACTCAATCTGTAAGATTGCTTAGTGTCAAACACTTCAATTATTCTCACTTATGTCATGTTCTCTTTTTGTGCTGATTACTCATCTGATCGAGATTGTACTTGAAAGTAACTTGTAACATGTAATTTTTTATTTCAATGTAAATCAGATGATAAATTGTTTGAAAATAATTAAATTTGATTTTATGATTTACAGGTTCTCAAATAGTTTTTTTACAAATTAAAAGTGTCTTTGAACCTTTAAAAATAATTAACACAAAAATTGACTACATTGAACGACTGGTGAACATGTGTAAAAGTAAAATATTTCTTTTTATTGTATTTAAATTATATTAAACTCATTAATAAGCCACGATTTAGAGATGAACACAAAATTTAGCAAAACCGGCTAAAAAGTCATTGAATGTGTGGTTAATTTTTTTTATAATTAAATCGTGATATTTTGACAGGTCTCTCTCTCCTACACGATTTAATGGAATTTCAGAAAATATACATAAAATGTGGTTAAAGAATTTTTTGCAGATTTTGCTTAATTTGCTGGACTCATAATTGGAATTAGTAAAGTTAAAGTTACATATTTATTTTTAAATATTTTTAAAATTTGACTTAAGAAGGAACCATTATTGAAGCTAAAATTTAACTTAAGAATGAATTACGATTGAAGCTTAAAATTGACTTAAGAAAGAACTACAATTGAAGCTCAAATTTGACTTTAGAAAGAACTACGAATGAAACTAAAATTTGACTTAAAAAAGAACTATGATTGAAGCTAAATTTTTACTTACGAAAGAACTACGATTGAAGCTAAATTTTGACTTAAGAACGAACTACGATTGAAGCTAAAATCTGACTTAAGAAAGAACTATGATGGAAGCTAAATTTTTACTTAAGAAAAAACTATGATTGAAGATAAAATATGATTTAAGAAAGAACTACAATTGAAGCTCAAATTTTACTTAAGAAAGAACTACGATTGAAGCTCAAATTTGACTTTAGAAATAACAACGAATGAAGCTAAAATTTGACTTAAAAAAGAACTACAATTGAAGCTAAAATTTGACTTAAGAAAGAACTACGATTGAAGTTAAAATTCGACTTAAGAATGAACTACGATTGATGCTAAAATTTGACTGAAGGAAGAACTATGATTGAAGCTAAAATTTGACTTAAGAAAGTACTATGATTAAAGCTAAATTTTTACTTACGAAATAACTACGATTGATGCTAAATTTTGACTTAAGAACGAACTACGATTGAAGCTAAAATCTGACTTAAGAAAGAACTACGATTGAAGCTAAAATTTGACTTGAGAAAGAACTACGATTGAAGTTAAAATTCGACTTAAGAATGAACTACGATTGAAGCTAAAATTTGACTGAAGGAAGAACTATGATTGATGCTAAAATTTGACTGAAGGAAGAACTATGATTGAAGCTAAAATTTGACTTGATAAAGAACTACGATACAAGCTAAAATTTAACTTAAGAAAGTACTACGATTGAAGCTAAAATTTGACTTAAGAGAGAACTGTGATTGAAGCTAAAATTTAACTGAAGAAAGAACTACGATTGAAGCTAAAATCTGACTTAAGAAAGAACTACGATTGAAACTAAAATTTGACTTGAGAAAGAACTACGATTGAAGCTAAAATTTAACTTAAGAGAGAACTATGATTGAAGCTAAAATTTGACTGGATAAAGAACTACGATACAAGCTAAAATTTAACTTAAGAAAGTACTACGATTGAAGCTAAAATTTGACTTAAGAAAGTACTACGATTGAAGTTAAAATTTGACTTGAGAAAGAACAACGATTGAAGCTAAAATTTGACTTAAGAAAGAACTATGATTGAAGCTAAAATCTGACTTAAGAAAGAACTACGATTGAAGCTAAAATTTGACTTGAGAAAGAACTACGATTGAAGTTAAAATTCGACTTAAGAATGAACTACGATTGATGCTAAAATTTGACTGAAGGATGAACTATGATTGAAGCTAAAATTTGACTTAAGAAAGAACTATGATTAAAGCTAAAATTCGACTTAAGAAAGAACTAAGATTAAAGTAAAATTCGACTTATAAAGACTACGATTGAAGCTACAAGTTGACTTAAGAAACAACTACGATTGAAGCTAAAATTTTACTGAAGACAGAACTACGATTCGTAGACCGATTGTCGCTTAAATCGGTCCACGAAAATGTTCAATTGATTTGATTTAATAGAAATTTAAATAGAATTTTGGTCCTTATAAAAAAATTTCAAATTCTGGTTTGTTATGCAGTATTTGATGTGATAATTCAGGAGGGATGAGTCAGTTAGTCCATTTACCATCTCGCGTGTGTTATCTTTTTGAAGAGTGCATTGAACGGACCATGATACCATTTATCTTTATTTATTAACAAATATTTAATAAGAAACTGGAATGACCTGATCTTTATAGATTTCAAATTAAATCTTTTGCTTAGAAAGTAATTAAATACTTTTTAAAATAAGTTCATTGGCCAAAACTCTTGCAATTATAAATTTATCAATAAAAAATCTGGTTTTTAAAAACCTATAATTTATTAAAATAAAATTAAAATGTAAACAAAGCTCCCAAAAACCAAAACAATCTACATAAAAGTATAAACGAACAATTGGATAGCAACATAAATTAAATAATACATATTGATTTAATTTGAATTAGAAAATAATTAAAAAAATTTTTCAATAATTGTTAGAAATTTTATAAAAAACTTATATTTTTTTTATCATAAAAAATCTCATCTTTAAATTGCGCAGTAATAAAATTATTCTGGTTTTTAAATAAAGTTGTTCTTAAATTGAATGCAATCATGAAAATCACAATTCCTTCTTTATTTCAAACAACTTTCAGTTGATATTCATGATTTCTAAAAGATTTTCTAGTTTCTATTTAACATTGAACTATTTTTTGAATAACTCATCTAAGAAAAATATTACGAGAGCGGGCCAAAAAGTCCGTGACTTTTTAAATGAAACACATTTTATTTTTCAACATAGTCTCCTTTGAGATCTGTACAATGTTCAGTTGTTTCGGGTGTAGAGATCTCAACTGGGCATTCCGAACGGTTCGGCACCTTAGGTGCTTGTATGGTCACAACGAAATTCAGTAAACCACTTGGTTATTATTGACACTGATGGTGCAGAGTTTCCATAGTAGGTAGAAGGTACTTAGTCTGTTATCAATTTTTTTTTAATCTTTATTCTTTATTCAATCTTTCTTTTTAGAAATTTACAATAAGTATTAATGGCTATCAATGGCTGTCAAACACAAACTAAATGACGCAGCTTATTCAAATTTTGACAGGAGACAACTGACAGATATCTGTTGACAGGAGCAGTGTTTCCCTTTCAGTTAAGAGTTGGGAAATTCAAAACGTATCGCATTTATTTACCCTCGTATAAACATAGTTCATGGTAGTTCAAATATAAATTTATGCATTAGAATTTCGCATTGAATTGGGATTAATTATGCACAAAATCTGGTTTTTGGAATATCTAATAAATATTGTGGTTTATATATTTTTTCTTTAGTATGCAGTAGAAACTAGAACCTGATTTTTAATGGTTTGTAGTGGGTTGCGGATATTAGACGTACGTCAAACGCAATACTATTTTGATCTTTGTGAGATAAATTTAAACTAGTCATCAATGTGCTTAAATCATCGCTAAATAATATAGTGTACTCTACAATATGGGATGCATTATAGTTGACTTCTAAAAGCATTTCTCTGATTTATAAAAGTTGTACCACAATTCACACAAATTTTGGGCAGGAAAGTGTTGTCAGCTGACCATTTAGTGTTATCAAAGCTGAATAAAAGAGGTAGAGAATAATGAAAGTTTGCTACAGATTTTCGACTTGAGGTAGCAGTCACTGGTGCTTGATATCGCTATTTAATTCAAAAAGCAACATCACTCTACAAAATTCTGGGAGGATAGGTTCATTATAGCCTCCGTATAGTGCATTCTATTAAAAATCACTTTATGACTTGAGATAATATTCTAATTTCTCTATAAAATCTTTCTTTTATAAATGTAAATATCAATAACAAATACAATTCGTTATCTTAGTGACCAAACGTACTAAGTCCACTTTTTATAAAACTTGAGATTTTAATACAAAACGTTAGATTAAGTAAAAATACACTGTTTTGCAAAAAAAGTCTACAATTATTTAGTTTTATTTTGTGGTACATAAAAGTTCTAAGTCCATTTAGTATTATGCAAATTATTTTTTGTCAAATGCAAAATTATTATCTCATTCAAATGGAATTGAGTATAATTACATTATTAAATGTATAATAGCGGTAAACGTGTTTTAATAATTATTGGTTGTATGACTTAACGATTGGGGATTTTTTTTTAAATTTTTAGCTTTTATTTTGAAACATTTGTACAATATAAATTCATTCAAATAATTGGCCATTGTTAGCTATGACTTTTGACCATCTTTCTGGCAACATATGGATTCCGAGGCAAAGAACAAATCATGCTAATATCGGATACTTAGCTCCAAAGAAAAGTGTATCCCAGACAGAGCGTTCTGCATCGATCAAAACAAATAGTATTCGAAAGGGGCATGGTCTATACTATAAGGCGGGTAGGCATTGCATAATGTGGCCGAGCGTTTCCATGATAGACTATTACGGTTTCATGTCTGGTCGCATATTCTGGGTCTTTTTCGGCCAACGCTCGCTTCAAACGAATCAGTTGCATTCGGTACAGATTCCATTCTGGTGAGATTTTAGCAACAGATACAGAGCATTACCTTATCGACATAGATATTTGGCTTTGGTGTCGATTCGGTTGGTTGGCCGGCATTAATTTTAAAAAATTTAGATTAACAGGAAGCAGGAAAGAACTGCTTACCAGATAGTGTTACCAGATATAGATGAAAACATAAGAGGAAAGTCAGATAAAATAGAAGAGTAGAAGAAATATAGAGCAAGAGGTCAGATGAGGAGTAAGATAAAGATTATAAGACTCCAGTCATTTGACGGATACTAGGTTTCCTCGAGAAGATTCCCATGCTTGGCGTGAATAGCCAATTGCTATTACTTATAAAAACGTTGATGCATTCTAAATTAATTTATGAGAGTTCAGAATGACTATTGAAGGAAAGATGACAGCTTCTACAGAAGTCGTATATATTTGCGGGGTCATAGTGTGTAGGCCAAGAAAATATTTTGTACACCCTCGATTTAATCGCGGCCATACCTTTCTTGTAATCATGCAGGTGGGTTCATACCCCCCATCATATCATAGTAGATGTTACTAATTCTCTGATTGCATTTGGATAACGAATTCCCGCCAAAGAACTCATTGTCTTTGTCAGCCATCATGGCGCCTTTTTTCGCCAAATCATCAGCAACACAGTTGCCTACAATATCTCCGTATCCATGTTTCTATATGAGTACGACTGTTGAATGTCTCGCCATCCTTACAAGGATGCCCGGGGTTTCTGGACTATGTTCGATGTTGTGTACACATTAGTCAGAAATTTTGTTCCAGCTTGACTATCAGTACACATCTGTATATACGAATATCCCTGCCTGAAATCTTGAAGTAGAAACCTCCTCCAACTCTCCATCTCCCTTTCCAAAGAGGTCGTTATAGACAGAGAGACTTGTTGTTAGAGATTCTAATGCAGCTTGGATATCAGTATATATACGAATATCCATAGCTGATATATTGTTATAACTGAGCCAGTTAGCCGCCCTTTTAATATCCGATATTTTAGCTTGACTAAAACTGCATTCATTTGGAATTCTAAAAGATATCCTGATTCCATATTCCTGAATATAGACACCTCCGCTCTACCTTTCTAGATCCGTCCATATATACAGAGAGACTTGTTGTGTCAAGGCTTGTTTAACCATTAATTCCACGTTATATGGAATTGATCGAAGTATCTCGTTAGGAAGGGCTTGGGAGTGCAATAATCAATATTATCCTAAAGGTTCTGTATGCTTCCGATTATGCTAGTGTGACCAGGTTTCCATGCACCAGTCGCATTAAGTTTGAAGGTCGTAGTAAATGCCACTTTTCTGGTCATTAGAACCACAGGGATCCTGTTTAATAATGTAAAGAGCGACTTTGTTGCAGTCGTTCTTAGGGATCCTGTTATCAGGATTGCCATTATCCTTAAAAATTTCTCGAATAGCATGAAATTTCTGTTTAATGAAAAGCATTATATAAAGGTAGTGATTTTCATTAGACAGAGACTCCAGTGACCGCATCAAATAGCCAATTTACATATCAGGGTATACCCTACATTATATGGCCTTCCTGAAGACATACATTGTCATCATGGCTTTCGTTGTCCTTGCTAGAGTATTGAGTTTCCAGCATAGTTTATTGTCCAGAATAACGCCCAAGTATTTTGTACTGTCCGAGAGCGTTAACTCAACTTCCTTTAATCGGGGTAGCGAGAAATAAGGAATCTTGTACATCCTTTTTCAAAACGAACGATCCTATAGTGTAGCAGGTTCATGATGAACCTAACAATTGATTGGTGCAGACCAATATATTGTAGGACTGATTATATAGTCGCAAATTCTACGTTATTAAAAACTCCTTCTGTATCTAGAAAGTCCACTAATGTAAAATTATCAAATTCAAGGGATTTCTGAATGTAACCCACTAATGCCCAGTTTTTGACTTATTATTTAAATACGTATTAAGTTAATTTTTACTTAAAAATAAGTTGTATTTAAATACAGTTTGAGTTTTTCAGTTCTACATAATTTGTCTTATTTAAATAAGATAAAAGTATGGTAGCACTACTAAATATCAAAAATTTATCGATAGTTTTGCTTAAAACAGCTGTTCAACCCAAACAAAAATTGATACATTTTGCCCAATAGGAAATAAAAGTTTATTAAACAATAAAATTATTGGTAGAAAAATGCACAAAAGAAGCTCCAATTGCCCCGCATCGGAATTGTAGTTTTTGCAAGATGCTGTTTTTAGCAATAGAGTGAAAAAAACAAACAACAAAAGTCAGCTGTCAAAAACATATGGTAGTTTATGAAACTTAAATAGAATTTAAATGGCCAACGTTGACCATTTAAGTATTATTTAAAAAAGCACTAAGAAACTCATTTTCGTATTTAAATAGAACTTAAATATAATTCATATTTAAATACGAAGTCAAAAACTGGCTCTAAGGAGTGAAGTGCTGTCTCAACAGATTTCCCTTTCATGTGGCATGTTGTGAAGAAAATAATGATCGTATGTGGATATCAATGTTTTCCCTCCATTCTGAATGAATATTTTATTTCATTTGGTCCACCATGTGAGGCAGGCAACTTGCACACTTCTTTGTCTTTTAAAATTAATCATTTTTGGATCCTCCCAATGTTTATAAGCACACCTGAAGTAAACCTCCTTAATGATTCAGTCAAGAATTCAAACATTTTAATTAAGAACAGCACTTTATAACAAAATAATTCACCAAAACAGCTAACCATCACATTTTATGCAGACATGCGATGTAGATCATAATAACTTTAGACAAACAAAGAAAAACATGCCAAACCAACATATGATGCAAGTGAAATGAAAATGGAAAAGCAAAAGAAAATCAGAAAAAAAAATAAACTTGATTCCCAAACGATTGAATGAATGAAAACTGGCCAACACACTTTTACTCGTGCCTGTTGGCTGTTCATTTTAGCGTTTATTTGATTTGATAACGAAGGTCTAGAGTAAAATTTTGATATTTCTGTTTTACTTGTTATTTATCATTATTATTTGTTTGGCTTTCGGGCTAAGTTAACACGTAAAGTGAATTTTCTTTTATTCAATAAAACTATTTAATACAAACACATACACATACAAGTACATACTCACAAATATAGTCACACTTGGTTAAGAAAAGCTTTAGTCTGTGTTAAAGCTAAGGCTTTGACATTAAGCTTAAGCCAAAGCCACAAACAACACAAGCAAAAACAATTAAAATAAAGCCAAAAGCAGCATAATTTGTTTTGATTTTGTGTTTGATATTGTTTTTTCATTGTGTGTTTTTGCTGTTGTTTTTTTATATTTAGAGTCAAGAAGGCTTTTCGCTGTGTCTTAACGATCACAAATGTTACTTGTGCTCATGAGAGCGGACGTGTAAACGCGGTTAAAACAATACAAACGTTTTCCTCTATTTCTGTTTTTCAATTTCTTACGTTTTCTTCTACTGAAGCTTACAAAATTCCGAAAAAATAACAAATATTAACACAAAATATTAAAAAAAAATATATACGTTACAGTTTAAACAAAATTTGGCAATAATTTTGGTGGTTAAATATAAAATCAAAAGAAAATACAAAAAAAAATTAAAACAAATTAAAATTTTTAACAAAAAAAATTTATACCAAATCCAAAATCTTAGTGTTTGTAAAAGTTTGCTTTTAAAAAAAAGTTAAATAAAAATCTGTTAAAATGCTGGAAGAAAATAACAATGTTAATGCCACAAATGGCCATTTACCTAATTCAAAGCAGCCATCATCTTCAGCCGAAGCCGATACAGCTGAGTCAACTTTGGTAACAAAGTTTATGACTTGGATTGACCCATTTGTGGATTTTGTTTGGTTCATCATTTGCTCCATTGGTTTCATATTGCAGGTGGGTGGAATTTTTTTTCTTATTTCTATTTATTTCTTTTACAATAAATTGCCAATTTTATATAACATTTTAAAATAATTTTAAGGTTGGATTTCATCAAAAGTTAAAGAAACTTAATTTGAACACATTTTTTTTTTGTAATATTATTTTATTAGCGTCTTTTTTTGTTGTGGGTTTTTTATCTTTTCTTTTGTTTTTACAAAAAAATGTGTTTATCTTGTTGCTAGTTTTTAATTTATTTTGTTTTAGAGTTGGTTTTAAATTGTTTTTGTTTTAAAGCTATAGAAAAAATGTGCACTTTTGTAGTTCATATTTCTTGAATTGAGAAACACGTTGTGATAACTTGATGAATTTATTATTAAATTTAAGGTCAATTACTGTCTGCTGTGCTAAATATATTCATAGATATCTGTGAAAACTAGGCCCTCGATATAAAATTACAAAGAATTTGCATAAAGTATGTAAATTTCTTATGAGTCGATATGATAAGATAAATGATAAACCCTTCTTTGTCAGATTACAATAATTTGGCTGTGTTAAAACGTTTTATATCGCCTACAGAAATTACTATAGACCAAAGCATTAACTAATAATAATGACAAAGACCTAAGTTTCCTAAGACCTACAGCATAGTTCTGTTATGTCCAAGTATAATAGGCTCCATTATGCTACAGGACAGGCGTGCAGGACTATCTGTCCGAGGTTGCGTGTTCAATTCCTGCCAGAGGCTCTGGGTGTATCTGTAGACAATCAAAACGCTTCTCAGTTTGTCCTATATAAATCACCCTTAATGATACAGGTCTTGTCAATTCATATTTGCTGACCAAACATTCTACGTCATAAGTACCCAAATGCCGGCCAATACTTGAGTCATTCCATTCCATTGTAATAGATTTGAATTGAAGAAAAAATCAATCATGCAATAAATTAAACAAAGAATTAATTAAAATTTGGATAATATGGAATTAATGCTATGTAGAATGAATTTTCAGAGGAATTCTCATTACGTTAGAAGTATTAAGAAATGAAGCCTATGCATCAATTCGTAATGAATTATTTAACTGAAATGGTTAAGAGATAAAAAACAAACTGAAGCTTTTTTGTGAGATTAGTTGTTACGGATGCCATATCACTACTGTGCTCACTCAAATCTAGGATGTATCAGCTTTGCAGTTTTAATCAATATCCACATGTCTAGAACCCATATAAGAGTAACTAATGAACTGATTCTTGGTAAATTTTCGAAGACAAATAAACATACTCTAGCAATCTCATGGCCGCTTTGTTATCAAATAATATGAAAACATATCTCAGCCCGATATCCCTTGATGTTTAAGTTGTTTTACGGATAGTTTCATAGCCATAATTTTGGCTTTAATTAAGTTACCTTAATCTGGTAGCATTAAAGAAAGTTTAAAATTCAACTGGTTCGAATTGATGCTACATCCTACCGTTTCAAGTGATCATGATCCGTCAGTGAATATTTGCAAGACATTCTCCGGTAGATAGTCTAAAGATACTTTAAAGTTGATCAAAAAAGATCTACAATTTTCCTCAATTTTTTAAAAAGTACTGGTCTGTATAGATAAATTGATCTGTGCCGAAAATTCGAACTTCATTTCGAAAATTCGATATTAATGCCAGTCAAATTTTTTAAATTTATTTACTGATTATATTTACATATGTATACAAATTTCTGGTTTTAACGTTATATATCTCAACAAAAATTACTATTGTTTAGTATGTTCGAAAATTTGTAGAACTTAACAAATTTTATATTATATATTATCTACGATTTACAAAATTCGAACTTAGCTAATATCAACAATATAGTAAAAAAAATTATTTTTTTCATAATTTTCTGTGGTAGATGCAAAATTTTATCTCTTTTAAAAATTTCGAAAATTCGAACTTAATTTCGAAAATTCGAAATTAATGCCAAATTGTTTAAATTGATTTACTGATTATAGATATGCATACAAATTTTATATTTCTGGTGTTATTGTTGATTTAAGAAATTCGAACTTAGCAAATTTTTACAAAAAATACAAATTTTTAAATTTTTTCGAAGTTAGTTGTAAAATTTCAATTTTTTTCCAATGTTCAAAAATTCGAACTTATCTAATTTCGATAATTCCAAATAAATTTCAGAAATTCGAAATTAATAATTTGAATATATTCGAAGATTTTTGCAAAAATTCTACTTCAAATTTCATTAAAAAAATTAGAAAATGTTTTAATAGTTTTCCTGATTTCAAATATGGAAAAAATTCATATTTTATAGAATTTGCTTTGATGTTGGAAATATAATTCGAACTTAGATGATAACAGTGAAATTTCGAAAATTCCATATAAATTTCAGAAATTCAAACTTAGCTAATACCAACAAAATTTAAACATTTGAATATTATTTTCAAAGATTCTTGCTAAAATTCTCCTTTTTCCCGTGTTCGAAAATTCTAGCTTTGATGTTTAAAATATAATTCGAACTTAGCTGATAACAGTGAAATTAAAATTTATTTTATTTTCTATTTATTATTGTTATTTACAAAGTTTATACTCTTTTTAGTATGTTCGAAAATGAGAACTTAAGTTTGAAAATTTTAATTTAATTTAAAAACAGTTTGGTTTGTTTTGCTGGCTATATGCATGTTATAATATTTTTGTATTTCATTTGTTCAAAAAATTTCGGCTTTTAAGTAAAATAGATAATTCGAAATTTATGCCAAAATATTATATTGATTTGATCACTACTAAAATGGAATACAATTTTATATTTACTTTAATTTTGAAATAGTAATTTTCTTTTTTTGTTATTATCAAAGAAAAAAGTAGAAATTTAACAAAAATTTCTAAATTTTTCGAACTTAATTTCGAAAATTCGGAATTTAAGCCAAACAAATATTTTCTATGATTTAAGATAGCTGTTTTTAAATTTTGAGCTTTTTTCAACATAATCGAAAATTCGAACTTAATTTCGATTACAAATATGTAATAAAATTTTATATTTTGTGAAATTGATTGATTTATGAAATTCAAAATTAAGTAATAACAACAAAATTGAAAATTTCTTAAATTTTTATTTATATTTTCAAAACTATTTGAAATATTTATATGAAAATACCAAATTTATATCTAGCTAAAATAAATTTTTTCTAGTATTTTTCTTTCACCCCTTAAATTGGACAGTTTTATTGACATTACATTATATTAGGAATCTGAAGATTTATAATGTGAGAATATCAGTGTTATTTCGAAATCCCCATAGCTTATGCGGAAATATTAAAAGATAAAGCTACGTGACTAAAAGTTATTTATTTAAATACACACTTAATTAACTGTAGAAACATTAGCTAGATTATTCTACTAATTGGCAGAAAAAAGATATTAACATGTCATAAATACTTTTACATTTGAAATACAATATATAAATAAAACCATTAATTACATTTATTTATTTATTTTATCTTATTAAAATTTACATAAAGGTTTCCGCCAACGGTCATAAATTATTTAAACGCTGATATATTCTTAAACATTATATTATTTATAATAAATTTATATGATTCGCATATAAAAATTATTGCATAAGTTTATCAACAACATAAAAAAAAGAAAAAAATAATCAGTTGAAACAAACCTGATATTTTTGAAACAAATTTAAATTCATTCATTCAAAATTTCAAGCAAGTCATTAATTTAAAAAAAAATTTAAATATTAATATATAGTGTGAATTTATTTGTTTAAAATAATATTATGGTTTTTTTTAGAAAATTATTTTAGTTTGTTTAGAATTTGTTTTAAAATATTTCTTTATTATCGTTTAATCAAAATTTTAACGGAACTAAATGTTGTCTTATAATTAATTATCTCACTTGCTTCCTTCTTGTTGTTGGTATCTTTTTCCTTAGTTTTCTTAATTCTTAATATATGTTAATTTATTTATTATTAGACTGTTAAAAATAAATGAAGAATTTTTGTTTATATGGCGCGGTATTTGTGGTGTGTAAAAATGGTTTTAAACCATAAAAGTTTTAAGAATATTAAAAGCATGAATGTGTGATTTCAACTCAAACAAAAATTTATTATTTTTCTGATAATTTTCTATGGTAGTAGCAAATTTTTTAAAATTTTCGAAAATTCGAACTTAATTTCGAAAATTCGAAGTTGATGGCAAAACTTTTGGTTTCCTTTGCTGACTATAAATATTCCAAAAAAAATTTCATATTGCTTTACATTTTTTGAGCTATTTGCAAAATTTCTACTTCTTTAGAATTTCGAACTTAATTTCGAAAATTAGAAATTTATGCCCAAATGTTTAGATTGATATGCTGACTATGGATATGAACACAAATCTAATATTTTCTGGCATTTCGTTGATTTAAGAAATTCAGACGTAATAAATTTAACAAATAATTGCAAATTAGAGCGTGGATGTCTGATTTTACCTCAAATATATTTTGATATAAATAAATTTATTCAATATTTCTTTAATTGCAATGATTCGTATTTTATATTATGATAATGCCTGGTGTTATTTGGTTGAAGGAATTTTGTTGATAAAAGTAAGCTGTATTATATTATTCTTACAGCTTTAAACCAAAAAAGTTCTTAACGAATGTAAATTGGTGGAGTGCGAAAACAAAAGACTTAATAAAGAAACTTGTTTCAAAAAGTTTCTTTGTATTAACAGCTGAATCGTATAAAATGGTCTTCAAGTAAGAATCGCATTAAAATCGAAAATTATTAAGAATTTTTAAGGAACTTCTTGGAATTGTTTGTATGTATTTATTTTATTACGTTAAACCTTAAATATTAAAAATTGTCCCATATATTACAGTTTGTATTCATTATGTACTTTTATCAAACTCTTTTTTATGAAGATAAGTTGGATAAAAATAACATAAAATTAATTTACGTCAAGAAAATTTAAATTTTTATTATGTTTGTTATTAGTTTTAATGTTAATTGCTGAATTTTAAGTTATTTTAGCATGTTCGAAAATTCGAACTTAATTTCGAAAATTCGAAATTGATGTCAAAATGTTTTACTTGACTTGCTGACTATTAAAAAGCAACACATATATTATATTCTATATTCTATATTGATTTGGGATATTCGAAATTAGCTATTCTTAGCAAACATTTTTGTATCTATTTTTTTTGTTGATGTTTTGGAAAGAATTAGCAAAATAAATGTTTTCGAATATTCGAATTATGTGTCAAAATTTAGCTAATTTCTATTATGAATTAAGATATTCGAACTTAGCTAATTAAAAAATAAAATAATTGTATATAGAATTTTGCTTTAAAAATGTTCAACTTTGACGGCAATTAATTTTAAATTTCTATTCAAAATAAATATTATTTGAATACATATGTATATTAAATAAGCTATTTTTTCATAGAGTAGAAAAATTGAAAATAAAAGAGAATATTCTGGGTCTTCATAAGATTTTAAGACGATCTATCTATGTCCGACCGTCTCTCTGTCCGTTGAAAATACAAATACTCTCTATTGAAAAGGATTGTTTGGTGTTCACAATTGACAATATCGGTCCATGATTTCAACAAATGTCGCCCCGGAATACTGTTTGAGCAGTCATAAATAACTATGTTGATTATGCGGAAATCCTGATAAAATTTTCCAATATTTGTCCCTAGTCCCCTTACAAAGTCCCCCTCAGAAAATGACTTGAACATTCAAAATTGTCTTAAAATAATTAATATTAATATACTCTCTATTGAAAAGGATTGTTTGGTGTTCACAATTGACAATATCGGTCCATGATTTCAACAAATGTCGCCCCGGAATACTGTTTGAGCAGTCATAAATAACTATGTTGATTATGCGGAAATCCTGATAAAATTTTCCAATATTTGTCCCTAGTCCCCTTACAAAGTCCCCCTCAGAAAATGACTTGAACATTCAAAATTGTCTTAAAATAATTAATATTGTGATGGAATTCAACATAAACAAGTTTTATATGAACCTAAATCTTTTTACCAATTTTTGTGGGGATCGCTCCATAACTTACCCTTTCCTCCATGTAACCCCTATATCAGAAAAATATTTTAATATCAAATATTGATGCTGGAAATACAAGATTCGACATAGCCGATTATAACAGTCTTACTTGTTGTTATTTCAAATCAAGTCTTAGATTTGATTTGAAATAACAACAATGTCAAATCAAATCTAAATTGAATTGAAATATTTTTTCTTCATTCGATTTACATATTTTAGCTTTTCTTTTAATCATTACAAAAAGGTTTCTTTGTAATAGAGTGTTATTGAATAAAAATTTTATAATTAAAACCCTGTTATAGCTATGTATATTGTAATCAAAGGAATTAATTCAATACGGTTGAATTACTAAGGAATTAGGCCTATGAATTATTGGGTTATGATTTAAAAATCCGGGATTTTATCCCATTTTTAGCTTTTATTTAGAAACATTTGTTTACTATAAATTTATTCAAAGTATTGGC
Source organism: Calliphora vicina (assembly GCF_958450345.1). Lineage (NCBI taxonomy): Eukaryota > Metazoa > Arthropoda > Insecta > Diptera > Calliphoridae > Calliphora > Calliphora vicina. The sequence goes on along the minus strand of NC_088781.1, from coordinate 44,053,451 downwards.
TATTAGCTATGACCTTTTGCCATCTTTCTGGCAATATATGGATTCCAAGCCAAAAGGACTGCTCATCTTTTGAGTCCAAGAACGAATCAAGCCAATATCGGATACTCTGTTATAAAGTGAAGCATATCACACAGAGTGACTTCTATATCGATTGAAACAAATAGTAATAGGATGGGGCACGATTTGGACTATAAATCGAGTTAGGGAAAACTTCTCAACCAATTCTTTCTAAATAGTTTTTTTTTAGCAAGTTTTGCAACATGAGCACGAGCGATATCACGTTGGAATATTATATTTCATCTCTGGGCGCATATTCTGCTTCAGGGCGCATATTCTGGTCTGGCAAAAATTTCAGCAGCTCATTATAGATAGGAATCTTTTGGTACGATCTCTTACGTTATCATAATGAGTCTGTGCAAAAATTATGTTGTTTTAAGGAGTTCAAGCAGTATGTTAGACATGAAAAATCCTCTTTGAAGGTCTCTCGGCTTCAATGGTACCCATGTTCTCTGCTTTCGGATAAATCCTGCTGTTCGAACACGTTTTGAAATTGCTGCTTGAGTAGCTCCCAATGATTTTACAAGCTCTTGTTGAGTTTTACAACAATCTTCATGGAGTAATGCCTTCAATTCTTGGTCTTCAAACTTGTTTGGCTGGCACATTCACCATAAGCTTCGTTGAGTAGTCGGTGTGTCTTAGCGGCACTTTTTTCTAATTAAAGAAGTAAAGCAAAACTTACCGCTTATGAAGCTTTGTTTGCACAAAATTCGAGAAATAACATAAAAGTTATAAAAGACAAATAGCGCTTTCAAAAGATATGCCATCTGTTGTGAATCCCGCATTTTTAAAAAAATCTAAATTTTCTTAAACAATGGACTTAGCAAGTTTGTTAACTAAGCTAACAAAATTTAATCTGGTTTAAAACTGCAAGATCAAATTATTTAATCCTCTATTATTAACATAATTTATTCATAATAAGGTCAAGGAATATAATGGTGACAACTCGTTTAAAAAAACTGTTTCATTTACATTTTAAAAGAAATTAAAAAAAATATATGCCATAATTTAATAAATTTTTAGTTGGTTTTACAAAAGAAAAAACTAAACCAACTAAAATAATTTTGAAAATGAAATGGCAACAGTTAATAAAGTATGAAATCACTATATTCCTACATAAATATAAAAAAATGCCGTTAATCTTTTAATTTACTTATGGCTTAAACATCTGCCAGAAAACAAAATTAATTTTTTAGTTTTATTTTTTTTATTTTATAATTGTTATTTTGGTTTTTTTCCTATTTGTTTCTCTTTTATTTTTTGTTGTTATAGCCTGCAGTAAGACATTTAGTATAAATATCTTATAATTCATTTAAAGTTTCGTGATTTTGTTGTCTGCGCAAAAAATATATACTATTTGTAACGCCTTAAGGTGTTGATACTGTGCAGCATTAATTTATTTTCTTCATTTACTTAGTTAAAGTTGTGTATTTTTTTTAAATAAAAGTTTTTTAGGGATTCAGTTTTGTTTTATTTTTGTTTTGTTATTTTACACACTTTGGTATTTCATTTATTTTTTTACTGATGCTTACAAAATGCCACAAATTTTTATTTATATTTAATTAACTAAATTATAGTTGAAATTGTTTCATAGTTTAAGTAATAATATATACAAAAACAAACTGCCAACATTTTTTTATTATGCCCTTAAATTATGTTTAAGAATTGCTTTATTTCTTTAAATTTTGTGCTCCAATAGTTGTGTAGCTACTGCTGCTGTAGCAGCTCTTTGAATACAATCACTGACCTTCCTTAACCTGTTGTTTGGTATCACAGGTTTCAGTTTCTTATTTCAGTTATTTTTTTATTATTATTGTCTGCATTTATTTTATTTTTTTAGTTTTATTTTGATTTTGTTATTTTTTTTCTTTATTTATTGTTAATTTATTTTGTTTTTATTTTGCATTTTTAGAGGTGGCTTTAAATAACATCTTTAATGTCAGTTAACCAAAAATGTTTTTGCTTTAAATCAGATATTAAATCTGTGGAGTTGATTTATTTAGTATATGTTTAACTGATAATTTAGTTATGAAGTTGTAATTGAGTAGTAATTTTTTTGGTTTTTTTGGTATCTGATTTTAAGGGAGTAGAATTGTTTAAGAAAAATTATTTAATAACTAGGTTTAAGCAGAAAATTATTGACAGAGAAACATTAATTGAGTGGAGTTTTTTTTGAAATGATTTCAAAGTTTATTACTGGTTATGTGATGGGTATTGACAGAACAAAACAGCCAATATTTGTTGAAGTAAACTGTCAAGGAAAACAATTTGAGAAAGGGAATGCAGGATGTCAGTATGCATGCCCCAGTGCATACTCGTGGAAAAATAAATTGTAATTAATATGTACTGCTGTTCAACAGGGAAGTATTGTGGGACTGTTTTTATGATTACCCCAATATTCATAATTAATTATTAAATTTATAAAAGGTTTATACTTAAAAAATTCATAAACATCTCTATGTAGCTTTCGACTGACACCATTCTCATATATGTAAATGAGTAGAAACAGACAAGAATGTTATATTCTCACTCCCTACGGCTAATGATAGTCCGTGCAAATAGGATCATGTTTTAGTTGAAATTTTAAAAAAATCACTATTTGTGGTCCCTGATACTGTATCATTTAAAATAACAATTCGAATGTCAAGTTTTAACCACAAAAATAGTATTTGAACCTAAGCGCATTACTGTTTGAAAGAGACTTTCATCCGCGCTTTAGGTTGTCTGAATTCCACATAGCTCTTGACTCTTCCATGGTTGACACTTGACACTTCCACTCCCAATTTCTTTAAAGTTCCTTTTATCATTGTCAATATTATTCTATTGATCTCAATTTTGGACAATTAAATTGACTGATTTAAATCATTGGATATGTTTTCCCGCTTTCATGGATCGTTTAAAAAAATCAATTTTTCTTAAGTGCTTTGAAAAGAGTCTAAATTTTTTACTGGCTTTATAGAATATAAAAAATCTGTTGGATGAAGATATAATTGTCTACTCAAATCATCGATTCTACAATAATTTGTTAAGATGTGGAATCTTGTATACCCACCAACAATATAAAGTTTTGGCCTTCTGTGGGGCTTAAGTCATAATTTGATAGAGTGATTAACTTCTTAAAACTTTATATATGGACCGATACTCACAAAAGTTGGTAGAAAGATTTAGGTTCATATACAACTTGATTATGTCCAATATCATAACGATATTAATTATTATAAAACAATTATGACAATTATAAGGGGACTAGGGAGAAATGTTGCCCAATTTTCGCTATACTTCACAGTATAATTTCAGAATATTTAGAACAAATTTGTGCAAAATTTGATCAGTATTGCCGCATGATCAACATATTTATGACTGGGGGGACATTTGCATGGTGGATAGGTGAAATAATGGACCGATATTTCCCATTTTCAACACCAGACAAACCTCGTCAACAGAGAGTATTTCTGGAAAATTTTAGCCATTCAACATCTTTCTTTTGGGCCCTATCGTGTTTTCAACAGACAGACAACGGACGGACGGAAATAGCTATTGGATGTGTGACTTATAAATGCTGGATTTTTATTAAAATCTTATTTTGAAACTTTTGTACAATATAAATTTATTCTAAGTATTAGGCATTGTTAGCTATGACCTTTTCCCATCTTTCTGGCAATCATGCCAATTTCGGATACTCTGTTCTGAAGAGAAGAGTATCCCAGAGAGAGAGTTCGGCATTGATGTAAACAAATAGGCGCTTTATAATACATACCATAAATAGGGTGAATCAAAATTTGCCAACAACTTCATTCTAAATAGTTTTTAATAGGTATTGCAACATGTGACCGAGTGTCGTCATAATGGAATATTACGGTTTTATGTCTGGCCGCACATTCTGGACGTTTTTCTGCCAATGCTTGCTTCAAACTAATAAGTAGCATTCGCTAAAGGTTCCCTGTGATAGTCTGGTCAAATTTCAGCTGCTCATAATAGATAGGATGATTTTGCTCACACCAAATACACAGAATTACCTTAGCGCCATGGATATTTGGCTTTGGTATCGATTCGGCTGGTTGGCGGAGCTTCACGTATAATCTCTTAAGCTTCAGGTTATTGTAATGGATTAATTTTTCATCGAAAGTAATAATGATTCGGTGCAAAAATGATTTTCTTTTACAGCGCTGAAGCATTATTTCGGCTTTCAAGGTCACTCGGCTCCAATTCGTACCAAATTTCCCTGCTTTTGGATGAAACCTACTCGCAAACATTTTGAAATTGATGCTTAAGTAGTTCCCAATGATTTTGAAAGCTCTTGTTGAGTTTTACAACAATCTTTATGGAGTAATGCCTCCATTTGTTGGTCTTCAAACTTTTTTGGCTGGTCTTTTTTGGGCGACCTTTGTCTTTGTGTCAAAATCACTACTTCTGAACCGCACAAACTATCTCTCGCCGAATGAGACATTCACCGTAAACTTTGGTGAGCAATCGGTATGCTTCAGCGATACTCTTTTTCAAATTAAAGTTGTAAAGCAAAACTTCCCGTATATGACGCATTGTTGGTACAAAATTCCACATTTTCGAGCCAAAAAAAAAAAAATGTATTGTATACTCTATTGCATTTATGTACCCTTCAAAATGACAGATAATTTATTAAAAACGAAAACCGCGTTCAAACATCTTTTTTGGCAGTGCGTATAAAAATGGGTCTATTATTTTAAACTTAGTGAACAAATGTGTTAAATTCACTTTTTCCATTTTTTTATACCCTTCACCATGAATGGCAAGGGTATATATAAGTTTGTCATTCCATTTGTAATTTCTACATTTTTCATTTGCGACCCCACAAATAATATAAAAAGGCCCTAACTAGTGTTTTTTTTAAGTCGAGATTTTTTTGGCTAATTATGATATATGATCAGACCATTTATCGAAATAAAGGAAAATCTGGATTTACCAAAAAGCACGAGTTAGGGCCTTTTTATGTTAAGGCATCGATATACACACAGCCTCAAAAGTGAGTAAACACCCGCGAACTTTTTGATTTTTTTTTTGGGATCATGAAAATCATTGTATTCCGACTTAAATCTTTTTTTTTACAACCGAATCTATTATTCAACTCAATCTCCAACAAACCGAAACATTAAATTTGTAATCGATGAATAAATTTTAGGATTTTCATTATCTTAAAAAAATCAAATATTTTTTGGTGTATACTCACTTTTGAGGCTCACTGTATGTATATTCTGCATCATTATAAATAGCGAAGTCGATAAGCCATGTCCGTCTGTCCGTCTGTATGTTGAAATCAACTTTCCTTACATACATTATTGATACATCAATATATCGGACTTTCTCCCGGCTCGATTGTTATTTAAAATCGGCTCACAAATGGCTGAGATATACGGAAAAAAATCGGGACAACCTCGATTTTTGGTTTATTTTTTATCTATATCTGGATTAATAAGTAATAAATATAGACAATATGGATATCTAATGATAGATATTTCAAAGTCCATTGCAACGATGTATATAAGGCTAAGGATAGTAAGTTGGACCTACAATGGGTCAAAATCGGGAAAACTATTTTTTAATCAGAATTTTTTTGCATCAAAACATTTTTTTGTCATAAATTTCCTTTCATTAATAAATTTAAAAAATTTTTAAAAATAAAAATAAAAATTTTTTGAAAAAATTAAAAAAAAATTGTAATGAAATTTAAAAAAAAAAATAAAAAAATTGTTTAAATTTTGTATTTAAAGTTTGTGTTTTAAAATCAAAAAAAAATTGAACTTTATTAACAAATTTCAAAAATTTGTAAAATTTGTGACAATGGACTTATCACATTTGCTAACCAAACTAATGAATTGTAAATGACATGGTTAAAGTAGTACTTATCCTTCAAATAACTAAAAATCTTATAAGATTAGTGTTAAACAAACAGATTTAAAACATTTATGTTTCTTATTTCAAAACGTTTAAAGCCTTTTTATGTTATAAATAATCAAACACGTTCTGTAGTATTATTGAAACTTCTACAATTAATTGCAAATAATACAACTATTCTACAATTACGTACTACTTTTTCGCACTTACAGTTCAGACCCTGAGACTGAAAACCTTAATAAATTTATAGACATTGACCGTGCACGTGGGTTCATTCTAAATGTGCAATTTAAAACTCCACTCAATAATAACACAAGTTTATATAATATTCAATTAGTTTATTTATTGTATTATTACAAATTTTATTATTTTATATTCTTTGAAAAACTCGTCTGAATACAATTATTCTTGTAGATTTTGCTTTTGTATGTGGATCACGTCAATGGCACTTGTAGCTCAAGTCTTTTGTTTGGTGTTGCTACTGCCATTTAAAAAACAACAAAAAAGCAATTATTTTCGATTTAATGAGGGCCATTAATTTTAGCGCAAAAACTATTTTTAATTAATCTTGAATAATGTAGCTGATAAACTGAAGTTTATTTTAATTGAATGAAACTAGTTGTGCAAATAAAATTTGAAATTAAACAGCAAAAGAATGAAGGAATACATAAGAAGTACTTATAACAAATATATTTTTTAAAATTCTCAAACTACTTCAATTACTGCTGCGTAGAAGATAAATAATATAGATCAAACATTTTTGGTTATATCCCTCACAATTTTATATAAATGGTTGTTGAATTTTTATCAAAATTTATGATTTTTTTAAACATTAATTTTTATCTTTCTTAAAACATTCAATAACTCATTAATATTAACAACACTTTTGCTTATAAAACTTTTCAATTAAATTCCTCTTATCTTATAACCTTTTCAAAATCAACGCACACAATCTAAAATTTATAATAAATACCAGTTTTTAGTCCCTTAATATAAACAATAAATATAAATAAACTTAATAAGTAACTTTAGCTAATAGAGGGGGAAGTTATCGATTAGTTATTGTATTTATTTACTAAAACAAAACAGGTTAAGTTTAATTACCTGAAGGGTTATTGTTATAATTGAGTAAATAATTGAAACTAAGTATTTACTTAATTGTTTAGCAGTACTGCAGAAATATTTAAATGAATTTTATTTATTCATATTGTTTGCGTTAATTGTAGAAAATTCACTCAAATTGAACTGAGTGTTACATTATAATTATATTTTAATCACATACATTATACATAATCGGAGAAATAATATAATAAATCACAATTTAGCTGACACGTTTTTATTACCTTTAGGAAATTTAGTAAAAATTTAAACTTTTCAATAGAAATTTTTTTGAAACTAAGACCCCTTTCACACTAGGCAAGTCTCTTGCCCAACAAAAAAACAGCAAGCTAAATTTGCTTCTCCTTAACCCGACATTACCTCTGGCATCTACAAACACAAGAGACTTGCGCAACTAAATTGCCTAGTGTGAAAGGGGTCTTATGAATTTCTTTTTAAAGGCATAAACGAAAAATGTTGATAAAAAATTTTTTTTAAATTCGATAATATTTGTTGTAAATATTTCCCATGGCCATACAAAATTTAAAGTTCTGCAGAATTTCGAAATTAGATTTGGTTTGATTTTTATTTAGGTACAAAGTTCAAATACCAAAAGTAAAACTGGTTATAACTTTAGACCTATTAGTCAGATTTTATAATGTTTGGTCTCATATTAAGCTAATGAATCGTAGATTTTAAAGTCTAACAATCCGTTAATTATCCAAACAGTATAAAGAGTGAGTCAAAAAATCAGATCATTTAGCTTAACAATCAGCTTTTCTGATAGAATTGTTCGGTGCTCTACGAAAAAATTGTTCGACTTCGTTTGCCTTACCAAAATCTGAATGAAATGAACCAGATTTTCTTTCAATTTTCAGGTCTTCCTTATACTGTTGAATGGCTTTTAAAATAGTGTGACGATGAACCTTCAAATCTTTTACTATTTCTTTGAAATCCATATTGGAGTTTTTTAAGTTTTAATTATTTTTTCACGTACTTTTTTTCTCGTCCGTTTTGACCGAAATAACAAAATAAGAAAAGGTAATTTCTGACATATTTTTAAAAGCTAAAGTATTAAAAAAATAATAAATTGTTGGACCAAGGATAAGTTTTGGCTAGAATAGTGCGTACAAGTATTTACTACTCTTTATTCTGAGTTCTTCTAAAACTAAGACGAACTAGCTTTTTCTGTCCTTCTATTGTTGCCACTATATGGTCTCGAGAGAAGGACATAGGAGGAAGAACTTTTCTCCAAATATTCCTTTATGAACAGAAATGCGAGAGAAGGTGATATTTGTATACCCACTATCAAAAACGATCTGTTTGTCTGTCTGCAGTCTACTGAAAGTACGATAGGGACCAAACATTTTTTTGGAAAAAAAGTTTTAGATTTTGGAAATAAAATTAAAAAATTGTTTAACATATGGCACTGTCATCCCACTAAGCGACAAAAGGCTATTGAAGGAAAATACCTAACCTTTTCTTGAGAAAAAAAATTTTGAATTTGCAAAAATTGTATGTCTTGAGTTACAAAACATTTATTTATAACTAAGCGATCAAAAAGCTCTTCAAGGAAAAGACCTAAGATTTATTTTGAAAGGGCCCATTTTAAAAAAAGTCAAAAAAGTTTTTGATTTTTGGAAAAAAATTTCAAATTTTATTTTTAATTTTTTTTCGAAATATTGATTTATTGAATATGGGGAGGGCCCCCATATATTAATCAGATATTTATGGCAACAAAGTTCTATTTTGGGCGGATACTTGTATGGGGGCTAGCTGAAATAATGGACCGATTTTAGTTCTTGGACCGAAAAAATTTATGTGAATATTATCGAAATATCTTCAAAATTGTGATTACATAGACAGCCAGTCAACTAGACGGACGGATATCGTTAAATCGACTCATAGGGTATTGTGCACAAATGCATAATACCATCCCCACTATGGTGATGTAGGGTATAAATATTGAAATATTCCTTTAACATTTATTTAAATAGTTCATTGATGTAATAGGTAAACAATTCTTAATATTTCTAATAATAAATAAATAATTTGCACTTTACGATTTAATAAGAACCATTATAAATAACTACCTTTGACCCAAATACCAATTTAAATTACATTTTAACCATAAAAGTATTGATTGAACTCGTAAAAAACAAACAAAGTATTTAAGATACAAACCAGTTTCTTAATCTCAATTCTATACAAAACCTATTAAAAACAACTTACATTAATTCAAATACTTTGTTGTCAATAATCAACATTCATTAATAACGGGGAAAAACACACAGAAAAAATAATACAATTAACAAATAAATGCACTTAAAGGTGAACATAAAAATATTGAGTGTAATTAATAAGTTGAATGAATATGAAAACTAAACAATATATTATTTGCCATAAACATCAATCACTATAATTAAAATGATCAATTATAGTTACACACTCGTGGTGTTGTTGAAGTCAGTTGCAGTAAAACCCTTTAAATTTTTATTTTGCAGTGTCAGCGAAAAAACATAACTATTTGTAGTTTGTTAAAGTTGTTTGCAAAACCATTATGATTATTTAATAACAAATATCAAAGTACTTGTATCATTGATATGTTATTTTAACAACTGCATTTAAATGTAACCTAAACCCGTATTATGCTTAATATTTAGTAATTTTTTAAATCTAAAATTTTATTTTTGTGTTGCACTTGTAATTTTGATTGATGTTGTTTGAAACTGCTTATTCATTAATATGCAGTTTGTTGTGTAGTTTTGATTTTTTTTTTCTTTTTTTTCTACATCTTTATCTAGTTAAGTGTTATGTTGTAGTTTGTTGAGTTAGAATTGTATGACTTTACAATTTTTGCATATAAATTGCTAATATTAACTACTAAATGTTTAATGCAACTTTTTTCTCTTGGTTGTGCTTTTGTTAAGGTTAATTGACTCTTGTGTAGATATTGAGATAATTTCAGGGTTTAAATATTAACTAGCATTTAGGGAACTACTTTAACGTTAAAGAAAAATCAATATTAATGCAATTTAATATGCTGTAATGTAAGAATCACATAACTTATACAATTTTATGACTAATTTCATGTAGAATAAACAAGTAAGAAAGTTTAGTCAAAAGCGAACCAAATATTTATCAGATATGTTTGGAAAACATGAATATGTATTTCACATTTTTCTATTAGCTGAGAAGATAGGGAATGAGTAACACTTTTACACATTAAATATAAGAATTTCCAATAATATTTTACGATAGTCAAGCCCAAATTGCATATTTCAAAGATCAGTTGTTTGGACTGGTCAATCATATATGTATATAGATAGAAATGTATATCGGTATAATTAAATATTTAATAAAATGTATTTTCTTTCTTTACAGGTATGGTCAAAATTTATTTATTAAGCTACATTAAACGTAAGTTATTGAAACTAGATTGACTAAAGATGGTGCCAAAATTAACTAATACTTGTATTAAGATAACTTAAACTTAAACCGTTTAATATAAAAATTTTCAAAAATACGTAATTTTATTAAAATATTATACAAATTCATTAAACATTAAATATTGGCATATTACTCGGTACTTTTTCGAAAATCCTCCCATTAATGATATTTGGATAAGGTTGTCTGTCCACTTATGCTTAAAGTCGGTCTTGTCCTGGGATACCATTCCTGCATTCTTTAATTATCTGTCAATTATGTACCCTCCCGTGGTACATAATTGACATTATTGTTTGAATATCACTCAAGGGCCTTTTTTTCCAATGGTGATATGATGTCAAAACGTGCCTGAATGTGATGGCACTCTGTGCTGTTTTAAGAAAAGTAAAAATAGTTTTTGTAGACATTCTTTAATATATATATATCTGTCTTTATCGTGCCTGATGTAAGAAATGATTGCCAAAACGGAAAATTGCTTGCCACACAAGAATTTTGTTTGTTTTCATATTCGGTATTGTTCTTGAACATCACCTCGTCCATCTGCCATATAAAAATCTTGAGCAGGAAGTTGTGAAAAGTCTGCCAGTACATAAGTTTAATCAGCCATTACACAACAGCTGTATTTTTTATAAAATGTGACCTGAATTTTTACGTTCAATTTTTTAGCTTCTAAGTTCTTTAACGCCGACTTCAACCCAGCATTTGCTTTAGCTCTGCGCACAAAATAAACATAGCAATTAACTGTTTTTCTGATAGAAGTGTTCAGTGCTCTTCGATAGAGTTGTTCGACTTCTTACCAATATCTGTTACACCTTTTTTATTCCTGATCAAATCTTCCTTATATTGTTAAATGGCTTTTGAAACACTGTAACGTATTTTTTATGAAAGTCCATACTGGATTTTAATTTTATTTTCACTTACGTTTTTTTCGCTGTCCATTTTGAGCAAAATAATAGTTGAATTTTAATGATTTAGCAAAGATAATATTACGATATTAATTGCGACTTCATAAGGACCTAAAGTTAAATTTTTACTATATAAAGATTTAAGCTGAATTATGACTTCAACTGAAGCTTAAATTTGACTGATAAAGTCTGAGATTTGAAACTAAATTTCTTCTACAAAAAGATTTTCATCTGAAGCTGAACATTAACTGATAAAATCACAAGAAGCAAAATTTTGTTTACAAAAGACCCAAGATTTAAGCTAAATTTATACTACATAATGACATTTAACTAAAGCTAAAGTTTCACTGATACAATCACACGACTAAAGGTAAATTCAAAACACAAACCCTTCAAACGAAGCAATCACACGATTCAAGCTAAATTAGGACGATATAAAGAGCTTCATCTGAACAAAATTTTGAATGATACGTTCACACGATTAACTAAATAGATTGAAGGTTAGATTTGATTACCAAATACGTTCAACAGAACGATACAGTCTTAATTTTGAAGATAAATCGAGATTACATAAAGATCTCAAGTGAAATGATACTATCACAAGATGAGAACTAATTTTTGACTACTTAAAGACAACTTAAAAGGGATTTTTCAACTGAAACTAATTTATGACTGATAAAGACAAACGATGGAAGCTCAATTTCAACTACATAAAGATCTTTTTTCTCTGATAAAATAACAAGATTCAAGTTAAATTTTTGATCTTCAACTGAAGCTAAATTATGACTGATAAATTTATAAGATTGATGCTAAATTTTGGCTACAAAAGTACCACATGTAATTAAGCTAATTTTTGATTGATACAGTCCTCGATTAAAGGTAAATTCAGAATGCACAAACCCTTCAACTGAAGTTATATTTTGACTAAAACAATCACACGATTGTAGCTAAATAAATACTACATAAAGAGCTTAATCTGAAACTAAATTTTGAATGATAGAATCACAAGATTAATTAAATTGATTGAAGCATAGCTTTGATTATAAACTAGCATTAAACTATATAAAGACCTTTAACTGAAGCTAAATTTTTATTTAAGCTGAGTTTCGGCAAGATAAAGACTCATGATTGAAGCAAAACTTTGACTAAGTCAACACTTCCAAAGAAGCTAAATTTCTATTGGGTGTAGAAAATACGGGATTTTTTAAAATTTCTAGCTTTTATTTTGAAACATTTGTACAATAAAAATTTATTCAAAGTATTGGCTATTGATAGCTATGACTTTTTTCCATCTTTCTGGACACATATGGATTCTGAGCCAAAAGAACTGCTCATATTTTGAGGACTAGAACGAATCAAGCCAATTTCGGATAGTCTGTTCTGAAGTGAAGCGTATCTCTGAGAGAGCGTTCTGCATCGATCGAAACAAATATTAGTAGGACAGGGGAAGGTCTGGACTATAAAGCAATTGAGTCAAAATTTCTCAACCACTTCATTCCCTCCTCAAAATACAGAGAATTATGGATATTTGGTTTTGGTGTCGAATCGACTACTTGACCGGGCTTCACATATGATCTCCTTCTCTTCGGGTTATTGTAATGGATTAAATTTGTATTGCATGTTATGAGTCGGTGCAAAAATGATTTTCTTTTATAGCATCATTTTCGACATGCTAGACGACTTTCTATCAAGGTCTCTCGGCTTCAATTCGTATGGTAGCCAATTTGCTTCAGTAGGTCCCAATGATTTCGCAAGCTCTTGATGAGTTATTTATCAATCTTCATGGAGTTGTGCCTCCAATTCTTATTCTTCAAACTTTTGTTTGACCTGGGCGATATTTGTCTTCCGTGTTAAAATCACCACTTCTGAACCCCACAAACCATCTCTCGCACGTTGAAAACAATGGAAGAGTGTAGAGTGCATACATAAAACCAACAAGGAAGTTAGAAAATATCTTTCCATCTAATATAACAATTTATATAAATATTAAATAGAGCTGCAAGGTAAATTGAAATCTTATATAACAATATAACAGAATTAAATTCACCTTGTAGCACATACTTAAATTAAAAACTATTTGTTTAATAAAAATTCTTAATAGCAAATGAAAACAGCCTCCAGGGTGATTAAAATATTCTAATATAATCAAGATAACTATATAGAGAATATTGCATAAAATTAATTTAAATAAGATAAATCTAATGAATTAATTATAAAAAATAAAAAGCAGGTTTCTATTTTTAAATCTCTATTCATTTGACACAATAAAACAAATAGTTTAATAGTATTAACAAAACAAAAGAGACTTAAATGCTACACAATTTCATTAACACCTTCAAGTAATTGCAAAAAAAAAATATAGGAAAAAATCAACTTTAAAATGAAATGAAATGTCATGCCAAGTCATAATTCCCAGCATTATACATATATTTTAAGCAAATGCATCATTGAATTCAAAACCATAACTAAACACTATAATGACTGCAAAAAAGGAAATCTAAACTTAAAAACTCATGAAATAGAGATGCTTGTCATTAAAGCCACAATAAATGGCGTTAAAAAGCCACTTGGCAAATAAACTATAAATTTAAGTAAAACAAAGTTAAAAAAAGTAATGAAATTAATGTTAGGCCAACAAGCTAAAACAAACTTGTGAATTTTTTAAATAAACAGCACTCGATTCATACTTCAGCAACAGTTTGCAGTTTTTTTTGTTCAAACAATTAACAATTCAGTGTAAAATGGTTACACAAATTACAAATATCTAAAGATCTCCTAATAAATACAAACATTTCAACACAAAACAGAACAAATTTATAAAACTTTTCATTAAAATTTATTTAAGTATTATTTAGGTATTGTTGGTGTTTACTTATATAAAATATTTTGATAAATGCATTTAGTGTTTAAACAAAAGATTTAAGCAACATACATTTGCAAATACAATTGAAGTGCAAATCCTCAGATAAATCACAAAACGAAAACACAAAAGACTGATGAAACATGCTGGCAGGTGCTTGTTATTGTATGCAGTTGAGTCAGTTATTGTTGGTGTTTTGTTATTGTTAAAGTTTAAACAATTAAATTCTTTGATGAATTTTTAATCACGTTAAATCATTAATCATATTTGATGATGTATAGATAGAAAAGAATCATATGTCTTTATATATTTATACCCTACATCACCATAGTGGGGAGGATATATTGCGTTTGTAGTGATGTTTGTAACGTTTAAAAATATTAGTTTAATACCCAACTTTAAGAAAACCAATCGACTCAGAATCACTTTCTGATTCGATATATCAATGCCCGTCCTTCTGGCTGGCTGTTTTTATTAAATTTTATTCAAAGTATTGGCCATTGTAAGCTATGAACTTTTCCCAGCTTTCTGTCAACGTATGGATTCCGAGCCAAAATAACTGCTCATCTTTTGAGGCCAAGAACGAATCAAGCCAATTTCGGATACTTTGTTCTGAAGTTAAGCGTATCCCAGAGAAAGCGTTCTGCATTGATTGAAACAAATAGCAGTGGGAGGGGGCACGGTCTGTACTATAAAGCGGGTGAGGCAAAACTTCCCAATCACTTCATTCTAAATAGTTTTTAACAGGTATTGCATAATGTGGCCGTGCGTTGTCATGATGGAATATTATGATTTCATTTCTGGCCTCATATTCTGGGCATTTTTCGGCCAATGCTAGCTTCAAACAAATCAGTTACGTTTTATACAGGTTCCTTGTAATAGTCTAGTCAGATTTTAGCTGTTCATAATAGATAGAATGCTTTTACTCCCACCAAATACCTTAGAGAATTACCTTAGCGCTATTTTGGATATTTTGCTTTGGTGTCGCTGGTTAGCCGGGCTTCACATACGATCTCTTATACTTCGGGTTATTGTAATGCATCCATTTTTCATTGCAAGTAATGATTCGGTGCAAAAATGATTTTCTTTTTATAGACAAAATCGTCATTCAATGTCTCTCTGCTTCAATTCGCATGGTACCCAATTTCCGTTCTTTTGGATGAATACTGCTGCTCACAAACGTTTTGAAATTGCTGCATGATTAGCTCCCAATGATTTTGAAAGCTCTTGCTGAATTTTACAACAATCTTCATGGAGTAATGGCACCAATTCTTGGTCTTCATACTTTTTGGCTGGCGATTTTTGTCTTCCGTGTCAAAATCACCACTTTATAACCGCACAAATCATCGCTCACACGTTCAAACCAATGAAATCATTCACCATAAGCTTTGCTGAGCAATCGGTTTGCTTGAGCGGAACTTTTTTTCAAATTAAAGAAGTAAAGAAAAACTTCTCGCATATGACACTGTGTTTGCATAAAATTCCACATTTTCGATGCAAATATCTTTGGTGTTTACACTAAAATGTTCAATAACTAAGTGATAATAAACAACAGATATGTACCCTTCAAAACTTCATATTTTATATCCTTTTTATTGAGAGATCAAATCTCCTACGGTGTACTTCACTCAGCACTACCCTAACATAAAGCAATCCCAATGTGCATAATCAGATGTCTAGTCGTGTATCTTGCAGAGGTCTAGGTCTAGTCGTGAATGACTTTAAAGTCACTTCACATTGCACTACCCTAATATAGGATAATCCCAATATACCTCCTCTGATATATAGTCGTGTATCTCAAATATCTGTATCATTCCTTTAGGATTCCCTGGAGCGGTGACAGAGATAAGTTCCGATCTTATGAAAATGCGCTGGACCCTCTAGTTTGTTCTCATGGCTCATGACTTGGCACTTATGACTAAGTAACCATCATAACAAGTTCCTTTAAGCATGTAATAGAGTAAATGGAGATACTCGAGACGTTATATCTAGAGAGGATAAGTCACCAGGTCTGATCCGCAAATTCCTCAATCTCTCTCACAAATACTCAACTACCTAAATGAGGTTGTTTATGTGGTATATATATAGGTTATGTTAATGTGGCAGTAGACTTAAGTATAGCTCATTTAGGTCCAACTTAGGTTCCGTTGTTTCAATTACTCCTAATCCGACTGATCAACCTGGCTTTCAAGCCATTTCGTTGACTTAATAAAGGCGTGTATATTGCCTTATTCGCACTTAAATTGAAAAATATTGTCTATAAGTGATCGGTCACCAAATTCTTTTTGTCTTAGGTCATCAAAAGCAGTCTTAGGTCATCATTAGTTTCTACAAAAATCTTTGTAGGGAAGTTTTAACCATCTATTATATTTGCCAACCGGCCAATAACCGGTTACAATCGCTATGCGGTTTCTAAGATGTAGTCTACTTGGGGCCAACTTAGATTCCGTTGTTTCAATTACTCCTAATCCGACTGATCAACCTGGCTTTAAAGCCATTTCGTTGCCTTAATAAAGGCGTGTATATTGCCTAATTCGCACTTAAATTGAAAAATATTGTCTATAAGTGATCGGTGACCAAATTCTTTTTGTCTGCCAGCAGGACAATGGCAGAGAAAATGTTTTGTCATATCCTCTTCTTCTTCATCATTACAGTTTCTACAAAAATCTTTGTAGGGAAGTTTTAACCATCAATTATGTTTGCCAACCGGCCAATACCAGTTATAATCGCTATGGACTTCATTTAGATGTAAATAGGTGCCAGCTTTAGCAAGAGCTCCAGGTATTTGGTTGCATGGGTTCCATGTCCAGGAACCCATGTGAGGGTTACCGTCGAATGTCTCGCTATCAAGAGATGCCCGGCATTTTAGAATAATTCTTGAAGTAGTGACACGTTCTCAAGGGCTCTGATGGCCGCTTTACTATCATTATATCATAAATAAAAGCTTAATTTTCACAACATAAGAACCTGCGATTAAAATTAAATTTGAACAACATAAAGACCTTTAAATTTGGACAAGGTAAATTTCTGCCGTTGACGTAAAAATTGGACGTCAAACGTTCGTTTCTAGAATTAAAACAAAATTTGAATAATTTTGGAAAGACCTGAGAATTAAGCTAAATTGTAACTACGTAAATACCTACGACTGAAGTTACGTTCTGACCACATTAAGACCTATGATTGAAGCTTAATACTGATTACATCAAAACCAACATATGGACCTATAACTGCAGTTAAAATGAATTTATCCAAACTTAATTTGGAGGTTGATATGATAGAAATTTTGAACTAGAATAATTTCTGCAATTGAAGCTAAATTCACACTATATTAACCCTCTAACCCGCAAGAGTGCCTCAAGGCATGCATTACAAAACACAAATTATATCAAAAATTAATTATAATTTTGTTTTTAAATTTAACTGTGACTTAAGTTACAGATTTTTTTAACATTTCCCTCGAAAGTTGAAATGTATTCTGACTTTTAGTTTTTGTTTTGTCAGATATTTGTGTGTAATGTCATAATTTTACTTAACTTTTTGTTAGCTTTTTAAAGTTTGCGGATTAGAGAGTTAAGTTTTATGATTGAATTCTTTTACAGCCATTGCCTGTATTTAGTAAATATTATTGATTCACCTGCCATACATCTACTTTTGCGTGTTTTCGACTAAATCTTTTGTTTATTTTGGCACGTTTTGTCTTCTTATTTATTAATGCTGCTGCAAAGTTTATTCACTTTTCTCACAAAATCGTAGCTTCTGCTAACATTTAAATTTATAATTAATATAAATTGTTTTTATTTGTATATTACTTCATATTTCCATCTTTGTCGCGTTAAGGTTCACAGATTTAACGACAATTTTCAGAAATCAACCATGTATGGCTAAATATCAACATAAAAAGTACAAAATATGGCTTTATAGAAATTTTATAGAATGATTTCAGAGTCTAATAAAAGTAATACTTATACAGAGTAAATCGTGTATTTATAAAAAGAACAAAAAAGTGTAGAATAGGAGTTAGGGGGGAGTTTGGTTGAACTAAATAAATATGAAGTTGTATAATCATAAAACTGATTTAATTTTTAAATGTCATAGAGAAATACACATAGAGCGGAAACTCAGATCAAAAAATTTCTCAAAAAATCATACATACAAGTGTTATTTTTGTTTTCACAAGTTTTTTTACTAATACATTCTCTTCACTTAGGTTTTTGATAGCAGAGTTAGTTCTTTGACAGAAGAGTTTCCAATCTATGTGCATTTATCTATTGTTATGGTTATTAATGCTTACAATGTTATGAGTGTTTTTTGTATTTTTTTATAATAAATTTTATATTTGTTCTATAAAATTATTATTTTTTATTATTGTTTTATACTAAACAATGTATTGTACTTAGTATTTTTCTTATTTAGTTATGCTTAACCAAGTTTTGTAAGCTTTACAAATGTCGATTCGTGTATGTATCTGCAGTTTGTCTTGACTTTAATGTGTAGCCAACTTTATAGAACTGATCTAACAAATATATGTATAAAGAAATAAAAACACAAACAAGTTTATTGGCAAATATGTTTAACTATTTAAAGCCATTATTATTTTGAATTGTGTGCAAAAGTGAGCGGTTTTAGTTTTAGAGTCTAATGACAGAAAAAAGTTTTTGTTGCTAGATCACAAATGCTTTAGTTTGTTACAGATATTGGAATTTGAAATTAAGTTAAAATAAATATTAAACTTTTGTGATTTATTTTTTGGAAAAAATAAGATAAATTTACTTATTTTTCAAATTCTGTTGGATATACTTAGCTTGCTGGCTACTTGTGTACAACATATTTGACAAAAAAATTTGTTTCAGTTCATAAAACTTAAGTCGGAGTCAAATTTCAAGGCGGAGTTGTTTAAACTTTAATCCTAAAATGTGACAAAATAAACCCTGAGATTGAAGCTAAATTTGGTCAAAATAAATATTTACGATTTTAAGTTTTTTTGGACAACATAAAGACCTACGATAGACGCTAAATTTGGACAAAATAAAGTCCTGTGATTGCAGTTAAAATTTGGACAATTTAAAACTTTTGATTGAAGCTAATCTTAGTCAACCTTAAGACCTACGACTGAAGCCAAATTTGGACAACATAAAGACTTTCGATTTAAGCAAAGTTTAGTCAACGAAGAGATCTACAGTTAAAGCTAAATTTATACAACATAAACCTCTTCAATTGAAATCAATTTTGATCAGAATGAAGACCTAAGCGTCGAGCTAAATTGGGACAACATAAACACCTACGATTGAAGCCAAAGTTGGACAATAGAAAGACCTATGATTTAAGCTAAACTGAGCCTGCATAAAGACCTACGACAATCTATAAATTCTGATTATACAAAGACCTACGATTGAAGTTATATTTGGCCAATAGAAAGCCTTACGATTGCAGCTTAACTGGGACTACATAAAGATCTACGACAATCTTTAAATTCTAAGTATACAAAGACCTACGATTGAAGTTAAATTTGGCCAACAGAAAGTCTTACGATTACAGCTTAACTGGGACTACATAAAGACCTATGATTGAAGCTAAACTGGACAACATAAACCCCTATGATTGAAGCCAAATTTGGACAATAGAAAGACATATGATTTAAGCTAAACTGAAGCTGCATGAAGACCTACACAGAGAAAACAGATTCGTGATAGCAACCGAATTTGTTGCCAATCGAATGATTCTGTCTTAGTTGCCGAATTTTACAGTTGTGGCTACAATATTTTGGAAGAGTTAACTAACGTTTGTTTGCCTCAACTAAAATTCTTCTTTATCAACTGACTTTCTGTTATTAAAACTTAAAAATTCAATGTGTGCAACCGAATCATTCGATTGGCAACAAATTCGGTTGCTATCACGAATCTGTTTTCTCTGTGTATGATTATCTTTGAATACTGAGTACACAAAGACCTACGATTGAAACTAAATTTGGCCAACAGAAAGAGTTACGATTGAAGTTAAACTGGGACTACATAAAGACCTACGATTGAAGCGAAATTTGGACAATATAAAGACCCATGATCTAAGCTAAACTAAGTTTGCATAAAGACATATGATTATCTCTAAATTCTGAATACAAAAGACCTACAATTCAAGCTAAATTTGGGCAACAGAAAGACCTACGATTACAGCTTAACTAGAACAACATAATGACCTAGGATTATAGCTAATTTGAGACAACATAATACTTTTGAATAAAGCTATGTTTGGTCAACATTAAGATCTACGTCTGAACCTAATTTGGACACCATAAAGACTTTCGACTGAAGCTAACATTCGACAACGTAAAGACTTTAAATTGAAGCAAAGTTTAGTCAAAGCAAATATCTACGATTGATTCTAAATTTAGACAACATATAGACCTTCAATTGAATCTAATTTTGGTTTGAAGAAAGACCTAAGTTTCAAGCTAAATTTGGACCACATAAAGAACCTAAGTTTCAAGCTAAATTTGGACTACATAAAGAACTTCAATTGAAAGAACTGGGACTAAAGGAAAACTTACGATTAAAAGAACAGGGATGACCTACAATTGATGCTAAGCTGGGACTACATAAAGACGTTTGATTGAAGCTAAATTTGGCCAACAGAAAGACTTCCGATTGCAGCTAAATTTTGTCAACATAAAGACCTATGATTAAAGCTAAATTTGGAAAACAAAAAGACATACGTTTGAAATTAATTTTGGACAAGCTCTCCAATGCTTTAGAGCAATGCTTTTAACTGAAGTTAAATTTGGACAACAAAAAGACTTTCGATTGAAGCTATGTTTGGTCAACATTAAGACCTACATTTAAGGCAAAATTCTGACTACATAAAGACCTACGATTGCAGCAAAATTTGAACAACAAATAGACCAAAGAATAAAGCTAAATTTTTACTAAATAAAGACCTACAACGGAAGCAACTTCGAGTCAACGCAAAGACCAGAACTATGGTTGAAGCTGAACTGGTCAGATCTTTACTTTCAATTGAAGCTACATTGCGACAACATACCTAAGCCGATGTCAAATTTCATGGCGAATTTGTTTTACCTTTAACAGTTTTCATTATTTATTTCACAATTAGTGTATAACGTGGAATAAATAATGGCTTTAATATTTAAATAAGATTTGTATAGATTTGTTTCTAAGACATTTTATATTAGCTTGTGAAGTAATTCAAATATAGTCTAATTACAACTGGAAACATAAACAATTCTTACAAAAGTATTTCCTCTGACACAATAAGTGGTTTATAAACATTCATAGTTATCTTTAATTTACATTCATGTAACACCAAATCACCTACACCACCGCCGAAAAAAAAATCCCAAAATTAACCTAATTATACAATTATTTATAGCCTACTTTCTTCTATCTTCAAAGCAATAAAAACAATTGCTTAACCACCAAAAAAAGATACAATCATTCATACTTTATACAAGTTAAAATTTAAACAAAACAAATACCACCGAACAATTTTTCGATAAAAAAAAACTCAAACTAAAGAGTTGTTTTGCATGTCAAACTGTCATGATGTGAACTCTGAACGTGACAAGATAAAAAAACCAACAACAAGCCATGAAAATATAATAATAACAATAATACAGAAAAAGAAAAAAAAAGCATAACAATTGTTTTATTTTAAATTTATTTAACACCGACAAGTGTTACTTACTTCCACTTTTATAACTATTTTAACACTACTGCTGTTTTGGCAGTGGCTTATGAAAAACTAAAAACACACAGCAGACTGACTACCGACGCACCGCAAACAGGGGGATTGACTCATACTGGACATGCTGCTGCATAAATGGCTAAAACAAAAACAAAACCGCAGTAAATAAAAGTTTTATAAGGCTCACACAAATTCTACTACCACACATACATATAAATAATTTATTTATTTATATGTATATGTATATCAGGCGCGGATCCAGGTCAAGCTCTGGGTGGGGTCTAAATGAAAATTTGTTTTATATTTTGCCTTTTCCTTCTTTATATCAAAACTTTTCAGTTGGGTGAAGGGGGAATTCCTATTTCACCCCCCCCCAGAATACGCACCTGCTGTATATATGAATATGTCTACTGTCGTAGTTATCTTGTTGACCTAGTTTAACATTTTTTAATTTTGCCGGCTTAGAAATAAATGAAATAAAATTGTAAATAATACAAACTTCAAAGAGCCTGTTTAAAGGCTAACATTTATTGTTAGTTATACAGACACACAAAAACTCACATATCTACAATTTTACACTCTAACAAAATCCATTTTATTTACTCATAGCATTTATTTGATCATTCACTGTAAGTAGCCACTCAATTTTTTGTGTTTTCTTTGTCAATGAATTAATGACTCTCTAATCTTTTTATGCAGTTTATTTGCTAACGATTTTCTAGCTTTTTATGCATAAATTTCGGGGGCAAATTTCCAATTGTATTCATATTTACTTAGTTGTTGCATTTATTTAGACAAAGTCTCAAGTTGTAATTGAAAAAAAGCTTATTTATGTTATTTTTAATTGGTATGAAACGAATTAGTTGAGTGCTATTTGCAAAAATTAATTCTTGAGTTCAAATCTCCAAATCAAGGACTTTCTTTCTGAGCCTAAAGAATATGTTCTACGTGATTGCTTAATTTCATGTAGTGACAACATTTTAATATTTATTCAAGTTGTTATTAAGGCAATACTGAGCAGTGACTAAATAAACTCGTCCACTTAATCACATGATTTTTGTTTTCATGGTTTGCTATGATCCTTATTAGTTTTTTAATGCTTGTGGTGACTGTTAATTGTTAATACTTTTTTTCTATTTATTTTTTGAAAATATTTTTAGTAAGTTTAGTCAATGCAAAGACCTGCGATTAAAGCTAAATTTTGACAATATAAAGACCTTCAATTGAAGCCAATTTTGGTCAGAATAAAGACCTACCCTAAGCTAAATTTGGACAATATAAAGACCTACGATTATCTCTGAATTCTGACTATATAGAGACCCACGATTATCTCTGAATTTTGACTACTTAAAGACCTACGACATTTTTTCAAAATAAAGAGTTATGATTGAAGCTAAATTTTGACAACAGAAGGACTTACAATTGATGCTAAACTGGGACTACATAAAGACGTACGATTAAAGCTAAACGTTAACAACGTAAAAGACCTACAATTGATGTAAATTTGAACAAAATAAATTCCTGCGATTGAAGTTAAATTTGGAAAACATAAAGGTCTAATTTCTGTTTATATGGTTTGGTATGGCCTTTATTAGTTTTTTAATATTTGTGGGTATATGACTTGAAAATGAAGGATTTACAATAGATGGCGTATCTTCTGAACGCTATTTTTTTAATAACTTATATGTTATTTTGAAGGTTACATATCTGTCATTTATTCTCTCTTAGTTATTGAACATTATTTTGTAAACAACAACGCTTTTTTTTGCTTTGAAAATGTCGAACTTTGTGCAAACAAAGCGTCATATGGGGGAAGTTTAGCTTTACTTCTTTAATTTGAAAAAATGGCGATGAATCACACCGATTGCTCACTAAAACTTATGGTGAATGAGTTCCATCGGTTTCATCGTGCGAGAGGCGGTTAGCGCGGTTCAGAAGTGGTGATTTTGACACGGAACACAAAGATCGCCCACGCCAGTCAATTTTAAAACGTTTGCGAGCAGCAGGATTCTTCCAAGGCACTATGGTTTCAAATCCAGTTTTGATGGCATAAATTAAAATAATCATGTCAGAGCTTTTAATTTCAGCACGTTTAATGTCCATGGCCTATAAATAAATTTAAACAAAAAATAGTCAATTGGACCACGCCCACACTCTACGCTCACTAAATGGGAAGGTATCTAAATTGAACTCTTTTTTTATATGTAAAAGAAAATTATATATATTTGTTTTATTTGATTTTTTTTGTTAATATTCAGGTTTTTATTGATTTTTTTAAAAACCCACTCTATTAGTACATCATATTTGCGCCCGTTAGTTGTCCAATCCGAAAGCATTTCGGTACGGGTAATCAAAAATTGTGCTAAAATAAAATGACAATTGTGGGTGTTTGCTGAAAAATGCTGGCGAGATATGAATATACACTCAAAATACACACTTTGGTGAACACTTCCACATTTAAACTTCCATGCAAGTTCGTGCCCAAACACAACTTTTGGTCCACGGAACTTATAGGTTATGGCGAGACTATAAAACTACATAATCACAATATCAAGAATTACGACTAGGACTCAACAAAAATAAAATTCAAAAATATGCCATAAAACTACTTAACTTGGGCTACATTTTCCATTTTTGAAATACTTTATAACTTTATTTTTTAATGTTTGCTCGTTATACAATTGTAACACTATTTTAACACTTATTTAAGAATACGTCTTTATAGTTTAAACTTTGAAAGCCTAGCAGACCAGCAGTGTTGTCAACTGTTTTTTATTAAATATATTTTGGAGTATTGTCTTTAGGAAAATAAATTAATTTTTAAAAATTTTTAAAAAAAATTTTTTGAATTTTTGCCAAAAAAAATCGATTTGGGACCATAGTGCAAGGGTAGGAAAATTGGGTACCATACAAATTGTACAAAGCTTGATACAAAGCTACTTGTCGGATATAGTGTTGACCTATTTAAGTTCAGAATCTTCTTTGTTCTTTTTTGCGTTTGGGTTTCTCAATAGAATGTACCGACTGTAAAGTTCTGCCATGCTCACTTACTGATAACTATTTTAGTAATTTTGTTACTTTGAATCCATCCTGTAGATATTCGTAACATGAGTAAGAGTTTATATCAGACCTTGTCACGTGAATGGTTACTTAGTGATAAGAACCGTAACGGTTATAAGTGATATCAAAAAAGTTATTTTATTTGTGACTTTAAAAAAAAATCCATCTAAAACAGTTATTATTCAACGTAAAAATAAAAGTTCGCATGAAACTCTAAAAAAAAGAGTTTTAAATAGCCGTCATAAAAAAAATCATTTGAGGAGTTTTATTTTTCCCGTCAGAAAAAAAACTCATTTGAGGACTTTTATTTTTTCCGTCATAAACTAAAAATCATTTGAGGAGTTTTAATTTTCCCGTCAGAATATAAAACTCATTTTATAGAAATTGACACCTAAAGCTTGTCGATGTTCAGATCATTACAATTTGTAAATCCCCTTGCATTGTAATTGAATAAATCGTCATTAAAATAAAATCAAATATGATTTTAATTTGTTAATAATTGATTCCTATTATCAAATTGTTGTTTTTTTTTTCATAAACAAATAAATTACTAAAAACATTATATCATGTAGACTCAATAAAAAAATATACTGAAAAAAGTGGAAAACGTAGAAAAAGTGGATAAACGAAAAGAGTTTTATTTTCTGACGGAAAAAATAAAACTCCTTAAATGATTTTTTTTTTCTGATGGGAAAAATAAAACTCCTCAAATGAGTTTTTTTTACGACGGCTATTTGAAACTATTTTTTTAAATGTTTCATGTGAACTTTTATTTTTACGTTGAAAAATAAAAATAAATAAAGTTTTTTCTATTTGTATTTCTCTATGACTTAAACATTTAGAATCATAGAGAAAACACATAGAGCGGAAACTCTACTGTCAAAGACCTAACTCAGTTGTCAAAAACCTAAGTGGTGAGAATGTATTTGTAAAAAAAACTATGTGAAAACAAAAACAACACTCGTATGTGTAACTTTTTTGAGTAATTTTTTTGTTTGAGTTTTTTTCGAGTTTCCGCTCTATGTCCTCTATGTTTAGAATAATTGACACATTTCTCAGCTGTTCATTTGATTGATTTGTCTAGGAGGTTTTCAATGAAAATATATTTTTTTTTAACAAAAATATTGCCCAATTCACAACCGTTGTTGTATCAATGTATGGTGTATAATTTTCATGTAGACTTCTATTTTTGAACATCAATCATTAATTCTAATAATGCAATTGAAACCAACATGATCTAATGCGTGTGGTTTCACTTTGCCTTGTTTTTAAAAGCTTGTATTTTTCATAACAAGTTTTATTAAATTGTTTTAAGGTTTTATTTATCGGTTATTTATGGCTAGCTCTTCTAAACAAATAGTTACAATTTTTTTAAGAATTTAATTTAGCTATAACATAAATGTACATAAAAAGCTCAAAATTAAGTAAGAAAATAACAATCTCTCTTCAATAAGCCTCTCCTCCTACCGGCTTTTGTTTGTTTTTTCTAGCAAAGAGCTCTCCCAGAAATATATTGTTTTTTGTTTGAATACCACTAAAGCTTTTTTGTAATTGAAACTTGAGAGTGTGAGTGTCTCTATCTAACTATTTATGAGAGTGTAGTTCATGTAATTCATGTTATATCTAATAAATTTTATAAATTTAAACATAGAAAATCGTGCTTATAATACTTTGCACGATGCAGTTTGTTTTTTCTTTTGATTTTTTATTTTTTTTGTTGGAAGAAGGTCAGTAAAGTGGTTTAACAACAAACCGACGATTTGGTTGGCTGTTTGTTTGATTGTTTGCTAGTTGGTGTTCAAGTGCTTTTTCCGAGCCTGATGATAGTGCAATGGTTATTGATAATGCCTCTTTAATTTTAAAGCAAACATACAAAAACACACACAAAGTATGTATTAGCAAAAGCAAAATCAACATGCAACATTCATTTTTAACTTCTTGTGGAAGTTGTAACATTAGCTGTCTTGTTTTTTTTTTTATTTTTTTATTTTCTGTTGTATTTTATGTTTTCAATTTAGACTTGCATTTGAAAATTTAAATTGCATCATTTTAGTTGGCATATGAATGTTGTTTTAGTATATTTTTTTCTATCTTCTTTTGTTTTATTAAATTATCTAATTTTTGAGTTTGTTTAGCTGAGAAAATATTCAAAAACATATTTGTTAAAGACAATAATGAAGAGTCGTGTTGTTTTAAAGATTTTATGGAAATTAAGGAAATATGTTGGTTTGATAACAAACATTTAAATAGCAAGTTCGTGTCTTAAGACTTTTGTTTTAGTGATGGAGAAATAAAAGATAATGGTGAGTGAGACTTTAAGTTTAAAGCCATTAAATACAAAACGAAGAATTTATTGCGACATTTTTGCATTTATAGGTTAAGGAAGTTTCAGTGGACAAGGGTTCTGGTTCTGAGATTTAAACCGTTCGACTTCTATTGAAAGTTTATACCAAAAACAATTTGTGCAACTTAAGAACGTGCAATTTACTAAATGAATGAGTGGCTTTGAAACTGGTCATCAAAGTTGAAACAAGTGTAATTTGAAAGTGGTAATAAATTTGTATCTTCAAAAATACTAGTCCGATTGCAAAATAATGTACAAACGAATTGTACAAGAGGACAAGAGCTTTTAGAAAATAAAGCTTGTGACCACCCTGTTTTAGAAAACAATCTGAGATACAGGGTGTCAAAGTCAACCATTTCTGGTTTGAAAAACTTTGTAAAGCTCGCAATTTGACACATATGGACAGATTTCAAATGAATTTTACTTTATTATAACTTTATTTATCTATGATATCTTTTATACTCTAAAACTTATTCAATAGATGAGTGTCTATGTAGATAATCACCTTTGTTGAGACATGCATAATGTGAGGTCGAGCGAAAAAAAGTATTAATAATTCTATATCTTCTAAACTTCTGATCCGATTGAAAAATAATGTTTAAGCAAATTATAGAGCAGGACATAAGCTTGCTGAAAATGAAATTTGTGATCACACTTTTACAACACAATGTAAGATAAAGGGTGTCAAAATCAACCATCCCTGGTTTGGAAAACTTTGTACAGCTCTAAACTTATAAAAATATGGACAGATTTTAATGAATTCTACTTTTTATTGTAAAGTGAATTCCATTTATTTTATAATTAAAAATTTAATTAAATTTCAATTCTGAAATTTTCGTTTTTCACCTTGATTTTATTTAGTTTTTCTCTAATATCGTCGGTAAACTTTGATCAAAAATTATTCCAAAAATACTCTCTTATTTGCAATAATCTTAGAGATAAAGTTTTTTTGCAGGAACTTAAACCGCTTAGTCTTGAAAAATTATCAAGATTTTGAAATGAGTATGAAAAATGACAAAAATACAAAAAATATTTAATAGAGAAATTTTGATGAGAGCCATCTTCAGCAATTAATATAACGACAAGTTCAAATCATTATAGACATGCACCCTACTTCAGGTAATGGTCGAAATAAGTGATATTTATTTAACAAAATTCCATGTTTTTCATTAAAAATAGAAAAACTCTCAACCAAGTTTTCAAAATTTCTTTACAAGTTATAATAAACATATATATTGGATCCGATCTGCTATGTAATTGTTACCCTCCCGTCCAAAACTGCAGCTAAATTTTTTTTTTTTAATTTTCAGTAAACATTTTTTCAATTGTACAAAAATTATACAAGATTTTTTATTTTTAGAATTATTTTCTCCATGATTCACTAAAAACATAACAAACCTTTTTAAATTTTAAAAATTATTAGAATAACTTAAACGATAATTTTGGTATGAGCTTTCAAAATCAAAAAAATATATTTGGGGTATTCACACGGTCTGCTATTAGTAAAAAAAGGATTATTTTATGACAAAATAATAAACATAGTTCTAATAGTCTTATTATCATAATATATTAGAACATTATGACAATATGACGAAATAGTAGACCCCAATTGTGTTTATGACTTAAAAATGCGAGATTTTTAAAAAATTTTAGCTTTTATTTTGAAACATTTGTACAATATAAAATTTATTCAAAGTATTGGTCATTGTTAGCTATGACCTTTTCCCATCTTTCTGGACACATATGGATTCTGAGCCAAAAGAACTGCTCATATTTTGAGGCCAAGAACGAATCAGATTTCCACAGAAAATAGTATTTTAGAGAAAGCATTCTGCATCGATCGAAACAAATAGTAGTTTGAGAGACAAAACTTTCCAACCCCTTCATTGTAAATACTTTTTAACAGCTATTGCAACAGGTGCCCAATGTTATCATGATGGAATATTACGGTTTCATATCTGGTCGCATATTCTGGGCATTTTTCGGCAAATGCTCGCTTCAAATAAATGAGTAGCGATCGATACAGGTTCCGTGTGATAGTCGGCCTAAATTTCAGCAGCTCATAATAGATAGGACCCTTTAGCTCCAACCAAATACAGATCATTACCTTAGAACCATCGAAATTTGGCTTTGGTGTCGATACGGCTTGTTGGCCGAACTTCACACACGATCTCTTACGCTTCGGGTTATTTTAATGGAATCATTTTTCATCGCATGAAATGAAAAGCGTTCATGGTGCAGAAATGAAAAGCGTCCATTTCGGACATTCAAAATCATCTTTCAAGGTGTCTCGGCTTTAATTCGTATGTTACCCAATTTCCCTGCTTTTAGATGAATTCTGTGCTTGCAAATGTTTTGAAATTGCTGATTGAGTAGCTTTCAATGATTTTGCAAGCTCTTGTTGAGTTTTAAAAAAATCTTGGATTTTCGGTCTTCAAACATTTTTGGCTGGCCTGGGTGATCTTTGTCTTTCGTGTAAAAATTATCACTTCTGAACCGCACAAACCATCTCTCTCACATTGAAACCGATGGAACACATTCTCCATAAGAATCGGTGAGCAATTATTGTGCTTCAACGGAACTTTTTTTCAAATTAAAGAAGTAAAACAAAACTTCCTGCATATGACGCTTTGTTGGCACAATATTCGACATTTTCTAAGCAAAAACAAACTCTGTTGTTTACACTATAATGTTCAATAACAGAGTGAACGTTTCTCCCTGTTTTGCCCAAAGTCATGCAATCTTTTTTATGGGCCCCCAAATATTTGGGGCCCCGATGTCATTTTTACAAAAAAGTGATAATTTTCTCAGGCTCATATCTTGCAATCAGTTCGGAATTTTGATTTACTCCCTGAGGTATTCCTTGTCACAAGGAACAAGGAATTGTGAACATATAAAATCAAAAAACGTCATCTTCAAGATCAAAATCGAAAAAAAATTAAAATAATCGATATTTTTACCTTTTTCCCCTTTTCAGCTCCATAGGTAGCAAACCATTCAAAATTCAAGGAAATAATCAACTACAAAAATGTTCCAAAGATCTCAATAAATAACTTTCTAGAATATATGAACTTCCTAGGAATGATTCTTAATACCGTTTAGGTAGGTCAATATAAGTTAGTAAGAAAAAACTAAAGGAATTTAAGATTTTTGCGATTTTGATCTTGAATATGTTGTTTTTTGATTTTATATGTTCACAATTTCCGTTCTTTATGACAAGGTCTACAAGTTTGCTTCAGAGAATAAATCAAAATTCCGTACTGTTTGCAAGATATGAGCCTGAGAAAATGATAACTTTTTAGCAAAAATGACACCGAGGACCCAAATCTTTGGGGACCCATAAAAAAAGTGCATGACTTTGTGCCAAACTGGGAGACACGGATCTTTTTCATGGTCTTTTAACTTTTTTTGGTGTCCGTATATGGTTCGTGTTGCACAGTGTTTGTTATATAAATGAAATGACGTTTGTTATATAAAGTTGTTCGATATCTGTTTTTGTTCTTTTGCGATCAAAAAATTTCAAAATATTTATTGCTTCTATTCAAATAATAACATTCTAAATTTTAATACATATTTATTATATTTTCTACCAGAAAATATTAAAGTTTTACTTATTTACGTCATATGTTTTTAAGAAACGATCTTAAGTTGTTTGTTTAAATTAATATGAATTAGATATTAGAGCCCTTCATCTTTAGAAATATTTCTGTTTACCACCATTAATTATTCTTTATTTTTATTTCAATATTAACATGTCTGGAATTTTCGAAAACAAATGAATAATTCATCAATATGATTAAAAAAAACATTCGCCATTAAACATATTTAAATGCTTTAGGGCATAAACAAAATTTAAAATTTATTTCTTAATTTTAAAGATTTTATAAGCATATTTTAGAATAAATGTGCTTTACAACAGCAGATACAATATTTTAGATCAATGTTTAAAATAGGTTTTGGAAAAAAAACAATTATTTTTAACAAAACTCACTCCCCATTAAGCCCTTAATGATATCCATTTAAATTTTTATTCCATCATTATTTCCTTTAATAAATTTAACAACAATTTTGTTTATCAACTGTTTTGATATCGATTTAAAAGCAATTATTTAAACCTTAACATGAATTTAAATTAACCAAAACTACTTACACCTATTTTTAATGATAATTTTTATGGGACAATTTTTATAAACATAAATAAATATGTATATAAATTCTTATTAAATTTAAATTACCCTTGCACTTGCATTAAAAACGATGATACGATATGCTAACACATATTTAAACAAGCACTAAAAATTTAATAAACTTCCTATAAAAATAAAACTGAAAAACTTCAAATCTATGCCAACAATCTCCAGGTTCAGCTGTCAGTGCGCTGATTTTGAAAAGAAAAATTATTAAGACACAAGTAAGTCTAGCTGCCTGGTTGCTTGGTTTTTGCTTTCATCTGCTCTTTTTCAAAATAAAAGACAGTCAAAAGCAAACAGGTTGTAATAAAATATAAACAAACATTTTCAGGGTCAAGTTTTTTTTTACAATTTTTTTATTGCCATCCAAAATAAATTTGCTCTTATTTAAAAAATTATGTAAATGAGTTAATAAAATAAAAAAGTGGTAAAGTAAAGCTTGTGTTTTCTTTTTCTTTTACGATTTATTTACTTGGTTTTTGTCTGGGTTGTTTTCCAATTGTCTTGAATAATTTATTGCCAGCAATATGTTTTGCCGTAAATAATTGTGGAATTTAGTTGAGCTATGAAGAGTGAAGGACAATTATGTCAATGTGTCATTTAGCTTTTGACAAAATAATATATATATTTTGAGAGTATTTTGGACTAGATTGACATAAAATGTCAATTTAAAATTAGGGGTGATTTACATTTTATTGTAATTTGATTGGCTTACATAATTGCTTATCGGTCACAAAAAAAAACTTGGACAGAAAAGTGGATTTACTGTAAATGCTTGAATTTTTTTAAGACAATAAAAATTACAAATACTTAAGAAAACAAAGAAACATATTTTGAACAGCAGCGGCGAGGCGATGCTTCGGAAGAAGAAAACGTGAAGGATGAAGAAAATAACAATTTTTAAGAAAATAAGGTTTAAGAATTTGAAGTTTTTTTCATTTAATGCTGAATCCACATTTTAATAGCATTTTTTATATAATTATCCTTAGACCGGGAAGTAGATTCGACTAAAATAATTTTCAGGAAACAAAACTTGCTATTTGTACAAAAGTTAATTGCAAAACTCTTTTCATGCAGTGCATAGTTCCAAAACTCGCACCTGGTAACTTAAAATAAGAAGCTGTCATTATATTTTTATTCCGACTATATAATTAAATTTTATTTGAAAATTTCAATCAACAATTTGTTCTGCACTTTCCAACGTTATGGAGAGTATGGTTAACTAACATCTTGTGAAATATTTAGAATTCAACAATCTACTAAGCGACAGGCAGTATGGAATTGGTAGAGGATTCTCTACGGGAGACTTAGCCTTCCTATGGGAAAAATGTTGTCGTTCCATTCACCTTGTTGGCGAAAGTAAAGTGATTGGTCTAGATATTTCCAAATCATTCGATAGAGTGTAGCATGGTGCTCTTTTGTCAAAACTTATTGCTTTTGGTGTCGGTAATAACTTCTCTCGATTTATAATGAGCTGTCTAAGACATTGCAGTTGTTATAGATGGGATCTCATTAAATAAATTCTATTCTAAATTATATTCTTACAGTTATAGACCTAGACTGTAGGAGATTGAGGCAATTAGGCAAAATATGAAAGATTCCTTAATCGGGTTCTTGTGACATGAATAGCACATATCTCAAATACTCCGTCATGGACAGCTAAATGAGAAAATTATTTAAATGTTGGTACAATAGAACTACAATGTTATTTCTAGGAGCTGCTACTGAAAAAGTGGAAGTTGTTTAAGATTTATTAAAGTATTTGGATATTTTGTCTATATTCTCGTCTATATTGTCATCTATTTTCTAGTCTATAGTCTAGTCAATAGTCTTGTCTAAAGTTTCGTCAATAGTTTCATCTATAGTCTCGTTTACAATCTCGTCTATAGTCTCATCTATAGCCTTGTCTATATTCCCGTCTATAGTCTCGTATATAGTTTCATCTAAAGTTTCGTATATGATCTCGTCTACAGTCTCTCTATAGTCTCGTCTATAGTCTCCTCTATATTATCAAAGTCTCTTCTATATTATCGTCTAAAGTTTTCATCTTTAGTCTCGTATATAGCCTCGTCAATGGTCTCGTCTATGGTCTAGTCTATGGTTTCGTCTAAAGTCTCTTCTTAGATGAGACTTGAGACGATAATATAGACGAGACAATACATCAGACTTTAGACGAGCCTATAGACGTGACTTTAGATAAAAATATAGGGGAGACTATAGAAGAGACTTTAGACGAAACCATAGATTAGACCATAGACGAGACCATAGACGAGGCTACAGACGAGACTTTAGACGATAATATAAAAGAGACTTTAGATAATATAGATGAGACTATAGAGAGACTATCTCGTCTATAGTCTCGCCTATATTTTCATCTAAAGTCTCGTCTATATTATCGTCTCAAGACTCTTATATAATCTCGTCTATATTCTCGCCTATATTATCGTCTAAAGTCTCGTCTGTAGCCTCGTCTATGGTCTAGTCTATGGTTTCGTCTAAAGTCTCTTCTATAATCTCATAGTCTCGCCAATATTTTCATCTAAAATCTCATCTATAGTCTCATCTATAGTCTCGTCTATAGTCTCGTCTATAGTCTCGTCTATAGTCTCGTCTATAGTCTCGTCTATAGTCTCGTCTATAGTCTCGTCTATAGTCTCGTCTATAGTCTCGTCTATAGTCTCGTCTATAGTCTCGTCTATAGTCTCGTCTATAGTCTCGTCTATAGTCTCGTCTATAGTCTCGTCTATAGTCTCGTCTATAGTCTCATCTATAGTCTCGTCTATAGTCTCGTCTATAGTCTCGTCTATAGTCTCGTCTATAGTCTCGTCTATAGTCTCGTCTATAGTCTCGTCTATAGTCTCTTCTATAATCTCATAGTCTCGCCAATATTTTCATCTAAAATCTCATCTATAGTCTCGTCTATAGTCTCGTCTATAGTCTCGTCTATAGTCTCGTCTATAGTCTCGTCAATAGTCTCGTCTATAGTCTCGTCTATAGTCTCGTCTATAGTCTCGTCTATAGTCTCGTCTATAGTCTCGTCTATAGTCTCGTCTATAGTCTCGTCTATAGTCTCGTCTATAGTCTCGTCTATAGTCTCGTCTATAGTCTCGTCTATAGTCTCGTCTATAGTCTCGTCTATAGTCTCGTCTATAGTCTCGTCTATAGTCTCGTCTATAGTCTCGTCTATAGTCTCGTCTAAAGTCTCGTCTATAGTCTCGTCTCAAGTCTCTTCTTTAATCTCGTCAATATTCTCGCCTATATTATCGTCTAAAGTCTCGTCTATAGTCTCGTCTATATTATCGTCAAAAGTCCCATCTATAGTCTCGTCTATAGTCTCGTCTATAGCCTCGTCTATAGTTTCGTCTGTATTCTCGTCTATAGTCTCATCTATATTATCGTCTAAAGTACCATCTATAGTCTCGTCTATAGTCTCGTCTATAGCCTCGTCTATGGCCTCGTCTATGGTCTCGTCTAAAGTCTCTTCAAGAATCTCGTCAATATTCTAGCCTATATTTTCATCTAAAGTCTCGTCTATACTCTCGCCTATATTTTCATCTAAAGTCTCGTCTATAGTCTCGTCTATAGTCTCGTCTATAGTCTCGTCTCGTCCATAATCTCGTCTATAGTTCCGTCTATATTATCTAAAGTCTCGTCTATATTATCCTCTAAAGTCTCATCTATAGTCTCGTCTATACTTTCATCTAAAGTCTCGTCTGTGTTCTCGTCTATAATCTCGTCTGTAGTCTCGTCCATAATCTCGTCTCTAGTATCGCATATAGTTTAGTTTATATTATCTATAGTCTCGCCTATATTATCGTCTAAAGTCTCGTCTAGTTTTGGCCAGGAGAATACAATGTGATGTCCGCCGTTCTAAAGAAATTTTTCAAATGTCGAAAGAAGCATCCAAGTGTCTCGGCTTTCTGAAACCGTGTAGGAATTACTTCACTCCATCTGATCTCCTCACTATTTACACCACCTATATCCAAGCGAAAATGGAATACACCTCCCATGTATGGACTGGTGCTTTTAAGTCTATTTTGGAGCTTCTCGACCGCGTACAGGAGCGGGCGAAGGTGATATCGATTGATTCACTGGAGCACCGAGGAAATGTGGGCTGTGTTTCACTGTTCTATCGGTACTACAAAGCAATGTGTTCTGATGAAATTAGGGAACTTGTTCCTGATACGCACAAAGTTTTACGTAATACACGTTTTTCAGAACACATCCCCTTGTGGTTGATTGGCCAGTGGACCGCACAACACATTACAGGGAAAATTCGCTCATTTTCAATGCAGGAAAGTTCAAATCGAATGTCCATAGACACTACTCCCTCTTTCCTCCTTCCCTCAACCTATTTGATTTGTATATAAAAATGGTGTAGCATGTCTAGCATTAAACCTCACTTCTTTAAACATCCTATACTGAAAGCAACTTTTTCAATACGCCCACTTTAAAATAAAACAAACGCAAGATCATTAAATGTGGTTTTAAAATATTTATTTATTCTTGTATTAATGTTTTGTTTCAAAAAAAATATTTCAAAGTAGTAGCTTAATTTGAACATTTCATTACTAAAAAGTTGTTTAAATTAATTGCAAGTACTCGATTATTTATTTGTTTACTTAAAGATTTTGTCGTCTAAACAAAAAACCCGAATTTTTGTCATTAATTTATACAATTATCTTTAATAAATGAATTCATTAATTAAATTTAATTGACTGTTTAAAAAAACAATATTTTATATTAAAAAAAATCTTTCTTTTTTATTTCATTACAGGACTTGTATTATTTAGCATTTGGCTATCCCGAAAAGGAGTTGGGCGGCGATATTGCCTTAATAACAGGAGGAGGCAGTGGTTTGGGTAGACTTTTGTCCATGCGTTTGGGTAAAATGGGCACCAAAGTGATAATCTGGGATATAAATAAACAAGGTATTTAGACAATATTGTTAAACTCTCAAGTAAAGTTATTTAAATATATTATTAAATCTACAAAACAGGCATCAATGAAACCGTTAAAATGGTGGAAGAATGTGGTGGCTACTGCAAAGGTTATGTTGTAGATATTTCCAAAAAAGAAGAAGTCTATCGGGCAGCGGAAGTTATCAGACATGAAGTTGGTGATGTAAGTATTGCTATTATTATTACTATTATCTTTTTTTTTAAATAGTTTCTTAGGAAACCTTTTTTATGAGTTCAAAATTGTTACATGTTACACTCGACTTGTTGTTATGATTATTAAATTTTTGGTTATATTGTTCATTTAATTACCTGTGTGTACTTCAAAACTTAAATAACAAAATGCCACAATTTATAAAGAAAAATTCAAATAAAAAAAAAAATAATAATAATAAACATATTTAATGTATGTTTATTATCATTCACAAGAAAACATGAAAACCATGTTAGCATGAAAAATGTCAAAATCACCATGATATGTAGATTTCTACAAAAAAAATAAACTTTAACTTTAAAAACTATGTACCTATTTAATAAGCACGCAATTAATAATACTGGCAGGCCTATCCTACTGATATTTATTTAAAAAAAAATGTTTATAATTTATAATGAATTTGGTTTTCCGGTTTCAAAATAACATTAAACCTTAACAACCTTGACCTATAACTTTCTTTTTAGTTTCTTTATACTAAACCATGTTAAATTGTAGATGGTTCTTTTAAAACACGCAGTCTCTTGTCATCATGTTTTATCTGGCAAAACAATTTAAAATTGATCTTCTTTTTCAAGTCACTGAGAGATTAAATCTTTGGTGTTTATTTCTTATCAGCTCGTTTATGTTGCACTATTAATTAAATTTAAAAAACTTGTAAGAGTTTAATCGTATTTTTGCATCTGCATCCTTTAGTATTTAACAAATGTTAAAATCTCATTAGCTGAAAAACAAAAGTGTTAAGACACAAACTTGTTAATGGAAATAATTTAACCCTTAAAGGAACTGCAATGTTTCAACAGCAATATGCAATTGAAAAAAGTGTGGCAGATTGAGAAATAAATGGTTGTAAAAGAAGAAGTGTTGTCGAGTTTAAGCTGGTGCGGCCAGGGGTCCCCAAAGTGGGACACCCCGGATATGTTAAATTTTTAAAACGATCCTATTTCTTCGTCTGTGTTCCGATTTAAAACAATTACATATATATGGGGGATTTCTTGTCTTGTGAACAAACTTTTGAAATCAATGTCTTCCGATCGGGATGAAATTTGCTCCAAGGTTAGTTCTATTGGATAGACACAATTTTTCAACAAGATCGGTGAAGAACTCTCTGAGTTAGAGGGGTTTTTTTTCTCATCCATATAACTTATTACCTATTGTTCTTACCAAAATAGTTTAGATATTTCTTCAATATTTTTTAATAAATTTAAAAAAAAAAATAAAAAAAATTTTAAATTTTTTTTCCGAAATCAAAAACATTTTTGACTTTTTTTTCAAAATGGGCCCTTTTTTTAGAATCTACTCATGAAGCACACCATAATTTTTTAATAAATTTTAAAAAAATATAAAAATTTGTTTTTTCAAAATCAGAAACTTTTTTTCAAAATGGTCCCTTTTTTTAGAATCTACTCATAAGCACTACAAAAAACATAGGAGATATTAGCATTTGAAAATTAAATTTTCAACATTTTTACCCATCCTAATCTAGTGTTTAGACAACAGCGGGTACAAATATATCCCGGTAAACAGCAAATGTATATTCAAACAAAAAAATAATTGTTTAAAAATCGTAGCCGAATCCAAAGTTATATGCATTTGAATATTAATTACTTCACTCCATCTGATATCCCCACTATTTACACAACCTATTCCCGAGCGAAAATGGAATACAGCTCCCATTTATGGACTGGTGCTTCTAAGTCTATTTTGGAGCTTCTCGACAGAGTACAGGAGAAGGCGAATGTGATTATTGGTGACTGTAGGGTATCCAACTCTATTGATACGCTGGAGCACCGAGCTGTGGGCTGCGTTTCTCTGTTCTATCGGTACTACAATGTAATGTGGTCTGATGAAATTAGGGAACTTGTTGACCGACCCCAAAGTTATATGCATTTGAATTTAAAAATTTTGAAAAAAAAAAAAATTCTCTAGTTTTTGGGAAAAACGTACTTTTTTTCCTCTTTAAGTTATCCAAAAAATTTCTTACAAGATTTACTCAAAATTTATACTTTTTGAATAGAAAACTTTACATTAAATATTTTAAATGAAAACATATTTGAAAATTGTTGACACCGAGGGGACCAGGTCCATCCAAGAAACTTTTATTTTGTATGTAAAATTCAATTTTAGGTCAAAAATTCTCAAATTGCATAGTCGTTATCAAAATATAGTAACCCATTTTGGATGGCCAAATATGTTTTTAATTATTTTGTAAAGGGTTCCAATAACTCCGCCTCTGGTATGGATATTATAGTTACAAAACTAAAAAATACCATTTTTGGGATTTATCAACACTTTTATGGGAATTGCGAGATTTTTGATTAAAATATTCAAAATTTGTATTTATTTTTCCTTTTTCAATAGAAAAATCTATATGATTGTAAAATTTCATTAAAAAATATTCATAAATAAAAATTTAATTTCAATTTGAAAAATTTTCATCTTTGCAAAAACGCAATAAAAAGCATTTTTTTTGTCATATTTTTCAAAAAAGTATTCCAAAAAGTACTTTTTTTCTTTTTAAGTTATCCAAAAAATTTCTTAGAAGATGAACTAGAAACTTATACTTTTTGAATAGCTAAACTTTATATTAAATATTTTAAATGAAAACGAATTTGAAAATTGTTGATACAAAAAAAATTTCTTTTTTATTTTTCCATTTTCAATAGAAAAATCTGTATAATTGTAAAATTTCATTAAAAAATATTCATAAATAAAAATTTAATTTCAATTTGAAAAATGTTTATCTTTGCAAAAACTCAATAAAAAGCATTTTTTTGTCATATTTTTCAAAAAAGTTTCCACGCATTTTTTAATTGTCAAAAGTTTTATAAATTTTTGAAAACTAGACAAAATTCCCTATCCCTTGATATATGTCCACCTTAGGATTTTTACGTTTTTAAATTCTCTTTTGAAACAGCATTCGTGTCCACACAGTGAAGTTTTGCTTTTCAGTTTTTAACATTTCTGTACAGAACGAATAAGTGGATGACATACTCAACAAACTCCCCTTTCATCAACAAACTCAAATGTTTTGCAGCAAATGTTTCACATTATGGATGGGGACTAACTCAAGATAATTTTTGAGTTAAAACATGTATTTTGACATATTCCTCATTTGCTGCAACAACGTCATAATTCAAAAAAAAAGTCGTTTCGAGAAAAACTTAGACTGTTTTATGACATTTTACTATTTCTTATATAAATTTTCAAGAAGTCATGAGATTTCTGAAATAAAACCTGATTTAAATAGTAGATACTAATATCTTTCTAATCTGTATTTAATCCATATTTTTACTTGTCAAATAAAACTGATAAAACTATATGAAAGACTAAAGAACGGCGCATATTTTGTATTACTCAGTTAAAAACACCCGGATTTTGAGTTATGACGTTGTTGCAGCAAATGCGTGATATGTATATCCTACTCGCATCCCACTAAGGGACCAAAAAGCTCTTAAAGGAATAGCTTTCTTTTGAGCAAAAAAAAAATGAAAAAAAAAGCCAAAAAAGTTTTTGGTTTTGCCAAAAAAATAATCAAAAATTGTATATCTTGGTCATCCCAC
Source organism: Calliphora vicina (assembly GCF_958450345.1). Taxonomy (NCBI): domain Eukaryota; kingdom Metazoa; phylum Arthropoda; class Insecta; order Diptera; family Calliphoridae; genus Calliphora; species Calliphora vicina. The sequence goes on along the minus strand of NC_088781.1, from coordinate 44,013,195 downwards.
TAAGCGACCAAAGACCTCTTAAAGTAATAGACCTAAGCTTTCTTTTGAGCAAAAAAAGTGCCAATTTAAAAAAAAAAATTGTATGTCTTAAGTTACAAAACATTTATTTTGATAAATATCCCACTCGGATCCCACTAAGAGACCAAAATCGTATTCAAGGAAAAGATCTAAGATTTATTTTGAGAAAAAAAATGAGCCCATTTTGAAAAAAGTCAAAAAGTTTTTTTTTATTTTATTATGTCCCATTTTTTTATTCTTTTCTAACCTAGAGATCAAATTACAAATGTTTATTATATTAGAATGGATCAATAAGTATCATTAAAATAAATAAAAGGTAAAAATCTTTATCATAAGACATTTAGTTGTAGAAATCAATTTAGGAGGAAACTATGTTAATACGAAAATTAGAGAGAATATGTTAGATATCCAATTATGTTATCAACCATATCCAACATATGTAATTTTCACGCTTTTAAAATGCGAATTTCCAAAACCTTAAAATTATGTGTCTTATAATTATTTTTAGTGCTTAAATTGTTGGGTGTTAAACCTGACCAAATTAATTTTCATGATAAAAGTTCAAGATTAATTATTTTTCTGGATAAACAATACATTTTGAACTTCTCTAGAGCCTTTCTTTATATCCAGTTCCAGGATTTTTCTCAATCATTAGGTCCTTATTGAATTTTGTGAGCACTTGGGTGTGAAACTCAAAGACGTATTAAATCTCTCATATTTCTGAAGAACACTTTGATCAAGCATTTTATTGAAACAATTTGGTATTGCCTTTTTTATCAGCTCACAACGTAATTTTTATTAAAAGTACTGGTATTTTATAAAATCAATTCCCTGAATTGTTAGCAAATAAACAATGTAAAGAACTTTATAAATGCCTGAATTGCAATTGAATATAAAAATCAATAAAATATTTAATCAATATGCCCATTAATACAAACCTACCTACAATTTGTTTAACTCTAAGCAATATTTACTATTCACATGACATTTATCACAAATATTTTGCAACTAAATAAACTAGTACTTAGCATTTAAAAATTTCTTGAAATAAAACTTTTAAAAATTGTTTCAAATATTTATTTAACACAAAAAAACAAACATATTAAAAAGGCTAAATAAAGTAGTCAATGACCACAGCAATATTGTTTATTATTTTGTAAATTTAACTTGTTAATTTCATTAACAACAACTATTAACACACATATAGTAGCAATAGCAAACAACAAAAAGTACTAAAAAAAGTATACAACTTGCAACATGTTTCAAGTGTACAACAAGCCAAACATATGAAATTGCAAAATTTATAAAATTAAAAAAACAAATCCAAATGCGAAATAGTTAAAGTTGTTTGTATATTATTAAATTTTTAAGTAAGGTTTATTAAATATAAGACAAAAAGTATGTATTTAATAAGTTAAAATTTTCAAATTGTTGCATGTCACGAGTTGATGACATATAGAGGAGGCACTTAAAAAGAGATCATCGCCTCAAGTGCAGGCATGTAAGTGGTTGCTTGAAAACATGACACTCATTTTAAAATCATACATAGTTTTTAATTATACCCTATCGTAGGCATTTGAAGAGAATAAAGGTGGTAGGCAACACAATACTAATGAGAAAGGGTTAATTCTTTGAATTTTCTACTAATTTGATATTAGAGTTGACCTTATGTTGTACTTTTTTGGATTTCTAGACACCCAATGTTCAAAAACTGTTCTGCGTCATCTAACAACCAAATACTGAAAATGTTTGCAAATTCTTATAATGTTTAGAGGATGCACATTTTATTTTAAGTTTCAATATTTAAAAAAATTAATTTTGAAAAATATTCCATTTTTCTCATTTAAATTTAGTATTGCAACTTGGACCTAAAAACTCAAAACTTTAAATATAATGTGTAACCTCTTTATACTTCCCCTTTTTGATAAAATTTTCAGCATTTTTAGATGGTTTCTAGATGACGGAGAGCATCGGGAATGCAAAAAGTGCAAAAAAGGGGCAACCCTAATGTTCAAATCAAGAAATATGTACTTAAAAGTCGCAGAAGGGCAATGTCAACTATTGTTGCTATTAACAATCTGTTGATTCTGTTGAGCTAAAATTTGTTTAAAAACGAACACTTGTAAATGTAGTACTTTGTAATGCAGGTTTTTTGTATGTTTAGAAGAAAAAGTCAGCATAGAAGAGAAATTTACAATAACAAATAAACTCTTGTTAATGTAATACTTTACGGCCCTATGCTCCTTATAGGAACAACAGGAATTAATATATAATGTAATACTTTATATACCATGTCTTTTTGTACACGCAGGAGTAAAATTGAAAATAGAGGTGAACTTTAGAATAAAAAACATACTCTTGTAAATATACAACTTTTTATAACAGTTTTTTTTTGTAGGCACAGGAGTAAAAGTCAATATAGAGGTGAAATTTACAAAAGGAAATGAACTCTTGTAAATGTACTACTTAGTATTGTAACTACATAAGGATGGTACCTTAGTAAGACTTTTCAAGATAATTTAATTCTAAAAATCCTTTTAGTAGAGTACATTTAAATTCGCTATAACCTTTAATAATTATTTTGTTAAATTTCTACAATTGCAGTTAATTTATTTCATTTACTTGCAAGTTGAGCAGTTATACTTGAATTAAGTTTACCTTCTAATTTCTTAGACACGTTTATGAATAATGTATTAACGCTCAGTAGTGGAGGATGAAAATAATGGCATATGTTTAGAAATTAACATTAATAAGTGTTTAAGTAATTAAGTAATTAAATAAAAACATTTTTAATAACTGAATTTCGATATAGCCCTAAGGATTTATAATGATATATGCTTTTGTCATCTATATTGTAGTGATATTGGGTGTTTGACTTACAAATACGGGATTTTTTTAAATTTTCAGCTTTTATTTTGAAACATTTGAACAATAAAAATTTTTTCAATGTATTGGCCATTGTTACATATGACATTTTCCCATCTTTCTGGCAACATATGGATTCCCAAAGACAAAGTGTTCAGCATCGATCGAAAAAAATATTAGTCGGACTGGATACGGTCTGCAATATAAAGCGGGTTAGGGTAACTTCCCAACCACTTCATTTTAAATACTTTTTAGCAGGAATTGCAATATGTGGTCGAGCTTTGTTATGATGGCTGTATATTCTGGGCGATTTTCGGCCAATGCTCGCTTCAAACCAATCAGCTAATTGTCTGGTGAAATTTCAGCTCCCACCAAATACAGAGCACATTCCCTCAGCTCCATGGATATTTGGCTTTGGTGTCGATTTGGCAGGTTGACCGGGCTTCACATACGATCTCTTACGTCTGCGGTTATTTTAATGGATCCAGTTTTCATCGCAAGATATGATTCGGTGCAAAAATGATTTTCTTTTATAGCGTTCAGTCATCATTTCAGACATGCAAAATTGGCTTTCAAGGTCTCTCGGTTTCAATTCGCATGGTACCCAATTTTTCTGCTTTTGGATGAATCCTGCTGCTCCCAAACATTTTAAAATTGATGCTTGAGTAGCTGCCAATGATTTTGCAAGCTCATAATGCCTCCAATTCTTGGTCTTCTAACTTTTTTGGACGATCGTTGTCTTCCGTGTTAAAATCACCACTTCTGAACCGAAAAAAATCTCTCGCACTTTGAAGCCGATGACACACATTCACCATAAGCTTTGATGAGCAATCAGCGGTACTTTTTTATAATTAAAGATGTAAAGCAAAACTTCCCGCAACTACCCAAATTTTTAATTTTTGAAGCAAAAAAAAAAACTTTGTTGTTTACACTATAATGTTCAAAAACTAAGTGGGAATGTACCCTTCAAAATGAAATATAAGATTTTAAAAACAAAAACCGTGTTCAAAAGAGATGCCAGTTTTAAGTCATAAATATTCAGGATCATCTATGTCTGATTTCCTGATTCTAGTTTAATTATTACAGAAAATTTAAAAGAAGAATGAACAAATCACCCTTTAATACCATTAAGACATTTATTTTTGTCTATATTCAGAAGCATATCAGCAAAATATTATGTATATAAGATAAATAATTTAATATATTAAAAGAGTACTAAATGAAAAAGTACCAATTTTTCTTTTCCATCTCAATTTAGCTAAATTTTGGCAAACATTTTTTTGACAAAGATATGTCTCAAACGACTCATAGCGCTTAAGAATAAAATATGTTTTAAAAAAGTGCCAATCTGTTTACCCGGATTGAGCAAATATAAAACTTCGCAATCGAGTTTTTTTCCTTTTTACCCCTTTCCGTACTTTTTTCTCCCCATTGCACTATGGTCGAAAAACCCCAAGTAGCGGCAAAAACTATTTCCCGACAAGCTAGACACTCCATAAGGAAATTACGAAAGTCCTGTCAATTTTTTCGTGGGGCTCCCATATGAACTTACCTTTTGCAAAAAAAATTTACATAGCATTAAACCCTAGTTTCCCACGAACAACTGGGAAACTCTATTAAAGGTTGTTATCCACGGGAGTTCTACTCCACTAAAGACAATAACACTATTCACAATTTCACAAAAAAGATGACCCAGTAAAAACATCAATATAAGTTCTAAATACAAACATTTACGAAATATCTTTACAACAGTTAAAAATACACACCTCGATTAATAGATTCCATATTCAAAGATTTATTTTATTAAAAGAATATTTATTTAATAAAATTATACTGCTTCACAATTAACAAAATGAATTAGAATATATTTATTTATTATCAGCATTTTATGCCTAATTATGGGTTGTCAACTATCATTATTTGTATCTATTTTTTCTTTCCAATATGTTGGCAATAGAACGTGATAATCGACTTTTTGTCGCAAAATTTGGAAATTCTGCCATAGCGCATTGATATGATACAAATTTTACTCAAATAATTTTCAGTATCTTAGTGAGAATTCATAATCAATTTATAGAAAACACATTTAATGAAGAAAGTACCAAAAGTATATACAATTTTTAAAAGTTCCAAAAAGTACCAAATTTATATTTGGTATTTTTATATAAGTAATGAATACGATTTAAAATGTACATATGTAAATGTTAATTGTTTTCAAAGAGGGGACCTAAAAAGTGCCTTAATATAATTTTTACCCGCTAAAGGGTTGGAATTTCAAAAAAGTACCACGCACCTGTCTGCTTATTTTTTAAGTAGATGTGTATTTTTGTCGAATTTCCAAAAATCCCTTCTTATTGAATCTATGTGGGAAGATAGGAACACAAAGTGCAAATTGTGTGTCCTTAGGTGAATCAGCCAGTCACACAGTAACGTTACTCTTTTCTATATAAAGTCTATACATATAAGAAGAATGAGAGTAAATAATGAAGATTGACACACAATTACTTTATGCCAGCAACAGATGTCAATATTCTTTCTAATATTTAAACATAAAAGTCACTATTGTTTAAATACAAATTGCAAAATATGACAGGTTGTATTTGTTTATATTTTTGAATAACTTTGTGAATAACTACATTAAAATATAAGATTTAAATCAAAACTGCATGCAAACAAAAATCGTGGGGTTGCATTCATTTTAATATATTTCCATGCTGAGCAGCAGTATCTCAACATTAATCAAAACCCCCAAAATAATGTAGCCATACAATTTGGTGGCATGAAAATGTTGCAACATTCTAAAAAACCAAACAACTTCTGGTACTCCAAAATCGACATAAACTTTTTGGCCACAAATTCTTGTGTTTTTTTATTAAGCAATTCAATTAACAAGTTTGTAGTTTTAAATCTTTCAATTATTTGCAACAAATTTTTTTATTTAGCCAAAAAATAGACACAAAATTTAAACAAAAATGCCCCTAAAACATCAATCAAGGTGTTAGATTTCAACATTATTATTATTACCATTAGTGTGGTGTGTTTTATGTTTAAACAAAAATATTCTTATATTATGGAATAAATCATGAACATTTTGTAATATGTATTTTTAAAATTTTATTTATTTATTTGTTTGTTAATAAACCTAGAAGCTAATAGAAACGGTTCTTGTTTTTTTTGTATTTTATTTTCAACAGGTTTCATTGCTGATCAATAATGCTGGTGTTGTGTCGGGTCTACATTTACTTGATACCCCTGATCATTTAATTGAACGTTCGTTCAATGTAAATGTAATGGCACACTTTTGGGTAAGTTTTCAAAATTCAACATTATTTGTTCACTAAGTAGCTAAATGTTAGTTGAAAACATTTAAACATGCTCTAACGAACTTTTTAGTATTTTGCAATACATATCATAGCAAATTCTAGTTAACCTTGCTTGCGTATTTATTTCTATTTAATTTTTTTTTTGTTTGTTTTTTTACATCACTTTTCAGACTACCAAAGCTTTTCTACCCAAAATGATTGAGAACGATCGTGGTCATATTGCCACCATTGCTTCATTAGCTGGTCATGTAGGCATTACCAAATTGGTCGACTATTGTGCCAGTAAATTTGCAGCTGTAAGTAAAACTGTGGTTTCTGTTTTAAATATTTATCTGTTTAAGAATTTTGTTTAGAGATTTTGCAATCACTTGATTTTACATGTTTTTTTTTCTACCATTTTGTTATTAATTTATTGTTTTTTCTCTATCTCTCTTTCTCTATTTAAAGGTGGGCTTCGATGAAGCTTTACGTTTAGAACTTGAAGTCCTTGGTCATACAAATATCCAAACAACCTGTGTGTGTCCATTCTTTATACAACAGACTGGCATGTTTGATGATGTTAATGCACGGTAATTAATTTATGAAATATTGTTTTTTATAATTTGTATAGATAAATATTAAATTAATGACTTGATGATCAAACAAGTTCATTTAGAATAAGCTAAACGTATTATATTCGTCTGGGCAGAATGTTAAGCATCTCACATTTTAGTAGAAAAATCATTTATTTTTCATCAAAATCATTTATTTGTGAAATAGAGTATTTTTATAACCTCATCCATACATAAAACGTCTTTCAAGGGAGACATCCAAACTTTGACAGTTGATAGAGGTCATATTGTTGAAGCTATATCTTTCGAATTGACTGTCATTAATTCAGTTTATTTTGCCAAATCACCATGTGCTCAATAACATGAGTGTTCAATAACATGTAAATAATAAAATTGTTTTATGAAAATGAGTTTTCTGATAGCGCAACGTTCCACGCGCTTCTCAAATTTTACGTTAAGGCCAATTCCTGGACGAATGGGTACGTTAACATACAAAATTGTTGAATTTGGGACGATACCAATCCACATGGGATCCAAGAGCGTCCAATGCATCCCGAAAAAGTCAATGTTCGGTGTGAACATTGGTCTGGCATCGGTCCATATTTCATGAGAACAACGTTGGCCAAGCTATCACCGTCAACGGCGACCGCTATAGGTCGATGATTACTAACATCCTTTTGGCCTGAATTTAATGATATGAACACCATGTTACGAATTTCCCGGCTCTTAACTGAAAGAGTAGCACTGCTCCTGTCAAAATTTGAGCAACCTGAGTCAATTAGTTTGTGCTTGACAGCATTGATAGAAGACTATCTCGTGACTTGAGGAGAAACAAGCTTGATAAATACTATGGGAACTCTGCACCATCAATTTCAATGATAAAAAAGTGGTTTACTGAATTTCGTTGTGGTCGTACAAGCATGAAAGATGCCGAATGTTCTGGACATCCAGTCAAGGACTCTACATCCAAAACAATTGAAAAAATTCTCGATATGGTGTTGACCGATCGGAGATTGAAAGTCCGAGAGATAGGCATCTCACATGACCAAGTGGTTTCAATTTTGAATGATCACCTGGGTATGAAAAAGCTTTCCGTAAGATGGCTGTCGCGTTTGCTCACAATCGAGTGCATACATGTGCAGTTTCCATGGCAAAAATCCATGAAATGCTCCATATTCCGCCCTATTTGTCGGATTTAGCCCCAAATGACTATTTCCTTAAGAAATGTCTCTGCGGAAAGAGATTTGATTTGACAACGATGAAAAAAATAACTATTTTGATGACCTCAACAAATCTTATTTTTTGGAAAGGATAAAAAAAATTGGAGAAACGTTGAACAGCTCAAAGGAGACTATGTTGAACATAGGACATTGGGCATTCCGCATAATAGATTTGAGGACATTTTCATCTCACGTGGAGGTGATGTGAACTGATCATGCGATTTGACTTTTTCTTGTGGTTTTTTTTTTTAGCCAAATACCACAGCAGCCCTCAAAGCGAACATAATCCGCTCCAGTATATATAATTTTTCACCAAAATTTTTTTTCACTAAATTTTTAAAATTTAAAAAAAAAAAATTTCAAAAACAACTGGAAAAAAAATTAAATTTTGTTTACCTAAAAATATTTAAAATTTTTATTTTAAAGTATATTTCCGTGAAGGGTATATAAAATTCGGCACAGCCGAATATAGCTCTCTTACTTGTTTTAAATAAGCTCTTTTTTTTGCTTTGAGAAATTTACACTTTTTTGTAAAGTTAAACAGGATATTTTGTAGATTGACAATTTTTGTGATTTTATTTTACGCTAATGTTTGTGAAATTCCAATTGTTTTTAAAAAAAAGTGTGTACGACTTAAAACTGCGAAATTTTTTCAAAGGATTACCTTTTATTTTGAAACATTTGTACAATAGAAATGTATTTAAAGTATTGGCCATTGTTAGCTATGACATTTTCTCATCTTTCTTGCAACATATAAATTTGGAGCCAAAAGAACTGCTCATCTTTTGAGGCCAAGAACGAATCAAGCCAATAACGGATCACAGAAAGAGCGTTCTGCATCGATCGAAACAAAAAGTAGTCAGATGAGGCAAGGTCTGGTATAGAATGCGGATGAGACAAAACTTCCCAACCACTTCATTCTAAATAGTTTTTAACAGGTATTGCAACATGTGGCCTAGCGTTGTCATGATGGAAAATTACAGTGTTTTATCTGGCTATACATACATTCTTGGCATTTTTCGGTTAATTCTCGCTTCAAACGAATTAGTTGTGTTCGGTACAGACTCCCTGTGATGGTCTGGTCAGATTTCAGCTGCTCATAATAGATAGAACCCGTTTTGGTCTCACCAAATACAGAGCATTACTTTAGCGCCATGGATATTTGGCATTGGTGTCGATTCGGCTGGTTAATCGGATTTCAAATTCGGTTTTGAAGATCTCTCGGCATCAATTCGTATGGTAACCAATTTCTCTGCTTTTGGATGAATCTGCTGCAAACATTTTGAAATGGCTGTTTGAGTAGCTCCCAATGATTTTGCAAGCTTTTGTTGAGTTTGGCAACAATCTTCATGGAATAATGTCTCCAGTTCTTGGTCAGTCATTGTCTTCACCATTTCTGAACAGCACCAACCTTCTAGCACGATGAAATCGATGAAGCACAATCACCATAAGCTTCGGTGAGCAATAGGCGCACAGTGGCTCATTATCGTTTTTCATCGGCCAAAACTCTGTAACTTTTGAACCGATAGAGATATTTTAGAATTTTTTTTTGATGGACAGAAATCTTCTTAAATTTTTCTACAGTTTTAATTTCATTAAAATCGGTTTAGCAGTTGTTGAGAAATTTAATAGCATTAGTATGAAAATTCGGATTTTTTTTATTTTTTGCATCTGCTTTACTTATAAAAAAGTTGTAAGCAGATAAAAAACAAGCGAGGAAGTATGTTCGGCAAAGTTCGACCATATAATACCCTACACTATAACTTATTTTCGTGAATTATTTTCGGAAGAGGGCATTATATGGGAGCTATGACTAATTATGGACCTATCGCCATGAAATTAGGTCGTGTAATTTATGTCTATATGGAAGTTATTTTTTATTGAATTTTGTGTTTATACCAACATTTTTAAGAGATTTATGCTCGTTAAAGAGATTTTCGGAAGAGGGCATTATATGGAAACTATGACTAATTATGGACCGATCTATGATATCTATGATTATTCCGAATATCCTTAATAATACACTAAAATAAATAACAAGATTTAAACATTAAAAGACATATAATTTTACTGAAATGTTTTTTTAATTATCTGTTTCATTTATTAATTACTCATATACTTAAACATATTTTCTCTCCTTTACAGCTGGGTTCCCACTCTCAATGCCAATGAAGTAGCTGATCGTGTCATTAGTGCCATTCAAAAGAATCAAAAGATTGCCATTATTCCTGGTTACATTAAACTACTACTCTCCTTCAAATGGTAATTATATTAAAATTGTAAAACAAATCACAATTTACTTATAAATTATCTCTCTTTCCCTACTTAAAGGACCTTCCCCTGGGGCTGTATTGCTGGTCTCCTCAGACGTCTAGTGCCCGATGCTTCACCACATGGTTTAGCTCAGAAATCTCTGCTGAACTTTTACAAGAAATCTTCATTCTCTAAAGCTTCTCCTGGTCCTACTACACATACACCCCTTATAACAGACATTGGCACAAAATCGTTTAAGGAACCCTTAACCAAGGCGGGTTCATTGCTCATACAGCGTTCTCCTTCACTGGGCGAGCGTGTATTATAAATTAAATTGTATTGTACATAAAATACATACATAAGTACTTAGTAGTTTAGTCATTTGTAATACATACATATTTACTTTTATTTGTTTTTCTAGGTATTTAAGTACATACTTATATTTTAGGCTAGGAACACACCTAAGAGGTCTAGTTAATTAAGTTTTTTTTTCTATATTTTTTTTACGTGCTTTTAATTTATTAAATTGGCATATTTTTAATTAATTTTTATATGATTTGTTCTGAAATTTCTTTAAAATAGTTTAATTTTAGTTATTTTAGTTGTAGTTAGACAAAATTTATAAAGAAAATGTGTTTAAAGTTGGGAAGGAAGTATGAATATTAATTTTAAAGCAAAAATCGAATCATGTTTTAATAAAATTTTTTACATCTTTGCATTTTGTTAAACCAAATTATTGAAAGATCAAACCATTTTTCATTTCATTATAAAATTGCCCGACTTTGTGAAATTAAATATACTAAAACTGTGATCTTTTCCATTTTTCCCTACTTAACCACTTGAATTTTCATTTATTCTGTTATCTGTAGTTACTTCCTTCCTATATTTGTCTTTACACATTTCCTTGTATAATTTACAAATAAGTTTTGTTAGTGATATTAAAATAAAACATATACAAATAATTTTAATGAGTTAAAAAATCAGGGTTTTTTATAAACAAACAAAAAATTATGTTATATTACGTTTGTATGTATATTCTTTGGGTGTAAGTTGATATTAATATATCAAACATAATATTAGATATTAAATGGGCTATATAGTATAAACAAACCTTATACATCCTTAAACCAAAATCCTTTACCTCAAATCCTTTTATACCCAATCCTCATCCTCATTCCCACATCCTTATCCTTTAATCCTTTTTCCTATTGTTATTTACATTTTCCCTTAATCCTCATGCCATATATCCCTTACCATTTCCTCCCAAAACATTGCCTATTCCAAATCCTGAACCCAAATATCAACATTTACAAAATAAAAAAAAACATATTTAAAAACACTTAATACAAATATTTACTTAAATAATGTATTTTATATAAAGTCTTGTTTATTAAACAAATACTATAACAAATAAAAAAAAAACTTTATACAAAAAATTTAACTAAACAAATGTTTTATTTAATAACTAGTTGACCCCCGGCTTCGCCCGGTAGCATTTCAAGTTTCTCCAACCCACATACACCTGCATGTTCCTATTTATTTGCAAATAAAATATCTAAATTTGTTGCATACTTTAGGGAGCTTTTTTATTACAGTTCACTGGACTCAAAAAAACAAATTTCCGAGTTTTACCAGGAATTTAAAATTTTGTTTTCTTTACAAACCATCTTCTGAAAATTTCGAATCGAATAAAAAAAAATTAGCCAAATCGCTCCAGCCGTTCTCACGTGATGCCATTACATACATGAACCATTTCATTTTTATAGATATAGATGATAATAAGAACTAAATATGTAGTTAGTAGAATATCTAGTTAGTAGAATATCTAGAAAGTTTAAAATATTGTGCTGGTAGATATTTAACCATTTTAATTTTAAAGCTTGAACCATAGATAAATGCACACAGATCGAAAACTCTCCTACTCAGTTGTCAAAAACCTATGTATGAAAAAAATTACTCAAACAATTTACACATACGAGTGTATTCTTATATTCACATAGTTTGTTTACTAATACATTCCCAATAAGCATTTTTACAGGAATTCAAGTTGAATGCAAGTGTAATTCAAGCCTTGAATTATAGTCAAGCAATTAATTACAGTAAAAAGGAAACATAAATTCAAGCCATATGTTTTTTGTTTGAAATATATTTAATCTTCTATATAAATAAAAATCGAATGTTGTTCGCTGGTAATTGCATCAGTAGAGAATGGCTGGACCGATTTAGAAATTTTTTTTTTAAAGGAGCTCAATCTGTGATCACTCATATTTCTTAATAAAAATCGATTTCTATATAGAAACTCAAAATATCTAAATTCGCTAATAACTTGAACAATAAACGTTTAATCAAGAAAAGGAGCTCGATCTGTGATCACTCATATTTCTGACCAAAAATCGATTTTTTATATAAAAACTCAAAATATCGAAAATCATTAATAATTTGGCAAATAAGCGTTTAATCAAGAAAAGCAGCTCGATCTGTGATCACTCATATTTCTGACCAAATATCGATTTTTTGTATAAAAACTCAAAATATCTAAATTCGCTAATAACTTGGCCAATAAGCGTTTAATCAACAAAAGGAGCTCGATCTGTGATCACTCATATTTCTGACCAAAAATCGATTTTTTATAAAAAAACTCAAAATATTTAAATTCGCTAATAACTTGGACAATAATCGTTTAATCAAGAAAAGCAGCTCGATCTGTGATCACTCATATTTCTGACCAAAAACTCAAAATATCTAAATTCGGTAATAACTTGGCCAATAAGCGTTTAATCAAGAAAAGCAGCTCGATCTGTGATCACTCATATTTCTGACCAAAAACTCAAAATATCTAAATTCGCTAATAACTTGGCCAATAAGCATTTAATCAAGAAAAGCTGCTCGATCTGTGATCACTCATATTTCTTAGTAAAAATCGAATTTTTATATAAAAATTCAAAATATCTAAATTCGCTAATAACTTGGCCAATAAGCGTTTAATCAAGAAAAGCAGCTCGATCTGTGATCACTCATATTTCTGACCAAAAATCGATTTTTTATATAAAAACTCAAAATATCTAAATTCGCTAATAACTTGGACAATAATCGTTTAATCAAGAAAAGCAGCTCGATCTGTGATCACTCATATTTCTGACCAAAAACTCAAAATATCTAAATTCGCTAATAACATGGACAATAATCGTTTAATCAAGAAAAGCAGCTCGATCTGTGATCACTCATATTTCTGACCAAAAATCATTTTTTAAAAAAAAACTCAAAATATCTAAATTCGCTAATAACTTGGCCAATAAGCGTTTAATCAAGAAAAGCTGCTCGGTATGTAATCACTCATATTTCTGACCAAAAATCGATTTTTTATGTAAACACTCAAAATATCTAAATTCACTAATAACTTGGCCAATATCCGTTTTATCAAGAAAACGAGCTCGATCTGTGATCACTCATATTTCTGACCAAAAATCGATTTTTTTATAAAAACTCAAAATATCTAAATTCGCTAATAACTTTGCCAATAAGCGTTTAATCAAGAAAAGCAGCTCGATCTGTGATCACTCATACTTCTGACCAAAAATCATTTTTTAAAAAAAAACTCAAAATATCTAAATTCGCTAATAACTTGGCCAATAAGCGTTGAATAGAGAAAAGGAGCTCGACCAAAAATTAGCCTCATCGCTGAACACAATTTTGCGTGAATCGATGACTGATTTTCAAAGTAAATTTGTATAATTTGGTAGCGTTGTTAAAGCGTCAATCTATTCATGATGATATGCCAGAGTATACTGATCATAAATGACAAAAAGTGAGCGCAGTATGGCAGTTCTTTTGACAGTTAACCCTTTCACAAGTTCTATTGAGCTTAGAAAACACCCTTTACATAGCTCCCATATAAGGCCCACTTCCGAAAATTACTTTAGCGAGAAGAAAATGCAACACAATATCGGCCGCACAAGCCCAACTTTTAAAAACACTTTAACGAGCATACATCTCATAAAAATTTTGATATCTAAATAGAATTAAACACAAAGAAGTTTCATAAAGAACTAAATTGCGTGACCTATCTCATGGCGATCGTTTCATAATTGAAAATAGAAAATCACTCACGAAAATAAATTATTAAAATTTTAAAAGAAAAATAATTTTGCTTAATTACTGAGTGTAGGGTATTATATTATATTCAACCAATGATTTATCCTCATGTTTAATAGTGTTCACGGTATCTAAAGGCAATATTTTTTATATTGACTGAGGCCGTCTTTCTAAAGGATGTCCCAAAATGTATGCAGAATTTGAATTTACTGCCATCTGTGCAGTATAGAGTTGACAAATAATGAAAGTTTGGCGGCCACAGTTCAAGCTAAATCGTCCTAAAGGATGAAGAACGCTTTCATCATGATGGCTTTGTTAAACGTCTAAATTGATGCATTTAGTGTTCAGAGAACATACATCTGGATGACCAGTAGTTTCACCAATGCCACCATACAAGGAGCCCATCAAGAAAAATTGGCTGAAAGGAAAAAAGTACATATAGCTTTCTGCAATGCGTAGTATAATAAATATTGACTATACGAAGAAATATAATATGTATGTATATTGGAAGAAGCAATCAGTAAAAATAGGCTGACTTTCTTGAATCACAGTTCTCCGGGAGAATACTGGTCTATACTTATTTTTTAAACTTCAGACCGGTATTTCATTTAAAAAAATCTCGACCTATTTTATGTTGTGTCTTGAATCACCTTGTTTTATCTTGATCAATCTTGTTTAAAATAAATCTCTTCGAAATGTCTTACCTTAACTAAATAAAAAAAATTATAATTTATTGTCATTCTCTTTCTCTTACACTATTTATAAAAATGGATTGCTTTGTTTACGATTAATTTCTTTTGGCACTACATATCTGCCAATAGGATCTCTATAAATAGGACTCTCCATCAAATAACTGTTACGTTGATCCTCCTCAAAGCGGGCATATTCCCGAGCATCCTTAGCTCGGACACAAGCCCAAATGATAAGAATCAAGAGTAGTCCCAAAATAAAAGTGGCCAGGGAAACAAAACCCATAACAGCCACATAATTAACAGGTTCACAACTATTCAACTGTATGAGTAAATAGTTTTCGGATTGGCCCATGGTCTGGTAGGTGAAATAGTGATCACACTTAATGCCAAATTTATTTTCTACACGGGCCAAGCAACGAATGTCGGCATCTGAAATAAAGTTAAAGTTAAGCACTTATTTAGTTATATTTATAAGAATGTGTTAAGGAATCCCACCTATTTCCTCTGTTACAAAAGATGTGGTAAATCGTTCATTTTGTTGGGCACTTGAACATATTTCCGTTGTCTTCTCACATTTACCCATATCGGTTTTCTCTTCGATCAGGCATGTCACACAAGGCTCATAAAAGGAGCAAAGCTTATTTTCAGTTTCTGAGCCGATTTCACAAAATTTACCCACAAACGGTTCATCACACAAACACTCGCCGCACTCACAGTAACCTCGGCCCGAACAAATCTCTCCTGTCGGCCCGATACAGCCATCTGTACTCTCTTTACAGTTACAGCGATTGCCCGACCAACCATACTTGCAGATACATTGACCACACATACAATCGGCTCTCTCGGGATCACAATCGATATCGCATTCAGGACACTCACAGAATTTGCCATTAAAACCGGGGAAACAAAAACATGTGCCACACTCACATTCACCACGATTCGAGCAAATGGGTCCCAAATCCTCTGATTTTCCTAAATCGAATGGTTGTCGGCAAAGATTTTCAATGGCTTCGTTTGTGGTGGCATTGGTGCCTTCGGTGGGGCAAGTACAAAAGGTGCCAGTCCTTATAAAATAAATTTAAATTTAAGAAAATAATTTCAAAATGTAGTTAAGAAATTTTACCATCCAGCATCACATTGACACATGCCGCAGTGCAGAAATCCATTTTCATTGCACTGGAATCTAGCATATTCATCCTCGGGCTCTGCTTCTTCAACACAAGGACAAGGCTTTTGTATTTCCACCTCAATTTCCATTAATTCATTTAAGGCTGATTCTTCCACACGTATTTTATGGGTCTGGCATAAAAACATTAAATTAAACAAGCATAATTTATGTTTTATTTGTTCCTTTCTTAAAGACTTACATAAACTCCATTGTCGGGAAAATCGGTAAGAGTAACATTTATATAAAAGTCTACAGTCTTGCCCAATGCCACATCATTGCAATAGTTGCGCTTTCTTAAAGTTGGGAACTGGCCCCCACAATCGGTTTCATATTCCATTTTTATAAAATTGGGACTATTGTCGGTAAACTGGGTGCGTTTAATGAAACTCTCGTAACTAGAGAAGAAAGTAAAACAATTATACAATACAATTATTTTGTATGTTTACGACTATTTTTAACACTTGCCTTTTCTTAATCAATTCCAAAATATTAGATGAATCTGCTCTCAATATCTCCACATTGCTGATCTCCTTCATTAGATTACTTATATCTCTGTAAGTGGTAACCACTTCTTCTGTTACCGCAAATATTACACTTATCTTCCTTTTCAACAATTCCCTATAGATTTCCTCCAACGATGGATAATCATATTCCAAGGAACCCAAATATTCTCCTCCTGGACTCAAGTGGCATTGTTTATCATTACGCTTCGTTATGCCTGCCAATAGACCATCACCAGCAAAGTGCATGAAGCCATCAGTCACTAAAATTACTACCTTACGGGCCTCCTCTTTCCAACCAATCTCTCGCGGACACACCAACACTTGCATGAGCGCATCAAATCCACCTTCTAAATTATCCAAATTTCCGGTAACTTTACTGCTATTTACAGATGTAACAAACAGTTTTTCATCTTCGGTCAGCGATAAATGATGTTTATAGCCATAGGTGGGTTCACAGACTTGTCTTTCGGTGGCACAGGGATTATCTTTTAGATGTGGCATTATCATGGGCATTTCCGGTTTATCGGCAAAACTACCAAAACCCAAACGATAGTTGGAAGTTAATTTACTGAGTGTTGTGGCTAATTCAGAGCCCAGTTTGACCAGAGTCTCACGATCATCTCTCATGGTCCATGTGAGATCCATGAGTACGTAGAGATCTAGAGGGTTGTTGCGTGCCGGACGATATGAAAGTTTAATGCGTTCGGGATGGGCTAAAAGGGGGATGGAAGATTATAGTTTTTAATGTTTTATTAATTGAAAAAATATGACCTACAACTGAAGCTAAATTAGGTCCATACTAAGATTTTAAACAGAGACCAAATCTACTAATAAAGAACTATAATCGAAACTAGATTTTGACTAAATAATGTCATATGTTTGAACCAAAAATGTTGGATACTAAAACTAAATTGTGACTAAATTGCACAACATCATAAAGCTAAATTTGGACTAAATGATGAACTTTAAATGAAGCTGCATTACGACTACCAGACGAACTTCAACTGAAGTTAAATTTTGACTACATTAAAATCTTGAACCAAAACTAAATATAGATCTTCAACAGAAGCTATATTTATGCCACATGAAGACCTTCAGGTGATACGAAATTTTGACTATATGAAGAGCTAAGACTAAATCAAAATTAGGACATAATAATCTACGATTGAAGCTATAGAACTAGGATTAAAGGAATGTGATTAAATAAATATGATACGATTGACGCTAATTTGTGACGTTATAAAGACCTTCGATTGAAGGTATTGAACTAGAATAGAAGCCAAATTATGACTAAATAAGACTTATGACTGAAGCTTAATTTGACTATATAAATAGTACTATTGAAGCTAAACTGTGGCCTTGGAATGAAACTAATTTTGTACTATATAAAGATTCATGATTGATGCTGAAGTGCTAGGATTGATGATAAATTGTAACTAAATAAAGACCTACGATTGAAACTAAATTGTGATCACATGAAGATCTACGATTGAAGTTAAATTGTGACTACATAGAGTCCTACAATTTTAGCTAAATTCTGACTACCTACCATTGAATCAAAATTGCGACTACATGATTGAAGTTAAATCATGACCAACTAAAGACCTACGATTAATACTAATTTGTGACTACATAAAGTCGTATGATTGAAACTGAATTGTGACTACGTAAAGAGTTACGTTTTAAGTCCTAAAATTTTGTACGAGGTAGGTCTAATTGGTTAGGCTAGCATCCCTACTGTCATTTCGGACTATAGGGTAACGACTTTAGACTTCGGTTGGATCTGAATAGCTATTTGAAGGGGGTGCACAATGGAAACTGACACGGGAGCCGGAATTTATGTAGTAGATGAGGACATCAAAGTGTCATACAGACTCTCAAACGAATGCAGCGTCTTTCAGGAAGAGATCTTAGCAACCTGAGGGGTCTTTAGTGACAATGTGTGTAGATAGTCAGGCAGCATTGATGCCTTTAAAGTTCTTTGACTATATTAGTAGAAACTAGCAGGTTAAACCTCCTATATCCCACTATTATAGGTTTATCTTCGAAAGATTTCGGGAAACTACGAACCAATCCTGATGTAGTACGATGGATTGCAGGTTGACCAGGGGTATTTGGCCTAAGTTGGATGCAAAAGCAACCAGAATACTAATTGGGTTGAATACGAAATGTCTCAGGTCTTTAATAGCAGTGATTATCGTGAACTGTTCAATTGGAGCCTTCATTGGTAAATAGGATATAGGCGCACAGGACTTCTGTAGGTTGAGCGAGGATATTGCGGAACTAGAAATAAAGGAACACATTCCGTGTAACTGTCCTAGACTACAGATGAACTAGGGGATATAGCTAGATATGATTTAGGAAATCTATTCGGTTTTATCATGGGATTAGGCTGGCTATCTTTAGGTATCGGGACTCTGTGAATCCCAGTTTATATTTTTGTCCTGTACTTTTTTCTTTGGACTGGGGTTTTCACCTTATTTATCATTATGTCACTTGACTTCTTTCTTTTTCTCTCCAATTTCATTACTTATCTTCACATCAGGTTCACACCGGGTTATATTTCAAATGTTTCATTTCTATATCACAATGAATCATATGGGTTTCCGAGTGGAAGTGTACTTCAATAATACACACTCCTTCAAATATATCTATCTAAATAAGTTCAATATCTATTTAAGGCACTTTCGAACTTTGACCATTGATATCGGCCATATCGTTGAAGATACATCTGTCGAATTGGCTATGATTTATTTAGTTTGTTTTGCCAAATCCCCGTGGAAGGATATAGCGTTTAGCAACACGTGCAATTGATAAAATTATTTTATATAAAATGGGTGTTCTGCGCGTTCGGGCGCGCTTCGTCCTTTTTACAGTATGACCCATTTCTGGTTGAATGAGTACTTCTATAAACAAAATTGTCGAATTTTGGAACATACCAATCCAACAAGATCCAATAGCATCCAATGCATCCCGGAAAAATCACTGATTGGTGTGGATTATGGGCTGGCGGCGTAATCGGTCCATATTTCTTTGAGAACGACGTTCAAAAAGATAGGGCTACTTGCCAGACAGCTCATGCTATATTGAACATTCTGCACGAGCGATTTCAGGGCATGGTCATCTCATGTGGATATGAACTGGCCACCGAGTTGAACTGGTGCGATTTGACCCCGATATACTTTTTCTTGTCGCTGGTATACGCAAATAAGCCACAAACTAAAGTGGACTTTAAAGCCTACATAACTCATGCCACTGGTTAAATTCAGCCTTATTTAAGCTCCAGAGTCATGGAAAATTTGATATTTCGGATGAGCGCGTTAAACGGCGTTTCAAATTAATAAAAAAACAAGTAAGAGAGATATATTCGAATATTATATACCCTTCACCAAAATATACTTCAAAATACAAATTTTAAATATTTTTAGGTAACCATAATTTATTTTTTTTTTCCAAAGTTGTTTTTTCATTTTTTGGAATTGTTATTTTAAATTTTTTTATTTAATTTTTTAAATTTAAAATTTTTTTTTTTAAATTTTAAAATTTTTTTAAGTATTAAAAAAAAATTTTTGGTTTTTCAATTTCTTTTTTTTTTGATGAAAAAAAAAATTCGGGTTAAAAATATTTTTTTCTTATATACGTCGTTACTCCAGATATATGTAAAAAATAGGTCTAAAATCGAGGTTGTCCTGATTTTCTCCTCATATCTCAGCCATTTGTGGACCGATTTTGCTGAATTTAAATAGTGAACTTCTCGAAAGCATGTCTGACAGATTTATTGAAGATTTGGATCCCAAAGATATCTGGGGTCTTCAGAAAATTGATTTCAACGGACAGATGGACATGGCTTAATCGACTCCGCTATCTATAAGGATCCAGAATATATATACTTTATAGGGTCGGAAAATTATATTGTGGACATTACAAACGGAATGATAAACTTATACATACATACAGGGTATAAAAATCGACTTTGTTTCATTTATATTTAAAGATAGGAAGAGAGCGCTTAATGAAAGACATTTTAGAAACACGACCGATTTAAACAACTATTACGAAATTTATTCGGGAAGCAACAACAATCATTATTGAATTCGATAACCAGACAAAAATCGTGTTAAATTGCTTCACTATTTGCTCTCCGGATAGTTAACTATGAGCCATTTTAGCTTGCCCTGTATATAAATTGAATGGATAGGAATGAAAGATCCTGCTTAAGCTGATGATATTTGCCTGCTCGCACATTACTTTACCGAAATATCAGCAAATTTGGATCAGATACATTAGCTGGCATCGGGTGTTGGCCGTCGTATTAACTTCGACAAAACTAAGGTTACAAATAGTATGGAAGTCACCACAAATACATATAAAAACTAAGCTTCGCCTTTTCTCCTCAAATGTTCGCTCCACCCTATATGGATGTGAGTCCTGAAACTCTTGCAGTAGAGTTTCTGGACTCACCTCCATATAGACATACAATCCCCGCAAGTATTTATTAACCGCTTTTACGAAAAATATTACGAATATTTTGGCCGAACGTAGTTTCTAACGGAGAACTCTGGCAAAGAGCAGGCGAAACACCAATCCGCATAGAAATTGAAAATGGAGCTGGGTTGGCCATATTTTGAGAATACCTCATCAAAGATGGAACCCTCAAGGTAGCAGAAGAAGAGGTAGACCCGCTTACAATTTTAGAAGGCAACTGGAATCCGAAATTAGAGAAACAGGTAAAACTTTGGTTGAGATAATACTAATGGGCCAGATATCGATGGAAGAATTTCGTTACGGCCCTTTGTTCCAACTTGTAACCATAGGAATCAATATATATTCTGTACTCTTTTGGTAATATTCCAAGTTTAGTATTTATCGGACCAGTATACAGTGTGAGGTTTTGACATTCTAGCTTATCAAAATTCACAACTCGGTAATAAATAAAGGTAGTCACGGATTTTGGTACAAATAATATATGAGTAACTTCACAACTTCTGTAGAAAAATGGGCGGAATTGGACAACTGCCACGCCACTTCCCATATAAGATAAAATTATAAAAGTATAGTCGTGCAAGACCAACCTATGATACCCTAGACCGAGTGATTATAAACACTTTTCTTCTGATATGAAACTTATTTTTATTGAATGTTATTTTCTTATTTTCGAGAATGGTGCTTATATGGGAGCTATAACTAATTGTGGATCGATCGTCTAAACTACTGCAGTAGTTTAGAAATTTAATTTACAATTGGTTGCACTTTAAAATGAAGCGTAAAAATATCCATTACTCCCCATCCAAATGTTAGCTTTATATTTGTCTATAACTGTGACATCTGTCTATTATTTTTAATTATTTACACTAAATGTTTGCATCATGTAGTAGTTGAAGTGTGTAGTACTATGTATTTCCCCTAATTTGATAAGATCTCATCACCCGTAACGAGAGTAAAAGTGTTAACAATTAATGTCTTGAAAAATTTCAAAAGTAAACAATCAAACATCAAAATATTTATGAACGAATGATGACATACAAACCCCAAAAGGCATATGAATGTTAAACAGTAGTTAGTTGAACAACTACAAGAATATTTTACAAAATATTTGAGATAAGAACTGAAACCTATCGTATCATAGAAAAAAACGACTGAAGAAACTAAACAAAAGTAAATATGAGGGCATAGGGCGAATGGTTTTAGCTCTTACCAATTATGATCTATTGTAATTGGTGACGATTTCTATGAAAGGGATTAAATCTCATCCTAATAATATCAATTATAATTAATTGAATCATTTATTTCTAAAACCAGTCAAGTAACAAAAAATCAAAAATTGCGTTATTAGGTGATTACTGTTTTGTAAAGGTAAATTCATAGTTTAATGCAAACAAAAATTAAATACTGCCCCTATTATGTGAAGCAAAGCCGAGAAATCCGTGTTTAGTGCAGAAAAAAGTCAAGTCACAGCTTGACTTTTCTATTTTTTTTTCCATGAATGTCAAATGGTTCTCTTTACTTACAACTTTAGAAATTCTGTGTAGGGTACCAAAATAAAAACAAAGCAAAACTAAACAAATACAACAAAATAACAAACTATAACCAATAGATAACATTGGACCTTAGATATCTTATCTTTACCAATACGACGATTAAACTTATAGTAAATGTGAAATAGTTTTGTTATAATTAATTATTTAATAGTGGCCAAAATACTTACATTTAACTAATTTCAAATACACTCTCTGAGGCTGTACCTGCACTGCACGATTATTGGTCGAATCATAATCCTTAAGAGCAGCATTGGTTAGTGTCTGGAATTCCGGTTCATTTTCGTAAATGTGATCGGTATGACAGCCATGCTCCACTAATTGTGAATAATTAAGGCAACGATAACGAAATTCATAAAGCTAAGTGGATATAGATTTCTTTAAATTTTTAAAGATTTTTTAAAAAAAGTTTAATTTTTATTCACCTTATCCGTGCACCAAGCACATGATATATCTGCACTTAAACAACCCTTGCAAGTATCTTCATTAATACAGGGATTTTCTTTAATTATATAAAAGAACACACATTTTATTTATTAGCAACATTCATTATCAATAAATTTTTCGATTTTTTTTATAAAAATTTCATCACACACCTGCTTTTAAAACAAATATTTGAGCAAATATTGCTATTATTACAAAAAGTAGGTTGTAAATATTCCTCATTATTAAAATTTGTTTATTGTTTTATTTAAATATTGTATATTTTAATTATATCTTTATTTTAAACCTTTAATTTCATTATTTAACCATTATTTCTATATAATAATAACACTGTTTCGCTAACATACTTCCAACTCGTACTAAATTCTTGAATTTTTTGTTATTTTTTATTTTTTGCGTGAGTAAAAATTCTCTAACGTTTTTCTTATCAATGAAATATGAAAAAGTTGATAAACAAAATTATAACAATTTGCTTCACTTAACTTAGATTTTTTTTTATTTTTATATAGTGGGGTTTGGGGGGTTGGGGCTTAGCCAGGTGATGGCAATTGTTGACACAATTTTCAACGTCACTAAAATATTCATGAGTATTTTGTTTATTAGTCATTTGGATATATATTACGGGAATTGCATCAATAATTTCACTCAAATATTATCATTTGATGGTAGGAAATATTGTAAAATAAACATGGAAATAAGTTACACGATGCTACAGTGATTTTTTTTATTATTTAAAAACATTTAATATTCCAACTGGAAAAAATTATAGGACTTCAGTTTGTAGGCCTTCTAAAAGTCATACTTACTCATTCTAAAAAATCCGATACTCATTGCACATTGCCTGCTCTTAGAAGGTATTTCAAGAAGCCCTATGAATCCCCTTCTAATAACAAGTGATTAAATGAAAATAGTTCAAATCAAAAAAATAAAATACTCTGCATCTATTTGGGCACTGCTACACGTTCAATATATTGTTACGTTTTAACCTTTTCAAAACGCTGGTTTATTTCCTTTAAATAAACTGTAGTTTGAAAATTGTAACAACTCTTTATTTATTTAAAATGTACAACAACAGAATTAAATAGTCACTCAGTGTTTTTTAATACACGTTTATAAATTCGCAGAAATAAAGACACACTTTATAATGTACACGAATTCAATTGAAAAACACAGCACACTTTAAGGCACTCAGTTGATGTTTATTTGAATAGCGTCTCTGACACAAAGTACACAGAGGCGTCAAATTTGACAGTTCAAAAACACTAAAATTAGCTATTTTTGAAATTGTTTCGATAGAAAGAGAAAACAAATTTGCGGTTTAATACAGACAGTGCGTTAAAACAAACAACTATATAAATAAGCACAAAACCAAACCAGTTGAAATTGTTTCGAGCGAAAAAGACAAATATATTTTTTTTGCCGTGTCGCCTCTGTATACTTTGTGGTCTCTGATAAACTCACTCACGACTGCAACCTCTGCCACTATTTATAACACTGCCATCTGCACTCTAGATTGTTCTTTAACTGTCAAAATTCGAATATTCTAGATCTTACTAATACATACGCCATCTGTGGTGTACTTTCTACAATGTTCTTTAACTGAATATTCGAATACTGCGTTGACAACTTATGATCAAATCAACTGAAAGCTTTTATTTAATAATGCCCACAGATATGTTACAGTTTGCTATTACAGCACTGTTATTTTAAATCATCCCTTAAAATCGTTGTATTTGAATTCAAGTACAATTTCGTAACAATATATTGACCGCGATCCAGTATCGCGATATTTATTGAACGTGTAGCATGCAGTATTGACGGATCGCGATCCAAATCGCTGAATAACCTAATGTTAGAAGGCTGAGAGAAGGCCTACTTCTGATGGGCTGCTGGTAGCCAACAAGAAATTTATTGTTGTAAATTTGTAAAGAGAATTAATCAAAGGGCACATATATTGTGATATTTGGATCGCGATCCATTGTAATGGAACAGCAGCCCATCATAAGTAGGCCTTCTCTCAGCCTTCTAACAGCAGCGAGTATGTAAGGCCTTGGATTGCAATGACACGCCGCGCGTCGCACAGAGGGATCGAGTTTTCGCATAAAATTTGTCCTATCCAAGCAAAAGTCTAGAAATTTGGCACATATGCACATTTTCTGAAACAATAAGAGCACGCATGCTAAGTTTTATTAAAATCGGTCACGCCCACCGCATACCGCCTATACAATTCAAATTGATTTTATCGCATAAAATTCTTCCTATCCAAGCAAAAGTCTAGAAATTTGACACATATGTTTGCTGAAACAAAAGAAGAACGCATGCCGAGTTTCAGTCGGTCACGCCCTCGGTCCATGAAACCCATACAAACTTAAGAATTTTTTTATATTTCGCTTATCATTCGACAAAAAATTTTAAGTTTTCATCCTGTTCCGAAAACTTCCGAGAATTATTTTTTTTTAATCGAAAGAAGATTCTTTCACCTTTCTTTTTATTAAAACATTAGCTTGGGGAAATGGGGCTACATTATTTTTTCTCCATGGAAAATCAAAAATAAAATCATTTTTGCAGTTGTATAGATTTGGGCATATCTTCTTATCTCTTTAATTTTGACAACAATCTTCATGGAGTAATGTAATTTTTAACTTAAAAGAAGTACAGCAAAATTTCCCGCATGGAACAAAATTCGACATTTTCGAACAAAATTTGGCATAATATTTCTTTTAAAATACCAGTGAGATACAGGGTGTCAGAGTCGACTACCTCTGGTTTGCAAAACTTTGTACAGCTCGTACCTTGTACAAATATGTAGAGATGTGAATGAATTTTATTTATCTAATTTATCTGTTATACTTTAAAAGATATCTTAGCTATCTGTAAAGCCACGGACTGGATGGGATGTGCAGTGAAAATTTATGTAGATAGTCAGACTGCAGTCAGGGCTTTGAAATGTTATACAGTACATTTTATGGTCTGTAAAAGTGCTCTAGAAGCGTTACTACAGCCTCTGACAGAAATGGCTAGGGGATAGATTCCACGATAAACTAGGGCATAAAGCTAGATATGATTTAGGAAATCTTTTACGCTTTATCAGGGATACTAACTCAATTCTTATATATTACTTGATCTAAAAATTTGTTTGTAGATCTTCTCAAGGACTATTTTAAATTTCGGATTATTCGGATATTAAATGGAAATTTGGCGATTTTTTAATGAAATGTGAGACACAAGGTGGAGTATAATTATGCTAATTAAGCGTAAAGAGCTTCGCCTTCAACTTTGGTATCTTTGGAGACCCCACTGAAATTTTTCGGCAAACATTTTTCTCGTGAAAAGTGTCAAATTGATCCCTAAAGAAAGGAGCTAGAGGGTTAAGATCTCTCAAACATTAACTTCAAAATTGTTTTCATTTAGTATAATACTCCCTTCGTTAAAAAAATTAAAGCTTTGAACCACTGTAAAAAAAACTCATACCAGCTGGACTATAAGTTCATTCTACAAAAATGATCTACTAAACTATGCCTTTTCAAAGTTGTAAAGTCTGTTCCAAAAATGCTGTTGGACAGTGTAATTTAACGTCAATAATTTGGAAATTACTTCAACTCGATTTAGTAATATATCAAAATTAAGATTTGAAATTTGTTTCTCAAAGTAAGAGTGTAAAATGATGTATTCAAGTAAGGTAATGGTATTTTCAATTATTATTTTATTGCATTAGCAATGCTTGAAAATAAACTTATTAAATACAAACATTCGTACCATAAAATAAAAAACTTTAATTATGATATTTGTTTGTAATGATTAAATAATACATACATATTTTTCATTACGGCTTTATTATTATTGCATTTAATTTTTAAATTAAACTGAAAATATATGCATTATTTATATTTTAAAAAGCTCCATCTATTGCAAAACTCCCTTAATTATGTCTCCTTTTTAACTGGCAATGCTGTCTCTTACCCACACACATAGTTGCTTATCAAAAGTAGTAACTTCATTGGCTACTATCTTGAGACAACTGGAATTTTTTCTGACACAAGCGAATTGCAAACAACAACGAGTACAACAACAACATGAACAAAACCAACTAAACAGCAAAGCGAAGAATAAACAAAACAAAGCAGAACAAGGAAAAATTTCATTTAATAAGAAAAAACTACTTCAGTTGGAAAACGACGGCGGCGTAGCGCGTAAAATTTATCGAACGTGAGCGGATGAAAATTGTAAAGGATTTTCTTATTAAGAAAAAAATGCAGTTTTATTAAACAAATTTTCATTAATAACAAAAAGTGCTGGCAAATAAATGTCTAACAAATTATATTAAACAAAAGTTTATAAAAATCAAAGGAAAATTGTGTAAATTTCAAACTTTGTGTGTAACAGAAAGAAACTACATTCATTCGCCTTAAAGTTTGTAAAAGAATTTAATGAAAGCCAGCAAAGAAAATCTTATTGGCTAAAATACTGAAGTGAAGTATAAAATAAGAAATTAATACAAAAATACTTAATTCTGTGGGAATTTTTCAAGAATTTTTTTTTGCTAAAATAGTTGCAAAGATTTTTTAGTCTGTGTGTGCATTTGTTTTTGTTACTTGTGCTTTAATGTCTCTTTGATTAATAGTAAAAAGAAAAAAAAAACAGGAAAATTTACCTTTAACTATTAATGTTTCATGTGTTTGTTTGTGCATAAAGTGTGTGATTTTTGTGTTGTTATTGTAATAGCGCAAGTAAAAAAGAAGTTGTTGTAGTCACAAAAATAAAGCAGCGACGTTGACGTTAACGTGAAAGAGCTCTGCTCCAAATTGATTATATACAAAAATAACAACTACAATCTCTTTAACTTAATACAAGCAGAACAAAAAGAAAAACAACAAGAGGAGAGGTTTTAGTTAACCTGGCATTTTTCCTTTTTGCTATTGTTTTTGTTGTTTTTTCATCTTCCTTTTTTGTGTGAGAAAATGTGTGCGTGTGTAAAGTAAAACTCGAAAAAAAATAAAATAAAAACGAAAGAAATACTTGTGTCGTCCGTCGTCGCCGTTGTCGTCGTGATTATTTGTTGTAAATATTAATAAAAAAAACGAAATTAATAGAGTTCTTGAATTATAAATAAAGTATCGGTATAACTATTAATTAAAACATTTGCAAATTTGCTTAAAATATTAATAAAACAGATTTAATCGTATTCGTTTATAATTGTGTGTTTATTTATTACAATCTCCCCAAAAATCAAATTTGCTACAAAGAGAGAGAGAGCAAAATAGCAAGTGCAGAAAAAATTGTTTAAATATACCAACAAATACCAAAATTGTTATTGTATCAAGTGCAGTGTAATTAAAGTAAGTGTCAACAAAATTTAATTTTTTTGCTAATAATTTCTAAATTTTTTAATAAATAAAAAAGTTCTTAGTTTATTTTCTTTAAAATTGTTTTAAATTGCTTAAAAAAGCTCGTGTTTTATAAAAATTCCTTATCTAGTTTTTGGTCCTTAGTAAATTTCGTTTAAAACAAGTTACAAATCTCTAGTGCAAAAAAATTTCATAGTAAACTAAAAATTGTCTGCTGCTTCTTAAAACAAATGTTGTTTTTTTGTCTTCTGCTCGACGCCGCTGCTGCTGCTTTTGCTTAAACTTCGTTTCCAGCTTCATTACAGCGTTTTTTTATACCTATTTTGTTCTGCAGTTTCAATTTGATTTTTTCTTTATTATTGTTATTTTCTGGATTATATTTTTTATTGTTCGCGTCTCTTCTCCTACATTTTTTGTAAGCTGTGATGCTGCTTTTAAAAAGCTGAAGGTGTAATTGAAAAAGAATCGCAAAAACAAGAATAAGGTAAGTAAACAAACTAAATAAAAATAATTTATTTAAGTGTTTTTGCAATTGTTTTTATTGCTCTTAGATTTATAAACATTTTAAGGCAATTTTTGGCAAAGCAGAGCAATTGTTTATGTTTATTTTGCTTTGCCTGCTTTTCTGTGGAAGTAGAGAAATGTCATTTGATTTTAATTAAATTAAATGGAAAGTAGATGTCAGAGTTGGGTAATTGAAAAGAAATTGGTATTTTTATTATTTTGTACTAAATTATAGTAATTAATTGTTATTATTCATGCCTAGGTATATAGTGCATAATTTATAATAAATATCTCATTACTAAAAAACCTTAAAATCTAACTAGAATTTTTACCCATTAATAGATTCATTAAAGACCTATAATTTTATCAATTAAAATACATTTTTATGTACAGAGATCCTCAAAAGTGAGTAATCTCCACAAATTATTTGATTTTTTTTTTTAAGATAATGAAAATTCTAACATGTATCCATCGATTATAATATCAAAAGTTTCGGTTTATTGCAGATAGGGCTGAATAATAGATTCAGTTCTAAAAAAAAAGATTTAAGCCTGGCTACCTAAAATGATCTTTATGATCTTAAAAAAATCAAAAAAATTCACTGGTGTTTACTCACTTTTGATGTCTCTAAAATAATCTTATTAAAACATTTTGAAAAGTTTTCTATGACATTTCGATAATAATGGGATTTTAAATATTTTACTTACACTTAATTAGTTGCATTAATAAATAACAAGCTAAAATAAATACACAGAAAAATGAAATTCATAATTGGAATGAATTTTGTAATAAATTAAATAATTATTAATTGAACTTGACTTTTTTTCCCAAACTTTTTCATTCAGAATAAGAACATGTTCATAAATATTATAAAATTGTTGATGACGAAAATATTTGCTTTTTTTTGCATAAATTTTATAATATTTTATAATAAATTGCATTATCTAATGAATTAATTTAAAACTATTATCTTAATAGCCATATATTGGCCAATATTTTAAAATGAATCTACAATATCTGAAACTTAAAAATATCATTAAACATCCATAAACATTAAGCATACCTATCATGCCCTTAAAAAATTTAATCAATTTCGCGCATATTTGATAATTTTGTAGCTGAAAATCATAAAAATAAATAAAAAATTTTCAAAAGAAAATTTCAAACCATGATGTAATAAGTAAGATGAGATCGTTTCGACAACAAACACAATACTACTTGCTGACATGTGCATAGGTTTTGTTAAAATTGAATTTGTCAAATAAAAAATTAACAAATTTTATTTTGGCATCTTTTAGATTTTTTTAATGGGATGTTTATTTTATATTTTGTATATTTTATTTATTATTTTATTAACGTTGATTTTAGCAAAATTTTTTCTTTAAAATGTTGTTTTTCAGAATTAAAGAGATTTTAATTTTTGTTAAAATTTTTAAATTTATTATTTTTTATGTCAACACACAATGTAAATAATCTTTGACAAAACCGTTACCAATGTAAACACAAAGTTTTTGTTATTTCTGCATATTATCTAAAAAACGGCCGTTAAATTTAAATTATATTTGAAAAAGAACAACGTTTCAATTGTGCTTTATACAAATTTCATTATATGAAATCATTTTATGCAAATTTTCATTCATGTTTTTTTTGATTTAAAAATTTTTTCTTTGAAAATAAAATTTATTAATTTTTCAAAATAAATTCAGTTTGACAAAACCCAAGCACTTTCAGAATAAATAAATAAAATCAGCTGTGTTGTTGATTTCACATTACTTAGTGCATCCTGTGATCCTTAAATTAAACATAAAATATGAAAAAACCAAGTTGGGTTTTGTTGAAAATATTTAATTATTTTAGTACGCACTTTTTTCATGTCACTCATTTTAATCAGATTAATAACAAATGAACATAATTGACATACTTTTCAAAGGCAACTTGACTAAAAAAAAAATCAAATAATAGGTACTTGGGTTAGAAGTTCTAAGTTTCCTATTCAAATGCTAGTTAACAAAAATGCTGCCACTCTCGTTCATAAAAGTATCTAATGCATGTATGTACATATTTTATTTTAGAAAAAAATCTATCTTGAAAGATTTTCTTCAAACCTAAAAAGTGCTGAATATTTATATGTATATTTAAATAACGCAACAAAAATGTATTTTTTAAACCTAGTTAGTGTTGAAAACTAACAAGTTTAATTTAAGCGCTCCTACTATTTTTTAATTAACATTTAATTTAGAAATACGCCCTTTTAATGTTTAATTAGTAGAAAATTTATTATATTAAATTCAAATTAATATTCACAAGCAAAGTCTTGTAAATATCTAACTTAACAAATCTTCTTAAATGATCTAATAAAAATTGATTATTATAAATTCCATTTTTGGAAATAATACAACACAATGCTATATTTAGTTAAATAGTATAATAGTAGTATATTTTATAACTCAACATAAAATTAATTAAGTCTTTTCCATTTATTGATTAATTTTATAGTTTCCATTCGTTTAAATTTTATAGACTATACTTTATGAAATCTAACTTTGATCTTGTTTTATTGCTATTAACGAATTGATTTCGAAAAGAAAACCATGGATTTTTAAACTGTTTAAATTTATTTATGAAATCAAATACTTTTTCATGGCTTAATGAAAATACTAGAGTCATATAAAATGTGTTAATTTAACCTTTTACTTTCACTTAGATTTTATTAGCGGGAATAAAACTGTATTATGGAAATAGTAATTGTTTTCGGGACAGAAAATCAAGAGACCAAGGGATTTGTCAATAGATTTGATACAGCAATATCAGTTGATCTTGATAGAATTTAAAACAAGCAAACGAAGCTGCAAGGGTTTTCTACAGTGAGCAACATGATAAGAGTGTGCTCACTGTAAGGAGTGAGATCGAAAAAGTCCTAACATACATACATTTTAATAAAAATGAAACCACTAAACTTACAGTTTTGTGTTTTTTTATTTGATTAAGGTATTTATAGAGATTTCTGTCACTTTGTTCGAACTGGTACTCCGTTTAAAATCTACCACACTTTTGGACACCTTTTTTGTGCTCTTAAAATCTCTTCACTGGCCTTAGCTCCAGGCAGTTTGGAGGATTTACCTCTCTTGGTACAAATACTACATTATTGTTCTTGCACCACTCAAGACCTTGCTTAGCCTAGCGATAGGATGTCAAATCAGGCCAAAAATAAGTGGACACATTAAGAAATCGTTTGTGAACATTCCATGATTTTCGGTATTTATAGATCCCTTTGTAACAAATGTTTGGCTTCTTTTTCCGCAACTGCATATTGCTTGCCATATCAGGAACTTTTTGGGATTTTTTATTTGCTTTTGGGTCCTAAACTTATCTACAATATTCCCTCGAGCATCAGCAACATAAAAGTATTGACTCGGAAGCTGCGAAAAACTTTACAGAACGTACGTTTCGTCATCCATTATGCTGCAGGTATATATTTTTTTTATAAAACTTGACTTCAATTTCCGTGCTTTGTCTTTGGCCTCTAAATATTTGGCAGCGTTCCCGCCAGGATCCTTTTGAGCCTTGTATGTTTTTAAACCTGCATTGACTTTAACTTTTCGTACCAAATAGTCCGACTACAGAGCTAACCGGACTGGTTTCCTATCGGATGTGTGTTGGGAGCTCTTATGAAAAAGCTTTCTATTTATTGGCTTTAGTGGACCAATCCTTCTACCTGAATCATGTTTTCTATCAACGCACACGTTCTCCCTATACTGTTTAATAATATTGGAATCAGTTTGATGGCCAACTTTTTGCAGGACCAAGTTGGGTTTTGTTGAAAATATTTAATAATTTTAATACGAACTTTTTTCTCGTCACTCATTTTAATCAGATTAACAACAAATGAACATAATTGACATTAAACATTATAACTGGCATACTTTTCAAAGGTAAAAAATATACCCTTCACCAAATTATAATTCAAAATAAAAATTTGAAATAAAATTTTTTTTTCCGAAGTTTTTTTTTAATTTTTTGGAAAAAAAATATTTTTCGAATTGTTTTTTTAAAATTTTTAATTTTTTTTGGTTTTTCAACAGACAGACGGACATGGTTTAATCGACTCCGCTATCTATAAGAATCCAGAATATATATATTCTTTATAGGGTCGGAAAATTATATTGTGGAAATTACAAACAGAATAACAAACTTATATATACCCTTCTCACGAAGGTGAAGGGTATAGAAATCAAATAATACTGGGGTTAAAAGTTTTAAGGCAAAACGTATGTTAAGGTTTTTTTAATTTCACTCCTTAGTTTGGTTCTGGCAGGTGTTGTAGCCTAGTAGAGACAATCAGACAAATGTCTGGGTAGCATGCGATCGAATATGTACATTGACGATATTTCCAGTGTCTTGTGGAAATGATGGGTAGGACTATAAATATATATAGCTGATATTACGTTCTATGACGAACGCGACACCTTCACAGCGACACCTTACCTCAGGTTGTTGCGGAGCGAAGATTCAATTGAAAATGGCTTTGGATAGTCTTATATAGTGGATAGTCGAGGATAACCTTGAAACAAAAGCTATCAATAATAAGTTCAGATTAAAAGACAGAACACTGTCATCCTATCATCTTTTTCAAACATTTCATTCTGAAGTAATACCTATGGTATTGATTTTTCTATAACTATTATTGCAAATTTAACAATTATTAAATAAAAAATTATTTAATTCATTAAAACAAATTTGCATTAATTATTTCTACATTCACATAAAATTTAATTTATCTACATACACGACAACAAATCGAGTTACAAACACTCTACAAAATTTAACTAGTTTTACTCTTGACAATTATAAATACTAAAATACATATAAACACAAAAAACATGTTTTAATTACTTTTAAATTGTTTATAATTTTAATAAAATTAGTTGACAATTCATATTGTTGTGTTTCTGAACGTTTCTTTTTTTTTTCTTTTTTTCTCAGCACGATTTTTTTAACTCTTTTTTTATGAGATTTTTTTTTGTTGTTTTGTTTATGATTTTATTAAATAAAAACTAAATACAAAGAGAATAATGTAAATAAATGAATGAAAAAAAAAACTTTTATTATCATTTTCAAACATCACAAACAACAATAATTTAATTTAACCAACAAAAAAAAAAAATAGTATTGTTTTGTGGAGCAGTTTTTTTTGTGTAAAAATTTTTTAGATGAAAAAATCCAGTGTTTAATATAATAAATAAATCTGAAATAAAAACAATTTTGAGTGTGTATTTAATGACAATATACATAAACAATAGCAGAGAAAATAATATGTAATAAAAATTTGAATATTTTTTTATTTAAACTTTTTTAAATTAGCTAAATAATGAAATATGTACGATTAAAGGGATTTTAATAATACAAGGGTTTTTTTAAAAGGAAAATTAGCAATTAGAAAACATGTAAGAGTGTTGTATACAGCTAAGCCGAATATTGTATACCCACCATCAATATGCGACAATCAAATATTTTTCTGATATGGGGGTTATGTGGGAAGATCACTTATGGACTGATCCTCACCAAAGTTGTTAGAAATATTAAGCAAGATTCACTATATTAATGTTTACATATTATTTATTAGAAGACAATAATGTATGTTCAAGTCATTTTCTGAGGGGGACCTTGTATGGGGTCCAGGGATAAATATTGTCCGATTTTCGCCATACTTTACAGTATAACTTGCGAGTACTTATAACTCATTTGTGCATAATTTTATCAGTCTTGCCGCATAATCAATAAATTTATGATTGGTCAAACTGTATTCCGGGGGGCCACTTGTATGTGGGCTAGGAGAAATCATGAACCGATAATACAATAGTTTAGCTTAACAGCCGAATTATAAAAAAATCTCCGAGAGTTTTTTCCCATTTTTCCTATTCAAATTCAATGTTCAAAATGAGAAAAAGGAAAAAACTCCCGGGAAATTTTTTTCATAATTGGACTGTACATAAATATTCCAATTGGGGGAACAGTAAAAAAGTAAATTTCCAATTGGAATCCAACTATAATCATATACAATTTCCTTAAATTAAAGGGAAATCGTTTAATTTCTAGTTAAATAATTCTTATTGTTCATACAAAATCTTTAAAAATCTAGCCAGAAACTATTCTCTCTCTCTTTTTCAGCTAACCTTTTTTTATTTGTGCCTTTTTTAAAGAGAACACAACACAATCTGTCTTATTCGACTAAATCAAATATAAATTATATTAAAATTACATTTAAACTTTAAATAATAAATTACTTCGCCTACTTCCATACACTACAACAAAAAAAAAGTAAAAGTTCTTATTGTCGTCGTTGTTGCTGCTTGTAGTTGTAGCTGTTGATGTCGTTGCTGTTGCATTTTCTATTGCTATTAATGTTGTAGTAAGTTGTTGTTGCTGATGTTTTGTAGATTTCCAAAAAGGCTGAAATGTTGGATTGTCGTAATATTTAACTGTATGTGGAAAGCGAGGGTTATCTGAGAAGTATGTAATTATTTTCATTAGTTTAAGTACATCACAGCTTCTACAGAAGTTATTATATGGAGTGTTTAGACTCCTAGCATGTGTACAAATTAAGCAGTGCCCTGTAAGCATAATTTGTAGCCGAGGCCGTTATAGCCCCGTAAGGGATATTGTCCTATTGTATCCACAATTATAAAATTCGATTACTAAGGTAGAATCATTCGATTGGCAACAAATTCGGTTGCTATCACGAATCTGTTTTCTCTGTGTAGCCATCTCGTTAAGATATAGCCCGCATTTATGTACCAATCTGGATATCGAATAGATACCAGAGAGAGAGGGATTTAATAGCAGGTTTGCTGTCAGTACAAATTTGGATATTTACTCCAAATACCCTATAGTACGTCATACAGTATACCGCTCTTTTGATGGCTGAAATCTCAGCTTGAATTACACCCCTTCTGAAAACGGGGAATATAGAAGACCTCACCCATTCCAATCGCAGACCAGGAACGTTTTCTATAGATAACAAATGGGTCCCTAGATGAAATAGATACAGAGAAGCGAAAAGGGTAAGGGTGTGCAATAGTCAATGTTTGCAGGGATATTAGATATTCCCTCAGCCAGTGCAACATAACAAATAAAGCACGAGATGGAGTCCTAAAATCTGTCAACATAAAATCTCTTGAACTATACATGTAAGCGTACGCTTGTAGCTATTTCCAAGTACTACAAGGATAAAATCAGAATTAATAGGTTTGAGAAAGAACGGTTCTTTTGCTTATAGAGGTGGTTGGCGCTGAACCTTTCTTTGACATACCGCCGGGATACACTATGGAAAGAATTCGTTCTTGAGTTTTTAAGTATTTTGTGTGACATTGGTGTAATTTAACTGGGCACACGCATTCCAAACGATTTATTATTCTGTTCAATCGAAGATCGCAAAGGGTTCTATCGAAAGGGCGACTAGAGACTACCAATTGCTTACTCTAGCAGCGATAGAGTGTCAATGTGTATCTTTGAAGGTGTATTAAGTGCTTGGAAAAATAACAAAAAAACTCGTCGCCTTCACGAGTAAAAAAATATTCGTCAAACGAAAATTGTCCAAACATTTCGGCAGATTTCGGCAGAGCAATGATTTTGAAATTCGATACATACCAGTCCTGTAGATTACTCTACTAGGAGTATTAAAGACTACAATTTGCTTACAAAAATGTGCAAGCGCTGATGCTTTTTAAACAGCCCTTAAAATAGTATGGACCCGATGTTTGACAGATTTCAACGCTTAATCAAGTATTATCAAGAAATTAGGATGACAATGCGAGCTCACTCATTGTGACTATTAAAATTGTATTTTGAGCACCTAAAATATAGAATTGACTGGCCATGGCTCTGTGCAGAACAGTTTTGACAATGATGAAAATAATTTTTGATCCGAATCATGGATACATTACAATAACCCTATCTATTATGAGCTGCTGAAATCTGGCCAGACCATCACATGTAACCTGTGCCGAAAGCAACTGTTTCGTTTGAAGGGAGCATTTGCCGAAAAACGCCCAGAATATGCGGTCGGACATCAAACTGTAATATTCCAGCATATCAACGCTCGGATATATTATGCAATACCTGTTAAAAACTTTTTAGAATGAAGTGGTTGGGAAGTTTTTCCTCTCCCGCTTTATAGTCTAAAGTTTAGACTCTAAACCCATGGTAGGCGTTCATATTGTTCAGATTACGATGATTTTCGTCAAACAATCCGAATGTGAACAAAAGAGCGTAATAGAGCGTAAAAATACACACAATTCATTCAGTTTCTTGATGTTGTTGTGGATATTTAATTTTTTTACCCAAAAGAGCACACAAATTAAATGCATATTTTTGCCTACCAATGGTCTAAACCATGTCCGACTACTATTTGTTTCAATCGAAGTAGAACGCTCTCTCTGGGATACGCTTCACATTGGAATGGAGTATCCGAAATTGGCTTGATTCGTTCTCTGCCTCAAAAGATGAGCAGTAGTTTTGGCTCGGAATTCATGTTGCCAGAAAGATGGGAAAAGGTCACAATGTCCAATTTGTTGAATAACTTTATATTGTTTCAAATGTTTCAAAATAAAAGCTAAACATTTGGGAAAATTACTCATTTTTACACCCAATAAATATACGCAACGCTGAAGTAGACTCAACGGAATTTCAAAAAAACTATAAAACTTCTGTACTCAGTGTAACCACCAAGGTTGCAAATATAGCCATTTTCCGGCTAGATCTAGCGATTTTATTTTCATTTAGCCATAAAAAAATGGCTAGATTTAATCTAGCCGGAAGATCTATTATTGGTTTTATGAAAACAGGTTTCGAATAGTGTGTATTACCACTCTAAAGCAGGCTAAGTTTGGCTTGTCAGACTTGGAGATTTGTCCCTATATCGAGGGGATTTTTAAAGGTTTTTGGGCGGATCAAATTTCGTTGAAGACAGGGGATTCTCTTGGGGCTATTTTTAGAGGTTTCACGGATTTTTGCTGAATAGACTAGATGATAGTGTGCTGGACTATCAGTATGAGTGTTGCAGTTTGGATTCCAACCAATGGCTCTGGCAGTTTTCTGCAGACAAGCCAAAAGGCTTCGTAGAATACTTGAAAAAGTCTGGATAGTAAAAAATTCTTTCGGAACTAAATCCTTTTGCTACATCCCTCGCAAATGCACTGTTGTTTTGGCCAAAAATTCTTGAGTTTGGAAAAACACAACAGGAAAACACACTGAAATGTACAACAGAAATTAATGTTCATGCAAAATGTTGAACTGAAATGTTGCACACACGAATAAAAAAAAGCGCAAAATTTTCTATTGAGGGAATGAAAGTATTTTATACAATTTTTTTTCGCTGTTTTTCCAGCGTATTTTTGTTTATGGCCTTAAGTTTTTGTGCCATTTTTCAACAAAAAAAAAAACACCGAAAAAACAAGCAACAGAAATTGTTGTACTTACTTTTATTTTGTTTAAACTGCTCATAAAATTAGCTTAGTCATTTTACTACTACTGCTGAAAGAAAGAGAGAGAGTAGAGTGGTGGTGGCGGCTTTAGTTGATGGTTTGTATGCCTGGGTTTAAATGTGATTTTTGTTGCTGCAACAGCGTTGTGGTGTTAGTGGCAGTTTTTGTCGTAGATCTGTTTTTTTTCCTTCTCGGATTTGTTCTAGTTCTTTTTTTTAATTCTTCTGGTTTTGTTTTAAAGCGTGCTTAATACATTTGGCAAAACAAAAAAAAATACCAAAACAAGCAACAAAAAAAGATGAATCGTTTAAACTTTTAATTTTTCTGACTTTTTATGTTTTTGCGCTGTGTTGAGTTTTGAGACACTGTGGTACAGATTGTATGAGATGCATAGCAAAATTTTGTTTCATTGTTATATTAATTAATGTCCATTTTCAATACCAAACAAACCTTAACAACAGAGAGTATTTAAGGAAAATTTCCGGTAGATTGCTACTTTCACTTGGGCCATATCGTGTTTTCAACAGACAGACAGACGTACGGACATAGCTAGATCGTCTTATGAGGACCCAGATGTTTTACAAACGGAGTGACAAAATCAATTTTTTTTGATGTTGTATCAAAACGTTTAAAATTTACTTGAAATATATTATTTTTCTATGTAAAATCTCTGTCTTTTTTAAGGTAATGACTTCTTACATTTCTTCCTATTTCCCCACTGTTCTTCATAAGTGGGGGTACAAAATGTCAGTTAAATTAAAATTTAAAAAAAGTTTTTCTGTTTTTTTTGTACTTCTGTTAAATATACCAATTTTTTTTTAAACATTTTAATGAGTAAAACTAACCAAGTAGAAAGAGCAAAAAACTGAATATTTTTTGTATGTTATGGGTAATTAATGGTTCATTTAATAATTTGTGTTTTTCTTTTTTTTCGAAAAAAAAACAACTTTTTTCCTGAACATTTTTTATTTGAGGGTGTATAGTAGTGGTGGTCGCCGGAATTTGTTTTTTTATTTCTTCAACAAACTTTTTGTTAAGCAATTAATCAAAACCGACTTTTTCCATTGTTTAAACTGAAATAAAAAACCAACAACACATTTTTGTTCTCGTTTAGAAAAGTGTCTGTCAATGAGTTTTCACATGGCGTTGGAAACTTGTTAAAGAAATGAAATAACTAGGAAAACTTAAATATGAAAGAAAAAGGTTGAAACAAAAAAAAAAAAATCACAAAAATTAAATAGAATTTACATAACTAAAGCAAATGTTGTTTAAATTTATGGAAAAAGAAATGTAAGAACAAAGTTGGAGCGGAATAAGAGAAAAATGATTTGAAATTCAAGCAGGGCACACTCAATGTAAAATGTTGATTAAATTATTGATTTTTCTGGGATATAAAATAGATTAATAAGTAAATATTGGGCTCTAAAGAAAATTATTGAGCTTGAGAGATATTTGGCGAAACTAAAATGGAAACTAAAATGTTTGGTAACAAAATAATATTCAGTAGTGTTTTTTTTTCAATCTCAGACCACTAAAATTTAAATTTGTTATCATTTGCATATTAGCGTAGTTCTGTGGTGTAAATTGTCTATTGTCTAGATAATAGTGTTATACACAAAATTCACGATAGCAAAACTGTTATACACAAAATTTTCCATAGAAAAAACTCAAAGTTTTCCATATAAAACACAGAATTTCCAATAGTAAAAACTGATATACACAACATTTTCAATATAAAATACTGTTATATACAAAATCATCGATAGTAAAATAAATTTGTCCATAGAAAAAAACTGTTATACAGAACTTTTTCCATAGAAAAACTGTTATACAGGAATTTTGCATGGAAAAATTTGTTATACGCAAAATTTCCCATAGAAAAAAACTGTTATACAAAACATTTTCCATAGAAAAACTGTTATACACATAAACTTTAGTAGAGAATTCTGTTATACAAAAAATTTTCGATAGAAAAAACTGTTATACAGAACATTT
Source organism: Calliphora vicina (assembly GCF_958450345.1). Classification (NCBI taxonomy): domain Eukaryota; kingdom Metazoa; phylum Arthropoda; class Insecta; order Diptera; family Calliphoridae; genus Calliphora; species Calliphora vicina. Next base: position 43,972,705 of record NC_088781.1, on the reverse strand, counting down.
TCCGTAGAAAAAAACTGTTATACACAACATTTTTAATAGAGAATACTGTTATACATACAATTTTTAGATAGAAAAAAAACAGATATAAGCAAAATTTCCAATATTGAATACTGTTATACACAAAATTTCCAATACTCAAAATTTTTAGATACAAAAAACAGTTATACACAATATTTTCTTTGAAAAATTCATATATAGAATATTTCCATAAAAAGAGCTGTTATACAGGAATTTTCTATAAAAAAAGCTGTTATATACACAATTTTTAAATAGACAAAACTGTTATACACGAAATTCCACATAGAAAAACTGTTATAAATGTATTTTCGCCTATAGATAATATTGTTATACAAATAATAATCGATAGAAAAAAACTGTTATACAAAAAAATTTCATAGAAACAGTTTTACATGGAATTTTTTAAAGAAAAAACCCGTTATACCGAAAATTTTCAATAAAAAATACAGCTATACAAGTAATTTTTTTTAGTAGAAAGTACTGTTTTCGATAGAAAACATGTTACACACAAAATGTTCAATAGAAAATTCTGTTATACACACAATTTTAACCCTTTTTACTTTTATTATACCCTTCACCATGAGTGACAAGGGTCAGTATCTCAGTATCAGTATCTCCGAAATTCTTCCGGCTCGGTCGCTATTTAAAATCGAGAAAATCGGTCCACAAATGGCTGAGATATAAGGAAAAAAATATATTTCAAAGACCTTTGCAACGACGTATATAAGACCATAGTAAGTTGGACATACAATGGGTCAAAATCGGAAAAAAATATTTTTTAACCCGAATTTTTTTTTCATCTAAAATTTTTTTTTTGTTCTAAATTCTTTTTCCAAAAAAATTAATTAAAGAAATTTAAAAAAAAATTTTTGAAAAAAACTTTTTTAAAAAAAAAATAAAAAACAATTTGGAAAAAAAAAATTTTAAAAAAATTTTAAAACATTAAAAAGAAATTTTGATTTTGTTTAAATAAAAATATTTTTAAGTATAATTTGGTGAAGGGTATATAAGATTCGGCACAGCCGAATATAGCTCTCTTACTTGTTTTTCTATAAAGTGTCAAATATTTATTTGATTTTTATTTATTATATTTCCTATAGCTTTAATTTGATTCAGAATTTCTTTGGCTGTGACTTACCGTACTCCATTTGATTTTGTTGAAGGAGAATCGGAATTAGTATGAAGTAAAATTAAGTGGAACTGGAATGTAGACAATTGACAACAATATGCATTTAAGCGTTAAATATAAAATACTGTTATAAACAAAATTTTCGATAGAAGAACTGCAGTAAAAGTGTTATACCTAAAATTGTCCCTAGAAAAAACTGTTACACATACAATTTTGTACACAATACCTGTTAAAAACTATATTGAAAGAAGTGGTTGGGATGTTTTGCCGCGCATTATAGTCCACACCTTGCACCGTCCGACTATTATTTATTTCGATCGATGCTGAACGCTCTCTCTGGGATTCGCTTCACTACAGAGCAGAGTATCCGAAATTGGCTTGATACGTTCTTGGCCTCAAAAGATGAGCAGTTCTTTTGGCTTCCTGTTTCAAATGTTTCAAAATAAAAGCTAAACATTTTAAAAAATTCCTCATTTTTAATTCATACGTATTTTAAATTATTTGTTTACCAAAAATACTCTTTTAAGTTAGTACTGCATATAACGAACTTTTCGGTTTATGGATCAAGCCTGACTATTTATAAGTTCGTGAAATTGGAAAAATACTGTAGTATCAAAACACGATCGATCGCATCAATCTCTGGCTGTGAAAAAATTCTCTCGAAATGACTAAAGTGTTTGCTTACTCAGATTAACCAAATGTTTTAGAAAATCGAGCGATCTTGCCAGCCAATGAAAATCGCCAAAATGAGCTATACATATGAATATTTATATATTTTGCAAACCATTTTGCGTTACATTAAGTAATAATTTTTAGAACATAACATTAATATCTTGTATTTTTTCTTATCATTCCAGGTATGTGAAATTGTTCATCTAAATATGATTTATCCCTACAATATAGTAAGTAATACAATTCTGTTGTTTATTTTTAACGTATGAATTTAAAATGAAAAACTTTCCCAGAACTAACATAATAAATTTCGATCGATATCGTTTTCTGCGTCTTTAGGGTTCAGGAAAGTGAGTCTATTACCGTTATAGTCTCGTTCTCTCATCTTCCGATAGGGTGCTATATTGGGCAACATATTTGGTTAATTCACAAGGGGTCGTATCATGTCATAATGTCCTAATATTTCACAATGGTTTTTATAGCTTTTCAAGCAAAAAATGTCCTAAAATAATATTACTCTGTATGCTATGTTTATTGTGCTATCGTAACCAACCAGCAGAGACCTGCTCCGAATGCCTAAGAGTCGGATAAGCCGATCCGCCGAGTCGTGATATATTAGGACATTATGACAATATGACTGATAAGAGACATTGTGAATTGACCAATTGTAAAAACTTTCAGATTTAAGAAACTTTCCAGGCCTTAAAGAAAACACGATTGATACCTATTTTAAAAAAAAAACCTGAAAATTTAACTAGTGAGGCTTTGCAGCCTGAAAGCCTTATAGAAATCGTAAACTCAAGTAGTTGAAAATCTGGAGCGAGGATTACTATATATTAATCCTCGCTCCAGTCTTGTAAACGCAAAGAATTTTTATTATTGTTGAATGTCTTTATTTTCAATGGGAAAACTATTATTTAAGACAATTGTGATCATTAATGAGAATGCTTCTGTTGAAAATTGTGAGCTGGAACAAAAGAGCTTTGGCTGTGATGGAGCTTTTGTTTTTAAAACTTGTTAACTTAATCGACAGAGCTTATGTCTCAGAATATTTTGGTCTTTACCGAAATAGCGAGAAAGGTTTTGTTTTTTAATTTGTACATTGTTTTATTTTTCAAAGTCTTGAGCTACGACGAAAGATCTTTTGTTATAGAACCATAGAGACACATAGAGATGAGAAAACTGTGAGTTTTATAGACAAAGCCTTTCTATTAGGTTGTCCTTCTGGAAGAGATTTTTTTTTAAAAGTCTTGATGTTCAACTTGTGCGTTTTTTATTTAAAATATATAATGAAATGTATCATTCTTTATTGCCTGATTTTCCTAAAACTTATTCAACGTTCAGGACAATTTTAAAACGTTTCTATGTGTTAAAAAATATTTGAAAAACTCTTGTTCAACTTTCTTCATAAATTTTTGTGAGCGTAACATTCAAGGACTTTGTTCAAATGAAAATGTTTAAATATTGATTGATTTTCTTTTATTTTTCTTTATAACAAAAACACTTTAAATATTTGAAAACTTTTCTGTGAATATAAAATGCAAGAACGTTTAAGCTTTTGCTTTTAAATTAAAACAAAGTGGAGGTATAAATGAATGTATAACATTACATTTACAAAAGTAACAAATTTATTTATTTAAAACTTGACAGCACTTTGAAATTATTATTGTAATTCCAAAAAAACATTAAACCCAAAAAGGTATAACAATATTTCAGGAAAAAATTGCTAATTTTATCAAGCTTTGAATGTTTGGTACTCAAATAGCTTTAACCCCTTAAGGCTTTAAATCGTTGAAAAAGTTCTATTTTTTTTATGAAATATTTAAAAAAATTATATTATTCCAAAGATTATAGTCTACATCAAAGTACTTTAGGGCAAAAAGGGTCAAAATATGTTTTGTTGTCATTTTGTAAGCTTATTATTGTTATGGTACTTATAGGTGCCGTCGGTCGACAAAGGGTTAAGAATTAACACGGTCTTAAGCCTGTTTATAGATTTCTATTTTGATATATGATTTTTTTCAAATTACAAGTTTATTTAGCAATCAGTGATCTTTTATTTACACACATTATAAATCATGCTAGAAAAATCCTGAGATTACCATCTTTTACATATTTTTGCTTGCACAAAACATGCATCTTAATCAAGCATGATTGACAATTTCAAGCAATAACTGTACAATGTCTGTCCAATTACTTGGCCACTATCTATCTATGCGCCTTGAAAATTTTCAATCAATTAAAAGCAAAAATTCCCAATCAAAATCATATGCAAACATAACATATTCACAAAGTTCCTAGTAGACTCATAAATATTCTTCAATTTGAAAGTCAATGCCAGTAAAAACATAATCGAGATGGCAAAAGCAGAAGAAGTTGAAGTAGAAGTTGGAAAAAAGTGTGTGTTCAATAATAAAAGATTTATCGTTTTTCAATTGTCGCCATTATTAAAACCATAGCATTAAATTGCATATCTCCACCTCTTTTTTTTAAATTATTTTGTTTTTGTTGCTTAAATTTTATGCTTTCTAAACATTTAGAAGACATTGGTTGTCTAAAGATTGTAGAGAAACATTGAACATTCAAACATTTCTTACATATTCGCACAGATACAGATATGTACTTAGAGATATTGATACATTCTTAAGAATGTGTGTAGTATAAACATTTGCCATGTAGATAGATAGATAGATATATGGGGGATTTCATGTCAAGTGAACCAACTTTTGAAATCGATGTCTTCCGATCGGGATGAAATTTGCACCAAGGTTAGCTCTATTGGATAGTAACTCAGACACAATTTTTCAACAACATCGGTCGAGAACTCTCTGAGTTATAGGGGGTAAAATTTTGACAATTTGGTCAAACAGGGGTTTTTTCTTATCCATGTAACTTATTACCTATTGTTCTTAGCAAAATGTGTTCCAAATAGTATAGATAGCTATTTCTTCGATCTTTCGAAAAAAAATATTTAAAAAAAAAAATAAAAAATTTTTAATATTTTTTTTCCGAAATCAAAAACTTTTTTGACTTTTTTTTAAAATACGCTATTTTTTTTTATTTTTTTTTTTTTCTTAAAATAAAGTTTAGATATTTTCCTTGAACACCTACTTGGTCGCTTAGTGGGATGCGAGTGGGATATCTATCAAAATAAATATTTTGTAACTCAAAACATCAAATTTTTGACTTTTTTTGCAAAATCAAAAACTTTGTTGACTTTTTTTTTTCAAAATGGACCCTTTTTTAATCTTTTTTTTTAGGTCAAACAAAAGCTTAGATATTATCCTTGAAGACCCTTTTGGTCGCTTAGTGGGATGCGAGTGGGATATCTATCAAAATAAATATTTTTTAACTCAAGACTTACAATTTTTGACTTTTTTTTTTGCAAATACGATTTTTTTTCCAAATGGGCCCTTTTTTTAAAATTTTTTTTGTAGTCAAAAGAAAGCTTAGGTCCATTCCTTTAAGATATTTTTAGTCCCTTAGTGGGATGCGAGTAGGATATCTATCAAAATAAATATTTTGTAACGCAAGACATACAATTTTTTAATTTTTTTTTGCAAAATCAAAATTTTTTTCCAATATGGGCCCTTTTTTAATTTTTTTTTTGCTCAAAAGAAAGCCTAGGTCCATTCCTTTAAGATATTTTTAGTCCCTTAATGGGATGCGAGTGGGATATCTATCAAAATAAATGTTTTAACACAAAAATTGTATGTCTTGAGTTACAAAACATTTATTTTGATATATATCCCACTCGCATCCCACTAAGCGATCAAAACCATCTTAAAGGAATAGGCCTAAGCTTTATTTATAGCAAAAAAAAAAATTACAAAAAGGGCCCATTTTAAAAAAAAGTCAAAAAAGTTTTTGATTTTGCCAAAAAATCAAAAATTGTATATCTTGAGTTACAAAATATTTATTTTGATAGATATCCCACTCGTATCCCACTAAGGGACCTAAAATATCTTAAAGGAATGGACCTAAGCTTTCTTTTGACTAAAAAAAAATTTTTAAAAAAGGGCCCATTTTGAAAAAAAATTCGAATTTGCAAAAAAAAAGTCAATAATTGAATGTCTTGAGTTACAACATTTTTATTTTAATAGATATCCTACTCACATCTTCCTAAGTGACAAAATAGGTCTTAAAGGAAAAGACCTAAGCTTTCTTTTGAGCAAAAAAAATTTTTAAAAAAAAGTCCCATATTGGAAAAAAATTTCGATTTTGCAAAAAAAAATTAAAAAATTGTATGTCTTGCGTTACAAAATATTTATTTTGATAGATATCCCACTCGCATCCCACTAAGGGACTAAAAATATCTTAAAGGAATGGACCTAGGCTTTCTTTTGAGCAAAAAAAAAAAATTAAAAAAGGGCCCACATTGGAAAAAAATTTTGATTTTGCAAAAAAAAATTAAAAAATTGTATGTCTTGCGTTACAAAATATTTATTTTGATAGATATCCCACTCGCATCCCACTAAGGGACTAAAAATATCTTAAAGGAATGGACCTAAGCTTTCTTTTGACTACAAAAAAAATTTTAAAAAAAGGGCCCATTTGGAAAAAAAATCGTATTTGCAAAAAAAAAAGTCAAAAATTGTAAGTCTTGAGTTAAAAAATATTTATTTTGATAGATATCCCACTCGCATCCCACTAAGCGACCAAAAGGGTCTTCAAGGATAATATCTAAGCTTTTGTTTGACCTAAAAAAAAAGATTAAAAAAGGGTCCATTTTGAAAAAAAAAAGTCAACAAAGTTTTTGATTTTGCAAAAAAAGTCAAAAATTTTATGTTTTGAGTTACAAAATATTTATTTTGATAGATATCCCACTCGCATCCCACTAAGCGACCAAGTAGGTGTTCAAGGAAAATATCTAAACTTTATTTTAAGAAAAAAAAAAAAATAAAAAAAAATAGCGTATTTTAAAAAAAAGTCAAAAAAGTTTTTGATTTCGGAAAAAAAATATTAAAAATTTTTTATTTTTTTTTTTAAATATTTTTTTTCGAAAGATCGAAGAAATAGCTATCTATACTATTTGGAACACATTTTGCTAAGAACAATAGGTAATAAGTTACATGGATAAGAAAAAACCCCTGTTTGACCAAATTGTCAAAATTTTACCCCCTATAACTCAGAGAGTTCTCGACCGATGTTGTTGAAAAATTGTGTCTGAGTTACTATCCAATAGAGCTAACCTTGGTGCAAATTTCATCCCGATCGGAAGACATCGATTTCAAAAGTTGGTTCACTTGACATGAAATCCCCCATATGTATATATTTTCTGGTTTTGTTTATTTTTGTTGCTGCGATCGCGATGAAATGATAAGAATTGTGCCGCCACCAACACCACCAACATCCCCACTATAACCAACCAACCATCATCATCCTCCAACAGTCAAGTTTGGCTGGCAGGCTGGCGAAAAAAAAAAATCGAGTTAAAAGCCAATAATACCAACAACCACAACTCATACTCCTCAAATTGCTACAAGCATTTGCTAAATCTAAAAATGAAGCAAATATAAAAGAGCTCGCAGAAAAACAGTTTTTAAATTATGCGTATTCCTCGTTTTTTTTTTTTGTTGGTTTTTTGCATTTGTGTTATTTTTATGATATCTGTGTTTGTAGATTTCAACACGACACACACAACAAAAAGATATACAAATCACACAAACATATTTCATACACATAAAATAGGCAACAGAGACCCCCTTTTAAAACCCTACTAATGTTACACAGTGGGACAGAATCATGTATTATGACCTAGACGGAGAGGAATTTCCTTTGAGATAATCTGAGCTTGAACCAAATTGATTTTGTTGTGGATGACCTTTAGTTCCAGAAGGAGAGATTTTGTTTTCGAAAATCTTAAGTGATGATTTCATTATTTTTTCTGCTGGACTCCCAAAGTCACCTTAAAGCTGGATTTCCGCATTCACCGTAATCGGCGCCGATAACGAAAACTGAAAAGCGTTGGTGTTCGTCACCGCCTCGTTTCTGAATTGTTTTCGTTTCTGTTGGGTGCGTTGAGGCATAAAATAGAAACGAAATTATTTTTTAATTTTGGATGTCGCACATTAAATAGAATTTCATTATTTTAGATAAAATCTATTATTTTTTTCCTCTTCCAATAAAGAAAATTTATTTTTTTTTTATTAATTTTGATTTTCTTTAAATTAGAAATAAAAAAATAATTAAAATAATTTCGTTCCTACACAGAAAAAACTATTTCTTAAACCGTTTCAATTCAAATATTTGTCACATATTGAACTGGTTTCAATTATTTCATAATTGAATCAAGTATTCATTTGCTCAAAAACAAAATTTCTTGATATTTTCTATTGAATTTTGAGTTTTGAATTTGATTATTTGGACAATTGAATATACAATTTTCGTTATTGGTTGAATTTCAAATACAAAAATTATTGAATAATTTTCGTAATTGAAAACACATTTTTGTTATTTTTTGTGTTTTAATTACGAAAATTATCTATTCAAAATTCAATAGAAAATATCAAGAAATTTTGTTTTTGAGCAAATGAATACTTGATTTAATTATGAAATAATTGAAACCAGTTCAATATGGGATAAATGTTTGAATTGAAATATAATTTTTTTCTGTGTACGGCACCGAAAACAACCTACTTGAAGTTGTTTTCGTTCCGGCCCCAAATGACAGTTTTTTCGTTACTGATCGGTGCCGTTTCGTTCCCAATTTTCGTTGCCGATTTCTGAAACGAACTTTTTTTCGGTGCAAATGTATGGAATTTCGTTTTCGGTGCCGATTACGGTGTATGCGGAAACGTAGCTTTACTAAATCTGGAGCTTGAGTGCGAAAGATTTGGTTATAGAAAATCTTGATCACTTTGTTCGAACAGGTAGTCCATCTCCGTTTAAAATCTACTACACTTCTGGACACCTTTTTTGTGCTCTTCAATTCTCGTTTATCTTTTAACAGGAGCCCAATATCTCTCCACTGGCCTTAGCTTCAGGCAGTTTGGAGGATTTGCCTCTGTTGGTACAAATACCAAATACTTTTTTATTCTTGTACCACTCAAGACCTTGCTTGCCATAGTGACAGGATGCCAAATCAGGTCAAAAATAAGTGAACACATTAAGAAGTCATGAATGCAAGCAGCCTCTTTTGTAAACATTCCTTGATGCAAATTTCGGTATTTATAGAGTCCTTTGTAACAAATGTTTGGCTTCTTTTGCCGCAACTGCATATTGCTGGCCATACCAAGAACTTTTTGGGAAAATTTTCTGCTGTTGGGTCCTAAACTTCTCCGCAACATATAAATCGCAATTTTAAAAGGCCCTAAAGAGCTAGGAAGCTTAATTTTTTTATATTTGGATGACATGAGATTGTAGCTTTCTAACAAAGTATAACTTAAGTAGCTAGCATAAATAGTACCCGATATATATGCGGGTATATCGGACATTTTTCGAAAAATGTCCCAAATTTACCCCAGTTTTTAACGACTTCATATACGACTTCATTTTTTATATTTGGATGGCATGAGATTGTAGCTTTCTAACAAGGTATAACTTATGTAGCTAGCATAAATAGTACCCGATATATATGCGGGTATATCGGACATTTTTCGAAAAATGTCCCAAAATTACCCCAGTTTTTAACAACTTCATATAAATCGCAATTCTAAAGGCCCATACGTACGTTTCGTCATCTATTATGCAGGTATATTGTTTGTTTAAAATTTTACTTCAATTTTCGTGCTCTGTTTTTTTCCTCAAAATTTTTCAGGAACTTTTTGAGCCTTGTATGTTGTTAAACCTACATTGGCTTCAACTTTTCGTACCAAATAGTTCGAGTACTGAGATAACCGGACTGCTTTCCTACCGGATGTGTTGGCAGCTCATTTGAAAATGCTTTCTATTTATTGGCTTTAGAAACCTCATGTGGACCGTTCCTTCTGCATGAACCAGGTTTACTATCAACGGACAAATTCTCCCGATACTGTTTAATAACATTGGAAACAGTTTGACGGCAGACCTTTGATTGTTTGGACAACTTTTTGTAGGACCAAGTTGGGTTTTGTGGAAAATATTTAATAATTTTAATACGCACTTTTTTCTCGCCACTCATTTTAATCAGATTAACAACAAATGAATATAATTGACATTAAACATAATAACTGAAATACTTTTCAAAGGTTACTTGATCAAAAAAAAGTTTTAAGGAAAAACATGTGTTAAGGTTTTTTCGATCTCAGTCCTTATGATTTCCTATGCTTCGGGTTATCGTAATGAATCCGTTTTTCATCGCAGGTAATGATTCGGACCTCTCAGCTTCAATTCGTATGGTACTCAATTTCCCTGCCGTTGGATGAATTCTCATGCTCGCAAACGTTTTTAAATTGCTGCTTGAGTAGATTCCAATGATTTTTCAAGCTCTTGTTGAGTTTTACAACAATCTTCAGGGAGTAATGCCTTCAATTCTTGGTCTTTAAACTTTGTTGGCTGGCCTGGGCGATCTTTGGCTTCTGAACGGCACAAACCATATCTCGAACGTCGAAACCCATGGAGCACATTCACTGTAAGCTTTGGTAGGCAATCGGTGTGTTTCAGCAGCACTTTTTTTAAATTAAAGAAGTAAAGCAAAACTTTCCGCACATGACGAATCGTTGGTAAAAAATTCGACTTTTTCGAATAAAAAACTTTGTTGTTTACACTATAATGTGCAATAACTAAGTGAGAATAAGTTACAGATATGTAGCCTTCAAAATGACATATAAGTTATTAAAAACAAAAATCTCTTTCAAAAGATACGCCATCTGTTGTAAATCCCGCATTTTTAAGTCATACGCTCAATAATAAAACCATGAGCAAAATAAATTTGATCACATTTAAACTTCAGCTTGAGTGGAAGATTATAAGCGAGAGAGATTTATTTGATGAAATTGTGATGCGAGAACAATTTCCTTTTAAAAAGGGTATTTCATTAAGCGCTTGCTATCTTTAAATTTAAATAAAATAAAGTGTTGGTTTCGATTGTATCATCGAAATTTGTTATCTGTTTGAAAGGTCTGCTGATGTTGTTATCTAATGTGTGTGAAGATAAATTCGTATTTAACTAGTAGAGACACAAACCACATTTTGTAACAGAGCTTATTTTGCAGTTAACAGTTCACTGTTATGCATTTAACATAAGGAGTGAGATCGAAAAATTCTTAACACACGTTTTTCATTACATTTTTTAACCCAAGTATTATTTGAATTTTTTTTTGATCAAGTTACCTTTGAAAAACATGTCAGTTATTATGTGTAATGTCAATTATATTAATTTTTTTGTTAATCTGATTAAAATGAGTGACCAGAAAAAAGTGCGTACTGAAATTATTAAATATTTTCAACAAAACCCAACTTGGTCTTACAAAAAGTTGGCCAAGCATACAAAGGTCTGCCGTCAAACTGTTTCCAATGTTATTAAACAGTACCGGGAGAACTTGTCAGTTGATAGAAAACCTGGTTCAGGTAGAAGGAATGGTCCACATGATGTTTCTAAAGCCAAAAAAATAGAACGCATTTTCAAAAGAGCTCCCAACACATCCGGTAGGAAAGCAGCCCGGTTAGCTCAGTGCTCGGACTATTTGGTACGAAAAGTTAAAGCTAATGCAGGTTTAAAAACATACAAGGCTCAAAAAGTTCCTGACAGGAACGCTACTAAAAATTTAGAGGCCAAAAACAGAGCACGGAAATTGAAGTCAAGTTTTATAAAAAAATATTCTTGCTGCATAATGGATGACGAAACGTATGTTCTGGCAGATTTTTCGCAACTTCCAGGTCAAAAATTTCATGTTGCTGATGCTCGAGGGAATGTTGAAGAAAAGTTTAGGACCCAAAAGCAGACAAAATTTCCCAGAAAGTTCTTGGTATGGCAAGCAATATGCAGTTGCGGCAAAAGAAGCCACTCATTTGTTACAACGGGCTCTATAAATACCGAAATTTACATCAAGGAATGTTTACAAAAAAGGCTGCTTCCATTCATAAGACTTCATAATGTGTCCACTTATTTTTGGCCTGACTTGGCATCCTGTCACTATGGCAAACAAGCCCTTGAGTGGTACAAGAACAATAATGTGGTATTTGTACCAAGAGAGGCAAATCCTCCAAACTGCCCGGAGCTAAGGCCAGTGGAGAGATATTGGGCTCTTGTTAAAAGAGAATTGAAGAGTACAAAAAAGGTGTCCAAACGTGTGGTAGATTTTAAACGGAGATGGACTACATGTTCGAGCAAAGTGACAGAAAGCACTATAAAAACGTTAATGGAAGGGTTTCCGAAAAAGGTTCAAAATTTCATCATTAGTGATTAAAACTATAAAAATAATTTTTTTTGTAAATTGTAATAATAATTTCAATCAAATAAAAAAAAAATTAAAGCTGTAAGTTTAGTGGTTTCTTTTTTATAAACATATATGTATGTTAAGAATTTTTCGATCTCACTCCTTAGATAGTATTTAAGAGGTAGTATATTTAGGAGGCTAATACAGGAGAATGGAACCAAGTCCATGACCAAAACTATATTGAAGTGGTACTCCATGAGGTCTGTAATAATGAAATATCTAAAATATTTATAGAATTACCAAATTTGGATGTCTGTTTCGAAAACAAATTCTTTAGAGGATCATTGGTAAAAATGGCCATTTTTGGAATGGTACACGTAACACACTATATAGGTTTGGTAGTCCAAGGGGTGCCTAATGATGCACTATTAGTGGGATAGCTGAACTAATTTTGGGATTTGAGAAAATTGACTTTCAAAAAAATATGATTTTTGAAAAAATTCTTTAGAGGATCATTAGTAAAAATGGCCATTTTTGGAATGGAACACGTAACACACTATATACGTTTGGTAGTCCAAGGGGTCTCTAATGATGCACTAGTAGTGGGATAGCTGAACTAATTTTGGGATTTGAGAAAATTGACTTTCAAAAAAATATTATTTTTGAAAAAATTCTTTAGAGGATCATTGGTAAAAATGGTCATTTTTGGAATGGTACACGTAACACACTATATACGTTTGGTAGTCCAAGGGGTGCCTAATGATGCACTATTAGTGGGATAGCTGAACTAATTTTGGGATTTGAGAAAATTTACTTTCAAAAAAATATGATTTTGAAAAATTCTTTGGAGGATCGTAAGTAAAAATGGCCATTTTTGGAATGGTACACGTAACACACTATATACGTTTGGTAGTCCAAGAGGTCTCTAATGATGCACTAGTAGTGGGATAGCTGAACTAATTTTGTGATTTGAGAAAATTGACTTTCAAAAAAATATTATTTTTGAAAAAATTCTTTAGAGGATCATTTGTAAAAATGGCCATTTTTGGAATGGTACACGTAACACACTATATACGTTTGGTAGTCCAAGAGGTCTCTAATGATGCACTATTAGTGGGATAGCTGAACTAATTTTGGGATTTGAGAAAATTGACTTTCAAAAAAATATGATTTTTGAAAAAATTCTTTAGAGGATCATTAGTAAAAATGGTGTATATAGTGTGTTACGTGTACCATTCCAAAAATGGCCATTTTTACTTACGATCCTCCAAAGAATTTTTCGAAATCATATTTTTTTGAAAGTCAATTTTCTCAAATCCCAAAATTAGTTCAGCTATCCCACTACTAGTGCATCATTAGAGACCTCTTGGACTACCAAACGTATATAGTGTGTTACGTGTACCATTCCAAAAATGGCCATTTTTACCAATGATCCTCTAAAGAATTTTTTCAAAAATAATATTTTTTTGAAAGTCAATTTTCTCAAATCCCAAAATTAGTTCAGCTATCCCACTACTAGTGCATCATTAGAGACCCCTTGGACTACCAAACGTATATAGTGTGTTACGTGTACCATTCCAAAAATGGCCATTTTTACTAATGATCCTCTAAAGAATTTTTTCAAAAATCATATTTTTTTGAAAGTCAATTTTCTCAAATCCCAAAATTAGTTCAGCTATCCCACTAATAGTGCATCATTAGAGACCTCTTGGACTACCAAACGTATATAGTGTGTTACGTGTACCATTCCAAAAATGGCCATTTTTACTTACGATCCTCCAAAGAATTTTTCAAAATCATATTTTTTTGAAAGTCAATTTTCTCAAATCACAAAATTAGTTCAGCTATCCCACTAATAGTGCATCATTAGAGACCTCTTGGACTACCAAACGTATATAGTGTGTTACGTGTACCATTCCAAAAATGGCCATTTTTACCAATGATCCTCTAAAGAATTTGTTTTCGAAACAGACATCCAAATTTGGTAATTCTATAAATATTTTAGATATTTCATTATTACAGACCTCATGGAGTACCACTTCAATATAGTTTTGGTCATGGACTTGGTTCCATTCTCCTGTATTAGCCTCCTAAATATACTACCTCTTAAATACTATCTATGTTAAATGCATAACTGTGCACTGTTAACTGCAAAATAAGCTCTGTTACAAAATGTGGTTTGTGTCTCTACTAGTTAAATACGAATTTATCTTCACACACATTGTTATCTATGGAATTTAACATCGTGATAACGTCCGCCGTGGCTTCTATGGATGGCGGCCATATGAAATGTCCAATTTTCCATGACTCTGGCTGAGTTTCACCGTTGACATGTATTATGTTGGTTTTGAGGGGCGTTTTGGTCTGTGGCTTATTCGCATAGACGTGTGACTTCAAAAGTACCCCACAAGAAAAAGTCTAAGGGGATCAAATTGCAAGATATCCGAGGCAAGTTCACAACCACGAGAGATGATCATGACCTCAAATCGCTCGTTCAGAATGTCAAATGTGGTTTGAGCTGTGTGACACGTAGCGCCGTCCTGTAGTAAACACATGTCTTTGGAATTCATATTGTTACGAATTTGCACTAGCGATTTGAATTTAACTGTCTGTAGCAACATTCATCGTGATTATAAACATTTCCATCATTAGAAGCTTCTACTTATCAACAATGTTGGAAGCATCGTTTGAAAGTATGGCAACAGTGAATGTTTAAGCTGCGAACATTAACATCGAAAGCTCTAGAATTCGAATATAGTAGTTGTCCGTTAAGATCATAGTAGAAGATTCACGAAAGATGTCGTGTGTATAAATAGAGTGGCAGAGGTTGCAATCGTCAATGAGTCTAATTTGAAGCATCGTTAAGTAAAGACATCAACAGCATTGCCAGGGTATACTTGTACATTATAAAGTGTGTGTGTGTATTTCTGCGAATTGATAAAAGAGTATAAAAACACTGAATGACTATTTGAAGTGTTACAAATTTTAAACTACTAAACGGCTTTTATTTGCAATCAAAAGTACGCGTTTTATTTAAAGGAAATTAACTCCCGTTTTTAAAAGGTAAAAACGTAACAATATCATCCAATTCAGGCCAAAGGAAGTTTGTAATCATCGACCAATAACGTTCGCCGTTGACGGTGACGTTGTTTTCAAAGAAATATGTACCTATGGTGCCGCCAGCCCAAAATCCACACCAAACAGTGAGTTTTTCGGGATGCATTGGATGCCTTTGGATTTCATGTGAATTAGTGTCGTCCCAATTTGAACAATTGTGTTTGTTGACGTACCCATTCATCCAGAAAGCCGAAGATGACTTTTTGATGAAAAGTAGGGTCAGAACAGAACTCAGAACATTTTGATAAAAAAAATCTATCGTTTGCACACGTTGTTAAACGCTATATCTGTTCATAGCGATTTGGCAAAACAAACTGATTAAATGACAGCCAATTCGACAGATGTAGCTTCAACTATATGGCCGCTATTAACTTTCAAAGTTCTGAATTTCCAATTGGATTACCCTTTACATTCTTGAACATGAAAGTGAGATTTTATTTCAAAGATCTTTGAGTTTTCGATGATCATGACCAGGAGAGATTTTCGTTAAACCACATAAAAACTTAATTTGATATGACTAGACTAGACTAGCGAGGAGCCATGACAGGACACTAAACCTCTAATAACTTCTACTGATAGCATTTCGAACTAATTCTGAAACATTTATTGCTCAACTGGCCCACTGTATCAATGTATCATCATGAAGCAAGGAATATAAAAAAAGAAATGATATAAAATACCCACAACAAGGAAGACGCAGCACAAACGAATTAGATTTATCTAAAGACTCATAAATTTTTTAATATTATTTTAATAATATTCAAAAAACAATTTGTTATACATTGTTGAGTTTATTACTTTATTATTGTGTGAGTCTGTCTGGCGTTTTATTCAGTTTTCATATTTTTATACGATTTTATTTTGCTGAAATCATAATTTCTGTTCCCAGTGTTTTTCATTGTGAATTTTCTTCAGTTGTCTGTCTGTGTAAAACATTTTATGACAATAATTTCACATTACAAAGAATTTCAAATTGTGGTTGCAATTAAAGAAAATTAATTAAATTGTAATTTAACACGGAAGTTAAATTAAAATGGAAATAATATTTTTTTTATGGTCAAAAATTCTACAGAAATCGAAATAATTTAATTTTTGGGAGGGGATAAGGTAATAAAATGCAAGTAAGAGAGAGAAAAGTAATAAAATAGTAATAAAATGTAGGAGGGAAAGTAACGGCTGTTTATTTTAATGATGGTAGAATATAGAATTTTTCGATATAAGCAATAAAGTTAGAGAGGGACAATATTTTTCTTTCACATAAAAAACTTGATGTGTGAAGCCATGATCATATACTTGGACAAATGTCAGCAGGATAAAATCAGCAGTTTACCAATAGTACTGAAGTGAGTTAAAATATTTGGTATTACTGACAACATTCTACTCATCCTACTCTGACTTTGCTGATTTACCTGCCAGCATTTAATTCCCAGCAATTTAAAGTTCAACTACTTAATCAAATCTTTATTTCAACCAGACTTTAATTCTTTGCTAAGAAAATATTAATTGGAGAAGTTTAGTTTTGACAAAACTATTCATCTAAACATCTAAGTATTTACAGGATATTTCCTCCCATCTTCTTTTTTGTTTTGTTGGCTTAATTTTTGTTTACAAACACAAACTTTTGTATTGTGCTCTCGTCTAAAACTGTAACTAATAATAATAACAACAACAGCAACTGGAAAACAAACTCTTCTTTTGTCACTTATTGTTTGGTTAAAATTAAGAAAGGAAAAAGCCCTTCCTACCCCATCCTCCCTTACAATCACTTTTGTGACCAAGTGGGATAAAGGTAGTAGATGGTTGTTGAAACAGAGATACTACTGCAGACATTCTTTAGTCATCTATACTTATTGTGTGGTGGAAGAGTATTTTTAAACTAACAGGATTATCAACCGACCACAATGGCAACCACATCAGCTTCACTTTTTTGTTTAATTCACACATACAAACACATACAATAAAATTCCTTAAAATGACAAAAATAAACTTTTGCATTTTAGAAACCCAAAATTGCCATTTTGTTTTCAAAATCTACCACTAGAAGCAATACCATCTACCCCAAAACCACCCACAAAGTCACTCAACAGTTTGGAACAGAGATGAGAAATGAAAAATTTGGGAAATTGTTGCAATAAAATTGAAAAATTTAGATTTTTTTTGGGTGGTGCTAATGGTACCAGGGTTTTGGTTTAAGTTTTATTTGTAAAATAAAATAAATACTAAATTTTGAATGTAAAGATACTCGTATGATTATTTGAAACTTAAGGAAAATAGATTTCCTTTTAAAAAATCGATCTTACTCGAAGATATCCATAATAAAGACAAATTTAAACACCAGATTTTGAAAATCATGATCGGCTGATATTTCATTTCAGGAAATTATAAGATTGATAGAAAATCTATTGATTTTTTAACGAGAAAAAACTTGAATTTGAGCGATTGAGATTTAATGTCTGTTTTTCTAAATGCGAACGAACATTTTCTTTCGTATTTTATATTGAAAACAACAAAAAAGATTTAAAATATATTTGTTGTTTTCAATTTAAAATACGAAAGAAAATGTTCTTTCGCATTTGGAGAAACAGGCAGTTAATTGAAATGAACGCAAGACATTTCATCATAGAAACTCTTGAGCTTGGGAGAGGTAAAATTAATTGAGATATTGTAAGCAACAGTGTTTAAAAAGCTACGATAACTAATAAATTTTTAACTGTTGCTACAACTACTGCTTCAAAAAAGTGTATGTAGCGGTAGCAGTAGCATTTGTCTTTTTTCGTTTTCTTGTTTTTTTAAAACTACTGCTACCTTCAAAATATAAAACTCTTAACAGAGCGGTAGTAATAAAACATGAATTGTAAATGGAGTAGTAGCATAAAAATACAAATCATTGCTACTGCTCTATATCGAGTTTTAATTTTTAAGGTAGCAGTAAAGTAGCAGTTGATGCAGCAGTTAAGGTATCAATAAAAGTAGTCAAAAAAGAAAATCTTCAGTCATAACTCCAAAATTTACAGAATTAAACACTGTGTGTTGTTTTTGTTTTGAGAAAGTTTGAAAGAATTATTCGTTTTTATTCATCTCAGATGTTCGTGTTGCTAACAGAAAGATCGTGTTTTCTGTGTGTATAACAAAAAAGCCGAACTTTTGTTTACAACAGACCAACTTACACAAATACACATTCACAACAACAACACATAATATACTTTTTTGGCTGAAGATTTTTATTTTTGACTTATTTTATTGCTACCTCAACTGCTACTTAGCTGCTACTTCAACTGCTACTTAACTGCTACTTCTTCTACTACCTCAACTGCTACTTCTATTACTACTAAATTTTAAAAGTAGCAGAATTAATAAAAAACTAATGACTTCTACATAAAAACTTTTTCTTTTTTAAGGTAGCAATAGAAAATAAATTACTCTGCTACTTTTAAATTTTTCTTTTATTAGTACTACTACAACTACTGCTACCAAAATGTGAAGGTAGCAGTAGTAGTAATTATTGACTCCGAGTTTTTATTAATTTTTTAACTAGACTACTTGTGTTTTTTCGTTGCTACTGCTACTTGTAGTCTAGTTTTTTAAACACTGGTAAGCAATAGTAATTGGTAAATTGTTGCAATGAAATTGAAACATTTTACTTTTTTGTTAGATGTTGTTAATGGTACCATGGGTTTTGTTTTATTTGTAAAAAAATACAAATAAAATAAAATTTGTTATACTATGGAATTCAGTAACGAATATAGAACATAATGCTCACGGAACTATGACTACTTGATGTGTTATAAAGATACTATGAAATAGAGTTTTAATCGTAACCGAAACCGACAATTATTCTTCGTTTTTTACTTTTAATCTATCTTCAGTAGAAAAATTTAAAATTTATAAATGAAAAACAAACTTTTTCATTCAAAGATTCATCCAAGCATTTCCTGACAATTAAAATTCAAAGAACTGCTTATTTATTTATTTAATAAAAAATAATACAAAGAGTTTTTAACAAATACTTAGTTATTTTCAAATATCCAATGAAAGTATGGAGTACTGGTTCACCCGGTGCGCTTGCCAACCTAATTAGAAGAATGAAATAGTACTACTAAGTCTCCCTTTGTGAATTAATAATAATTCAGGATAACATTTCTCTAGTTTCAAGTTTATCGGTTCATTGTAATGTGGATTCTAGTTCATTCGAAACGTATCATTAAAATTAAAAAAAGTACCATAAAGACACACATTTTGTATTCCCACTCAACATCATGAATGCCTAATTTCATATTTCTTTACCCATTATTATTGAAAATGCAAATAAATGTACAACTAAAGTCACCTTTTGCGAATTCTAACTCACTCAGAATCATGTGTGTCTAATTTTTAGGTTTATTATTATAAAATATTCCAAAAGTACTATTACAATAAAGAAATAGTACTATTGCCAACTATTATGTACATAAGTAAAATAATTTAATATAATAAAAAGTACAATTAGAAGATAAAATACCAATTTTTCACAATTGAATCCCCGTCATGATTGAAATCAAAGTAATTTCCTGATTATAGGTTCAATATTAAAACAAATTCAAAAAGTACCATTTTGAAGAACGAAAAAGTACTCCTTAATTTGGTTTAGTTCTCCTTTTCTTGATTATTAATTTACTGAGAAGCATATTAGCCAACTTTGATGTATATAAGCTAACTAATTTAATATATTAAAAAAGTACCATTAACCCTTTGTCGACCGACGGTACTTATAAGTAACATATCAATAATAAGCTTACAAAATTAAGACAAAACATATTTTGACCCTTTTTGCCCAAAAGTACTTTGAATTAGACTATCATCTTTGGAATAATATATTTTTTTTGCCTATTGGCAAACTCGCTTTCCCAGAATAACGCTGAATTATTTCATGTTCTTATTGAGATGTTTATGTAGTAATGGTAAAAAATACTTTTTCGTAAAATACCATAAAATTGACTTGTAATAAAAAATTTTATAAAAGTTACCAACTAATCAATATATTAATAAAATTTAAACAAAAATCCATGAGTTTTTTTATTTTTTGCCTGATGCTGACCTAACGGTACCAGTTCGGTTCCTTGCAGGTCCTCCACAAAGTTAAAAATTTGTAAATAACTTCCTGAAGTCCTTATTTTCAATATTTAATAAAAAAAATAAAACTTTTTCAACGATTTAAAGCCTTGGTCCACAAGGGGTTAAAAGAAAATGTAGTAATATTACTTTATCGTCTTCACAAAACCGACCGAAACCGATCGGTTTTCAATTTTTTAAAACCGAAACCGAGGTTTTGAAATTCTTCGGTTTTTTGAAATTCTTGAATCAAATCACTATGCAAACTGTAATCATATCATGGAAAGAAGGAAAGATTATTACAAGCAGACCAAGAAGCTTAGGAATGTGCTAAGAATTGTAATCAATTAAATGCCAGATTTAATTCGAAACAAATCTCAATCGGTATTGCTAATGATTCGATATTGATATCGTTCTTGAACCTTCGAGAAGATTTTGTTGCCATAAACTGCACGACTGACTGGTCAACATTTTCTCACTGTTTGCAATAATCGTTCATGAATGTTTGTAACAGAAACGTTCGCATGAAGATCACTGGTGCTACAATTGAACAATGGAGTGGTCAGATGGGAAGATTCAGTGCTAATACATAATATCACATGAATGCAAAGCTACTCACCAAAAGAGACAATCGCCAAAAATAAGTGGACACATTATGAAGTGTTATGAATGGAAGCAGCCTTTTTTTGTAAACATTCCTTGATGTAAATTTCGGTATTTATAGAGCCCGTTGTAACAAATGTTTGGCTTCTTTTGTCGCAACTGCATATTGCTGGCCATAGCGAAAACTTTTTGGGAAATTTTGTCTGCTTTTGGGTCCTAAACTTTTCTTCAAAATTCCCTCGAGCATCAGCAACATACAAATTTTTTATCCGGAAGCTGCGAATATAAGTTTCGTCATCCATTATGCAACAGGAATATTTTTTTTTTTAAAACTTGACTTCAATGTCCGTGCTCTGTTTTTGGCCTCTAAATTTTTAGCAGAGTTCCTCTCAGAAACTTTTTGAGCCTTGTATGTTTTTAAATCTGCATTGGCTTTAACTTTTCGTACCAAATAGTCCGAGTATTGAGCTAACCAGTCTGTCTTTCCTACTGGATGTGTTGGGAGCTCTTTTGAAAATGCTTTCTATTCTTTTGGCTTTAGAAACATCACGTGGACCATTCCTTATACCTGAACCAGCATTTCTATGAAGGGACAAGTTCTCCCGATTCTGTTTAATAACATTGGAATCAGTTTGACGGCAGACCTTTGATTGTTTGGCCAACTTTTTATAGGACCAAGTTGGGTTTTGTTGAAAATATTTATTAATTTTAATAAGCACTTTTTTCCTGCCACTCATTTTAATCAGATTAACAATAAATTAACATAATTGAAATGCTTTACAAAGGTAACTTGATAAAAAAAATCAAATAATACTTGGGTTAAAAGTTTTAATGAAAAACGTGTGTGAAGGTTTTTTCGATCTCAGCCCTTATGTGAACACGTTATTCCCGATGAGTTTGTCGAATCGAACCATAATTTTAATTTTAAATTTGAACAATTTGCTCTGGGGTGAGTCAGGTCATGCTATAGGGATAAAAATGCGGGATTTTCGATAGATCTTTTGAAAATCCCGATGTGGAACAAACATCGAAAATGTCGAATGTTGTTCCACCAAAGCGTCATATGCGGGAAGTTTTGCTTTACTTCTTTAATTTGCAAAAAAGTGCCGCTGAAGCACACTTCGGTGAGCAATCAGTGTGCTTCAGAGATGGTTTGTGCGGTTCAGAAGTGGTAATTTTGACACGGAAGACAAAAATCGCCCAAGCCAGCCAAAAAAAAGTTTGAAGACCAAGAATTGGAGGCATTACTCCATGAAGATTGTTTTCAAACTCAACAAGAGCTTGTAAATCATTGGGAGCTGCTCAATCAGCAATTTCAAAACGTTTTCGAGCACCAGGATTCATTCAAAAGCAAGGAAACGCTGTAAAAGAAAATAATTTTTGCAAAGAATCATTACTTGCGATGAAAAATGGATCCATTACGTTAACCCGAAGCATAAGAGATCGTATGTGAAGCCCGGTCAACCAGCCGAATCGAAACCAAAGCCAAATATCCATGGCGCTAAAAAAATGATCTGTATTTGGTGGGTCCTATCTATTATGAGCTGCCAGACAATCACATGGATCCTGCACCGAAAGCAACTGATTCGTTTGAAGCGAGCATTGGCCGAAAAACGCCCAGACATGAAACCAAATGTTAATACCTGTCAAAAATTTAGAATGAAGTGGTTGGGAAGTATTGCCTCACCCGTTTTATAGTCCCGACCGTGCCCCGTACAACTAATATTTGTTTCGATCGATGAAGGACGCTCTCCTTGGGATAAGCTTCACTTCAGAACACAGTATCCGAAATTGGATTTATTCGTTCTTGTCATAGACAACAACTGGATAGGTAACTGAGAGCCAAAAACCCAAGGCTGTTGTCAGAAACCTAATTCATGAGAATATATTGCATGTATTTTGTTTTTGTATCACCCGTATGTGTGAAAAGAGAGTAATATTTTACTCTCTCCTTCCGATCTATGCGTTTATTCTATGATTCTTGTCCTCAAAAGATGAACAGTTATTTTGGCTCGGAATCCATATGTTGCCAGACAAATGGGAAAATGTTATAGCTAACAACGGCCAATAATTTTATTAAATTTATATTGTACAAATGTTTCAAAATTAGAACTAAAAATTTGATCCCGCATTTTTAAGTCATACACCCAATACGAGAGGCTATTGAATAGTCTATCTAATAATTCGATTTATTTTGGAAAAATTTTTGATTTTTTTTCTACTGATCTATTGCTTGAATTATTGAGGTGTACAATTAAAAGTACCAAATAATTGTGGTACTTTTCTGCTAAGAAATAATTGTCCCACGAAAAAGTGCAATAGTACCAGCTTTATTCTACAAAACTAAAATGTATTTGTCGTTTTTCTTTTTTTCCTCTGCATCGGTTTAATTTTGAATATCCTTTTTTCCATTTCATTATTGTTGGATGTTGTTGAGTGTTTTTATTTGTTGTTGAAGTCCTCTTCTATATGAGTGAGAGTGAATGAGTGTGTTCGAAATATATGCAAATAAATTTTGTGCAAGTTTTTTAATTAATCTAACGAACACAATAACTACTTACATAAATCCTTACAAATTTTGTGGGTCATTTGGATAAACTGCAAAAAAAAAAAACGAAAAAAAATATAAAAAACAAACAAGTTTATAAAATTCAGAAAAATAAAAGAAAATTTCATTAAACTTTAGTACTCCAGCGTTCTTTCAAGCACTTAAACTCACATCTCTTTGCTGCAACAGAAATTGGAAAAAAAAAATAAAATATTGAGTTTAAAAAGAGAGAAAAAAACTCTTCAGTTGTTTGGAAAAATCTTGTTGTTTTCTTAAAAAATTTAAAACTTTTAATACAATTTTTGTTTTGTTTTCTCTGCTGCACACTCTACGTAGGTAAGTTTTCCTATTGTTTTTATTTTTATTTTGTTTAATATTCTTTATTCTTTATACTTTTTTGATTGTATTGTTTTATTGGTACTTGAATATTCTAGCATTTATTGTTTTTATTTTCTTATATTTATATTTGTGATGTTGCTGTTGTTGTTGTTGGCAGAAGGACTTATAAAAGGAAGATTATTAAATATTTGATATGTTTTTTTTTTTTGTAAAAGAAAGTTTTTTCTTTCTTATTTAAATGTGTAAATGTATGTTTTAAACAAATTTGCAAATATAACAAAAACTTTTTACCATTAAATAATAAAATAAGTAGAATTTTTTAAATGATAACATAAAGTAAGGGCGTTAAAGACGTTGTTAGCTCCTCTAACCATTTCATACGCTCAAACGTGAGAACAAACTTGATCCAAAAATAAGAGAAACTAAGAAGGGAGGAAATAGGGACAGGACTGACAGAGACATTGGCTTCTTCTTCTGCGTTCAGGGACGAGGGAGAATCGGACAGGTGAAATTACATTAACTGATGTCCATGACAGGATTTTGGAGCATGAAGGACAGCTGAGACAACTTGATGTGGATGATCTGCTGGGAAAGACTCCTTTGGGGAAACTTTCGCCACTCAGAAGTTGGAGGAGATGATTCAGCATTCGATGACGATGAGCACGATATCATTGTGATATCTGCTCAGAGTCCTGTACCAGAGACATTCCCAACAACTGATAATGACAAGGGGAACGAAGAGAGCTGATCGATAGAAGGTTGTTTACATGGCGCTAAAGTCGAAAAGGTCGCCGTGAAGGAGATGCCTACTGTCCTTCAACGAGTTATTGATAACAACAGTCGAACGAAAGAGGATATGGCCAAAAATGCCACCAGGTCCACTATGGTAATTTTGACAAAGATGGAACAGAGAAATTCGGGGTAATTTACCGCAAAAGAGAAGTGCCTTCTCAAGAAACACCGGCAGTATGTCGCTAGATTCGAAAGAATCTACGGCCACGTTAGTGTATTCTTTGGAGAGTCTTCTTCTGGGGAACAGCAGGTGGTTGCTGCTGTCGTCCTGGATAATACTCGTAAGGGTGTTGAAGATAAATTCAGGGGTACCGCAATCAATTCTCCTTATTTTTCTAAAATACCTTCTAGGCCAAATTTTCAATTCTATCTATTCTTTTGCAGATGACAACAACATTTGCCATTCATATTTATTCAGTTATAGACCAAGCCTATCGGAGATTGTGGCAATGAGGCAAAACATGAATGATTCCCTTAATCGAGACCTTAAGACAATCTCTGAATGGTGTAGGGTGCTTTCGCAGGACTCAGTGTTACAAAAACGAACGACAAACCATGTCGCTTCATCTGTATTTTTGGGTGGTGTAAAAATTGTGGAATCAGACGCTCTTGATGTTCTGGATGTTGAGAATACAATGTGACGTCCACATCTTTCAAGTGTCGAAATAAGCATTCAAGCGTCTCGGTTTTCTGAAACGGTGTAGAAATTACTTCACACCATCTGATCTCCTCACTATTTACACCACCTATATCCGACTGAAAATGGAATACAACTCCCTTGGGCCGGTGCCTCAAAGTCTATTTTGGAGCTTCTCGACCGCGTGCGAGAGATGTCGAAGGTGGTTATTGGTGAAATAATGGAGTTGGTTACCCTACCCAACTCTGCAGTTCATTCCATTTCAGTGTTCTATCGGTACTATAATCGAATGTGTTCTGAAGAAATTAGTGCATTTGTTCGCGGTGCTTCAAAATCTATTTTGGAGTTTGTTGACCGCGTACAGGAGAGGGCGAAGATGATTATTGGTGACAGTAGTGTATCCAATTTTATTGATTCGCTGAAGCACCTACTCAGTGTGGAATGCGATGCACTGTTCTATCGGTAATCGCACGTGTTCTGTTGAAATTAGGGAACTTGTTCCTGATACCAGCAGATGTTTTACATAATACAAGTTTTTCATCAAGAACACATCCCTTTGTGGTCGATTGGCACAACACACTACAGGGAAGTCTTTTCCGCTCAAGTATTTCCTATAACTTTCAATGTAGGAAAGTTCGAACCGAATGTCCACACAACCTACTCTCTCTTTCCTTCCTCCCATAACCTATTTTGCTAGATCCAACACAATGCATTGCATGAGTAGAGGTTATTCCCTGAGTGCTGGTCCAAGAAGAAAAACTAATTTTTAGAACTTTATAATAGCAAACTTTTTCCTCAATTAGTCATCAACTTCTTTTCTTCCAAACAAATGTTTGAACACTCTATTTAAATAACTATTTAAACTAAAAAATTACTTCACACCATCTGATCTCCTCACTATTTACACCACCTATATCCGACTGAAAATGGAATACAACTCCCTTGGGCCGGTGCCTCAAAGTCTATTTTGGAGCTTCTCGACCGCGTGCGAGAGATGTCGAAGGTGGTTATTGGTGAAATAATGGAGTTGGTTACCCTACCCAACTCTGCAGTTCATTCCATTTCAGTGTTCTATCGGTACTATAATCGAATGTGTTCTGAAGAAATTAGTGCATTTGTTCGCGGTGCTTCAAAATCTATTTTGGAGTTTGTTGACCGCGTACAGGAGAGGGCGAAGATGATTATTGGTGACAGTAGTGTATCCAATTTTATTGATTCGCTGAAGCACCTACTCAGTGTGGAATGCGATGCACTGTTCTATCGGTAATCGCACGTGTTCTGTTGAAATTAGGGAACTTGTTCCTGATACCAGCAGATGTTTTACATAATACAAGTTTTTCATCAAGAACACATCCCTTTGTGGTCGATTGGCACAACACACTACAGGGAAGTCTTTTCCGCTCAAGTATTTCCTATAACTTTCAATGTAGGAAAGTTCGAACCGAATGTCCACACAACCTACTCTCTCTTTCCTTCCTCCCATAACCTATTTTGCTAGATCCAACACAATGCATTGCATGAGTAGAGGTTATTCCCTGAGTGCTGGTCCAAGAAGAAAAACTAATTTTTAGAACTTTATAATAGCAAACTTTTTCCTCAATTAGTCATCAACTTCTTTTCTTCCAAACAAATGTTTGAACACTCTATTTAAATAACTATTTAAACTAAAAAATTACTTCACACCATCTGATCTCCTCACTATTTACACCACCTATATCCGACTGAAAATGGAATACAACTCCCTTGGGCCGGTGCCTCAAAGTCTATTTTGGAGCTTCTCGACCGCGTGCGAGAGATGTCGAAGGTGGTTATTGGTGAAATAATGGAGTTGGTTACCCTACCCAACTCTGCAGTTCATTCCATTTCAGTGTTCTATCGGTACTATAATCGAATGTGTTCTGAAGAAATTAGTGCATTTGTTCGCGGTGCTTCAAAATCTATTTTGGAGTTTGTTGACCGCGTACAGGAGAGGGCGAAGATGATTATTGGTGACAGTAGTGTATCCAATTTTATTGATTCGCTGAAGCACCTACTCAGTGTGGAATGCGATGCACTGTTCTATCGGTAATCGCACGTGTTCTGTTGAAATTAGGGAACTTGTTCCTGATACCAGCAGATGTTTTACATAATACAAGTTTTTCATCAAGAACACATCCCTTTGTGGTCGATTGGCACAACACACTACAGGGAAGTCTTTTCCGCTCAAGTATTTCCTATAACTTTCAATGTAGGAAAGTTCGAACCGAATGTCCACACAACCTACTCTCTCTTTCCTTCCTCCCATAACCTATTTTGCTAGATCCAACACAATGCATTGCATGAGTAGAGGTTATTCCCTGAGTGCTGGTCCAAGAAGAAAAACTAATTTTTAGAACTTTATAATAGCAAACTTTTTCCTCAATTAGTCATCAACTTCTTTTCTTCCAAACAAATGTTTGAACACTCTATTTAAATAACTATTTAAACTAAAAAACTCGTTCGCCATAAAATCACCAACATAATGCCAAACTCAAAAAAAATCACAATTTTTTATAGGCCATAAATTTATTGATCTTTATGAGGCATCCATTTACATAAAAAACACGTTATGTGCGACTTTAATACGTTTTTAATTAAATGAACAAACCGAACAAAAAATCATTAAGCTTACCAGCCACACACAAGCCACAACATTCTCAATCTCAAATACAAGTTGTATAAAACAATCATTTGATGATGAACATAATCCAGCTGAGGGAGCAGTTGTGCAAAAACATTTGTATAGAATTTCTTAAATATAACACAAATGGAAAATTAAAAGATTGTATTAATTGAAAAAGAAACTGTTATTCTGCTGTTCTTGAAATGATATTTTTTTGTTTTATTAATTAAAAATTTTGTTAAACAATAATTTTACAAATTAATTAACTCTACCTCCTCCCTCTTGGATACAGAAATATAAATGAACATTTAGTGAATTTTATGATTTGCTAGTTTTAGATAAACAAACATGATTTGAGTGAAAATACTTTAGTCTAAAATACGATGACCACTACTTATGTTTTGTGAAAGAAAGCAATAATAACAGATATGTTTATCTATCAAAATATTCTACACGAAAGCCAATTCATATTTTTCCTAACGATTCGAAATGGCTCAAAGTTAATGGTAACGCTAATTTAAATTACTTCACTTACCACGATCTTAAGGGCGTCTATTAACGGACCGCGATCTAATTTATCAACATTTCTTTGTATTAATTAACACAATTTTTATGCCCTTCACCATGAGTGGCTAACGAGTTGCAACGATGTAATTTGCACCTGCAATGGGTCAAAGAAAATTTTCTCAGAAATTTTTTTTCACTAATACATTTAAAAAAATTTAAAAGAAACAATTAAAAACAAAATTTTTTTTTTTAATTTTGATTTTTTTTTTTTAATTTTCAAAAAACAATTTTTTTATAAAAAAAATTAAGTTTAGTTTGGTGAAGGTTATATAAGACTCGGCACAGCCGAATATAGTTCTCTTACTTGTTTCTAATATGTCTGGTGAACTCACTCAATGATAAACCAGCTGCATACTATTTAGGAATAACAATGTCGATGCTTCAAGGGAGCCTATTCGTTTTAAGACATCCAAAAGAACTTAATGGTGCCACTTACTGAGTAGGTGAAATAAACTTGTGATTTAATATAATGTCAGACTTATGCTATAAAATGTTCAGGTAAATGAAGTACCAGACAAAACGAAAATCGTTGCAATTATAAATAATACAAAAATGCGATCTGAAAGCAACGATCAATGATCTTTAAACGAACTTTTTTGAGCATACCAAATTAAAAAATATATTATTGATGTATGACTTATAAATGCGTGGTTTTTTCAAATTGTTGCTTTTATTTTGTATAGTATTACTTTATTCAAAGTATTGGTGAACAGTTCTTTTGGTCCGACCCAAAAGAACTGTTCATCTTTTGAGGCCTAGAACGAATCAAGGCATTTTCGGATACTCTGTTCTGAAGTGGAGTGTAGCCTAGAGAGAGCGTTCTGCATCGATCGAAACAAATATTAGTCGGACGGGGCAAGGACTGGACTATAAGACGGGTGAAGCAAAACTTAATAGGTATTGCAACATGTGCACAGTTTCATATCTGGCCGCATATTCGGGGAGTTTTTTGGACAATGCTGACTTCAAACGAATCAGTTGCGATCGGTACAGGTTCCCTGTGTTGTTCTGGCCAGATTTCAGCAACTCATTGTAGATACGACCCTTTTGTTCCCACAGAGCATAACCTTTGCGCCATGGGCGAACTTTGTCTTCCGTGTCAATATCACCACTGCTGAATCAAACAAACCAGTGCCATTCAGCGGCACTATTTTTTTAAATTAAAGAAGTAAAGCAAAACTTCCCGCATATGACGCTTTGTTGGCACAAAATTCGAAAGTTTCGAAGCAAAATATAGCTCTCTTGCTTGTTTTATTTTGAAGTGGGGTTTATGTTCATATAAGAAATTATTATTTTCGCAATTCATGTTTTGAGTACACTAACAGATCACTCTATGCCTCACGACCCCAGACTTACATTATGAAAACTTGCCTAATGTGAACGTAGACTAATGCCCGTAATTTGGAGATTGTTGGAGATTGTTCATCAAAAACACAAACAGAAAAATCCTTTTATGCAACATTACAATAAATTTACCAATGAGGCATATACTCTTCAAGCCGGCCATTGATTTACATGTTAGTTTCTTGATTTTGAAAGCTAATTTCAAGTCAGTCTAAACATAAACATTTTCAAAGTTTTTTTTTCTCATTTTCTCATTTTATTTCATATCAAAATTGATGACCATAACAAAAGTCAAGGCAAAGATTTATTCAAATTTAACTCCTTGGCTTTTTTTAATTAAACCAAAGGCATTGAATTGTTATTTTAAATCATTTTCACTTTAATTGAGAGAAATGAATAAATATAATCAACAACTAAACACTCACACTCATATTCACTCTAACCAACAACAACTACAAAACAAGTTATATAGTTTTTATTATTGTTGTTGATTTTGTAGAATTAATTAAAACAATATGCCACAAGAATAACTATAAAACTATTGGCTTCCAGTGTCTTCAGAGAATTCAAAGCAACAAATAAAAATGCATGAAAAAATCCTTTTTTGCTCAAAAAAAAAAAAAAAAAAAACAGAAAACGACATGTTAAATTCAGGTCAAGGTATAAAAGAAAATAAAATGAAAAAAAATAAAAATATTTAAAATATATCGGCTGATCACAATCGTAGGAACTGAAAACTGACACTATGAAATATATGTATGTATGGATATTTTAAGAATTTTAATTTCATCAATATATTGCTACTACCAGGAAATAGGTGGATGCTTCAGTTGCTGCCTTGGAAAGCAGCTTGGGTCTATAGCTGGCCTATAGAAAGTCTTTAATTTCTCAATTTTACTTGTGGTTTTGCCAGGCTTGATATTTAATCTACATATATCCTTGATAAATTTAGTTTTTTTTTTCTTTCTTCTTTTCTTGTTCTTTTGAGACAATGTGATTCAAGCATCCAGCAAAGAACATCTTGTAGTTTTATCATTCATTTCATTCATTCATTAAAATATTGGTTAAACTACCCAGCAGTTAAGCAAGTAGTCAATGTATCCTTTATAGAGGGTAATGGTCACTAATGTCTGATCAATTGGCTGACTCTTATTTATATATATTGGATCATTTGACACATACATTTACATTATATATCCCAGGTAATCTAGCGTGAAGTCAATTGTCGCTTAAGTGTCTCTAAGCAATTTAGAGTGTAGTCACTTTAAATGTTTATTTTGTGCAGCACCTTATAAACTATTTGAGTTCAGCTAGCACCCGTACATGTTAAAATAACTATCTATCTAGCTGATCATGTAGCCAGTTAGGTTAAAAATGCAGGATTTACAATAGCTGGCGTATCTTTTGAAAGGTACATATCTGTCACTTATTCTCACTTAGTTATTGAACATTATAGTGTAAATATGCTTTGAAAATACTTGCGATATATAAATAAGAGTCATACTTGCGACTAAAGAACGTCGAGGCCAGCCAAACATGTTTGAAGACCAAGCATTGGAGGCATTACTCCATGAAAATTGTTGTAAAGGTCAACAAGAGCTTGCAAAATCATTGGGAGCTACTCATGCAGCAATTTCAAAACGTTTGTGAGCAGCAGGGTTCATCCAAAAGCAGGGAAATTGGGTACCATACGAACTGAAGCCGAGAGACTTTGCAAAACCATTGCGCATGTCCTAAATGATGTTTGAACGGCATAAAAGAAAAAATGTTTGCACCGAATCATTACTTGCGATGAAAAAGAGATCTATTACGATAACCTGAAACGTAAGATATCGTATGTGAAGCTCGGCCAACCAACCGAATCGACACCAAAGCCAATTATTCATGGCGCTAAGGGTCCTATATATTATGAGCTGCTGAAATCTGACCAGACCTGTAGAACTGAACTAGAACTGAACTAGAACTGAACTAGAACTGAACTAGAACTGAACTAGAACTGAACTAGAACTGAACTAGAACTGAACTAGAACTGAACTAGAACTGAACTAGAACTGAACTAGAACTGAACTAGAACTGAACTAGAACTGAACTAGAACTGAACTAGAACTGAACTAGAACTGAACTAGAACTGAACTAGAACTGAACTAGAACTGAACTAGAACTGAACTAGAACTGAACTAGAACTGAACTAGAACTGAACTAGAACTGAACTAGAACTGAACTAGAACTGAACTAGAACTGAACTAGAACTGAACTAGAACTGAACTAGAACTGAACTAGAACTGAACTAGAACTGAACTAGAACTGAACTAGAACTGAACTAGAACTGAACTAGAACTGAACTAGAACTGAACTAGAACTGAACTAGAACTGAACTAGAACTGAACTAGAACTGAACTAGAACTGAACTAGAACTGAACTAGAACTGAACTAGAACTGAACTAGAACTGAACTAGAACTGAACTAGAACTGAACTAGAACTGAACTAGAACTGAACTAGAACTGAACTAGAACTGAACTAGAACTGAACTAGAACTGAACTAGAACTGAACTAGAACTGAACTAGAACTGAACTAGAACTGAACTAGAACTGAACTAGAACTGAACTAGAACTGAACTAGAACTGAACTAGAACTGAACTAGAACTGAACTAGAACTGAACTAGAACTGAACTAGAACTGAACTAGAACTGAACTAGAACTGAACTAGAACTGAACTAGAACTGAACTAGAACTGAACTAGAACTGAACTAGAACTGAACTAGAACTGAACTAGAACTGAACTAGAACTGAACTAGAACTGAACTAGAACTGAACTAGAACTGAACTAGAACTGAACTAGAACTGAACTAGAACTGAACTAGAACTGAACTAGAACTGAACTAGAACTGAACTAGAACTGAACTAGAACTGAACTAGAACTGAACTAGAACTGAACTAGAACTGAACTAGAACTGAACTAGAACTGAACTAGAACTGAACTAGAACTGAACTAGAACTGAACTAGAACTGAACTAGAACTGAACTAGAACTGAACTAGAACTGAACTAGAACTGAACTAGAACTGAACTAGAACTGAACTAGAACTGAACTAGAACTGAACTAGAACTGAACTAGAACTGAACTAGAACTGAACTAGAACTGAACTAGAACTGAACTAGAACTGAACTAGAACTGAACTAGAACTGAACTAGAACTGAACTAGAACTGAACTAGAATCACTAGTTCGGGACAGTCTCCTAGAACTGCTGGATACATACTCGAGTATCTTGTCTGTGTGTTTCAGTTTCTTGTATTATATTCTTCCGTTTCCTTTTCCAAACAGATATATGGTTGTATGTGGGTATGTGTAAATTATTATACATGTATACATCTTGTTTATTGTTGCTGTTTTGTTCATATTTCACATTTCTTCATTTAAATTTCAAAATGTATGTACAAGATGGCTGTATATGATGAATAAAAATGTCAATTATTTTCATTTCCTTCACACTGCTGCTTAAAAAATGAAAAACGAAAAATATAAAAATAAAAAAAAAAGAATTACGAAATAAACGAAATGAAAAGTTGTCGTTTTTTGTTGTAGTTGTTTTTTGTTTTCATATGTTTTTGAATATTCATGAATCTGCTGCAGAAGCTGAAGGATATTTATGTATATTAATACACATTAAGTTAGAGCTAAAAGTAATTTCGTTTTTGCTAAAGCAAGTCCTGAACAGAAATAATGAAAACTTTGTCTACATAAGCCTTAAGTCTCGAAATTACTGTGTTAACCAGCCAACAATTTGTTTGCAAGTTTCCAGCATAGATTTCTTTATTTAATGCTGCCTCAGCTTTACTTTACTAACAGCTCTTCTCAGTGCTTTTAATGACAAGAAGGGGGGTAGGTGGAGGCTGTTTGTGCCACAAATAAATGAGGTAGATTTCTGTTTTTTTTTTCTTGCAATTTTCCTTGTGCTGTGTTGTGTATTAAAGGATTTTCACACAAAGAGGATGTGTGAAAATATACATGAAGAAAAATCAATAAATAAATATTTTTAATGTATGTAGTTGCTGCTAAAGAAAATAGTGAGTAAGAAATAATTAAAGCATACAAATAATATAGTCTTTAAATAAATGAAAATTGTATTATACGATTAATGCCTACTACAAAAAGATAGGAGGCCAATTGTAAGACAACTTGTAGCTTCCCGGAGCCTGTCAATTGTTCAGTCTTCTTTGGCAATTTTTTAAACTTTGTACCATTTCTTTCGCACGAAAGCATGCACTATTTATTTTCTCCAAACTCTTTACTTTCTTCAACAATGTTTGCATCGTATATTTCACAAAACTCTTAACAAATTATGAACCAACATCATATGTATTTTTTGAAAAATCATTTTTTGTTGTTGCGTGTTTCCTGTTTATATTTCTTACCAGCAACTTGAAATCGTTCTACTCATTTGTTTTTGGTGTTATAGAAATCGTATATTTGACATAATTTCTGTATAAATAATAAGAAAAACATTTTAGGTGCAATTTTTATAGCATTTCAAGAGTTTTCAAGCAGCTGCATTAATTTGCATGTATGCAATTTTTCTCTACAAAAAAAAGAAGATGAAAAAAAATTAATTTCGAATATTAAAATTTCTGCTATTTTGACATCAGATCAATTTAATTAATTTGTATTTGGAAGATAGATGTGTAGAGACATTTACAAATTTGCTTAATTTGTAAAAGTAAGTATTTTGAGTAGACTAAATATAAGGTTATTCTTCAAATATCACCCTCACAAATCCTGGCAAAACATTACCACCGGAAATACAATAATATATTTCAGAAAGGAATTGGCCATTGCTAGCTATGAACTTTTGTCATCTTTCTGGCCACATATGTATTCCGAGCCAAAAGAACTGCTCAACTTTTGAGGCCAAGAACGAATCCAGCCAATATCGGATACTCTGTTCTAAAGTGAAGCATATCACAGAGAGAGCGTTCTGCATCGATAGAAACAAATAGTAGTCGGAAGGGGCAAACTCTGGACGAAAGGCGGATGAAAAACTTCCAAACCATTTCATTATAAATAGTTTTTAAGATGTATTGCAACATATTCTTAGCCTGGTCAATCTTTGTCTTGCGTGTCAAAATCATCACATCCCAACCGCAGAAACCATCTCTCGCAGGTTGGAACCGATGAAAGACATTCACTGAAACGCCGCCGCAGTAAATTCAATAAATAATGGCTATAAAACTAGCTTTGATTAATTCGACTACTCACCACCAGAGGCGCTACAATCTGTGCTAATATAAAATATAACGAGCAAGACAGAGTTGTCAAACAAAAAAGCTTTCTTCTCTTTTCACCACCTTTCCTTCTCCAATTTATACTCTTTCCAAAGAAAGTAACGCATTAATGCCTGAGCGCTACTTCTCTTTTTTTTTTAAAAAACTACTTGAGAACTATTTTAACATCACCACGTTGTGTTTAAAATATTGCAGCGATTGGAAAAGAAGTTGTGTTCTTAATTTATTTGGGAAATTGGTAGAGACATTACTACTGGATCTAGTACCAAAATCATTCAAACAATTGCTCTGTCGGAGGTCATTATAATTAGCGACTAATTGTTAAATCTATCTTAAGCCTTGTAAGCAGAGAACAAGATATATTTCAACAATTTGTTCTAAAATTTCTTATACCGTGCGGTACAAGCTTGGATTAGAATGGTCACTTAGACTTTTTGATATTTGTGATCGTCCATCATAAACCCCAGGTTCTAATAAAGCTTATAATACGCTCCAAAACAAAGTTAGCAAATTCCAGTCTCTTTCTCTCTCATAGAGGAGAGAACTTTGACGTTTCCAAAAAAAAGTCTGAATCTCTTTTTAGGGTAACTCTGCTGGAAAGAGAGAGATAATTTGTTTATTGTGTGTTAACCCCTGGTGCACCAAGGCTTTAAATCGTTGAACAGTTTTATTTTTTTTTATGAAATATTGAAAATAAGGACTTCAGGAAGTTATTTACAAAATTTTAACTTTGTGGAGGACTTGCAAGGTACCGAAAGGGATCTGCAAGGACCCGAAAGGAACCTGGTATCATTGGGTCAGCATCAGCCAAAAGATAAAAAACTCTTATTATAGAAGCTTTTAATACGCACCAAAACAACGTTAGCAAATTCCATCCTCCTTCTCAACATACTGGCTGAAAAGGCTCAATGAATATAGAGGAAAGAACTTTGACATTTCAGTAAAGACAGAGATAATCTAGTTTAATGTGTGTTAAAGAAAATCCCTCTGTGGTTATTTGGTGTTGGGATATTTAGAAGAAACAAGATTTTATACACGAGACTAAATTTACTAAACGATATCCACATTTTTCTGGTTGGAGAGATGAAACAAAGTTGGTATACGATTATTATTACTACATGTATGCTACTCTCTAACCATAATCTGAGGCTCCATCTGTCCATAACCCGAATAGATTTTAGATGTACTGAATAATGGGAGAAATATGTTGAAGAAGAACCCTGTACGGAGGAAGGAGATTGTGGTTTCTTTTGTGGAACTTGGCATCAATTAAGTGCTTAATTCCCTGGAATTTCCGGCAAGAATCTTATCGCAGTTAGGATTACACATACGACATC
The DNA here is from genome assembly GCF_958450345.1 of Calliphora vicina. Classification (NCBI taxonomy): domain Eukaryota; kingdom Metazoa; phylum Arthropoda; class Insecta; order Diptera; family Calliphoridae; genus Calliphora; species Calliphora vicina. Next base: position 43,936,293 of record NC_088781.1, on the reverse strand, counting down.
TGCTTGCTTATTCCTTCATCCCCCGTATGCAATCAAAAATGACATTGAAATTCGAGAATTGCTACTACTAAAATACTGAGAATATAAACCAAAATAAGGGCCTATTCCATGATCTTGAATGAAAACAAAATCACTAGATTCGATTGCAGGGCTGGTGAATCTTTAGTTCATTGTCGTGGTCTAAGATTATCTGCATAGTAACACATTTCCAATCCCACTGGAAACTGTAACGATCTATCCATCCATTAGATTCCAGAAAGCACCAGACCGGATAGTGGAAGTTTTCAACATTTACCTCATCATCGTCAACTCCACAGAACTGGAAAAAGAATTTCCGCTCAAAGTTCTATCGAAAGTACTCAGTTCTTTGTAGCAGTTTTTGTTTGCAGGAGAGTATAATAAAACATTTCCTTGTTCTGGGTTCTAATTGATCCTGCTCTTTATTGAAAAGAAGATTTTACATGACAATATTGACAGTACCATCCTCAATCCATCCTACAACAGCTTCTAGTTTATAGAATGTTACAATGGCTGCCGGAGATACAGCAGGAACTCCGGAAAATATTTAATATTTCAGAATTTGACCGACTTGAGGGCGACCCAACACATTACAGGAAACATTCGATCTTCAACCACCCCACCTATATGTGAAATTCACGTCATGCTATTCCTATTATCCACATTTCATTATCCAACCTATTTGCTTAATACCAACTCAATGCACTGTATAAATTCAAGCCTTTGATATCCGATTGCGTAAAAAGTGGAACTATGCTTACAAGCCCAATGGTTATCCAGGACGACTCACATCAAACTAATTTCGTTTAGGAGTGAATTATTTCGTTATTATCCCAAAGGTCGACTTTAAAAAATTTCCTTTTGAGCATCTAAAATATCAAATTTATCATCATACTTATTCTTCAAGGAATGTGTTTATTTTTTAGGACTTACGTCTGTCAATCATGTTTTTTATAATATTTATTATGTAATCTTAGCGAATCTCTAAAATTCTGTAAATTTTTACTTCCTAAAATGCGCTTTTAGAGTTAAAACCATATTTCAATTCTATGAGATTATCTTTTCATCAAAGCCATTTTATAGTTTATTCCTCATCTTCATTCAATTCCATTCATTTAAAAATTACTTCTTAAAAGAAGAAAAAAGAACAACACTCAATACTTTCAAAAGATTCTTAATTAGTAGAACTTATTTTCAGCGGTTTAAACAACAATTTGTATTGTGTGTCAAAGTTTTTTTTTGCTGCTGTTCTTTTTCTAGTCCTTAATTATTTCGTCCTTTTCAATTTTGCTATCAATTTGATTGGCTTAAACTAAAAAATAAAGAAATAAAGAAAAAACTTTGTCTTTTAAATCTGTTAAAAGTTTTGCGTTTCTTTTTTGTGTTTTTTTTTTCTTATTCTTAATACTGACATGTCCTGGTTTTCTAAGGCTTCGCACATTGTCTCATGTGTATCTAATGACACCTGTTTAAGAGGCTTCTTCCCTCTTGTTTTGATACAAATATATTTTTTTGTGCAAAATTAAAAAACCAAAAAAAAATATGTATTTCATTGGGTTTCTTTGTTTTTTTGTCGTTATTTTTTGTTTGTTTTTTTGAAGAGAGTGTAACGGTTTGCTTAAGCATGAACTGTAACAAAAAATAAGCAATGTCCTTAAGGACGAGGGGAGTTAGAGAAGTAGAAAAGAAGTAGCTATCGATTGTTTCCAAATTGTGGATGACTAATTTTGAAAAACTAATGAAAATATTTGTAATCGATTTTAAGTCTGAACAAATGACTCGATAAGGAACGATTTGACTCAAATACCTATAATGCTACAAACGATAGCTCTAAGAGTTTCAGCAATCAGGTTACTATAAAGGGGAACATATGGAGAATACAAGGGGCACTATCACTTAAGCTGATTTCCATCGGCCAGCCCTCGTATGTGCTGTTGCTTGTGTTTGTATCCAAAAGTGTATGTAGTCTATGCGGCCAAAAATAAAAACAACACGATGCGAAACAAATAAAAAACAAGAAGAACAAAAAAGTTTAAATTTGGATCTTGTTGCATACACTTGAGCGCGCACACATACTCAACATTTCACGCAATACAACTTGAACATTGACGACGACGAGGATGGTGATGTTGTTGACGACAATCACGATGATGATGATGATGATGAAGAAAGTGCAAACGAAAATATACTGCTACTTGCTTGGTACTTGTACCAGAATATTGTGCAAAAAATACCAAAAAAATTAAATATAAAAAAAAAACTGAAAGAGGAAATCTTGTCGCGTCTTGACACACATGACGGTACACTCTACTTGATACGTTATTTTTTCATCATCTTCTGTTTAATATAGCTGCTGTTGTTCTTGTTGTTAAATATACTTCTCGTTATTGCTGCTGTTGTTGCTATTTTTAGTGCATGAATTGCCATGCTTTTGGTATAATTTTACAAATATACAGTGTACACACACTCAGTTTTCTACAAAAAAAAAGAAGAAAAATATACAAATATTGTATATTTACTTACACTCTTACTCACACTATTAAACACACACGCACACACTCACTCTTTTGCTGACTGACACATAAGTAAAGTCCTTAGAAAAAAAAGGATATATAAACATATCTTATAACACTTATGTATGTTACAAGTAGTTCGCTTGTTTGTGTCACTCTGTATGTGAAGTACATATTTGTTAATGGGGCATTTAAAGGTGCGATTTCTTTATAGAGAATTTAAGTGAAATGTCAAAGATAACAAAGGATTCCTTCAAACAGTTCCAATTCCAATTAGCATTCTTGAAGAGACTACTAACTGGCAGTACGGAATCCGGGAATATAGAAATGATGGCTGAGAAATACATTTCCACCTATGTCCAGAACGTCTTAATCTCGATCTACTTTGACGTTCGAAAGATGGTTACGATCGTTTGTTCTGGATGCTCCCCAACGATCTTGGTCACTCGGGATCAGCAACCAGCATAATACATTTGCACCTCCGTCCGGTATGTCTCAGTTTCGGTCTTCTCTGACGTTTGGATGATGGATATGACAGTTTGTTCCAGATGGTATTTGATGATCTTGGTTTCGATGAATCCCTTATAGTATCCAACACTATTTCAGTACTCCAAGCTGAGATTTAAGCTAAAATTGATTTGTATACATACAACCGATGCATCGGTCAATCTCGGTCTTCTTTGACGTTCGAAAGATGATCGTTTGTTCTGGGTGTTCTCCAACGATCTCCTCCGCCCAATATGTCTCAGTTTTGGACTTCTGTGGCTGGAATACTGATACGATGGTTTGTTCCGAATGGTATTTGATGATCTCATGGAATCTCTCCAACGCCTTTTCAGTACTCCAAGCGTAGATTTAAGCTGAAATTGTTTTGCATTCATCGACCAATCTCGGTCTTCTTTGACATTCGAAAGATGGTTATGATCGTTTGTTCTGGATGTTCTCCAACGATCTTCACCACTATGGATCAGTAAACATCATGGATGAGCAACATCTACAACTGCCCGGTATGTATCAAGTTCGGTCTTCTCTGACGTTTGGAATATTGATACGATGGTTCGTTCCGGATGGTATTTGACGATGTTGGCTTCGTTGAATCTCTTATAGTATCCAAAACCTTTTCAGTACTCCAAGCGGAGATTTAACCTAAAATTTATTTGCGTACGTCGGTCAATCTCGGTCTTCTTTGATGTTCGAAAGATGGTTGCGATCGTTTGTTCTGGATGTTCTCCAACGATCTTTACCACTATGGATCTGTAAACATCATGTCTGAGCAACACATTTCAACATCTGCCCGGTATGTCTCAAGTTCGGTCTTCTCTGACGTTTGGAATATTGATACGATGGTTTGTTCCGAATGGTATTTCATGATCTTTGCTTCATTGAATCTCTTGAAGTATCCAACAACTTTTCAGTATTCCAAGAGGATTTTTCAGCTAAAATTCAGTCAATCTCGGTCTTCTTTGTTGTTCGAATGATGATTACAATCGTTTGTTCTGGATGTTCTTCAACGATCTTGACCACTATGGATCAGTAAACATCATGGCTGAGAAACACATTTCCACATCTCTCCGGTATGTCTCAGTATCGGTGTTCTCTGACGTTTGGAAGATAGATCGTTTGTTCCGAATGGTATTTGATGATCTTGACTCTTGATATATCCAACACCTTTTCAGTACTCCAAGCGGAGATTTAAGCTAAAATTGATTTACTTTCATGCGCAGTCTGTTATCAGTCTTTAAAATATCGAGTTTCCCTCAGCCTATATCTAATATACATCTATTTAAATCTTTGCATTTTTGAGGAGACTGCTCGCACTTCCGAAATCCGGGAATATTGAAAATATATTTCAAAAATACACTCCTCTGTCCAGAATGTCTCAATCTCAGTCTATGCTAACTTACCGAAAACGAATACGATCGCTTGTTGCCGATGTTCTCTGATGATCTTGGTATGTTTTGTAGTATCAATAACCTTTACAATACTCAAAGCGGAAATTTACGCTGTTTATGTAGTGGAGAAAGGATTATGGTAACTTAATTTAAATATATACATCGGTGACCAAGTAAGTTTTATACTTGAATATTCAATTGAACGATTTCAGCCTCTAGTCCTCACTTTATCAAGATAATAGTGTCAAAAATGGTATTTTGGTCAAGAATTGGTTAAAGAACGTAGAAGAACCATGTTGGTCTACCATCAACTATGCGGAACATAATCAAAGCTCTCCTTTGCCAACTCCGCATTGCATTTTAGGTATAATGTATGATAGCATCAACATTCTACAAGGAGCGAGAATAGTCTGAACGAAGAATCCGCTGGAAGGAGAGGAGTTTATGTTGTGGAACATTTCTCTGAATTCAATACATAACTCGCTTTATTTAGGACCTTCATTGTACCGACGATATGTGCTTTCAAAGTCAGTCCTTCATTCTTCGATATGCAGTCGAAGTTGAAATTGTCATCGAAATTCCGAAATCTGTTGGAGTAATGATAAGCATAGCTAAAACTAAAACAATGAAAATAAATTCAAACACAGAGCAAACTCTTATACATAAACAATACCTCATCGATGTAAAGCATCTTTAAAGTAACTACACAGAACATTTGACAAATATCTGCAATTCTCTGGTTAAATGTAAACGAGCTAAAATAATAGCATGGTTCTTGATCTCAAACCCAAAGGAAATCGAACTAAATTAAATACTTTATATCAAAAACTTTCATTCGAAAAAGTTTTTGTAGTGACGAAGATTGCACTGAAGTCAATAATTAGTATTCTCTGGGCATTTTCCTTGAAATTTCTGTGGTATCTTTAAGGTTTTAAAGAGTAGGAATACACGTCCAGATACACTCATAAATCCTACTCGTTCGCGATAGCGAAAATTTACCTTGACTGCTGGCCTCTCCAGAAAATGATAAAGTCGTTTAACGACAAGATAGCAAATGATAAATAATGACGAACATTTGAGCACATTAACTCGTTTCAAGCAGATAAGCTCGCTTGATATGACGAGGTTTCAATGGATCTGCAATATGTTATTTGGAGGATCGAGGTATTCTTGGATTAGAGATGAATTCTCCTTGGAAAAGATTGCAGGAAATTGAGGCTAAAACTTGAACTTGACCTTGAGTAACACTGAGTAATGCAGGGGAATAATAGGGCATATGAACTGTAGATAAAAAAATGGTTAGCTGTTTAATTAATGGATTGTTAGGCTTTCAAGATGATGGAGATGGCGAGACAGTTTAAGGACAGAATTGTTCGTACTTCGGTTCATTAAGATCAGAGGCGTTATTGGGATGGATGAGCTTGTTGGATTTAGTAAGATTGCAAAGGATCTTAGTACATTTTCTTCAAAACTAAAAGTTTGTGAAGCAGCGAGGCGTTCGTTAATCAGAATTGAGTAACCGGAAATGATTGGAGGAAATTGTTTTACAATCATGATGTCTAGCGTATTGCAGGGCTCAATATGGATCCACGGTATTTTGGATCAATAAGATCAAAAGAGTTATTGGAAAGAATGAGCTTGTTGGCTTTAGCAAGATTCCAAAGGATCGGCGGTGTGTTCTCTTCCAAACTAAAATTTTGTAAAGGAACGAGGCGTCCATTAATCAGAATTGAGTAACAGGAATAGTTTGGTATATAAATCATGATTTTATGCATATTGATCCCTCCTTACTGAAAAATAAAACTGATGCTGGCTGCTCTACTCTCAAGAACACGGTTACGAAATTTAATGACAGTATCGACGGTATTCCGGATCATTAAGATCAAAGGAGTTATTTTAAAGGATGAGCTTGTTGGCTTTAGCAAGATTCCAAAGGATTTGCGGCATGTTGTCTTCAAAACTGAAATTTTGTGAAGCAACGAGCCTTTCGCTAATCAAAATTGAATTATCGGAAAATATTGCAGATTTTGGTTAAATCCTAAATCTTAGGCTACAGATTCTGAAATCTGTCTAAACCTAATAATTGAGCAATAAGTGCAGCCATTGGTCTATAGTTTCAATGATTTCCATTTGATGGATGTCAAGCCATCCATTCAGTCATCTCTACAGTATCTAAGTGGAATAACTGATATGCGTTCAGTTAGTGATTCTGGACTATCAGTGGCTTTGGACACTCACATGACTCGTTCAAAATCATTACCATAATAATCAATTTAGATAGATTAATGGAAACTTTAGTTATGTGAAATTGTTTGCCAGTTTGTGAAATGTCTTTTTGATGTAAATGTCCATATGAATTCAATATCGTAAAGCCCTTGCATGTGTTGGAATCTAAGTATGTGTGTTTGTCTGTTTAGCTGTTATGATGACATTCTATAGCGTAAAGTGTCATGTATCTTTTATTTTTCTCTAGTAAAGTGTAGAAATATTTTTCGTTCATTCTTCATTATTTTATTTTTTTGTTTTCTTCACTTTTTTGGTTAAATTCTAAAGTTTTTCAGTTGACTCCATGTTTACTGGTTTTTTGTCGCATTCTGCTTATTTTTTTTTTGCTTTCCTTCCGTTGTTTCGTTTTTACACTCTACTTGCTGTGTATGTTTGTGTGTGACTTGTGTTATTTAAAGAGTAAATATTTTTCCGGTGTAGAGCAGACATGCATGCATGTGTGTGTGTGTATGCGTGTGAGTGACTTTAAAAGCTTTTCCGTTTTGTTCCTTTTTCTCTAGTTTGTCATAGACTTTTTATTCTTAATTCTAAGTTTATTTTTGTGTTTTTTTTTTTTATTTATTTCTTCAGTTTCACATGTTTTTCTGTATGTGTTAATTGCAATTTACGCAGTAGGTTGTCTTAAAAATATATTGTGAATGTTTCTATGTGTGTACATGAGAGTGTCCTTGTGTCAAGTATTGAGTCCTGGAAATTGTTAACGTTCAGTGTTGCATACAGCTGATGTTTGTGTGTATGTTTGTATGCTTTAAAGTTATAAAAATAAATAATTATTATTTGTTTTTGTTTCTATGTGAGTCTGTTGTATTTGAAGTATTTAAGTTCCATCAAGTGTGCAAAATGATTGTGACACAAATTTCCTGTATGTAATCGTGCAGCATTTGTTGTTTTCTTCTAAGGTAAATTCTGCTGCTTTTACTTTTTCTTGTTTCATTTAAAATTGTTTGTCATTTTCTACTTCACACCTGGGGTGGTAAACTATATTATTAATGGGTTTGGAAATATGTTTATTTTCCATATACAGAAATTTATTCAAATTGTAATTAGGTACATTTTTCAGTAAACAATCAAATATTCTCAATTATATAATGATCGTTTTTGATTATCCTTTTTCTTCCTAACAAAACATCTGCCTTTAGTTGGGTCGGTGCCTCAGGTTTGGCAGGCTCACTTGGCTCAATTCAAAAGCTGATCCCGTTGTGATACCCAAGAAGTAAACAGTTGGTCTCTCAATCAACACTCGTTGTTTCCATTGTGAACCAACCAAATTCTCTGATCAAGGAATGGATATATTTGAGAGTAATCCTCGCTAACTCCTCACTTCCAAATTCAGAATTCTCAAAGCACTGAGTTATTAGTGAATCAGAGATAAGTTACTGGATAATATTTCGGCTAAATTCCTCATTAAGATCAGAGGAAGATCATTAAGATAAGCTTCAATAAGTGGTATCGTTGATGATGGATTAATAGTCCGATGTGTGACTCCTGATCCGAATCCTCAGCAGAGTCACTTGACCTCCTACTGAATACTAACTTCCCAGGCTGCAATGATGTTGCTACGGATATTGAGAGTGAAGGTAGGACTCTATCCAATATCGACAGTAACATCATTTCCTATGATAGGATATCGTGGGCGTTTCAAGTCACTTGATCTTTGTAGCCAAAGATGCTATAAACAGCCTGGCTTCATGGCATATTTACGCTCTTTCTCTCCCTCAAGCATGAGGGAGGAGGCTAAGGCAGAAGAATTAGCAGAAGAAGTCATCAGAATGCGAAGGACTTTCATAAAATTAGTCATCTTTCCAGCTTAAAACGTTGGCAAGACTCATTGATGCTCACATAAGTCTTCGACTAGAGGTCACACTAGAGGTCACTTCGCTCTACAGATGCAGCTCTGTATGAGAACGTAAGAGTCATAGAGAGATCTCTCGAATGTAAACAATACACAATGGCAGCTTTCCTGGAGATAGAGGGTGCTTTCAGTAAAGTAAATACTCTTGCAATTCAGCAAGCTCTTGCTAACCTAGACGTTGAAGAATATATCAACGACTGCTTAGTAACCAGATGTTGAAATCAAGAATAGTTACAGCAAATCTTGGTACAAGGACTGACAAATTTGTCAGGTTTTGAGAGGTGGCCGCTATTGAGAGTAGAAAATAATTCAAAAGAATTTCTTTGGGACTGAAAAAAGTTTCCGTTTATTGGACGTGTCTGCTTTAGAGAGGTGTCCGCAAAGAGAGAGTACACTGTACTACCGTTTAGTACAAGCAAGTTGGAAGAGGCACATCTCTGGGCGGGGTAATCACTACTATGGCTTATCTTTATTAACTAGATTCTTATTGATCTAGGCAGAAAAGGGATTGCTTCCGGATGTGATCAATGGTCCACGACAAGTAGTCTTGGAGTGAATCCATGCAAAATAGAACTTGTACTTTTCACGACAAATTCGAAAGAAGATCCAGTTATGATAGCCAGGAAGTAAATTGCTGGTGTCTCAATCGACACTCGTTGTTTCCATTGTGAACCAATCAGATTTTCTGATGAAGGAATTGTTGTGTTTGATATTCATCATCGACAACTCTCATGTTGGCCAAGGCTGGGCAATTACAGAATAAATGAGACACAATCTCCTCTCTCTCGTTGTGACAACTTCTACAGTCATTCAACCTTAGGCCCAATCTAATAACATGCGTTCCAATTATGCAGTACCCTGTAACAAATGAAACAATTAGCCTTATTTATTCGCGACGAAACATAAGCGTTATATTCGGTTCAGGCCGGCTTCATAATAGGACAAGAGGATGAATTGGTCCAACTGCTCTGTGCAATCCCAAACAGTTTCTGTTGCACAATCTCCATGCAATTTTCAAGGGGAATACCAGCAAATTCATCTATCGCCTCTTTATCCATCATTGCACCGCGTCTGGCTAATTTATCGGTTTTACAGTTACTCTGTCCAGGGACCCTTATAAGCTTTAGGGTGCCTTAGGTTTGTTTTATATTAAATATTTTTATTTAGCTATAATAGATGGTTTTAAGTGTCATGTCGCCTGTCTCACATTGCTGTCTTTGTGCTGTATTCTCATACATCTGAGCCTTCCTTAAGTTTTTCCGGCTCCTTCAAAACAATTTCTCTGTTAAAGACTACAAATGTTTTTCCTTGTGCAAAAAAAAAAGAGTAACATAAAACAAAATAAACGTCTTTAATGTCGTAACATTATAAATTTTGTTGCTGTTATTATCATTTTATATTTCAGTGTTTTTTTTTTGTTTTCGTTGCTCAGCTTTGTTTTAAACATTTTAGAATACATTGTTATTTGCTGTTTTTTATTCCTTTCCTTGTGCTTCCTTTTAAAATAATTTTGTTGTTTTGGCATAAACGCTTTACATGGTGTGTTGTATTTTGTCTTTAAACTTTATATATATGAGCATAAATTCTGTTTTAGCCCGTTTTAGGTCTGTTCTTAGATATTTTGTTTAAGCCTTTTTCTTTTTTTTTTATGTTGTTCACTCTCCTTACTTCCTTAAAGGCATTTAAAGTCAACACCACTATCTGTAGCCTGAGTTTCTGGATTTTTTTCTTGTTTTTTGGTTTATGAAATTTAGCGCATTAAGTGTTTTACTTTTCACAAGTCAAATTCATATACATATTTCTTGCACATATAAAAAAGCTTATCTGCTTTCCACCAAAACAAAAAAAAGGGCAAGACAAAAAATTATACCAGCCAGAAATTTAAAATCTGATGCTGAGAGCTTCTTAAAGGCATTTTTACAACAACAAAAATTATTATACGCATTTTTAAATTTTGGATTTGGTAATTTTTGCTCGTTTTAATGAAAATTTATGTGAGCGCTCTATATTAGATCGTGGTGTCATGTGCGATAACTTGCTGGTGATTAAACATAATGTAACTTTAATCAACGGAGTGCTAAATAATCCCAAGGTTTTGTAACACTGAAAAAACAAAGCGGGTATAGTATGTATAAGACTCAGGCGGGTAGTCTGAGTATAAGACGGTAGTCTCAGTATAAGACGGTAGTCTGAGTATAAGAGAGTAGTCTGAGTATTAGACGGTAGTCTGAGTATAAGACGGTAGTCTGAGTGTAACACGGTAGTCTGAGTATAACACGGTAGTCTGAGTATAACACGGTAGTCTGAGTATAACACGGTAGTCTGAGTATAACACGGTAGTCTGAGTATAAGACGGTAGTCTGAGTAGAAGATGGTAGTTTGAGTATAAGATGGTAGTCTGAGTAGGAGACGGTAGTCTGAGTAGAATACGGTAGTCTGAGTATAAGACGGTAGTCTGAGTATAAGACGGTAGTCTGAGTATAAGACGGTAGTCTGAGTATAAGACGGTAGTCTGAGTATAAGACGGTAGTCTGAGTATAAGACGGTACTCTGAGTATAAGTCGGTAGTGTGAGTATAAGAAGATAGTCTGACGATAAGATGGTAGTCTGAGTATAAGACGGTAGTCTGAGTATAAGACGGTAGTCTGAGTATAAGACGGTAGTCTGAGTATAAGACGGTAGTCTGAGTATAAGACGGTAGTCTGAGTATAAGACGGTAGTCTGAGTATAAGACGGTAGTCTGAGTATAAGACGGTAGTCTGAGTATAAGACGGTAGTCTGAGTATAAGACGGTAGTCTGAGTATAAGACGGTAGTCTGAGTATAAGACGGTAGTCTGACTATCAGACGGTAGTCTGAGTAGAAGACGCGGTAGTCAGAGTATAACACGGTAGTCTGTGTATAAGACGGTTGTCTAAGTATAAGATGGTAGTCTGAGTATAAGACGGTAGTCTAAGTATAAAATGGTAGTCTGAGCAGGAGACAGTAGTCTGAGTATAAGACGGTAGTCTAAGTATAAGATGGTAATCTGAGTAGGAGACGGTAGTCTGAGTATATGACATTAGTCTGAGTATAACATGGTAGTCTGAGTATAAGACGGTAGTCTGAGTATAAGATGATAGTCTGAGTATAAGACGGTAGTCTGAGTATAACACGGTAGTCTGTGTATAAGACGGTAGTCTGAGTATAAGACGGTAGTCTGAGTATAAGACGGTAGTCTGAGTATAAGACGGTAGTCTGAGTATAAGACGGTAGTCTGAGTATAAAACGGTAGTCTGAGTATAAGATGGTAGTCTGAGTAGGAGACGGTAGTCTGAGTATAAGACGGTAGTCTGAGTATAAGATGGTAGTCTGAGTATAAGACGGTAGTCTGAGTATAAGACGGTAGTCTGAGTATAAGACGGTAGTATGAGTATAAGACGGTAGTCTGATTATAAGACGGTAGTATGAGTATAAGACGGTAGTCTGACGATAAGATGGTAGTCTGAGTATAAGACGGTAGTCTGAGTATAAGACGGTAGTCTGAGTATAATACGGTAGTCTGAGTATAAGACGGTAGTATGAGTATAAGACGGTAGTCTGACGATAAGATGGTAGTCTGACTATCAGACAGTAGTCTGAGTATAAGACGGTAGTCTGAGTATAAGACGGTAGTCTGAGTATAAGACGGTAGTCTGAGTATAAGACGGTAGTCTGAGTATAAGACGGTAGTCTGAGTATAAGACGGTAGTCTGAGTATAAGACGGTAGTCTGAGTATAAAACGGTAGTCTGAGTATAAGACGGTAGTCTGACGATAAGACGGTAGGCTGTGTATAACACGGTAGTCTGACTATCAGACGGTAGTCTGAGTATAAGACGGTAGTCTGAGTATAAGAAGGTAGTCTGAGTATAAGACGGTAGTCTGAGTATAAGACGGTAGTCTGAGTATAAGACGGTAGTCTGAGTATAAGACGGTAGTCTGAGTATAAGACGGTAGTCTGGGTATAAGACGGTAGTCTGAGTATAAGACGGTAGTCTGAGTATAAGACGGTAGTCTGAGTATAAGAAGGTAGTCTGAGTATAAGACGGTAGTCTGAGTATAAGATGGTAGTCTGAGTAGGAGACGGTAGTCTGAGTATAAGACGGTAGTCTGAGTATAAGACGGTAGTCTGACTATCAGACGGTAGTCTGAGTATAAGACGGTAGTCTGAGTATAAGACGGTAGTCTGAGTATAAGACGGTAGTATGAGTATAAGACGGTAGTCTGAGTATAAGACGGTAGTCTGAGTATAAGACGGTAGTCTGAGTATAAGACGGTAGTCTGAGTATATGACGGTAGGCTGAGTATAACACGGTAGTCTGACTATCAGACGGTAGTCTGAGTATAAGACGGTAGTCTGAGTATAAGAAGGTAGTCTGAGTATAAGACGGTAGTCTGAGTATAAGACGGTAGTCTGAGTATAAGACGGTAGTCTGAGTATAACACGGTAGTCTGACTATCAGACGGTAGTCTGAGTTTAAGACGGTAGTCTAAGAATAAGTCCGAAGAATCTAGGAAATGGTCTGGTGAGGACTTGCAAGGTGGTTACATTTACTATTTTACAACTCATTCGTCCTTGACCAACTATAGTTTTCTTCAACATGTTGTTATTTGCTTTCCATAGTTTGTGTTTTTTTGTGGATTTGTTTTCACATAACATGGCAAAACTTTTTGACCTACAACCATAAACGAAGAAAACTAAATTTTTGCTCTTCTTGTACTCGTACACAATTATTATTTGCTGCCTTAACAACATTCTTTCTTGTGTTTTTTTTTCCATAATATTTTGGTTTATATTTTTTGTTATTTCTTTTTTTTTTTAGATTGAAAACACTTTAAGTTTTCAATATACATGTTTAAAGTCATAAATTTTATTTATATTTTTTTTTCTTGTTCTCATTCGCCTTCCTTTGGCCATAGTTACTCCAGTCTTAGAATGTTTCATGGTTTCTGCTGGCTGTGCCACGAACAGAGAACAAAAAAATAAATTTTAAAATTTGCATTATTACACAAAATGCATAATTTGTTTTATAATTTGTTCTGAAATATTAAGACACTTTAGGTATATATTTATTTTCATTCCTTATTTTGTTGTTCTTCCTCGAACATCTCCTTTTAATTTGTTTTGTATTATAAGAAGATCATAAATTCCGTTTCTGTTTTTTTTGTTTAAGGCTTTAGTTTTGGGGTTGGTATGTCAAATTATGCAATTTTTACTTGATATCACATAAAATTTATGGTCTTCTTTTTCATTTCTTTCCATTGAAATATAGTTTCCTTTAAGACATGAGAAATAATTGTAATACTTAGAGCAATTGACCTAAAAAGGAATACGTTAAATTGTCGTAATATGTTTATGGTTTATAATAAAATGTTGGTTAAGAGTATTGAAAAAAAAACAAGAATATTTTAATACATTGCAGTTTATATTTCAACTATAGCACAAAGTAGTTTTTGCCCTAAAAGTAGACATGATTTAAAAGAGTTTCAATGCAAGCAATCGATTAATTTATAGAGACTTGTTATACGAAGGCCATTCACAGAGAACTTTCGGAATCTATTTGAAATTTGAAAAAGTTGCTTTGTTTCCAAAGAACTTTTCATTCTGTCTTTGTTTTTCCAAAAGCCTTGTTATGTCTTTTATTCAAATTACTTCCAAAAAATCTACAATTAATGTTATATCATGTTTTACCTGGCTTTTGAACATGTCACTTCACACAAACCCTCACATACTGACTCTCATACAAATTTATTTCAAATGTTTGTTTGCATTTCATGCCTTTGTCTTTCAAACTGCTTTCAGTTGCATCATACTTAATCTGTTTACCTCAAACTACTTGTACTTTTGTCAACTGTTGTTTGTTTTCGTTATTTTTTTCCTCTTCTTTGAGATTATAAATAAAAACAAAAAACATTATTTTAATGAGGTCACATTTAAAATAAAACCTTTACTTCTCTACTTCTCTTAACATACATCTAGTATTTAGTCGTATTTAAAAAACTTTAACATTTGAATACTTTGGTTGGTACTCTATTTCTAACTGGGTGTTGCAATTCCCTTGTCAATTTAAAGGTTTGTGCTGCAAACATACAGGCCGAGCGACAGTCTTATATCCGAATACACAACCACAAATCCATTCTTCATATACCTTAAATCCCAGTTTTATGTACTTGGAGGGAAAAAATAAATATTTAGAAGCACAAACAAACAAACAAAAAAAAATAAGCTTCTTTACAAATTCCACTTTATAAACATTACACTGCCACTTGCATTTTCCCTAATGCAACACAATGTACAAGTATTAAGCAACCTCAACAACATGACTTCTTCGTTGTTGGTTTTGGTTTGGAACTGGAAGTCTGAATTCCCCTCTAAGTGCTATAAATGTACGAGGGTTTGGAGATAAATTTATATTTGGGCTGATGAAGTAAAATACTGTAGTCTAAGCATAAGACGGTAGTCTAAGTATAAAACGGTAGTGCATGTTTTAGACGGTAATCTAAGTTTAATACGGTAGTCTAAGTTTACCACGGTAGTCTAAGTTTAACACGGTGGTCTAAGTTTAAGACGGTAGTCTAAGTTTAAGACGGTGGTCTAAGTTTAACACGGTGGTCTAAGTTTAAGATGGTAGTCTAAATTTAAGACGGTAGTCTAAGTTTAAGACGGTGGTCTAAGTTTAAGACGGTAGTCTAAGTTTAAGGCGGTAGTTTAAGTTTAAAACGGTAATCTAAGTTTAAGACGGTAGTCTAAATTTAAGACGGTAGTCTAAGTTTAAGACGGTAGTCTGAGTTTAAGACTCTAGTCTGTGTTTAAGACTCTAGTCTGAGTATAAGACGGTAGTCATGAATTTCATTTCAGTAGATACTGCATGTAGGTCGTTTATAAGTCTGCCGCTTGAGTATGATATTCTAAACATTATTTCTTTTCAACCCAAAACTTTATACACAGTCCTCGCTAAAGCTCATGCATACTGTATAAGCCGATCTACACTTTGTATACAACATTCCTGCTGTCGTGGACTTGTTTTCTTATACATAGTTGTTTTCCCTGCTCCTGACTTCGTTCACTCCTCTAATTCTTCCTCTTCATCTATCACTGCATTTAATACTATTTTGTTTATTATTTAAATGCCTAATGTCTTTTGTTGTAGTTGTTGTTATTGTTTTTGTCGTTGCGGCTTCTGTTGCTGGGGTTTCTTTTTGTATTCGTTTCATTTCATTTGAATTCATTCTTGTTGTTTTGTAACTTTTCATAGTTGTCAACTTTACGTAGGCGAACTGGCGAATATGGAATTTTTCGTTTAGTGGACACCCAGACAAATCGTACGATAGCAACAAACAACAAAAACAACAGCAATAATAACAATAATCAAATGGGAGTAGCAAAAGAAACCGTCAACAAAGAAGACTACGGCACCCAAATACAATGACGCCGGCAACGATTTCTGCGACAAGGAAATATTCATACACAACATGCTGGTTGGTTGGTTCGTCGTTCTGTTTTAATGCGAATTAAGTTAATTTAAAAGCGATTTCAAATTAACTTTAATGCCTTTAAAGTGGCTGTTTTAGCAGTACTACGGCCAGCAAATAATACATAGTTCTTTTTCATTTATTTTGCCTGACAGTTGTACGAGTTAGGAGCAGCATTTTATCAGCAGCTAAACGAAATAGCATTCATAGATGTCGTTTTAATATGTACAACTTGTGGCGATACATGTCTTTTTTTTTTTTCATTGCTTGGTTTTTTGTTTTGGGTAGTTCTGTTGTATAATTGTCGTTGTTATGTTAAAGGTAATGATGACAAAACACGAACCATTACAAAATATATGACCACAGTGGGTTAGTTACAACATAATAAATATAGGATAGAACTAAATAAAACATTAGAATTGTATAACAAGTTGTGTGGTTAAATGTTGGTATGATTTAAAATACCCTATAAGGGGTACTGTTGCAAGATGAGCGATCAATGATCAGAAAGAGCCCTTTAGCTACTAAGTCCATATTTTGAGTAGGAGTCGGTAGAGGAGGGTAGTCTTAGTAGAAGACGATAGTCTGCGTAGGAGACGGAAGTGTGAGTAGGAGACGGAAGTGTGACTAGGAGGCGGTAGTGTGAGAAGGATATGGTAGTCTGAGAAGGAGACGGTAGGCTGAGAAGGAGACAGTAGTGTGAAAAGAAGACGGTAGTCTTATAAGGAGACGGTAGTCTGAGAAGAAGACGGTAGTCTTACAAGGAGACGGTAGTCTTAGAAGGAGACGGTAGTCTTAGAAGGAGACGGTAGTCTTAGAAGGAGACGGTAGTCTTAGAAGGAAACGGTAGTCTTAGAAGGAGATGGTAGTCTGAGAAGAAGACGGTAGTCTTAGAAGGAGATGGTAGTCTGAGAAGGAGATGGTAGTCTGAGAAGAAGACGGTAGTCTTAGAAAGAGACGGTAGTCTGAGAAGGAGACGGTAGTCTTAGAAGGAGAAGGTAGTGTGAGATAGAGACGGTAGTCTGAGAAGGAGATGGTAATCTGAGAAGGAGGCGGTTGTCTGAGAAGGACACTGTAGTCTGAGGAGACGCTGGTCTGAAGGAGACGATAGTCTGAGAAGGAGACGGTAGTCGGAGAAGGAGACGGTAGTCTGAGAAGGAGACGGTAGTCGGAGAAGGAGACGGTAGTCTGAGAAGGAGACGGTAGTCTGAGAAGGACACTGTAGTCTGAGAAGGAGACGGTGGTCTGAAGGAGACGGTAGTCTGAGAAGGAGATGGTAATCGGAGAAGGAGACGGTAGTCAGAGAAGGAGACGATAGTCTGAGAGGGAGACGGTAGTCGGAGAAGGTAGTCTAAGAAGGAGAAGGTAGTCTGAAAAGGAGACGTTAGTCTGAGAAGGGGACCTTAGTCTGAGAAGGAGACGGTAGTTTGAGAAGGAGACGAGTCTGAAAAGGAGACGGTAGTTTGAGAAGGCGACAATAGTCTGAGAAGGAGACGGTAGTCTGAGAAAGAGACGGTAGTCTGCAAAGGACGCGGTAGTCTGAGAAGGAGAACTTGTCTGATAAGGAGACGTAGTCTGAGAAGGAGATAGTAGTTTGAGAAGGAGTCGGTAGTCTGAGAAAGAGACGGTAGTCTGAGAAGGAGACGGTAGTCTGAGAAGGAGACGGTAGTGTGAGAAGGAGACGGTAGTCTGAGAAGGAGACGGTAGTCTGAGTAGGAGACGGTGTATTCTCTAGCCCGATGTGGAATTTAGTCTGTGATCTAAGTTTCTGAACTTACCCCCATAATTGTAGCAAATAAAAAATAAACAACTATTGTTTTCTCTAACCCTGTAACGTCATGAAAGCAAGTGTTCTATACATTAAAATTCTTATGAACATAATTTTTAGGTGAAAGAGGAGGCGTAATTTACTTTTAACCAAAATAACCCAAAGATGAAGAAGCAGAACGTAATGAGAAACTAGTGTTTCTAACTACTTTTGAACATACGAGTACAAACGAGCAACATACTGCTACATAAAATAAGTATGTAGCAAGTGGCATATAGGTATAAATTTGTGTGTAGAAATGTATATAGAAATATATTTTAAGGTTAAAAGATATTTGACCCATTTTCAGCACGTACTTAATGTTGAAAATATGATTACTTTCATTCTTTTTCATGCTAACAATAATGATTCTTGTGGTTGGGTGGTTGGTTGGTGTTGCCTTTGTAAAAACATAAGTTTAGTCAATTTTCTCATCTGCTGTAGTGTGTTTTTGTTTTAGCTTTTGGTGTCTTGAAAAATATTATTAAAAAGGAATATTCTACTAGTTTTTTGTGAAAAAAGAAAGTCCTATACTTCAACGTCCTTTATAGTTGTTGCAGTATTTTGTCTATGTATGTGTGTTATGTAAGTATGTGAGTTTGGAAGGGTGTTTTTGGAATATGAGGATTTTAGGGTGGGAGTGAAAGAAGCTGTAGTAAAATTGGCATGTGGCCAAAAAGAAAATAATTTTTATGAAGTGCACTTAGTTTTGTTTTAGAACATAGACGAGACAACAACACCAACATCAATGAAACATCCATAACTATTTTACATCTATACATTTATAATGAAAAGGAACATGCAACAAAAAGAATAAAAGAGAGATGTTGTAATAATAACTACATGAATTTGTAGCCTCTAAATTTGGTTGCAAGACTTTTGAAGGTTTTTTGTTGTTTTCTTTTTTGGGGATTTTAAATTTTTACATATTGGTAGTAGTAGTTTGTTGGTTTTCTAATAATATCAGTTTAGTGTTTGATGTCATTAAACTATGAATAGCTTACATGTGTTTTTACATGAACTTTTTAACTTTTTGGTGTGTAGCACAGAGTAGATTAAAAGTTAATTTCGATGGATTTATTTAAAGAAATTAAGTGTGAATTTAAGTTTGTTTCTCAAACAAATTATTTTAAAATTTTATTGGACTGCATCAGCAAGAATTACAACATCTTTAAACTACATTCTGAACATGATAATAATTTTTTTTTTTAAAACTTTCCTCCTAAATTTTAGGAATTCATATCGAACTCATTATGTACGTCTTCTAACTATATTCTATACATGCCAAAATTTACCGTACCAACCATATTTGTTGATACATTTTCTTTTAGGGAATGAAATGGGAATCGTATCTCTCTATCCCTTCATTTAAATCGTATCTCTCTTCAAACACTGAAAATAGCATAAAACCGATTAATAATAACTTCAAACTATATACTGATATGACCTCAAACTACTTGCAACATCACTTCTGTTGGTTTCAAACTATTCAATATATCAATATCGATCAATATATTTCTTTAAACACTATGAAAATATATGAAATTGTTTAAGATCAGCTTCAAATTATATTTTGGCATGACATCAAACTACTCAAACCTCTTCTGTAGGCTTCCAACATCTAAAAAAGCGTTTTACATTCCAAGTGAAATTCAAACCTCTCTTAAATACTTTAAAGATCTCTCATCTGCAATCGATTTTCACCTGCAGTTATTGAATAGCTTTCGATAAGGAACAGCTTCAAACATCACTCAGAACATCTCATCAAACCAGCTTCAAATATATTCTGATTGATGCAAACATACAAAAAGGGTTTTACCACAAATAAGAAGGTCTGAGAAGAAGTCTGAGTATAAGACGGTAGTCTGAGTATAAGACGCTAGTCTGAGTATAAGCCGGTCGTCTGAGTATAAGACTGTAGGCTGCATATAAGACGTGTATAAGGTGTGTATAAGACGGTGGTCTGAGTATAATACGGTAGTCTGAGTATAAGACGCTAGTCTGAGTATAAGACGCTAGTCTGAGTATAAGACGGTAGTCTGAGTATAAGACGGCAGTCAGAGTATAAGATTGTAGTCTGAGTATAAGACGGTAGTCTGAGTATAAGACGGTAGTCTGAGTATAAGACGATAGTCTAAGTTTAAGACGGTAATCTGGGTTTAAGATGATAGTCTGAGTTTAGGACGTTAGTCTGAGTTTAAGATGATAGTCTGAGTATAAGACGGTAGTCTGAGTATAAGAGGGTAGTCTGAGTATAAGACGGTAGTCTGAGTATAAGACGGTAGTCTGAGTATAAGACGGTAGTCTGAGTATAAGACGGTGGTCTTAGTATAAGACGGTAGTCTGAGTATAAGAGGGTAGTCTGAGTATAAGACGGTAGTCTGAGTATAAGACGGTAGTCTGAGTATAAGACGGTAGTCTGAGTATAAGACGATAGTCTGAGTATAAGACGGTAGTCTGAGTATAAGACGGTAGTCTGAGTATAAGACGATAGTCTGAGTATAAGAAGATAGTCTGACTATAAGATGGTAGTCTGAGTATAAGACGGTAGTCTGAGTATAAGACGGTAGTCTGACTATAAGATGGTAGTCTGAGTATAAGACGGTAGTCTGAGTATGAGACGTTAGTCTGAGTATAAGACGGTAGTCTGAGTATAAGACGGTAGTCTGAGTATAAGACAGTAGTCTGAGTATAAGACGGTAGTCTGAGTATAAGACGGTAGTCTGAGTATAAGACGGTAGTCTGAGTATAAGACGGTAGTCTGAGTATAAGACGGTAGTCTGAGTATAAGACGGTAGTCTGAGTATAAGACGGTAGTCTTAGCAACTACAATTGCATATTGACATCAAGCTTCAAAACTCTTGTGTAGGAATCAAACTTTCTAAACCGATTTCTAAACTTTTCTTTTGATTACAACTCCTTTAGCTGCGCGCCAGTCTATTTAAGTTCCTCACATCCAACATATTTGCCAGCCCAGTTTGTATCTGCCTACTACTTAGTACATAGATTTAAAATCTATACGTCAACTCTCAATGCAGCCAGCCCTTGAAGTCTGTGCTAGTATATCTCTGCTCTAAACCATTAAACAAAGTCATTTTAATATCAAACATAAAAAAACATCTCCCCAAAAAGCTGATGATGAGCACGAGAGTAGACACAAACAAATTTTAATGATAAAAGAAAATCATAAATTGAATTTATGCAAAGTCTGCATGTTTATACTAGTACTTAAAGGATAGATTGAGTATGAGTATGTGAAATACACTCAAAGTCATCAACATACTCTCAAACTCATTCCAACCAACACTCAAGCCTGGTACTTTAGCATTATACACTCTACACACCATAAATGTTGTTGAGTAGTAGTTGCAGCAGCAGCAGTAGTAGTAGTCGAAGAAAAGTTATAAAACATTACAAAAAAAAAATTGAGATCAAGGATTCGTTTCTTGTTTGTGCCACCCTGCTTTACTAAGTAAGATGTATGAAGGGAACCAACATGTTGTAAGTGTATGTAGTTATTTGCTTGATATTGGCAAGAAATTTAAAGTTTTTTTTTGTATTTTTTTTCAACGATTTTCCGTTTTTCTTTTCTGTAGTTGGGGAGGACTATAAAGATAGTTAATGTTTTTGTTATAAATATGAATAACTATCAATACGACGACTATGTTCATGTAGGTATATTTGTATGTACTTTGGTTTGGTTTCTTTTTTTTTCTTCTTTTTTTTAGTTGCTAGTTAGTTGTGTATATAGTCAATTGTTTTTTAGGTCAATGCATATATTTTCCTTTTATTATTTGTATTTTGTTGCAACTAAAAACTGTTGCCAGCAGATAATGGTTAAATTTAATGAAATTATTTTTATACAATACAAAAGAAAATAGTCTATGGCCAACGGGGGAGTAGTAGGGGAAAACGGCTCTTTCTTAGTTTTTATGAATAGAAATAACAATAAATTTATTGAAACATGTTTTATAAAGTTTTACTAATTTGCATTTTTCCAACTCTCTGTTTTCTTTGCAGGTAAGAAGTGGACATCATTTATTTTAAATATTCTATTATAAGAATGAAGTGGCTGTATTAAATTAAAGGTATGTGGAGAGTAGAATAATATAAAAGTTTTTATATTGATGTCATTTGCTATAAAACTAAGTTTATATATGAAAATTGATATATTAGTGCCTTTAGAAAAAAGTACTTTTGTATAAAAGGTACCTATTTACACTGTGCAACAGACAGTAGGGTTAAAATTCTTAAACAATACTTGAAAGCTTTCCTACTGGATGTTTCTATTTATTGGCTTTAGTAACATCATGTGGATCTTTCCTTCTACCTGAACCAGGGTTTCTATCAAAGGACAAGTTCTCTCGATACTGTTTAATAACATTGGAATCTGTTTGACGGCAGACCTTTGATTGTTTGGCCAACTTTTTGTAGAACCAACTTGGATTTTGTTGAAAATATTTAATAATTTTAGTACGCACTTTTTTCTGGTCACTCATTTCAATCAGATTAACAAGTCTGAGTTTAAGGCGAAAGTCAGAGTTCAAGATGATATTCTGAGTTTAAAACTATAATCTGAGTTTAAGACGATAGTCAAAGTTTAAGACGGTAATCTGGGTTTAAGATGATAGTCTGAGTTTAGGTCGATAGTCTGAGTTTAAGACGGTAGTCTGAGCATAAGACGGAAGTCTGAGTATAAGACGGTAGTCTGAGTATAAGTCGGTAGTCTGAGTATAAGACTGTAGTCTGAGTATAAGATGGTAGTCTGAGTATAATACGGTAGTCTGAGTATAAAACGGTAGTCTGAGTTTAAGACGGTAGTCTGAGTGTAAGACGGTAGTCTGAGTATAAGACGGTACTCTGAGTATAAGATGGTGATCTGAGTTAAGATGACAGTCTGAATTTAGGTCGATAGTCTGTGTTTAAGACGATAGTCCGAGTTCAGGACAATAAATCTGGGTTTAAGATGATAGTCTGAGTTTAGGTCGATAGTCTGAGTTTAGAACGACAGTCTGAGTTTAAGACGGTAGTCTGAGTTTAAGATGATAGTCTGAGTTTAAGATGATAGTCTGAGTTTAAGACGATAATCCAAGTTTAAGACGCTAATCTGGGTTTAAGATGATAATCTGAGTTAAGATGGTAGTCTGAGTTTAAGACTATAGTCTGCGTTTAGGACGATAAAACTGAGTATAGTAATCTGGGTTTAAGATGGTAATCTGAGTTAAGATGACAGTCTGAGTTTAGGTCGATAGTCTGAGTTTAAAATGACAGTCTGAGTTTAAGATAATAGTCTGAGTATAAGACGGTAGTCTGAATATAAGATGGTAGTCTGAGTTTAAGACGGTAGTCTGAGTATAAGACGGTAGTCTGGGTATAAAACGGTAGTCTGAGTATAAGACGGTAGTCTGAGTATATGGCGGTAGTCTGAGTTTAAGACTGTAGTCTGAGTATAAGTGGGTAGTCTGAGTATAAGACGGTAGTCTGAGTTTAAGACGGTAGTTTGAGTGTAAGACGGTAGTCTGAGTGTAAGACGGTAGTCTGAGTATAAGACGGTAGTCTGAGTATAAGACGGTAGTCTGAGTATAAGACGTTAGTCTGAGTATAAGACGGTAGTCTGAGTATAAGATGGTAGTCCGAGTATAAGACGGTAGTCTGAGTATAAGACGGTAGTCTGAGTGTAAGACGGAAGTCTGAGTATAAGACGGTAGTCTGAGTATAAGACGTTAGTCTGAGTATAAGACGGTAGTCTGAGTATAAGACGGTAGTCCGAGTATAAGACGGTAGTCTGAGTATAAGACGGTAGTCTGAATATAAGACGGTACTCTGAGTATAAACGGTAGTCTGAGCGTAAGACGGTAGTTTGAGTATATGACGGTAGTCTGAGTATAAGACGGTAGTCTGGGTATAAAACGGTAGTCTGAGTATAAGACGGTAGTCTGAGTATATGGCGGTAGTCTGAGTTTAAGACTGTAGTCTGAGTATAAGACGGTAGTCTGAGTATAAGACGGTAGTCTGAGTATCAGTCGGTAGTCTGAGTATAAGACGGTAGTCTGAGTATAAGACGGTAGTCTGAGTATAGAACGGTAGTCTGAGTATAAGACGGTATAAAAAGATAGTCTGACGTTAAGATTATATTCTGAGTTTAAGACGGTAGTCTGAGTATAAGACTGTAGTCTGAGTTTAAGACGGTAGTCTGAGTATAAGATGGTAGTCTGAGTATACGACGGTAGTCTGACGATAAGAAGATAGTCCAACGATAAGACGATAGTCTAACGATAAGACGGTGGTCTGAGTATGAGACGGTAGTTTGATTATAAGACCATAGTCTGAGTATAACACCGTTGTCTGAGTATAAGACGGTAGTCTGAGTATAAAATTATGGTATGCGTATAAGATGATAGTCTGACGATAAGACGATAGTCTGAGTTTAACACGGTATTCTGAGTATAAGACGGTAGTCCGAGTATAAGACGGTAGTCTGAGTATAAGACGGTAGTCTGAGTATAAGACGGTAGTCTAAATATAAGACGGTATTCTGAGTATAAGACGGTAGTCCGAGTATAAGACGGTAGTCCGATTATAAGACGGTAGTTTGAGTATAAGACGGTAGTCTGAGACGGTAATATCTGAGTAAAAGTTTGCAATCTGGAAAACTTTAGTCTGATTTGAAGAAAGTACTTTTATGCTGAATTGTTCGTCTAATAAAACTGAAAATCTTGAATTTATATTTTCATAAAACCATTTTGTAATGTTAAATTACCCCTATTTATTCAACACCTGTTTTATTTAATACATAACCATAAATATTGTAGAGTGCCTTTACCAAAACACAACTCACTA
This sequence comes from Calliphora vicina, assembly GCF_958450345.1. Lineage (NCBI taxonomy): Eukaryota > Metazoa > Arthropoda > Insecta > Diptera > Calliphoridae > Calliphora > Calliphora vicina. The sequence continues at coordinate 43,911,593 of NC_088781.1, read as the reverse complement.
AACCTGAACCTAATTAATTGTAATTATGGCAACTGATAGCATTTAACTAGACCACATCCCGCACAGCCCCCACTCTAACACTAGCGGAAGAATTATAAATAAAATGTTTCAAAAATACCAATACAGTACATGCAGCAGCAGGAACTTCATTTAATACAAAAAATAAAAAACATTATTTAACAAAATTAATTGAAAACATTTGTTCGTTCGCTAATCAAATGAGTGATATCTTTCAGTCAACTCTATTATGAACACAAAACAACAAATAAACGCCCCTTTTCATAAATATTATAAAAATATTAAATTTTTGACAAATTCCTAGAAAAAAGACAGGGAGTATCTGAAGCAGAAGTTTGTATTAAAAAAGGAACAAAGTGAAATTGCGTTATCATTGTATCAAATCAACATGTGTTTACATGCGTGTAGGATGAAAATGATAAGCACAATTGACTGACTGTGATACTTACTTTACAGAATTGTTAAACAAAATTGTATTGCTTCAGCTGCCAGCGATAAACATTAATTTGCGGTAAAAGACAGAAATTGAAACAAATATAAAGCGTACGATTTAGTTATTGACAAAGCGATCACAAAGGTTGTGCACAGAAGACATGTTATACAGATAAAGTGAACAGTTGTTCATTAATCAAAGAATACAATTTTTGCTTAATTGAAATTTAAATGATATCAATTCGTAGATGTCTCTAGGAAATATAGAGTTAATTTCAATATTTATTAAGAAAAATTTTGGTTTTTCTCATATATTGTTTGTGTAAATTTTGCTGGAATTTGAAATTTATTTCGTGCACCCACTTTTCCCCCATTACAGCCAGAGCAAGAAGGCGTTTTTATACAACAAAAAAACTGAAGCGAATTAAAATGAGTTTATCATTTGCATGCTTTATTGAATGATGGCAATTTTTCTTTATTACAATAAAATAAAAGCCCTTCTTAACAATTATCCTACAGATGCGGTGGTTTTTCTTCAATTCCAAATCCACTGCAACAGCATTCAATGTCCTCTTTAACCAAAATCAATATATCAATAAAATGACCAACCTCGGCGTAAGCGTCATCATTCTTCTTACATTCTACATTCGTCCCCCAAAAGCCCTCACCACTGCATGGATCGTCATCATCATCATCGTTGATGTTCAGGGTAAAACAGATGTTTTTGCTGGTTAAACGCCCGACTGCACTTGCATGTCTGAATGTTTGTATGTATGTTGTTGTTGTTAATGGCGAATTTATCCATCCACAACAACATAAAACGACCATCGATTTTATTTCAATAATTTTCGGTGTGTGTTTTTCCTCATTTTTCTTGTTTTAAATCAGGCGGCAAGCAAGCGGTTGCTTGCAACATAAAATGGAAAAAATTGCAAGTAATAACTCCTTTTTTTCGATGGATTTTTTTTTGGAGTTTTAACATCTTCTGCTTATATTTGTGTTGTTGTGTCTTCCAACTACAATTCCTCATGTCCATTACGTGTCTGCTGCATGTTATTGTTGCAAGAGGATTTGCGTCTGCGTGTGTTACAGAAAGTGTTGGTTGGTATGTTTGTTTGTTTGTATGTGGTGGAAAGCAATTAAAATTAAAAAACAAAAAGAACAAAAAAATGAATATAAAATAGCAGCAACAAACAAACTAAAAGAAAAGCCAGGAAACCTGAACATTTCATGTTGTAACATGTAACAACAACACGTTTGAGATTGAATTGCGTGTAGTGTATTTAAATGAGTTTCCAACACTTTAGCAAACTACAAAATGCCATTTAAATCGCTTACTACTCGTACAACAAAACAACAGCAACAACAACAACAACGCACTCTCGTGTGGCACAAACAGCAACAACAATATTACTAGTACAATAAAAACTATAATAAAAAGCTACAACAATAACACAACGCTCAAATGTATAATGCAACATTGTAATAAAGTGTGGAAGAAAAACGAATTAAATTTATGATTGCCAACACCTTGGATTTCAATGCGATACAATGTCATCCCGCTTTTGGTAAGTGGTAAGGAATTCAGGTCCTTCCATTACACAGGTCTACTACAATGATTTTGGTGGCGCCAAGACCAAAACTGATTTTAAGTATATTCGCTACCCTGATTCCAAGACATTTTCGAGAAATTGCAGGGGTAAAAAAATTATTTGTCAGCTTCTTTGTTTAGATTATTTACGATGGAGATTCTTAGGATACTCCCGTGTGATACTCCAACAGTAATCTGCCATTATATGTTCATTGCAGCGATTTTGGTATTTTGGTATCTATCTTTCATCACTTTTAAATCTTGATGGAAAAGCTCTCCTTGTTCTTCACTATACCATCCTAGATTTTCAGGAAACTTGTCTAAATGGTCGTATTAACACTTAAGTCCAAGTTTCTTACAACTAATTAAAAGGTTTATAACTAATTCCTATAATATTCAGCCTTTTGATTTCCTAAGAAATTATTCACAGAGGCAACAAAAGATTTTCAAGCCGCTGTTTCTAAATCATTCATTGAATGCATGAAATTGTTGCCTTTCATTAAAAGTCTTATTTATGGGTCATCAAAAATACCATCTTTTCGATTTTCTGTAGCGGGAATTTTCTTGAGAAAAAGGAGAACATGGAGCGGTTTTATGTACTGCTTCCACATACTACTTCATAAGTCCCAATTAGATATTTAATAGAGGCAAACCAAAGCCAAAGGTTCATAATCATCATATTTTCTCTCAAAAAACAATTTTTCTTAATCCATGATTTTGCTCTTCTGGCCCACCTAAAAAGGAATTAAACATTTTTAAATCGACGCATATAGCCCATTAGTGATCCGAGTATAGCCAATGTCATCATTTTCTGAGCTAAAACATGGAAGAAGTTCTTTTTCGCAATCGCGATAAAATGAGACTCTCATTCCTATAGTGAAAAGACTTTTTTCTTTGAATCCAGATGCCAGCAGCTCAGATCTCTCTTTCAAAAGGTCAACATCTTGTGAAAAAAGTGATGGCGTTGTTAACACTTCAAAATCGCTGTCATGTACATTCGAAGAAAACTTCCACCATATCTGTGTCCGACAAATCTTATAGGTGTTGATTCATACGAGATGGTACATCCTCTAAGTACAGTAGAGGCCTTTTAGCAGACGTTAAATCAGTATAAGTAATTTTCCTTTTATTCGTACCATGTTATTTAACAACACAAAAATAGCAGTCATCAATGTGGTTTTTCTTTTCTGTCCAAATCGTTGGTACACGAAAATACGATTGCCGCTTTCCCGCTGTCTTAAGTATTCACTACATACTTGGAATCCAAGGCGTATTCAGGGCCTTAATCTCCATCTTAAAGTGATTGAAATCGTGTTATAGGTTGTTATTGAAACATTTATTTGTATAATATTGTTACGTTTTAACCTTTTCAGAACGTTGGTTTATTTCCTTTAAATAAACCGGATACTTTTGATTGCAAATAAAAGCCGTTTAGTAGTTTAAAAATTGTAACAACTCTTTATTTATTTAAAATGTACAACAACCACAGAATTAAATAGTCATTCAATGTTTTTTATACACGTTTATAAATTCGCAGAAATACAGGCACACTTTATAATGTACACGAATTCACTTGAAAAACACAGCACTCAGTTGATGATTGTTCGAAAAGCGTCTCTGATAAACTCACTAAACTGCAACCTCTGCCACTATTTATAACACTGCCATCTGCACTCTAGATTTCTCTTTAACTGTCTAGAGGTTTCTAATACATACGCCATCTGTGGTGTACTTTCTACAATGTTCTTTAACTGAATATTCGAATATACGGTCGCAGCAAACAGCGTTGCCAACTTACGATCAATGGTCAACTGAAAACTTTTATTCACTGTTAATAATGCCCACAGATATGTTACAGTTTGCTATTACAGCACTGTTATTTGAAAGCATTAGGCTACTTCTAAATCAGCCGTTAAAATCGTTATATTTGAATTCAAGTACAATTTCGTAACAATATAAATTTATTAAAAGTATTGGCCATTGTTAGCTATGAGCTTTTCCCACCTTTCTGGCAACATATGGATTCCGAGCTAAAACAACTTCTCATATTTTGAGGCCAAGAACGAATCAAACCGATATGGCTCCCAGAGAGAGCGTTCTGCATCAATCGAAACAAATAGTAGTCGGACGGTGCACGGTCGGTGCACTTTATTCTAAATACTTTTTGATAACATGTGGCCGAACGTTGTCCTGATGGAATATTGCGGTTTTATGCATGGACGCATATTCTGAACGTTTATCGGCCAATGCTCGCTTCAAACGCATCAGTTACGTTCGGTACAGGATCCCTGTGATGTTCTGGTCCTATTTCAGCAGTTCATAATATATAGGACCTTCTGCTCCCACCAAATATAGAGAATTACCTTAGTGCCATCTATATTTGGCTTTGGTGTCGATTCTGCTGGCTGGCCCGGTTTCACATACGATCTCTTACGCTTGGGGATATCGTAATGTATCCATTTTTCATCGCAAGTAATGATTCAGTGCAAAAATTAATTCTTTATTGCGTTCAAGCATCTTTCGGGCATTCAAAATCATCTTTCAAGATCTCTCAGCTTAAATTCGTATGGTACCCAATTTACCTGCTTTTGGATGAATCCTGCTACTTGCAAATATTTTGAATAAGCTTCGCTGATCAATCGGTTCTTTTCTTCAAATTAAAGAAGTAAAGCAAAACTTCCCGTATTCATTCATTGGTACAAAATTCGCCATTTTCAAGCAAAAACAAACTTTGTTGTTTACACTATAATGTTGAATAACTAAGTGAGAATGATCAAGTAAGAGAGCTATCTTTGGCTATGCCGAATCTTATATACCCTCCACCAAATTATACTTCAGAATAAAAACTTTAAATATTTGTAGGTAAATAAAATAAATTTTTTTTTTAATTTTTTGAAAAAAAAATTTCGAATTGTTTTTTTTAAATTTTTTTAAAATTTGAAATTTTTTTTTTATATTTAGCAAAAAAAAAAATTTGGGTTAAAATATATTTTTTCCGATTTTGACCCATGGTAGGTCCAACTTACTATGGTCTTATATACGTCTTTAAAATATCTATCATTAGATATCCATATTGTCTATATTAATGACTTAGTAATCCAGATATATGTAAAACATAGGTCAAAAATCGAGGCTGTGCTGGTTTTTTCCGTATATCTCTGCCATTTGCGGACAGATTTTCTCGATTTTAAATAGCAACCGAGCCGGAAGAATTCCGGAGATATTGATGTATGAATCGTGTATTCATTGATTGTTGATTTCAACAGACAGACGGACATGGCTTAATCGACTCCGCTATCTATAAGAATCCAGAATATATATATTCTTTATTGGGTCGGAAAATTATATTGTGGAAATTACAAACGGAAGGACAAACTTGTATATACCCTTCTCACGATGGTGAAGGGTATAATAACAGATACAAAAACCGCGTTCAAAAGATACGCCATCTATTGTAAATCTCTCAGTTTAAAGTCATACACCAATACATTTTTTCCTTTTCAACTTAGTAATGTTTGGTTGAGTCCTCAAAATCTTCTTCAACTTTGTTGCTTTAAGTTCATGCCTATTTTGTTTAAGCCGTTTCAGATTTTCATGCAATCATTTGGTACTTATTCTTTTTTCATTGTCATTCCAGTCTAATTTGGATATAAGATTGGTTCGAATGATTTTTTTAAATTTTATCTCCTTTGCCAACTTACGAAGCAATCGATTTTAAATACTTTCTCTAATTATAATGATCAAGAAAATTGTGAGTTACATTCTTTAATGACGCTATCCTTAAGACCAATTTGTTGCGCTTACAACTTTTCAAATCAATTCATGTGTTTTTTTGTGGCATTTTAATTTGACCGTTGTATGGACAAATATTCATGTCCTTTTTTTCATGCCTGTCGGATTATTAGTTGAAGTTTGTATTAAACTCTCTTCAACGTATATATTTCTAGGGTTGCCAGTTGGTAATTAATGGGAAAAAGTAAAACATTTGTGGGTTTTAAGAACAATTTTTCCAGGAATATGTTGCAATTTATGAATTTAAACCCGTTAATATTGGCCAATTTAACAGCTGATCGTTTTTATACCATTTAAGTTTGTGGATTTGTTTGTAATTTATACAATATTCATATGGGATCATAGTATATATATTTTGGATTCTTATTGATGGAGAATTTGATATAACTGTGTTCGTTTGCCTCTCGTTCTGTATGTTGGTTAAAATCATTATCCGAAGGCTCTAGATATATGATGATCCCAAATATAGTAGCAACATATCAAATATACAATGTTCTTCCTTCGTTCTTTGACTTTTGGGAGTATTTGTGGATAAATCTGTGATACTATGCAGACAATATGTATAGCAAATTAAAATCTTCTTGGGTCCAGCCACATATATGAATTCAAGCTCATCTAAAAAAATGCCTTCCTCAGAAGGGCAGGCTAATTGAAACCTAGAGACCTTGTAAGACGATTTTGCATATCCGAAATGATGATTGAACTCTATAAAATAATATCATTACCCGAAGCGTAAGATATCTTATGTGTGCTAACCACCTCAGGGAAACTGTATTGGTTTGAAGTGAGCATTGGTCGAAGAACTCCCAGAATATGCGGCCAGACATGAAACCTTAATATTCCATAATGACAACGCTAGGCCACATGTTGCAATACCTGCTAAAAACTATTTAGAATGAAGTGGTTGGGAAGTTTTGCCTCACTCGCTTTATAATCCAGACCATGCCTCGTCCGACTACTATTTATTTTGCTCAGTACAGAACGCTCTCTCTGGGAGAGATCGTTTCACTTTGGAAAAGAGTATCCGATATTGACTTGATTCGTTCTTGGTCTCAAAAGATGAGCAGTTCTTTTGGATTGGGATCAATATGTTGCCAGAAAGATGGGACAAGGTCATAGCTAGAAATAGGGAATAATTTGAATGAATTTATATAGTTCAAATGTTTGAAAATAAAAGCCAAAAATCCAGTATTTTTAAGTTATTGGGTGTATAATAACATCGTTTACAGCGAACGGTTCATATCATGTGCTCCCACCAGGATGGCGCTACCTTCCCCACAGCGAAAGCTACAAAAAACAATTTGTCTCTCGCATAGGTCACCTGAAATTGCCATTAGGATCGTTCGATTTGACCCCACTAGACCTTTTCAAAATGGGTTTCCTGAACTCTCGGGATTATGTCAATAAACCGTAATCCACCGATACCTTCAACAACAACATTACCCAGCCCATCGATCGAATTCTGCCGTTTCTATGCGGCAGAGTAATTAACGATTAGCTTCTCGGATCCCAAGGTTCATAAATAAGGTCCGTGCAAATAATCAGGTGATTATTTTAGGCTCCTTTGTGTTTACATACTGCGCTTGTCAAAATGGTTTTTGATTTAGGATGGAGCTGTCAAAATCTGCCTTTTGTTTTCGTTGCTTTTACGTTTGCTGTGGTATTCGCAACAACAAACAGTAGAGAATTTGACAGCTTGAGACTGTAAAAAAGTGAAGGAACTGTGCTATCGACAACACCTTATGGTGTATTCTGCTTGATATGTACGTTTGGCTTGATACTGTCAGCTGTTTTTGACAAGCTCAGTGTAGTTTTGCACACACAAAATTCCTGTTTTTGTTTTTGTATAGTTGTAGAGTTGCACAGACCTTATTAATGGACCTTTCATGATTCTTTCAAAGGTTATTTCGTTAATACCCTATACACTGCATATTTTATTTTATTTCATTTCAACAACAATCTGCTTTTATTGGAAAACTATTGATACTTTTTTGGAAACAGTGCAAAATATCTATCCAGTCACTAGTTTTGCAAATGTTTGGCAACCCTTAGATTTCTGTATGTATGTGTAATTTTATAAATCTTTTGGGGCAGGTAACTTCATCACTATTACTTTGTTCCACAGTTTGCTGTGAGGAGAGTCCAATACAAATTCTATCATCCTGCTGTTGAGGCTGCCTTTGGAGAAACGTCGTCATCACTCATATGTATATGTTTTATGAATGTGTCGCTATTTTTCGTTGTTGTTATTGTTAGTTTTATCAACGTTTGCGGGAAAAAGAGATAAAGAAGAAAAAAAAAGAAGAAATATTGAAGCGAGTGATGAATAAAAACGGCTTAAATGCCACTTTAGCTGTGTTTTTGTTTTTGTTGCTGTTATTGTATTGTTGCATAGTGTGTTATTTCATAAGCAAAAAATGATAGCTTTAGGTAATTCTTCGTTGTTGTTGTTGCTGTCTTTTTAAAAGGTATGCGATGCAACACAACACATCTATACCATTCAACATAATACCTTCCCAAGCAATTTGGCAGACAAAAAAAAAAAAGAAGGAACAAAACAACTACAAAGTGAGGATAAAAAAGCATTGAGCACAATTTGAAACGCTAGAACGCCTCTTCAAAACACTCTTTTTTTGTTTTGTTGTTTGGCTTTTGTGGCATGGTGTTTTTTTCCTACCTCTTTTCTCTACTTGTCCTTAGCTTTGGTGTCTTTTTGTGTTGTTTTCATCAGCATCGTCATCATCAACGTTTTCAATACATTATAATAATTGTTGTTATTGCTGTTGACTTGCCAAGCCGGCCTCTGAATATCTGCCTTTCAATTTTGTGCTTTTTCCTCTTTACCACGATCACTTTTTTAAAGTTTATTGCTAGCACCACCGAAAGTGTTGCTGTGTCTTCGTCTCAGCTTCACCATCAGTTGAATTGCCTAAAAGAAAATATTTAAATACTACAACAAAAATTCCAATTATCAATTAAGTCAACTTTGGAGTGTATAAAAAGTCATAAAAAATAACATCAATATAAACGTTAAACACATCTTAAGTAACTTACTTACATATTTCTCGCTTTATTTGTTTCGATAGTGCTGCTTTTTTCTTCTTCTTTTCTGTCCCAGCCTGAATCGTTGTTGTTCTTAGTGCCTCATTTACAAACCCATACATTTTGTAAAAATTTTGAAGGAGACACCCAAACTGAACAGCACAGGTTGGCGGTTGGTAAATTTAACCCATTAAGCAGGAGGGTTAATTTCAATATGGATGTTGGGCAATTTGTGGACTTATTAATGATTCCTTTTATGAGTATTTGGGGACCAGTTTTAGCCTTCATAGATGATTGAACGAATTTTCTCTGTAGTGTGTTGTGCGATCCACTGAGCAATCGACCACGAATGGCTGATGAACGCATATTTCGTATGATACTAAGAGTATCGGGAACAAGTTCCCTAATTTCACAACAACACATTCGATTTTAGTATCGATAGAACAGTGAAACACAACCCTCATAGAGACGATGCTAAAAGGATCAATAGTGCTGGATACCCTACTGTAGTGGCGGCATGGTGCAGTGGTTAAAGTGCTTGCCTACAAAACAAATCACCCCAGGTTCGATCCCTGGCAGAGGACGAAAAATTTAAATCATGGTTTTCGAGTTTTTAAAATTAACCTCCCTCTAAACAGTCCATCCAGGAAGCCCCATGACTACTCCTCCACCTGGAGGATAACATCATGGAAAAGGTCATGCAGCCCGCCACCTCCTGGGAGAAAAAAAGGTAGGAATCAAAGATCAGCAAGGTTCCCCACCACTACACCAAGTACAAATAGGGCGTTGTTTCTAGGCAACGACAGATGGCAGCACCATTACCCTAGACCAGCTACAGCAGACCAATCATCTACTTAGCTGGAACAACAACCGACTAACAAACCGAGCAACATCATACATGTATCCGAGGACCCGCTACAGCAGACCAATCATCTACTTAGCTGGAACAACAACCGTTTAAAATGATACAAAGAATAACAATGGATCTAATGGCAACATCGTATATGGAGACGCACGATACTCCAATAATTAGGACAGTGTAATCTACATGGGAAATATGCGAAAAACAACTGCAACAATTCGTATAAATGGAGATGCTTCGTGGAAGCCAAATGCCCCCAAGTGGGGTAATGGAGAAAAAAACCCTACTGTCACGGATAAGTACAGGGTCGAGTAACTCCAAAATAGACTTCGAAGCACCGGCCCATACTATTGAGTTGTATTCCATTTTGGGTCGGATATAAGTGTTGTAAATAATAAGGAGATCAGATTAGGTGAAGTATTTCTTACACTGTCTTAGAAAACCGAGGCACTTGGATGCTTCTTTCGATATTTGAAAAATGTGTTTTGTCCAGCGAACATCACACTGAATTCTCATGCCTAGAACATCGAGAGCTTCTGTTAACTGTATCATTCATGTTTTTCCTCATTGCCCCAATCTCCAAATAGCTTGGCCTATAGTTGAATGCATATGAATATCAAATGTTGTTGTCGTCTGCAAAATAATAGATAGGACTGGAAGTTTGACTTCGAAGGACATTTAGAAAAATAATCAATATAATAGAAGAAAGAACGGAACCTTGCGGTACCCCTGAACATTAGCTACCTTCCAATATATAGGAAATTCACCGGCACGGTATAATATGCAGAAAAAGTTTGCTCACAGACGGGCTAGTGTCGAAGAAGACTGCTTCAAGACCAGTGCTGGTATACAATCCGGTCCAGGAGAGTTGTTTATATTAAGATCCGCTAAACTGCGCAAGCGCGAAAGAATATATTCGGCATAGTTACTGATAATCTTTCAAGTTCGTGTAGTGGTTGATTACTTTACTGGAAGTTTGAATTATTTGCAAATAATTCAGCCAAAAGGATAGCTTTATCAACCTGGTTAGTGAATGATTGGCCTTCCTATAAAAAAATAGGAATTGAGGAACAAGCTTTATCCTTTATTCTTTTAACGGATGACTAAAAACTTTTACTGATCCTGGGAGCAGCAAGAACTTAGACTCGGAGGCGTTGCTCGTTTAGAGATTTCTAACGCCGCAGCTCTTTGGGCACGAAGATCTCGCCATATTGCGCAGCAATTTAGTTTCGGCATTTTTCTTATCACCCCAGATTCTGAATGCTTCCTCTCTGGATCTGATTGCAATTTTGCACTTCTGATTAAACCAGAAGGTTTTCGCCATGTCATTGACATTATTGTCCAAGAGCTTCCAATTAAAATGCCGAATGAAATCGTTAGCCTCAGCCCCACGAGCCTTTTCTTAAATAAATGTAGAACGTTTCGTAGCTGGTTGTGTAACGTTACAAAGTTCAGAGAGCGAAAAGGAGGCGGAAATGGTACAACGATCCGAATTACTACTGAAATTATTGTATTCCATGCCAATTAGTTGAGTTTGATACCCTACGAGTGTTCTATTGTCATAGATACCTAGATAATTGTCTGATTATCCTCTAACAATTCCTACTGACGCTTCTTGTATATGCCAACTCTTCTGTCCTACGAAGTGGTCTAAGTCTGAATGATTGTAAGCGTTTTTCTTCAAATCGTTTTATGATAAAGTGCTCCGACATATCAAGAAGAAATGCAGTCAAGATATGTTTTATTCAAAGGAATGAAGGCTAAAACGGTGATTCGTCTGTTACAATATAAGTTATGAGCAGTTTTGGAGACCGGACCCTATCCCACCTTATAAACAAATTATATAGCTGTCAGAATCTCCGGCACAGCACTGTAGTGATCCAGGAGTATACCCCATAACTCTAGCAATCGTGCAACGTGGAGCCATCCTTGTATTCTTTATATTATTTCGCCAAGCATTCTGGAGCAGAACCAGTGTCGTAAAGAGGTTCACGCGACAAGACAGGCTGTTGTTATGAACCACTCAGAACCTTCAGTTTCCAGAATGTCATAATGGAAGCTGGCATGTACAGTCCACTGCCACATCCAGGCCTTTTTGTTCCAGAACACACCTTCTAACTTCTTCTGGAGCATACATAATAATAAAGCTAAGAGTTGCACTGTAGTCATTTAGCCAATCATCCTGGAACTGAATCAGTGTCTTATAGAGACGTTTACGCATCGATAGAGGCTGGTGGTATGAACCAGGCAGAACCTTCAGTTTCCAGAATGTTATAATGGAAACTGTTTGCTGAGAGTTCCACTGTATACCTAGCGAACGGGGTTTTCCCATTCGACATTCGTAATTTTCTCTTACAAGGAGGCCTAACGTAACCCGTTTGATAACATTCACTTTAAAGCTCCTCTTACTATCTACAATGACGCCAAAATATTTTGCTTGTCTTATTGATCTCTGAGATGTTCAAAATGATAACCCCATACAAACAAATCCAGTTAACGATCCTAGTAGCCATGCGAACCTCTTCCCAAAGTCCCTCTTGCAGGAGTAAAAATCAAATGCCAGCTCCTTCAAAAGTTCTATGACATCCCCAATGATACCATATTTGTATTTGTCGATAAGTTTGATATCTGTATTGATCAAAACGATGAGTAAGTAGTTTGGTGTGCATTAATTTCTCGCAAAGAGTTATAGTTCACTGAGATTTATGGGAAGTCCGCTTGCCACAGCCCATTTCTATATCTGATCTTGATGCTCAGTCTCAAAACGATCCTTCTACTCGGTCCCAACTTCTTTTCAATGGGCCTCTTGCGGCAATAAATAGCGACTGAAGACTCCTTCGAACAAACTCAACGCCTACCATCCCGAATGATGGCATAATATTGTTCTGTCGATAAGACTGAGCTCTCTATCTCTACTGGACTCAAGGGAAGATTCCCTGAAACCGGACTGCAAATGTTAATACCAAAATATTATATTTCACTCCTTTAAGGGTTAAACGAAATGCAGAACAACATTTATTATAATAATAAAAAACATTTTGTTGTACTTTTTGCAGGTTTTTTTTTTGTTAACAGCAGTCGAACAACATCAGTTACAGCAACATTTAACATAAAATCTCTTGTTATTTTTATTACTTTTATTTGTCTTATTGTTTGTTGTAATTCCTTCTTATTATTCTTATTGTTTTTGCTTTTATTGTTGTTATTATTATTGCTGTGTGATCAATGCTGGCTGGCTGTTTGTAGCATTTTGTTTTTGTTTTCTTTTTAGTAGCTTCAGTAGCTTTAAGCATTTGTTTTATAGTCAGTTTATTTCTTTTTTTGGTACTTTTATACGTTTCTGCTTTTTTTCGCCCGGAGTTTTTTATACAAAATTCAATGTTTTGAAAATATTTCATACATAAATATTGCTGTCTTTTACAGTCTTATATGCAGGGGGTACAAAGAAATATTAATACATGAGTTTTATTTATAATAAATACTAAATATAAGAACAAGTACAGAGAAACAGCAACAACACGAGATAAAACATTAATTATTATTAATTGCTTTTTTGTATTGTAGTTTTTTTTTTTGGGGTTTTCAAAGTGTTGGTAAACCAAAATATAAAATAAAATCCAAAACTACCCAAATGTATAATAAAAATATGAAAAACTGCTATATATTGACGACAGTCAATTTCAATTGTTTGGAACTTCTTGGAACATAGTGTTTAAGCAGTTAATTCTAGAATTGTAGGTCTTACTCAAAAATCATATATATTTCGAAGGTCGTTATACAGCCTTAAAGCAGCTCCAATCGTAGGTCATTATACAGTCTTAAATTAGCTTCAATTGTAGGTCTTTCTACAGTCTTAATGTAGCTTCAATTGTAGGTCTTTCTACAGTCTTAAAGTAGCTTCAATCGTAGGCCTTTCTACAGTCTTAATGTAGCTTCAATTGTAGGTCTTTCTACAGTCTTAATGTAGCTTCAATCGCAGGTCTTCATACATTCATAAACTAGCTTCAATTGTAGGTCTTTCTACAATTTTAAAGTAGCTTCAATCGCAGGCCTTTATACAGCCTTAAAGTAGCTTCAATCGAAGGTCTTTATACAGTCTTAAAGTAGCTTCAATTGTAGGTCTTTATACAGTCTTAAACTAACTTTAATTGTTGGTCTTTCTACAGCCTTAATGTAGCTTCAATTGTAGGTATTTATACAGCCTTAAATTAGCTTCAATCGTAGATCTTTATACATTCTTAAAGTAGCTTCAATCGCAGGCCTTTATACAGCCTTAAAGTAGCTTCAATCGAAGGTCTTTATACAGTCTTAAACTAGCTTCAATCGTAGGCCTTTATACAGTCTTAAAGTAGCTTCAATCGTAGGTCTTTATACAGTCTTAAACTAGCTTCAATCATAGGACTTTATACAGTCTTAAAGTAGCTTCAATTGTTGGTCTTTATACAGTCTTAAACTAGCTTCAATCATAGGCCTTTATACAGTCTTAAAGTAGCTTCAATCGTAGGTCTTAATACAGACTAAAACTACTTCCAATCGTAGGTCTTTAAACAGTCTTAGACTAGCTTCAATCGCAAGTCTTTATACAGTCTTAAAGTCGCTACAATCGCAGGTCTTTAAACAGTCTTAAACTAGCTTCAATCGAAGGTATTTATACAGTCTTAAAGTAGCTTCAATCTTAAACTAGCTTCAATCTTAAACTAGCTTCAATCGCAGCTATTTATACAGTCTTAATGCAGCTGTAAATTGTAGGTCTTTCTACAGTCTTAAAGTAACTTCTATCGTAGGTCTTTATACAGTCTTAAAGTAGCTTCAATCGTAGGTCTTTATACAGTATTAAACTAGCTTAAATCGCAGGCCTTTATACAGCCTTAAAGTAGCTTCAATCGAAGGTCTTTATACAGTCTTAAACTAGCTTCAATCATAGGCCTTTATACAGTCTTAAACTAGCTTCAATCGATGGTCTTTATACAGTCTTGAAGTAGCTTCAATCGTACAGTCTTAAACTACTTCAGTCTTAAACTACTTAAACAGCCTTAAACCAGCTTCAATCGAAGGTCTTTATACGGTCTTAAACTAGCTTCAATTGTAGGTCTTTCTACAGTCTTAATGTAGCTTCAATTGTAGGTCTTTCTACAGTCTTAAAGTAGCTTCAATCGTAGGCCTTTCTACAGTCTTAATGTAGCTTCAATTGTAGGTCTTTCTACAGTCTTAATGTAGCTTCAATCGCAGGTCTTCATACATTCATAAACTAGCTTCAATTGTAGGTCTTTCTACAATTTTAAAGTAGCTTCAATCGCAGGCCTTTATACAGCCTTAAAGTAGCTTCAATCGAAGGTCTTTATACAGTCTTAAAGTAGCTTCAATTGTAGGTCTTTATACAGTCTTAAACTAACTTTAATTGTTGGTCTTTCTACAGCCTTAATGTAGCTTCAATTGTAGGTATTTATACAGCCTTAAATTAGCTTCAATCGTAGATCTTTATACATTCTTAAAGTAGCTTCAATCGCAGGCCTTTATACAGCCTTAAAGTAGCTTCAATCGAAGGTCTTTATACAGTCTTAAACTAGCTTCAATCATAGGCCTTTATACAGTCTTAAACTAGCTTCAATCGATGGTCTTTATACAGTCTTGAAGTAGCTTCAATCGTACAGTCTTAAACTACTTCAGTCTTAAACTACTTAAACAGCCTTAAACCAGCTTCAATCGAAGGTCTTTATACGGTCTTAAACTAGCTTCAATTGTAGGTCTTTATACAGTCTTAAAGTAGCTTCAATTGTAGGTCTTTGTACAGTCTTAATGTAGCTTCAATTGTAGGTATTTATACAGTCTTAAACTAGCTTCAATCATAGGCCTTTATACAGTCTTAAACTAGCTTCAATCGAAGGTCTTTATACGGTCTTAAACTAGCTTCAATTGTAGGTCTTTATACAGTCTTAAAATAGCTTCAATCGTAGGTCTTTATACAGTCTTAAACTAGCTTCAATCGTAGGTGTTTATACAGTCTTAAACTAGCTTTAATCTAAGGTCTTTATACAGTCTTAAAGTAGCTTCAATCGTAGGCCTTTATACAGTCTTAAACTAGCTTAAATCGAAAGTCTTTATACAGTCCTAAACTAGCTTCAATCATAGGCTTTTATACAGTCTTAAACTAGCTTCAATCGAAAGTCTTAAAATAGCTTCAATCATAGGCCTTTATACAGTTTTAAACTAGCTCAAATCTTTATAAAGTCTTAAAATAGCTATGATTGAAGCTTTATAAAGACTAAAAGTCTTAAAATAGCTTCAATCGTAGGCCTGTATACAGTCTTAAACTAGCTTCAATCATATGCCTTTATACAGTCTTAAACTAGCTTCCATCGAAGGTCTTTATACAGTCTTAAACTAGCTCGAATAGTAGGTCCTTCGGATTTAAAGCTTTACAAATTGTATTTCATTGAAAAGGAAACTTTTCTTACCTCATTTATATCTACATTCTTTTTGAGATCTGCCTCTGCATTTAATAAATTCATCTGTATCTAAAGTTTTCAATCTCATTTTTGTAAATTTCTTCTTTTCTTTTTATTGGAATTTGTTTTAACTGTTTCTCATTTTGGTAGGTTTGAACTTCATTTATAAAATTATTCTTTGATTTTTTATCCGTTTTATATTTTATTTTCAGTTGTTTTTTTGTGATAATCAACAATTGAAATCTGTTATTTGTGGGCTGGGTTTACATAAACCATATGAAAGTCAATAGCTATCTGTAGTTACACCCTTAAAAAATAAATATTGAAGATACAGTTCAATTTTTTTGTTGTATTTTATTAACAGTTTTTTTTTCTGTCCTCTTCGTTTATTTCAACGTTAATAAAATGTTTTTTTTTTAACGAAAATATTAAGACAGCTGTCTTTCGTTTAACTGGGGTTTTAGGTATTTAAACTGTGTTTTTTTTTTGTTATTTTCTTAATTATAACATTTTTAAGGTCATAAAGGCTTTAAATGTTTCGTTTTCTTTTTCGTTTAACTGTTAAGAGAAAGGTTGTATGTAGGTTTTGTTATTCGTCTTTTCCTTTTGATTTTGGTTTAATTCATTATTTCAAAGATTATGTGTGGCTTGTAATTTGTAATCATGTGTTGTGTCACTGTTATAATTTCTGGGGAGTTTAATTATAAGCATCATATTTCATTATCATCTGGAGATTATTGGAAATATTGCGGCCAAACATTAAGTTTGTTTTATTATGTGTCAGATTATGGTTTCATATATTTTGAAGGTGTAATTTGAGGTATTGCTGGAAATTGTTAGCTTAATTTGTCTCAGAAGTACTGAATGCTAAAGAAGAGGTATAAAACAGAGAAGTTTCAAAGCTAATATACCAGACAATCAATGATATATGTCGTGAGAAGGCTTGAAAAGTCTAAAACTTAAAACAGTTTTATATTAGCTTCAATATTAGATTAGCTTTAATTGTATATCTTTCTACAGTCCTCGATTAGTTTCAATCGTAGGTCTTTATACAGTCTTAGGTAAGCTCTAACTGTAGGCCTTTATAAAGTCGTATATTAGCTTAAATCATAGGTCGTTATACAGTCTTAGATTTGCTTCAATCATATATATTTATACAGTCTCAATTTGCAATAATCAAAGCTATCTTAAATTAGCTTGAATAGTAGAAATTTATACAGTCTTAAGTTGGCTTCACTCATTGGCATTGTTCAGTCTTAGATTAGCTTTAATCGTTTTACTTTATTCATCCATAGATCAGGTCAACGGTTGGCCTTTATTCAGTCTTAGATTAGTCTCAATAATTGAGATTTATACAGTTTTAAAGTAGCTTCAATCGTAGGTATTTATCAGTCTAAGATTAGCTTCAATCATAGCTCTTTAGAGTGAGAGATTAGCTTCAATCGCAGGTCTTTGGTTTAGCTTCAATCGTTGGTCTTTATACAGTCTTAAATTAGATTCAATCATAGCTCTCTTGCAGTATTATTATAGCTTCAATTGTAGGTCTTTCTATGACTTAGATTAGCTTCCATTGTAGGTCTTTATACTGTCATAGATTAGTTTCTATACTATGTTTTATACAGTCTTATGCTAGCTTCAATCGTTGGTCTTTATACAGTTTTAAAGTTGCTTTTCTGATAGGTTATTATACAGTCTTATATTTGCTTAATTCGTAGGTCTTTAGACAGTCTTAGCTTCCATCGTTGGTCTTTAAACAATCTTTGGATTGACTTCAATCGTAAGGTTTAAACAGTTTAAGATTAGCTTCATTCGTAGGTCTTTAAACAGTCATATATGTGCTTCAATTGTTGGTATTTATACAGTCTTAGATTGTAATCAGTTGTTGGACTTTATACAGTCTTAGATTAGCTTCATTGGTGGGTCTTTATACAGTCATAGATTGACATCAGTTGTAGGTCTTTCTACAGTCTTAGATTTGCTTCAGTTGTAGGTCTTTATACAGTCTTAGATTAGTTTCAATCATGGGTCTTTATACAGTATTAGATTAGGTTGAATCGTTTGTGTTTATAAGGTATTAAATTAGCTTCCATTGCAGGTCTTTATACAGTATTAAATTTGGTGTATTCGTGGGTCTTTATATTTTCCTAGATAAGCGTCAAGCATGGATATTTATTCAGTCTTAGATTAGCTTGAACCGTTTGTCTTTATACAGTCCTTGATTACCTTCCATCGTTTGCCTTTATACTGTCTTAGATTGCTTTCGAGCTTTTGTCTTTATACAGTCCTAGATTAGCGTCAATCATGGGCATTGATACAGTCCTGATTTACCTTCAATCGTTTGTCTTTAAAATGGCTTATACTACCTTCAATCGTGGGCTTTATAGAGTCTTAGATAAGCCTCAATCGTAAATATATGTGCTTCATCTAAGGCGATTATACAGAGATTAAATGTAGATATATCGAGATTAACTTCTGTAGCTTTAGAGCTTTTTAAATTTATTCTAAAATAAATAAGTATCTCCTTTCTAAAATCGATGATGTTAATACAGACTTTGTTGCTACAGTACCTGTTTTGTTTTAACAAAAGATAACCTTGAAATGAAAAAAAAACCTACACTCTCATACAAATACCGCCAAACACTGTTGTACGTACGACCCACGGGCGTTAAACATGCTCTTCAGAACAACACTTTGAATTTTAATTAAATTATAATTACGTGCTGCAAAATTCAGTTTGCGTTATGTTTTTCTGTTGCTCTCCTCGATTTATAATTAATTTGCCTGTAATTTATACTACTTACTTGGAAAACAACCCATCCCTCTCCCAAAAAACAAAAAAAAAATAAAAAAAAAGTATGAAAAAGTATTTCAAAATAATCCTTAAATAAATACACTTTTGCGTGAAGCTTTAGTAACAACAGAAATTAAACAAAGTGAAAAAAGTTTATAAAAAAAAGTTTTGTAAAACCAAAACTGAAACCAACAAATCTCAGTCTGACATGAACATGAAGACACCAACACCCAACAAAAAATAATAAAATGAAAACGAAACGAACAAAAAAAAAAACAGCAGAAATCCCCTCTTTAAAACGAAATTAATGAATAAAAGTGTATAAATGAAAATATGTGTGTGTGTGAGAGTGTGTTGCATGTGTGTGTTGGTTGCATAAAGGATAAGTTTCAACTTTCATTTCCTTTTACCTTGTTTTTTTTTTTTTGCTGTTATGTTGTTTGTGCAAACATAAAAACATACTCACTCATATGTATAAGATCATAATAAACTCGTATGTGTACGTAAATTTAGTTGTTGTTGTTGGCTGGTGTGTCTACTCAGTCATAATTTCTTTATGTTTCTTTAGAACAACAACTGTGAGTGCAGAAACAAAAATTTAATGAAAAACCTGAACATTAAATGAAAAATAATAAAATGAGAAAAAATGTAGTATGAATGAACAACGACAACAGCAACAAAAATAACTAACGAAAGCATATAAATACAAAATATGTTTTGTTCATGTGCAATTAGAATGCGTGTTAAGTGCTGCGAAAAACAGAGAAAAACAACCGAAAGATACACAAATTTATAACCTTCTTTCTGTGTTGCATAGACTCATACACATGCTCTCGGATACAATCATCCACACCAAGAGCCTTTTGGAACAAACGAAGGAATAACAACAAAACTCACCTGCCAGGTATATAAATGAGAATAAAGTGTTTTATATGAATAAAACAACAACAAAACAACAAAATTATACACTCGTATGTGTAGCAACCTAAAGTCACACACAGACGCACGGACATACTCATGTGTGGATCTAAAGAATTCTTAGCAGCATCCCAGCATTCACAGACTGACAAAGATTGAGTTCATTGTGGGGGAGAGAACTCCCCCAACATACTTATTTAGTAAGCGACTGTGAATAGCAGGGTCTGAAATAGGTTTAAGAATCTTGACACCAAAAACAAAATATTGGCGCCTATGGCCACATTTGCGCTATTTGTAATATGCTAGTATAGTTGCTATCCCTAGACTTCTCAGTCTAGTCATGCTCTAAAGTATTTTGGAACTCTTCAACAATTCGTTATACTCAATAAGATCGCTTATGATTGCACACATCTGAAACAAAATGGCTTATTTTTGTTCAATCGGAACTTTGTATGTAATCTCAGATTAGCTTCAATCGTAGGTTTTTGTATGTACTGTCTTAGATAAGCATCAATCGTAGGTCTAGATTTACTTCAATTGTGGATCTTACTGTCTTAGATTAGCTTCAATCTTATATCTCTTTACTGCTTTGGATTTTCTTCAATCGTAGATCCTTATACTGTCTTAGACTAGCATCGGTCGTAGGTATAGATTTACTTCGATTGTAGGTCGCCATTCAACCTTAGTTTTGCTTCGATTGTAGGTCTAGATTTGATTTTTTTGTAGGTCGTCGATCGCTATTTATACAGTCAAATATTAGCTTCGATTGTAGGTCTAGATATGCTTCAATCGTAGATCTTTATACTGTCTTAGATTAGCTGCAATCATAGATCTCTTTACTGTCTTAGATTTGCTTCGATCGTAGATCTTTATACTGTCTTAGATTAGCTGCAATCGTAGATCTCTTTACTCTCTTAGATTTGCTTCGATCGTAGATCTTTATACTGTTTTAGATTAGCTGCAATCGTAGATCTCTTTACTGTCTTAGATTTGCTTCGATCGTAGATCTTTATACAGTCTTAGATTAGCATCAATCGTAGGTCTAGATTTGCTGCAATTGTAGGTCTTCATTTGTTTTAATCGTAGATCTTTATACTGTCTTAGATTAATTTCAATCGTAGATATTTCATACATTCTGAGATTAGAATCAATCGTAGGTCTAGATTTGCTTCAATTGTAGATCCTCATTTTGTCTTAGATTGGCTTCAGTCGTAGGTCTAGATTTACTGCAATTGTAGATCTTTGAACTGTCAATTGTAGATCATTGAACTGTCAATTGTAGATCCGTTTACAGTCTTGTATTTGCTTCAATTTTAGATCTCTATACTGCCTTATATTAGCATCAAGCTTAATTTGGTCTTAGATTAGCTCCAATCGTAGGTCCAGATTTTGCTGTAATTGTAATTCTTCAATCGGTCTTGGAACAGTCTTAGATTAATTTCAACTGCAGGCCTAGATTTTCTTCAATTCGGACTTTATACAGTCTTATATTAGATTCGAATGAAAGTCATTATGCAGTCTTGAATCAGCTTCAAACGTATGTAGTTCTTTATAAAGACTTATATCATCTTCGTAGGTCTAGATGATCTTCAATTGTAGGTAGATTCAATTCAATCATATATCTACATAAATTAGCATCAATCATTGGTCTAGATTTGCTTCAGTTGTAGATTTACAAAGTTTCTGTTAAATACACTTCTTTCTTCGAGAGGAAGGGATCATCGAATGATTAAAATGGAATTCACATGCACCTGAGGATGTTAATAGATGTTGTGGATTAAATTTCCTGACAAATTTTTTCATCATAAGAAATGGACTCCAATAAAATTCCAATTATATTATTGGGTGTATGACTGTTCATCTTTTGAGGCCAGAAACGAATCAAGCCAATATCGGATACTCTATTCCAACATGAAGGGTATCCCTGAGAGAGCGTTCTGCATCCATCGACGCCACCGTCTGGACTATAAAGCGTCTTAGGCAAAACTTCGCTGTCATGATGGAATATTACAGTTTCCTGTCTGGCAGCATATTCTAAGCATTTTTCGGCCAATGCTCGCTTCAAACGCATCAGTTGGGTTCGGTACAGGTTCCCACATGCACCTGAGATCATTTTGCTTCCACCAAATACAGAGAACTACCTTAGCCATTGATATACGATCTCCTACGCTTCGAGTTATCGTAATGGATACATTTTTCATCGCAAGTAATGATTCGGTGCAAAATTGATTTTCTTTTATACCGCAGAGCATCATTTCGGACATGCAAAATCGTCAGTCAAGGTCTCTCGTCTTCAATTCGTATGGTATCCAATTTTCCAGCTTTTGGATAAATCCCGCTGCTCGCTAACGTTTTAAAATTACTGCAAGATCTTGTTGAGATTTACAACAATATTCATGGAGTAATGACTCCAATTCTTGGTCTTCGAACTTCTTTGGCTGGCTTGGCGATCTTTGTCTTCCGTGTCAAAATCACCACTTCTCTGAACCGCACATAACATCTCTCGCACATTGAAACCGATGAAGCACATTCAGCTTTGGTGAGCAATCGATGTGCTTCAGCGGCACTTTTTTATACCCTACACCACCATATTGGGTAGGGTATATTGGGTTTGTGCTGATGTTTGTAACATTGTAAAATATTGTCCCAACACACACCTTAAAGTATACCAATTTGCTCAGAATCACTTTCTGAGTCGATTAAGCGATGTACGTCCGTCTGTCCGTCCATGTAAACCTTGTAATCAAACTACAGGTCACAATTTCAAAGATAATTCGACGAAATTTCGTACAAGCTTTTCTATTGTCCCAAGGACGGAGAATATTAAATTTGGTTAGAATCGGTCCATTATTTCTCCTAGTCCCCATACGATTGCCATCTCTGAAAATTAAGTTAAGCTCTCATAAATATCTTATTTATCCAAATTCAGCACGAATATGTTTTTCATATCAAAAGAAAACTGTTTAGAATCATATACTATGTGTAGGGTATCATAAGGTCGGGCTTGACCGACTATACTTTCTTACTTGTTTCAAATTAAAGAAGTAAAGCTAAACTTTCTACATATGACGATTCCTTGGCACAAAATTCGACATTTTCGAGGCCAAAAAAAACTTTGTTTCGAATCCAAATCACCATGTAGGGATGTAACAATACTATACAAATCCACATGAGTTTCAAGAGTCTCCAATGCATCCGGAAAAATGATACGGATTTTTTCCATATTTTTTCGAGAACGACGCGTCGCTGGCCAGGCCATCACATTGGATGATATGGACACAGGATGGCATTACGTATCACAAAGCTCATGCCACATTGTACACGAGCGATTAGAGGACATGGTCATCTCAAGTGGAGCAGTTGTGAACTGTTCACCGAGATTGTGCGATTTGACCCTGGTGAGAGCGTCCAAACCATCGACATGTGGTTTCAACAGGACGGCGCAACTCGTGCAACATTGGACATTGTGTATGAGCGATTTGAGGACATGGTCATCTCACGTGGAAATTATAAGAACTGGCCACCAAGATCGAGAAATTTGTCCCCATTATACTTTTTTTGTGGGATTTTCTTAAGTGGCAGGTCTATGCAAATAAGGCACAAATCACAGCTGCCCTTAAAGCCGGCCTGATTTATGCGAAAGAGTCATAGAAAATTATAAATTTCGAATGCTCGCCATCCATTGAAGCCGAGGCAGGCAGATGCCATACATAGTGGCAGCGATAGTCCTTTCAAAGGAATAAATAATGTCGATGATATCTCAAAAACACTTTGTTTTATTTAAATTTAAAAATACGAAGCGCACGATCCTTATCCATTATCCAGATTGTTGACCTCTGTCTCAATGCTCTCTATTTTCATAGTGGGGACATAGAAATGACATTTGTTCATCCAAATATTCTTTATAAATTTGACAAATCCAAGTACTAGATACAGCCCTATATTTTGCTTTGATGATTTCTTTGGATTTCTATATCCCTTTGCAATTAACTCCTTGACAACAAAATCCATTCTTAAATAAATTAATTCTTTCAAATCCCTTAACATGTAGTCAGCTTAATAACAACAAGAAAAATGAAGAGAAAAAAAAGAAATAAACGAGAAAAAACAATCAAGGCAGAGGAGTTTTGGGGGTACTAAAAAATGCATTAAGTGCAACACCAAACAAAATGAATACACGACACAAGCGACAACAGGAAAATTGAAACAAAACTGGATTCTACTACACACCAAATAAAACAAAAACAAAAGCCAGCAACAGCAACAGCAACAACGACAACAACAAAAATGATACAAATAGAAGGATTTTGTTTTTTGTTAAACTTCAGTTGTATTTCTTCTTCTTGGTCGGTTTTGTTTTGTGTCTTAAAGTAACTTGCTGCACCTTAAAATATGTTCATATTCATGCAACAGCAACTGCAAGCTAACTTTAAAGAAAAGCTGCTTGCTTCTTTTGTTGGTGCTGTTGTTGTTGCTGTTGTTTTATTGTACTTTTGGGGCAAAAGATTCTTTCTTACGTGTGGCTTTTAGAACCTGAACCAAAAAAAATAATGGGGAGGAGAGCAAGCAACATAAAACTAAAGCGAAACAAACGAAAGAACAAAAAAAAAAAGAATTCAAGTTAAAAAATGTGAAACGAAAATAATTTACAACAAACCGAAGTAGTACATTTTTGCGCCCAAGTGTAAGGTGAGCATGGAAGTGTGTGTTGTAGCAGTATCTGTGTGTGTTTGTTACTTTCGGCAAGCAGGTTGGTACTTGTACTTTACAGGCGTAAGCAGCAATTTAGCTTCACTTGTAGTAATACTTCTGTGCCGCCGCCAGGCTTTATGGTTTTGTACAGGAAAAAGTTTATTCTTCGTTGCTTGTTTTTTGCAGTTTTTCTGTAACAATTCAAAAGCTAGAACCAAATGTAGGAATTACGAAAAAAAAATACAAACTCTTGCCACCATATAAATTTGGAAATTTTCCTTTTAATTGTATAAAACAATTTTGTCCAATGGCTTTTTAAAAGGCAGACAAATGCGAGTTTGGGCAATCGCAGATTTAAATAGTTTTTTGCTTCGTTTTTTTTTTGTTGGCTAATAAATAATTAAATGGGAGAAAGGACTTTTTAAATATGCAAAACAATGCGGAAATAAACTGAACTTTAAGGCAAACAAAAAATCAAGTTAAAGTTTTAAGGAATATTTTAACATTACTCTGCTGCTAAAAGGTCAAAATGTCTTTGAAGATGGATAAGAATATTTTGGCAATTACTTACCTTGTTCCAAATATAGAGCCAAAAAGTGAAGTGAAGTAAAGTGCTTGTGGAATTAGTTATATAACATTTTATTAACTTTGTTTTAAATCTTTCTTGAACAAATATTGATTATTTGGGCTGTATAACAGACCTTTTTGTATAAGAATTGAAAATGCTGTGAAGTGTTCCTCCACGAATTTCGTTCGCTTCATGGATCTCCCAAGACTGCAAACTGATTTACTCATGTAAAATCTACCACAAGCAGCAAAATGTTTAAGGTTGTCTGTTGTTGTAGAGATGGCCATCCAGAATTTAATAATCCGTAACTAGTCCTCTTAGAATTAATATGAAATATATCAAAGGAGTGCTCGTTGAATTTGTGTTCTCTATTCTTATTCTTAACGACATGCTAGATTTTGGAGCAAGTAATTTCAGGTGGGGAATGCTACGATTTTTGTTCAATGGTGAATACAATCTGCAGCATTTATTGAGCTGGTAGGATATTAGCCGTTCAAAATCAGTCCTGCTTTTAATCAAGAATTCTGACAGAGGAAGGTCTATTTGATATTTGGTAGAGATGCATCCCATCTTAGCTAAGCATCGTAAATTTCTCGGTTTTTAACAGAGACTTAAAATTGTTTTTTTTTGGAAAAAAAGGAATTAAATTGTGAGAACAATTGTGATTTATTATTTACCTTATGGTTTAGTTGTCTGCGTAACAAAGACTTTGTTATCCAGAAGCCTTTGAAGAATAATGAACAAGCACAAATAACACTAGTTTACAAATCAGACATTTTTGTTTGCTCATGGAATGAAACTTATATTTTTGAGAAGAGCGGACGCTAGTTAATTGAACATTTTTTGTTTCCCACCTATACGTCAAAATTTTGAGATATATAGGTTTTTATTTTTCACCTGCCCTGAGTACTACTAATACATACTGTAGTGTACCGAATTGTAGTAAATAAGTATTTACATCGTTTTTGGGTACTCAACACTCTGGCGAAGCTACTAGATACTTTCAGAGTTGTATTCTTTTGACAAATTCCAAAAAAAATTAACGGGGAAAAAATAAATACTGTTTAAAAGTACATCTTTCCTGTAGATAAAGGTTAATAAATCGCTATTAAATACAAAATTCTAAAGTAAAAACAATTTTAAAATGTCTTCTAGGAATTGTAAAATAAACCCAGACCATTTTTGTGTTATTTGCGGAAAAATTATTCAGTCAAATCGAGGTTTTCCTATAACACAAACACTGCAAAACGCTTATTTACATTAACAAATTTCGTAAAAGCTTTAAATAAGACAAAGCCAGCATTTCAATATTTATGCAGCGTGTTCCCGAGTCTTTCTGAGGCTAAACTAAAAGAAGGGATATTTGCGGGTCCTCAAAGAAGAAAAAATTTGGTTGATACCAAATTTGAGTGCCTATTAACCGATGTTGAAAATGCAGCACGGAATTCTTTTAAACTTGTTGTTCAAGAATTTTTGGGGAATAAGTAAAGTCAAAATTACAAAGATATTGTTGCGAATTTATTACATAATTTCGAACTGATGGGTGTAAATATATCCCTCAAAATTAACTTTTTATATTCTCATGTGGATTTTTTCCCGGAAAACCTCGGACACATGAGTGACGAACATGGAGAGCGTTTCCATCAAGATTTGAAGTTTTTCAAGAGGAATTATCAAGGTTTTTAGGATCAGAATATGCTATGAGACTACTGTTGATTATAATAATTATAAAAAGAGGACTAAACACTTCACTTTTAATTTTGTTGTCCTAATTTAATGTACATTTTTATATGTTTCGTTTTTAATAAATATCTCAAAAGTTTGACGTCCTTGAATTTTTTAAATGTTTTTTCCGAAGTTAGAAGACCTAAATACACAAATCCCCATATGTTTTAATTCATGAGCAAAAACCTTGTAAACTAGTGTAATTATTTACAATGGAAAGCCATTTGAGCTTTCGGAACTTTACGTTGATGGATCTTCAAAACTTAACAGCTCACGACTGTCTGGGGTTTTCTTTCATACATGGTTTCCACAAATAATAAAAAAACCGATTACTTTGGAAAACCCGGGCATTGTATTAGAGCGGTTTAAAAAAAGTAAATTCCGAAAGTCACAACATGTTTTGCAGAATCCTTTGGAGATAAATAAAAAGTACCTGACGAACAGGAAAGACTCTCTATTTCGACTTGAAAATTTTTACATGCCGGCCCAAAAAACATCAAACTGGGATAGCGCAAGCATCATTTCTATTTCTTTAAAAATTGTGGACACATTCGGCGTCAATAAGGAAAGATAATAGATATCTGGTTTTCCAAAAGCCTTTGGAGAAGCATTAAAAATCTACTGGCAACTACAAATCACTTTCCACTACGATAATGTGGATTCTTACTGGTCTGGTCGCATTAAACAATCAACTGTTTCAGCCCTCAGAACGTCATATTGCTAGATTTGCACCCTATTAATACATGAAAACAAAAATAAATACAGCTTATTTTACGTTATGAAGGTCTGACTTCATTCTTATGTTTAACGCATAAAATAGTAATTGATATGATCCATAAATATTCCATATCCGAAATCCCCTTTCACGATACTCTATTCATACTCAAACAATATTTTTTTTTTGTCCATTACCACACTTGGGGGCATTTGGCTTTCACAAAGCCTCTCCATCTTATACGAATTGTTGCAGTTGTTTTTCGCATATTTCCCATGTCCTAATTTCACTGTCCTAATTATTGGAGTATCGTGTGTCTTCATGTACTATGTTGCCAGTAGACCCATTGTTATTGTTAGGTGATTGGTCTGCTGTAGCGGGTCCTCGGATACATGTATGATGTTGCCATAAGGATTCAATCGATTGTTATTATTGCCTTGTGTCAGTTTCGTTAATCGGTTGTTGTTATAGATGATTGGTCTAGGGTAATGGTGCTGCCATCTGTCGTCGCCTAGAAACAACGCCCTCTGTGTATTTGGTGTAGTGGTGGGAAACCTTGCTGATCTTTGATTCTTACCTTTTTTCTCCAAGGGGGTATCGGGCTGCCTGACCTTTTCCATGATGTTATCGTCTTTTCCATTGGATGGATTGTTTAGAGGGAGGTTAATTTTAAAAACTCGAAAACCATGATTTAAATTTTTCGTCCTCTGCCAAGGATCGAACCTGGGGTGCTTGGTTTTGTAGGCAAGCACTTTAACCACTACACCATGACGCCGGTATTTCAGACTTTCAAAAGAAATGGTGAATCGACAGCGAGCAACCTTAGACAGATTTGGATTGTTTTGAATGAATTCAGATTTTTAGGTTCCCACAGACCGTCTTTCAACAGGCTATTTAATCTGTTGTTATTGTAATTGATACTTAGTTCCGATATCCAAATCTATTGACAATCGAATGATTCAATCTTAATATTTAGTTTTTATCTAGCGATTTTGAACGAGTTCTAAGGACTATTGCGATACTGATTACAGGCGCTATAAGTTCTCCCTATTCTAAAGCACTTTTTAATATTTGAAACTGGTTACCAGTTGATTTTATGGTGATACAAATGGATCTCAATTCTGCTGTGAAACTGGAAGAGGTCCTTTGGTTTGGTAAGGACCTTTAGCAATCTAAGATACTGAATTACTATGGACACATTCATAGCAATGTCGGTTACTGCATCGCAAAACCATTTTTTGACATGTATTTCCATATTATAATCCCGACTGGAGATGTATGGCTGCTCGTACTAGTACCCCCTGAATGGCTCCAAAAGGAGGTCGTTCGAAGTTTTTTTGATAGAGAATTACGCGACAAAATTCTACTTCAAGCTACCAAACTTCTGCACTGCTCTTCAGGCGGTAATTACTGCTATTAAACGTGCATCCAATTGCCAGAGGTATTATCGAATGTCTGCAGATAGATGTATATTTACTGATGCAAGACTGCCGTTAACGGAATAGCGGGTGCCTTCACGACATCTAGGTTAACCGAGGAATAACCGGTATTCCTAAATGAGATGGCGAGACACTCTAGTATAAGACTTATATGGGTCCTTGGAGACGATGGAAATCAGGGTAATTGTATAGCAGTTGAATTGGCCGAAAGGGGTGCGATCTCCTTTGCAAAATGTAAGATGTACAGCAGAGAATATATGAGATTGTTAAAAACAGGTGAACTCATCTGTATTATCGCGAGGTCGACTTGGCTCGTTTATGATGCCGACAGGACGAATCTACTTATGGAATTCCGTCGTGAGCAAATAAGGCTAATTGTTTCATTTATTACAGGACACTGTATAATTGGAGTAGAAGACTGTGTCCCTCCTATTATGCCAATGCCCGGCTGTCACACACTTGAGGGAACATATCCTCGAAAACCCATTCCTATCGTGTGTAGATGAGCTATCAAGGATGAATCTAAGACGCATCCACTCCTTCCACGGAGAATCTGGTTGGTTCATCTTGGAAACAACGGACGTTTTAAAAATATTCTACAATGGGATCAGTTTTGAATGGACCCAATTGAGCTGCTCGACGAGTGGCTGTCCATGGAACCTAACCTTGGTGAATGGTAAAATATATGGCGGCAACCGAACCCGCAACCTGCGGGTAACCATTGGATATCTGGACTGAGATTTGTGTAGATTCATAATAGTTTTAGTGCACACTTAATTTTTCAAAGTAAATGAGAACTTCGGTTTCGTATTAAGAAGAATATACTTCAAACAAGAAAGTGTAAAACTTAATTCTCAACTTTATGAACTTCCATTTTCTATGTAAAATCTTTTAATATTGTATTATCTAAACTCCTAAACTTCTAACACCTATGAATTAATCTTAATTACACTTTGCTAAACTTTGTTAAGGTTTGGCCATGTTAAAAGCTTCATCAATATAGCATTTATACTCCAACTTTTTATGGAAACTCCTACTTTCAAAATAAAACTTTTTCTATCATTAATTATAAATGATCAAATATACTATATTGTAGAAAAGTATGCAACTAATTTCTATTAACTCTAATAAATCATGATTAACACTTGGGCGAGAAACCTTTGCCACAGCGACTAGCTTAACTTAACTGCGAAATGATGATGATGATAACTGACAAAAACTACCAGCAAACAAGAACTGTTAAAATGGCAACAAAACACTTCATACATAATAGATCATTTCCTTCCTAAATTCACTACAAAAAGTTTCCGTCTTTTTTTTTTTGTTTTTGTTTTCTAAAATACACATCTCTCTTTTTTTTGTTGTCTTGGCCAAACAAAATTTAATTACCTGGCTAATGTGTATATTTAAATAATTCTCACAACCACACGCACTCTCACACTCTCTACTACGAAAAAAATAAAATAAAACAAAAAAACATTTTGTGCTTTTGTTTAATTTTAAAACACCCTCATTATGTGTAATTTTAAGATATTAAAGAGCCATTTAAAATCTTTTGTAAATTAACTAAAATATAACTTAAGGCCATTATAATATAAGATACGAGTATGAGTGTTAAACATGTTGTATGTACTATTGAAGTTGTTTTTTGTTTTTGTTATATTAACCATTTTTTTGTTTTAGTTATTGTTGTATTTCGTGCTTAACTTTCGGCTGAGAGGGAGAGATTATGTGCGTGTGTGTGTTTGTGTGCGCTAAAGCTTAACCCTCTTTCGACCCTACCTTTAATCATAGACAAAAAGACCCCTTTGGGGTCTTAATACTTACTACTTGTTTAAATATGGGTAGCAGATTATAATATATGGGTAAATGTATGAAATAAACTTGAAACAACCCACCTGTATATTTAAAGTTTATATAAAAGGGGGATTTAAATTAGCACTAAAGGTTAAATAATTAGCATAAGTGGGAGATTAATAATAAATATGCTCAGAAAAGTTTGGCTTCACTTCTTTAATTTGAAAGAAAGTGCACACTAATTGCTCACTAAAGCTTATGGTGAATGTGTTTCATCAGTTTCAATGTGCGAGATATGGTTTGTGCGGATCAGAAATGGTGATTTTGTGACGGAAGGCAAAGATCACCCAGGGCATCCAAAAAAGTTTGAACAATAAGAATTGGAGGCACTACTCCATGAAGATTGTTTTAAAACTCAACAAGAGCTTGCAAAATCAATGGGAGCTACTGAAGCAGCTATTTAAAAATGTTTGCGATCATCAGAATTCATCCAAAAGCAAGGAAATTGGATACCATACGAATTGAAGCTCATAGAACATGAATGACGATTTTGAATGTCCGAACCGACACATTACTTGCGATGAAAAATGGATTCATTACAATAACTCGAAGCGTAAGAGATCATGTGAGAAGCCCGGCCAGCCGAATCAACACTAAAGTCCAATATCCATGGAGCTAAGGTAGTTCTATGTATTTGGTGGGAGCAAATGGGTCCTATCTGTTATGAGCTGCTGAAATCTGACCAGACCATCACAGTAAACTTGAACCGAGCGCAACTGATTCGTTTGAAGCGAGCATTGGCCGGAACACGCCCATAATATGCCGTCAGACATGAAACCGTAATATTGCATCATGACAACGATCGGCCACTTGTTGCAGTACCTGTTAAAAAGTATTTAGATTAAAGTGGTTGGAAAGTCAAAGCTAATATTTAGCACCACACGTATTATTAGTATTTTACAGGCAACTTGACCTGAAGGAGAAGAATAGACGAATCTGTTTTCTAATCTTTGAAATTTAAAAATCTGAAATATGATTTCGTTATTCGTTAACGATAAGAGGGATAGAGGAGAGGGAAGCCAAACGAAAAAAGCAAATAAACAAATTTGTAAGTCCTATCACAGGAAACCTAATAATCGTCTTGATACTAATTCAAAAATTTTCGAAGATTCTAGTGATCCAGGGATTTCAGGAATCTACACAGAGAAAACAGATTCGTGATAGCAACCGAATTTGTTGCCAATCGAGTGATTCTACCATAGTGACCGAATTTTACAGTTGTGGCTATAAAATTTTGGAAGGGGTAACCAAATGTTAATTGCTTCAACCGAAATTCAACTGACTTTCTGTTGATAGAACCGAAAAATTCTATGTGGGCAACCGAATCATTCGATTGACAACAAATTCGGTTGCTATCACGAATCTGTTTTCTCTGTGTAGGAGTATTGAGGAATATAATGTACATACAGACATCAATATGAATGTGATAATTGTTGGGTTTCTTTTTCGTATATTTATAGATGATTCTCTTAATAAACATGATAGAACAAATTTCTTGCATTCTTAATCGCAACGAGATATTAAGCAAACCGAAACGGACAATTAAAACTAACAACCGCCCCCTTTTGGGACTTTGCAGCCGCTACAATGCACTGTGCAGTCTGGTCCTAACTCCACTATGTCTTCATTTAATGACCACCTTCAGTATGATGATGGGTAATCAATGGTCTTGAGTCCGCTGGTCTCGTTCTTGAACCAAACATCTACATAACTCTTCTTAAGGACTTTGTTAGGATTTTCGATGTTATAATTCCTTACAGATGGGAATGGACAGCAGATAAATGACATATGGGTTTGACAACAGAATATACACTGACAGTTCTAAGTTTAACAATGATGAAGTCTTCCGTGAGGAACTCGGGTAAGGTCCATATTCTGTTTCCCAGGTAAAGCTAGTATTTTCAGACCAAGTTATTGTAGAAAGGTGTGCTTAACTCTACATGAAAGGTAATTTCGTGGGAGCACCGTTATAACACTTCTTCTGGCTTAGTCTGTTCGAAGTTCTTTTTCCTTCCAGGCGGGAATAGGCAGGGAATAAATGCCTTCAGGAGTCCTCCGCGAGTGTGTTTTTAGACTGAAATATTGGTGAACTTCTCAGACAATAATTGGCAGGGATAACATGATAAATCGATTTGGAGCCAAGGTATACACTGAATACTCCAAGGTAAACTGAGGCGAAAAATCAGCAGTATTCTGTGAGAAAACCTAGAAAACCTCATTCTATCTCCCAAATAATAATGTTTTGCGGGAAAAATATTGGAGATCAGGAACGCATTGAAAACTCGGCACAAATTACAACTGCAGCCTAACTCTCGACAAAAATGACAGTTGTAAGAATCTAGGGGTAAGGAGAAATATGAATATGAAAGTACAGACACCAATGATAATGCAATGAAAATATTCGCTTGCGGAGATATTGGAAGCTCAAAGTTTATTTGAGTTCGTCATTGCGGTAACAAATGTTAATTTCCGCATTGCTTCCTGATAATCAGTATTTTTTTATTCAGATCTTAAAACACTTCTTCTACCTTAATCGATCACAGTAAAAAAAAGCTGCTCCGATTATAAACTCTAAACAAATTAGTGTGATTTGGATGATGCGTATAGTAATGAGCTATAAACAAAATCCAATTTAAATTTTTCAATGCATTATCTTCAGAAGACTGAGCATAGATGGCGCAGAATGGAAATGCATTGGGTTAAATTGTTCCATTTTGGCTCTCAACTGCTTACCAATAGAACGTCTCTTACATTTAAATATCAAAGAGCTGGTGACATGGAACTAGGGATGCCAAACGGGACTGGGTTTTACAAATCCCGGGATTCGGGATTTTATAAATGTAAATCCCGGGATCCCGGGATTTTTCGGGAGATTAGTATTATAAATATGATGAAATTTAGCTTTCTAGGTATTTTGGGTGCTTCAAAAATCTTCCTAAAATATCAAGAATCTCATAATATTCCGCGATTTGTTAATCCCGAAAAATCCCGGGATTCTTTTCACAAATCCCGGGATTCGGGAAATCCCGATCCAGAAAAATACCGGGATTTTCGGGATCGGGATTTCGGGATTGGCATCCCTACATGGAACCAACCGACCCAGTCATCATATGCTATGATGCATTATCTTCAGAAAACTGATGATAGATGGCGCAGAAAGGAAACGTATAGGCTTAAAATGTTCCATTTTGGCTATCGACTGCTTACCTATAGAACGTATCTTACATTTAAATAGGGATGTGACATCATATGCCATTCATAGAGTCCTAATGAGACCAGTTACTGCACTCGATAGCCGTTTCGGCGGTTTCAATTCTTTAAATTCTGATTCTGATAAGGATGCTTTTTAAATTGAGACTATTTAAAATGAAATCATCAGACACTGTTTTCAGAAGGTTAATGATAAATGGCGCGGAAAGTAAATGTGTTGAGTTGTGTAGTGTGACCCGAATACCGTGAGAAAACTCTTCAGTAGCAACTAGAAGGATATTTCAAGGCTAGTTACAGTGCGAACAAGTCACAGGGCGATTGGTATACATTATCAATAAGCAGACTTGAGCTTCCTATGAAAAGTTGCTGACACGGGGCCATTATAGCTGAAAAAATTTAACAAGTTTTCATTTTCTCTGGTAATGCCCAAGACTTTATATTGTTACGAAATTGTATTTGAATTCAAATATAATGGTTTTAACGGCTGGTTTAAAGTTGCATCATGTTTCTCAACCATTCTATTTCTGCATAACTGAGGACATTATTAACAACATTGAATTAAATCTTTAAGTTGATCATTGTAGAAGTGGAACTTTCATGAAGCTACTCGAAAGAAGATGGAGCTGTGTATGAATTGTGGCTGCGATTGCAGTTACGGTTTATTTAAAGTAAATAAACCACCGGTTTTAAATGGTAAAAACGTAACAATATGTTAAAACTCAGAATTTAGGCTGAACATATACTGAATGATCTATCTGAGGGAACCAGACTGTGTAAACGTATTGGATACCTCAATGAGACAGGTTGGATCTAGTACTGATCTCTCTAGCATCTAGTTTGAAATAGTTTCTCAACCAAACCAATCAGAGGTTTTTTTTTTGAACACATATTTGAAACTTTTAAATTTTAGCTTTGATCAGAAGGACTAAAATGACATTGAGTCATTGAGTGTGACATTTAGAGTATGTGAAATACATGAGATGCATTGGAAAATCTGGGCATTCTATAGGATTTATCTACGTCTCGTTTCTTTCTGATCATTTGCAACTTAGCGATAATCTAAGGAGTAGTAAATGGATCAGTTTACTTTGTGTTGATTACGAAATACTTTCAATCTGAACATATGGTAGTTTCGTTAAGGAAATTCAGGGTTGCTGAGTACAATTCCAACCTTCTATAGAGCTTTAATGTTAAATTTCGTATAATTACGGAAAGTAAATTCCCTTCATCTATTATTTATATTCGAATTTATAATTATAGCTTAATTACCCAGCTACTACTTAGTTGTCCTCTGCTGTAGACATATTAATTTGAATTACACACTCTCCTATACAGATGATTATGTTTTTGCTGTTTGTGTTTGCGGGTTTATTTTTCAAAAGTAAGTGGCTATAGAACTTCAACAGCAACAACCACAACATTTATATTATAATTATATATTTTGTTGTAGTTTATATGCAACATAAACAGACACAGATACACACACATTACTACTACATATTTATAAACATGCTCACAGACTATTACAATTGCCACTTATTTGTTGTTTTTATATCATGTTATTGGTTGCTTAAACTGCCCATATTTAACACACAAAAACACTTTTCCAAGAGTGGCGCAGTCCGCCGTTGTGTTCATTACAAAACTTCAAACTTCATTCGATTCGATTTGCACTCGAAAGGTATATTATCGTCCGTCGTCGTCGTAGTCATCGTCATAGTCATCATGAGCACTATACAACTCCATATTTCTACCACTTGCTGCAATGCAACCCATTATTTGCCTGTTTATTGCCAGAACTACAACATACTTGCCTTCTAAATTGCTGAATGGACTGAAGGTTAGGGAAACCCGCTTTGGAAAGAATAATGAACATGCACAACTTAACGAAAAAAAAAGCAGTAAAGTTTGCTTTTATTTCTGTTAAAAGCGTATACTTAACTGACGACAATCAACAAATTAAATGAATTGGAAATAATTTTAAGGCGCTATTTTTCTTTAGTTTTTATTTTAGTTTTTTTTTTCTTTCTTTGATTCTTACTGCAACACTTTGCTGCATGTTGTAGTACATACTTTTAAATGCAATCAACTAAATGTGTTTTTTTTTGTTGTTGTTCTTCTCTATGTTTTTCTACAAGTTGAGTTTGTATTTTTCTTTACATTTTACTCTGTTAACTTTAACTACTTGTTTAAGACGAAGAAATTCTTAAGGAAATAAAAAAGAACTTTAAAGTTTATAGTTGAGTGGATGAATGGATGAAGGAAGGGAGTGTGTATGCCTGTGTGTGTTTGGCACTAAATACAAGTATCATAAATACATATAAAAAAACACCTTAAGGTTTTTCCCTTTAGGTTTTCCAAACTTTTGTGGGTGATGTGTGTGTGTGTGGTTGGTGCACCATTAGTAATGATGGTGAGAAGTTTTGGCTGTAAATTAGGAGTAGGTTATGAGCTGAGTTCAATTTTAACTATTAACAGCTTTCATTTGGTGGTTTCTTTCTTTGAGCAAGGATTTTCTAATATATAAGTACTTTATATAACGCAAGGAGTGAAATGTATGTCAGTTATTACGTTTAATGTCAATTATGTTCATTTATTGTTAATCTGATTAAAATGACTCGTCACTCGTACTAAAATTATTAAATATTTTCAACAAAACCCAACTTTGTCCTACAAAAAGTTGGCCAAACAATCAAAGGTCTGCCTTCAAACTGATTCCAATGTTATTAAAAAGTAGCGGGAGAACTTGTCCGTTGATAGAAAACCTGGCTCAGGTAGTAGAAATGGTCCACATGATGTTTCTAAAGTCATAAATAGAAAGCATTTTCAAAAGAGCTCCCAACACATCCGGTACGAAAGCAGTCCGGTTAGCTCAGTACTAGGACTATTTAGTACGAAAAGTTAAAGCCAATGCAGGTTTAAAAACATAATAGGCTCAAAAAGTTCCTGACAGGAACTCTGCTAAAAAGTTAGAGGCCAAAGACAGAGTACGAAAATTGAAGTCAAATTTTATAAAAAAAAAACAAGTAAGAGAGCTATATTCGGCTGTGCCGAATGTTATATGCCCTTCACCAAATTATACTTCAAAATACAAATTTTAAATATTTTCAATTAACAAAAATTTTTTTTCCAAAGTTGTTTTTTTCATTTTTTGTTATTTTTTTTTTTTAATTGTTATTTAATTTTTTTTGGTGAAAAAAAACCGGGTTAAAAAACAGTTTTATCCGATTTTGACCCATTGTTGGTCCAATTTACTATGGTCTTATATACGTCGTTGCAAAGGTCTTTGAAATATCTATCATCAAATATCCATATTGTATATATTAATGACTTAGTAATCCATATATAGGTCAAAAATAGCCATTTGTAGACCGATTTTGCTGATGAGGAAACTTCTTGAACGCATGTCTGTCAGAATTGAAGATTTCGATCCCGAAGATACCTGGGATTAATTTCAACAGACAGACCTATAGACAGACAGACGGACATGGCTTAATTGTCTCCGCTATCTATGAGGATCCAGAATATATATACTTTATAGGGTCGGAAAATTACAGTGGTTGACAAAACAATGGAAACTTTTCCAAATATTTCATTAGTGGCCTAAAATCTGAAATAAGTTTTTAAAAATTTTAAAATTTTTGTAGTATTTTATTTGTATACTTTTATTAACTTAATTTAACAAAAAAACAAAGGACATAATTAAATTCTAAAAATGAGAAAACAAAATTAAAAGATTTCTTAATTACGGCATTTACAAAACCATGGAAACTTAGGTATTATTTTAACAAATATGGTCTAAACTTTGCAATAACTCAATATTTTGTTGGGTATCCCTTATTTTTTATAACTGCTACACATCGACGATGCATTGAACCAATTAAAGAGTCAATGGTCTCCTTTGAAATATTTTGCCATTCCCTTATAACCCCCTCCGATAAATCTTCCTTCCTGGTGTAATTTTGGGTCCTTATATTACGATCTACAATTCCCCATAGATTTTCTATGGGATTGAGATCTGGCGATTGGGCAGGCCACTTCAAAAAACGTACCTCGTTGGATTGTAACCACTCGGTTACAAACCTAGAGGTGTGTTTCGGGTCGTTGTCGTGTTGGAATCTCCAAACTAGTGGCATATTTTCCTCAGCGTATGGATACATAACATCATTTAATATGGTTCTGTATCCTATACCTGTCATGGTACATTTTATAATATGAATTGGGCCCATACCTTGCCCTGAAAAATATCCCTATACCATAATATTGCCACCGCCAAACTTTATTGTGTACTTTTGATCTAAACTTTTTCCCTTTGGTCGTCTTACAAAAGTTCTCCCATCACTGCCTCTTAAATTGTATTTGGATTCGTCGGAAAAGAGGACAGTATTCCATTTCTGTATCGACCAGTTTAAATGATCCCTGGCAAATTGTAGACGAGCAGAACGGTTCTTTTTAGAAATGAGTGGTTTTTTCACAGGACGATAGCAACCAAGACCAGTCTCATTTGCCCTGCGACTAACTGTTCGGTTACTTATTTCTAATTTTAGGCTATTAACAACCTCTCGAGGAGTTACTTTTGGGAATTTCTTGAACTCTCTCGCTATTAAATTATCTTGTCTAGGAGTAGTCTTACGAGGTCTTCCACCTAAATGTTGAGTATTTACAGAACTCATTATTATATTTTTTAAGTCTTCACAAATCTTAACTTTAGCCATTTTCGTTAACTTTGAAAAAAAAAAAACAATTATGCGAAAAACTTAGAAAAAGAAATTGTGAAAAATTACCAGAATTTAAAAATATAATAAAATAACTGTAAACAGGATGCTTTTTACATCGTTCTTTTAAATAATATTTTCGTTTTACACTACTTTCTTGCATAAGTTTAAAAGTTTCCATTGTTTTGTCAGTAGCGTAATAGTGAATATTTTAAATTTTGTTCCCTTTTTTAATTTTTTTCCTTATATTTCTTCTCTCAGTATAGTTTTAGATGGTTTTAATTGAGTTTTGTAAGATAACTAACAAAAAAAGTATGAAAAACTGATTTTCCAGGGTCCCACTCAATGAAAACCACTTTTCTTTATTGACTATGTTGTAGCCGGAGTTGAGCTTAACAATTTTACTGAACATAACTTTGCAATATTCGGAAATTTAGATGGTCAAAATGCATGAAAAAGGCAAAAGAATTACAATTTTTCCTATACGATATATACTAATTTCAAATCGATATATCTCGATTCCTAGACCTGACCCAACGAAACTCCGGGACACGTATAACTTTTTTTTACCGATCTAACATTTCCCATTGGTCAGAACCCCCTACTATCACTGACCCTACTATTTGTCGCATAGTGTTATTGAGGCAACATTTTTCCATATTACAAACATAAAAAGCTTTAAATTCTGAAAGCTTAAATTTCTGAACTTGAACAATATGTATTCTTGATTGAAAAATACATCCTTCTAATTGCTTGAAAAATACATAGTTCAATTTTGAATCTCGAATAACTTCGAACCTAATAGCAGCACTTATACTACTGATTAAATGTTTATTCTAATTACAACATTTGTTATTTAATGTTTTAAAGAGTTACTCTACCATCTCAACCAGGAAAAACTTTTGTAGTATTCCTAATACAGTCCTTTGTTTTTAAAATTTAGTTAAGTGTTCCATTACACTACTTATGCGTTTAGAAACCTATATAAATCAGTATTTAATGTTACAAAGTTACTAAATAGTATAAAGCAATGAAGAGCCTATTTTGTAAGTTGTTTTTTTATTGTTTTTCATTGAGTTTTGTTCACCTTTAAATTTAAGCGCTTTAACTTCATGGCGTTATTAAATGCTTCCTATTCTATTTCTAAGTTTAACTTCTGCTTTTGCAAATCTTTCTCCAGATGACCATTTTTCTACGGTGTTTGGCTTGCTTTCGTTTTTTTGTTCTTTCTTTTTTCTAAATGCTTGTAGTTTTTTATCGTTTTAGTTGTATTTTCCTTTTCTCTTGGTCTTGGGGTGTATGTTGTTGCAGGAAACTTTTATTTTTTTGTGTCTTTCTGTTTTGGTGTTGCTCGTAAATTATTTCTAATACAAGTTGTGTTCGAAATTTATCGTTAAAAGCAGGTCGTTGTGCGTTAAACATGTGTTTGAAGAGTGTTGCAAAAGTTTAGTTTTTTTTTCTGGTATTTTTACGATTTTTTTCTTTAGCAGAAGGTGTGACATAATGTTAAATGCGATTGCTTTGTGGAATGTAAGAAAAAGTTTTAAAAGGATTTTTTAAATCTTGAGAATTTATAGAACTTTATGCAGCTCTAGGATGTAAGGCAGGATTAAACCAGGAGAGGTCAAACTTTCATGAGCTGCTAATAAACTCCAATATGTTCTTCAAATCAATGTCTGAGAAGTTCGACAGATCAACGCATGGCTATGATCCGAAGAAAATCCAAAAATGACATTGTTAGAAGAAGAGATCGTCACTCTTTTCTTCAGCTTTATTCCCGCAATCCAACATAAATATTTTTGGTTAATGCCCTAATACTACCCATGTATAGAGGTTAGTGTTTGTGTACCCTTAAGTTCAGGATTTTTCTAGTGATCTAGCAGACTTTCAGGGCAGCTCATCTCCAATTAGTCAACTTCTCTCTGCCGAAAAATTGGCGCCACTTTCTCTTTGTTGATTTGTTTTTTTTTTTGTTCCAATTTATATTATCCTTTCCTTTCCTTATGAGGATTTAGATAATGTTACGACCAACACCAGATATTCTAGCAAATATAATTCCTCGATATTTTGATCAAGTTCTTTGCAATATTACCTCATCGATCTTCACCCTTTCGAAGGAGTCTTTCTAATCCCATTATTTACAGCAGTTGTTCTATTTAAACAAAATATTTTTTACTGACAACACATTTGGATGTTCTACCTTTGTCATTGATCGTTGTTGCTTCTCCTTCTTCCTTGTTCCTTGTTTTCACCAAGTTCTTTTTAAGTTCATCTCAACGGTTTTGGAATAGCTCTTCGATCTTTCGATATAGTCTTTCTAATCCTATTATTTCTAATAGTTCCCCAATTAAACAATTTTACTTTCCCGAAATGGCATCTCCATGTGGTCAACTTCTCACTTCAATGCCGAAAAGTCCTTTGCTCTGTGGTTGCTTTCCTCATATACCAAATGAACCTCTTATGTCATTTCGACCATGTCTAAGCAAGTAATTTTCAATTTCTCTTCACGGGTTTTTTGCTTAATTTTAAGATGTTTCAAACAAGTTTCTTCTCAACCAATTCTTTGCAATAGTTCTTCTAATTTCAACAACCTTACTTTCCCAATATCCCATCTTCAATTGGTCAACTCCTAGACTTTCTGTTTGTTTATTTATTATCCTCCGCTTGTGGTTGCTTTCTATTGAGGATTCAGATACGAAGACGAATCCAGTATTCCTAACATAATATCTTCAATTTGAACGATATTTTTACCAAGTTCTTTTCAACTTCTCTTCATAGGTTGTTGAATAATTTTCGATTTTTCAAACAAATCTTTTCTTATCTAATTCTTTACAATAGTTCTCCTATTTATTTCAGATATCTCATCTCCAATTGGTCAACTTATCGCTCTTCTGGTTGTTTTTTGTTCTCACGTTCCCAATTAAATTATAACCTCGAAAATCTTGAATCAAGATTAATTTTCATTAGAAATTTCAGTGGCATTTCCTTAATTTTATTAACTACTTTTCAACTTCTCCTCAATCAAGTCTTCTCCAATAATTTTTACAGAAACTCTTATATTTAAACAAATAGTTTTCTTTGTTGTTTCGTCCATTTCATGAGTACAATGGAGCTCATACATTTTTATCCCTTGAGTTCATTGCAGCTCTAACAAAAATGTTCACAATACTTCAGCTTTTGGTTCATTTGTGCTTCAGTGCTCTGCTAAAATTGTGTCTTTAAATTATAAATTCAACGACATCCTGCGTAATGTTACCAAATATTTTCAGTTTATCCTCATCGGTTCCGGAGTCCCATTTCCAACAGGTCTCCTAATTAGGGGTTTGAATTCCACATCGAAAAATCGTTTTTGTCACTCAATCAACCTCCAAGACAATCATTTTCAATTGGTCAACTCCTCTCGAAACTGCTCAAAATTTATTTTTCATTTCCTTTCTTCATTTCTTTTAGATCTCATTTAGATTATAGTCTTTGTTCATCTCAATTCTTTACACCACATCTTTCATTCCTCACATATTCAGCGTTATTTATATTTCAATCTTTCCAACAACACCTCTTTAATCCCATTATTCCCCACATTCCTGCTATTTGAACAACTTTGCATTTGTTTAGCTCCATTTGTCATAATCTCTTAAGTTCACTGCTCTCCTAAGAAGCATTTTTAAATGTTATTTATTTCTGTTAGCTTCTGGTCGATTTGATAATCATAATGCCACGAAGCTCATCTTTAACTGGTCATCTTCTCACTAATCTGCTAAAAAATGTCCTTATATTCTACATCCTAGAATCGTTTCATTCACCATTAGTCACATTCTTAATATTTAAATCTCCCACTTTAATGATATTTCGCTTTATTTTATTAATTATTTTTAAACTTTGCTTCATTGGTTTCGAAATAGTTTTACAATGTTTCTAACAACACCTCTTTAAGCCCATTCTTCCTGTAATCTCCCACTTGAACAGCATTCTCATTATGTTGCTACATCCATCGCTTGAGTTCACTGCTCTCCAAGGAACGATTTTTAATCTATCTTATGTCTTGAACATTCTTCAATATCATAAAACTTCAAGTTCCTTTATTCAAGTCTGCAGGACAATCATGCCCTCATGGGCAATCTTCAATTGGTCACTGCTTTGCTTGAAAAATAGTTTTAATTTCTTTTTATTGATTTGATTCAACATCAGATAGTTTCAAATTCATTTGATAACTAGCCTGCGGGACAATCATGACCTAGAAAATCTTCAATTGGTCAACTCCTCATTGCTCTATTGGAAATATAGTTTTCATTTCGTTATATTGATTTGAACCCCACAACGGATAATTGCATCCTTGCATTCATAACATTAGATCTTCCATTCTAACAATATTCTGCGTTATTTTGTCAATTACTTTTCAACTCCTTTTCAGCGATTACGAAATGTGGATGAATCGCTTGAGTTCACGCTCTCCTAAGAACCATTTTTCAATGTCACTCATGCCTGTCAGCTTCTGGTTCAAGTGATAATCAGGCTGGAGGACTTTTGAATATTCTTTCATCATCTATTAGTTCGGCTATCCTATCACTTGAACATTGTTCAACATCAGAAAACTTCAAGTTCCTTCCTTCAAGTCTGCAGGACAATCATGTCCTCATGGATAATCATCAATTGGTCAACTCCTTACTGCTTTGCTTGAAAAATAGATAGTGAATCCTTACAATATCAGATAGTTTCTAATTCATTTGATAACCAGCCTGCAGGACAATCTTACCCTTATAGGAAATCTTCAGTTGGTCTACTCCTCACTGAACAACTTTGCATTTATGCAGCTCCATCCATCTTAATCGCTTGAGTTCAGTGCTCTTCTAAGAACCATATCTCGATATCACTCATGTCTGTGAGCTTCTGTTCATGTGATTATCAGGCTGCAGGACTTTTGAGTATTCTTTCATCATCTATTAGTTCGGCTATCCTATCACTTAAACATTGTTCAACATCAGAAAACTTCAAGTTCCTTCCTTCAAGTCTGCAGGACAATCATGCCCTCATGGACAATCATCAATTGGTAAACTCCTCACTGCCTGCTCGTAAAGTTGTTTTAATTTCGTTCTACTGATTTCAACTCCACAGCGGAGAATTGCATCCTTTCAACATCAGATAGCTTCTAATTCGTTTTATAACCTTTCTAAAAGCAA
Organism: Calliphora vicina; assembly: GCF_958450345.1. Classification (NCBI taxonomy): domain Eukaryota; kingdom Metazoa; phylum Arthropoda; class Insecta; order Diptera; family Calliphoridae; genus Calliphora; species Calliphora vicina. The sequence continues at coordinate 43,867,606 of NC_088781.1, read as the reverse complement.
TCATGCCCTAATTCATTTGATAACTAGTCTGCGGGACAATCATAACCTGGGAAATCTTCAATTGGTCAACTCCTCACTGATCTGCTTGAAAAATAGTTTTTACTTCTTTCTATTGGTTTTGAACTCCACATTGGAGAATTGAATCCTTTCATTCTTAACATCAGTTCTTCCATTCTAACAATATTTCGCTTAATTTTGACAATTACTTTTCAACTTCTTTTCAGCGATTCCGGAATAGTATTTCAATATTTCCAAAAACACATTCCACATTCCTGCTCATTGAACAACTTTGCATTTATGCAGCTCCATCCATCTTAATCGCTTGAGTTCACTGCTCTCCTAAGAACCATTTTTCAATGTCACTCATGTCAGTCAGCTTCTGGTTCATGTGATAATCAGCCTGCAGGACAACATTTTTTTTTATTTTTTATTTTAATACTCTTTAATCATCCATTAGCTTCTGGTCACCTGGTCATTATTTTCAACCAGAATATTACAACTGGCAATTCTCTAGTTTCATATAAAAATAATAATGAATAATTGATCTGTCCACTATCTAATTTTTGCCCATTCAAGTATGCAAATAATCTTTTGTAGTCATTACACAAGATCATCATTCATGCAAAACGTTTTTGCTTCTTGGTAACGAGGCGGGCTCTGAAGAGACATTACGAGAGGTAGGTAGATAGTGAGAGAGAGAGGGAGAGAGAAGTAAGCAGCAGAAGATTTCTGGTAAATTGCGTTTTGTTGTGTAGAGTTTTAATACCAGAAACAATATGGCCCCAATCATTGGGTCAAGACAGTCATTAGGATTACTTCATGTGTAGTTTAGTCAACAATAACAACAATAAAAACAAAAAACACACAAAACAGCAATAAAAACAACAACAGTAATCTAAAGTACTTAAAAGCTGTAATTTTTCATTTGAAATCATTTATTTTTTTTATTTTTTTGGTTGTACATTTTGTAACAAACCCACAGCCAAGACTTATGAGCTTTTTAGCCATCTACACTCATAGAGGCGGCTATCAGGCTACAGCAAAAAAAAAGAAGAAAGAAAGCAACAACATCATCTTTAGCGTCATTATCATCTTACAACCAAACATCTAACCAAGCAACCAACCAGCCACTCAGTCAGCCAGCCAGCCAGCCAGCTATTATGGTTGTATTCCGCTGCTTCAAATGCATTTGGGTTGTACTCACTCGTATTCCATCCAGCCAAATGAAAAGAATTTAGTCATCATTGATGTCTTAAGATGTACCATAAAACAACAAAATATCTTTATACAAAAAACCACTCTTTATTTATTTTACTTTTTTTATTTTTTTGGTCCATGTTGGCCAAATTGTGTTGTGTGTTTTTCTTTAAGACCATCATCTTCTTTTCTTAAGCTTTTTCTACCGGGTTTTTCTGTGTGTTTTCTTTTTTTTTTTTGTCGTATTTTTCTTTCTTTCTGCGCTGATGTTGCTTTAATCGCCGTTTTTTGTTTTCGGTATCTCTCCGTTATGCAATAAATTGTTTTGCATTTACAAGATATTAAAAAGAAATACCCATTAAAAGCAGAAGTTTGCAGTTCGCCTTTATTTTTTTGCAAGCTGAGTTCTTCAGTTTTTAAGTACACGGTTAGAAAAATGTTAGTTGGATGAAAACTAATAAAAAATCAGCGAGAAAGGTTGGCAAATTCAAGACCTATGTCTTATTCAAATAAGATTTTTCAAGGATGAATCAAATATCAACATATTGTTAGTTATTTTTATATAAATTAAGCCTAACTTAAAGTAATAGTCATTGTAGCATAAAATTAATCTCTGGTATTTTTTCTTATTTTTTCAGGTATGTGTAATTGATGACTCTATGTTTATCTTGATCATGTAGTAAGTAATCATGTTTTTAAATTTATTTATTTTAATGTCTTGAATGTATGAACTTCATCTTGTTCATTAGGGCTATAACTTTTTTAAATTTTTTTTGCAAATACCAAAATGGCCCTAGCATAGTCGAATAGGATATTGAAAGTTATTTTAAAAAATGGTATTACTTTTGCGCGGTTGTCAAAAAAGTTCACCCATAAAACGCGGTAAAGTTTGGAGATCATTTTATTATTTTTTTTTATCTAAAAAACGAAAATAGTTTTTTTTTTCTATATATCAACCTGCCTCGAATCTATATTTAAAATTTGCGGTAACTGTAAAAAAATAAAAAAAGTAATAAAAATTTTAGAAAATTTTGTCTTTAACATTTATGTCAACAGCAGAACTGCTTTACGCACGTCAACAGCAACATGCCTGGGTATGTTCATACGTTTTGTATGGTGAATGGCTGCCGTTAGCATAAAAATGCTAACATCTAACTCGTTTGTAGGAATTTATGTATTATTTTTTTTTATTAGAAATAGGCAAAAGGTTCAACAATTTTATGATAACCAGTTTTACCCTTACATTTAATCATTGTTTTTTGAAAAAAGTGGTTGTATATGTACAAACAATGCTTTTTATTGAGTTTTTGCAAAGAAACAAATTTTGCAAATTAAAATAATTTTTTTATTTATTAATAGTTTTTAATGAAATTTTACAGTTATATAGACTTTTCTAATAGATATAGAAAAATAAAAACAAATTTATAACCAGGAATCCCGTAATTCCCAAAAAAGTTTTGAAAATTCCCAAAAATGGGATTTTTTAGTTTTTTTGCTATAATATCCACACCAGGAGCGGGATTATCGGAACTCTTTACAAAATAATTAAGAACATATTTGGCCATCTAAAACAGGTTACTTTATTTTGATATCGACTATGCGATTTGAGAATTTTTACGCTAAATTTGAATTTTCCATAAAAAATAGGCGTTATTTGAATGGACCTGGTCCCCTCCGTATCAAGAATTTTTAAATTTATTTTCATTTAAAATATTTAGTGCAAAGTTAGCTTTTCAAAAAGTATAAATACCTAATACACCATCTTTGAAATTTGTTATATAACTTAAAAATAAAAAAAGTACTTTTTCCCAAAAACTAGAGAAAAATCGCCTTTTTTAATTTTTTTAAATTCAAATACATATAACTTTGGAGTCAGTTACGATTTTTAAATAACTCTTTTTTTGTTTGACATATACATTTGTTGTTAGTCCAATAAAAAAAATCGGGATATATTTGGACCCGCTGTTATCAAAAATGTGGAGTAGGGTGGGTAAAAACTTTGAAAAAATACTATACTTTTCAATTTGTATGCTGTTGACGTAAGGGTGCAACTTTGTAAATGGGCATTATCTTCCAAACGGGTGATCCTATCCTAACAATTGCGGAGAACTGTTTTGGCTAGGATATCAAGAAATATCTTTTTCGATCCGATTATCCAATTCAGAGCTACAGCATTTTAAAAATGCAAAACATACCCAGGTATGTTGCCGTTGACATAAAGGTTAAATAATTGATTTTATGGGTGAGGTTTTTATTCCAAAATTACCCGAACAAATGTTATCGTAAATAACACAACATCGCGTGATACTACACGCAGAGAAAAAATATAATTGGGCATGGTTACTGTAACCATTTAAATAGTGTTACAAGTTTTTTAACATTATTATAGTCACAGTAACTATTTACATGATTGTGGTAACCATAATATGGTTAATTTATGATTCACATGATTGTATCGACCATATATATGGTTACAGTAAACAAATATATGTTTGTGGCAACCATATTTATGATGAATAATTTTATCATAATATGTTGTTCTCAGATTATGATAAGCCTTAAGCCGAGAGCAACATAATATAAGTCCTTCATCATATGAATGGTTGTCACAAACATATATTTGTTTACTGTAACCATATATATGGTGTATACAATCATGTATATATGGTGTATAAATGGTAACTGTGACTATAATATAGTTAAAAAACTTGTAACAATATTGAAATGGTTACAGTAACCATGTCCAACTATATTTTTTTTCTGCGTGTAGAGCCAAAATTTGGTTATACAAAACTCAAGTCGATTCTGATTACAAAATTCATACGATTTAAGCTCATTTTAATTCGTTTCCACGATTTTATCCCCCAAAATTTTAATAGTTTGAAGCCAATTTATTTGGCAACAAGGCAGATTTCCTTGTAAATGGTCTAATCCACTATTTGTTTTACATGTCAACAATGACAGCATCCACTATTGTTGATAACCGTTTGGCCTCATTGCACTGCGTTTTCGGATATTATTCTCTTTGAGACATGTCAAAGTCTGTGGCTTGTTAACGTGGCTTAAAAAATCAAAATAAAAAAATGCGGATCGGTCAAATTGGTACAATCAAGCCGTACACTGAAAATTACAAAAAAGAGACATTAATTAATGAAATCCTCCCAACAAAATGTCGTATGAGCTGAGTGTGTTTTTGTAACGTACAGTTTGATACGGTAGTTCGAGCGAATACATATCTTAATAATACCGGCAAAACTCCTATTGTTGTGACCTGCTTCACAAAATCATAGAAAAAAGTTTCGGCCACTGAAAATGTATGTAAAGGATATTTTATTAAGTGATGCCTATTTTTAAATTTAAATAATCATCGGAAGTGCGCTATCGCTGCCATTCAGGCGCGGATCCAGGTCAACCATTAAAATTTGTTCTACATTTTTCTTTTTATTCCTTTTTTATATGAAAACTTTTCGGTTTTTTTTTGGGGGGGGGGGTTAATTTCCTATTTCACCCACTGTGGATCCTTGCCTGCTGCCACTATATGGCATTTAACCTCTTACAAATGTGCGCCTCACAAATCATGGACTTTTTCATGTCTCTGACTCATAAATCAGTCTAAATTTGACCTAATGCATGGGCCGCTGTGGTTTGTGGCTTATTCATAGACCAACAACTTAATAAACACCCACATGAAGAAGTCTAACGGGTTCAAATCGCACGATCTCGGTGATCAGTTCAAATTACCTCCACCTCCAAATCACCTCCTTCAAATCGCTCCTCCAGTTTGTCCAATGTGGCACGTGGCGCCGGCCTGTTCAAACCACAATTCATTGGTTTTCATTGACCTATAGCGCTCGCCGTTTACGGTGATGACCTGGACAACATTATTCTCCAAGAAATATGGACCGATGATGCCGACAGCCCAAAATCCACACCAAACAGTATCATTTTCGGGATACATACTCTTGAATTGGTATCGTCCCAAATTCGACAAATTAAATTTAAATTTTAATTTTTGTATATTTAAAATTTTTTTTTGGTGAAAAAAAAATTCGGGTTCAAATTTTTTTTCCGTTTTTGACCCATTGTAGGTCCAACTTACTATGGTCTTATATACGTCGTTACAAAGGTCTTTGAAATATCTATCATTAGATATCCATATTAATGACTTAGTAATGAAAAATAGGTCAAAAATCGAGGTTGTCCTGGTTTTTTGCTCATATCTCAGCCATTTGTGGACCGATTTTGCTAATTTTAAATAGGAAACTTCTCGACAGAATGCTTGACAGAATTATTGAAGATTTGGATCCCGAAGATATCTGGGTTCTTCAGAAAATTGATTTCAACGGACAGACAGACGGACATGCCTTAATTTACTTCGCTATCTATAAGGATCCAAAATATATATACTTTATTGGGTCGGAAAATTAGTTTGTGGAAATTACAAACGGAATGACAAACTTTATATACCCTTCTCACGAAGGTGAAGGGTATAAAAATCGGCTAGGGTTCGGAGTCAAATCAGCCAACTGGCTCTTCCGATTAATATCCTCCTCAGTTTAGCTGCACAGCGGTCACTGGATGCAAAGGAATTTACACGAAGTTTGATGACCAATACTTCTCCTGATATTCGATGATAAATATTTATTTTGTATGGGTTGTTAGTTCGCGGTAGTTCACCGTTTTAACAAGATCACACCAATCGTTAGATGTAGTGTCATTTACATCATAATGTATTCTAATAGGGAAGGTGTTGAATTCAACCCGTAGTCGTGAGATATTTTTGTAGATTATTAAATCTGGACCTAGATAACGAGGTTTGTCAGTATGTACTTGTCCAGCAATCTCTGTCTCTTGGCAGTTAGGGCCGGATATTCGCAGAAAATATGTAAAACCGTTCGCTAATTTTCGCTGTCCTTACAACTACGACAGTGGTCGCCGGGAGTACAAGTCGACTTACATGCTTACGTAGAATACAGTGACCTGATATATACCTTATATTACAGTTTATAAAAGCGAAGGTACAGATCACGTGTTCAGCGCTGCAACGCGTTATCGACTTCTGTCAAAATAGTTGAAGTAGTTTGAAACGTAGCCTTGACAGCTCATTCTTAGAAGTATGGGAGGCGCGTTTGACTTTGAGGACTTTTGAATATAATTACGTCGAATTGTCAAACTTTTATCTTATGATTCTAACAACTAATAAGCTTAATTATTCGCTAATGCACGTCTGGGATCGATTAAAAGTATTTCTCAATAAGATCAATTCGGGAGAATTTTCGTTTAAATGAAAATTATCAAAACCTGAATTATGGCTTCTGGGAAAACTTATTTTTCAATTTCAGTTTATTTTCAAGAAATTAATACAAATATGGGCAACCAGAACCACATTAGTAAATATATTTTGGGTCCTCATAGGATTCTAAGACGATCTAGATATTTCTGTCCGTCTGTCTGTCTATCTGTCTGTTAAAAACATGATAGAGCCCAAACGAAAGTATCAATATCGATCCATGATTTCACCTAGCCACCATACAAATGTCACCCCGGAATACTGTTTGAGCAGGATTGGTCCATAATTATCCCTGCTACACATATAACCTCAATATAAGGAACGTTTGAACACTATATGATACGTTCTTTTGAATTTTGAACATGGTTATTTTTGATAGTAGAATTAAAAAATATGATATAGTGAGTCATTAATCAATATAAAAAAAAGAATATTTAATGTCTTCATGATACGTTGTTTTGTATTATAGATTAATTGAATGGGAGGAGAAACGCAAAACAACTCATGCTATATTTAGAGACTGTCAGTGTTATATTTTTCCAGATATTCTATAATCACTACGTACTTTGTATAGGAGGTGACACGCCCATTTCCAAATTTCCATTTTTACAAAAAAAAATTAAGTAAACTTTCAATGATTGGAAATCTTAGTTTAAATAAGCGGCAAACATCTGTTACTTTTAATTTCTTACAAATGTCATTCAGTAATTTCTTGCTCAATCTTTTAAATACCTAACACTCTGTTTTTGCAAAATTTTTCGAATTGCATTTGCGTAAAGTAAAACGTTTTGCACTAAACTGAGCTACAGTAGATTTGCTAAACCAAATTACATAAATCATTTAACTAGTTAGTTGCTGGTTTAACTAAAACAGTTGTAAAAATCTTTAAAATTTAACACTGCATTTGAAATTAACCTAAAGAATTTTCTAGATAATTACTGGTTACTTTTTCAAAAATTGCAATATTTTACAGTGTATTGATTAACACAACACAACAGAAGAGAACAGAACAAATTAAGTCAAGTCATTTAGTGAATTTAACACAAAATATTTGTAATACTTCATTTCCTTTTTGCATTTAAGACATCTTTTCAAATTTACTAACATTTTTCTGCTGCATGTTCGTTCTTCTTTGCGTTGATGTTTGACCAGCATCATCATCTGCAGCAGCAGGCAACTTTTAACAGCCATCATCAGCAACACTGCCGACGACTCCACGACAGCCCAGCAGTTTTAAAGGTAGTCAACAGTTAGATTCTCTCTTTTATAGCGTTTAAACATTCGGTCTCTCGGGTTCAATTCGTATGGTACCCAATTTCACTGCCTTTTGATGAATGCTGCTGCTTAAAAACTGTTTGAAATTGCTGCCCAAGTAGCTCCCAATGATTTTGCAAGCCCGTGTTGAGATTAACAACCATCTTCATGGATTAATGTCTCCAATTCTTGATCTTCAAACTTTTTTGGCTGGCCTAGGCGATCTTTGTCTTCCGTGTCAAATTTCACCACTTCTCTCGTATGTTCAAACCGATGGAACACATTCACCATAAGCTTTGGTGAGCAATCGGTGTGCTAGCGGATTTTTTTTTAAAGAAATAAAGCAAAACTTCCCGCATATGACGCTTTGTTGGTACAAAATTCAACATTTTCGAAGCAAAAGCCACTTTGTTTTTACACTATAATGTTCAATAAATGAGTGAGAATAAATGATAGATATTTACCCCTCAAAATGACATATAAATTATTAAAAAGAAATACCGCATTCAAAAGATACACCGTCTATTGTAAATCCGGGATTTTTTAAGTCATAATAGTTTCGTTCTTTTTTTTGGAATTCCTCCCAGCTCTGTTAGTAGTGAAATTCCAAAATTATTTTGTATTGGAAATTATATAAAATACTTTAGTCATTCTTTAACTGTATCAACAATTTTAAAATCTGCAAGAGTTTTGAAGAAAATTGCAAATTTGTAAAATTATACATGGGTGCGTATGATTGATATTAATTGGGTTTAATTTTAGAGATACCCAATTTTCACCCATAACCAATTTAAATAGAACATTGAAATGTTCTACAAATATGTTAACAACAAATTAACAAATATCCTTAGTAACTAAACTTTACCTTTTCAAAACAATTTTAAAAACTTATGAAGGATTATTTCCCAAATTTTTTTCTCAGAACTGTTGGGTTCATTTTAAACCTGTGTATCGGTGTGTGTTTACTATACAAATTGTTGTGTAATTAACTTTTGCTTATAACAAATATTCAACAACATTTAATTGAAACTGTTGAGTTTGTTGCGAAAACTACTGCTGGCAGATTGTTGCCATATAAATGAGTAAAAAAAAAAATATTTTTAAAAAAAAAATTCTTTTCTTTTCATTAGTTTTTGATGTGTTTAACATTTTAACTTTGTTAAATTCTATTTAGTTTTTTTTCCTTGTTTTCATTATAATTCATTTTGGATTTTAGTTGTTGCTGTTGTTGTTGTTGGTAACTGGCAGCTTTAGCAGTTGTTTGTTGTGGCTGTTTGTTGATAAAAGTAATTTTTGTTAAAAAATTGCTAGAGTCGCTGTTGCTGCTGTTAATGCAACTGCTACTGTATATTCCTCATGTATCAAGTAGCAATTGTTGGTTGGAGTGTGTATGTTTCTGTGTATAAATATTGCAGTAGTCGGTTTTTTTATATTTATGCCTCAGTAGTGTTTTGGTAGTGTGTTACGCTCTTAACATGGCAAATAATAAACCGCTTATTATGTATGCTGCACGTTTGTGTAGCCCCATCACCCATAATGCTGCTACTGCTTGCTGCAGCAGCTTCTACATACTCTGACTAATTATTGCGAATAGTTTTGTTTGTGCAACATGCCTTCATACACATATACAGACAAACGTAAATATGTACGTTTGCGTTTGGCATGTTTTGAAATTTTCAACTCGGTTGTAGCATTTTTTTCTTGCTGTCTTTATTTATTATTTTTTTCCAAGTGTTTTTTTTTTCTATAAAATACCAGCAAAAATAAGAGAAACCTAATTGGCATGGACTGCAATTGTAATTGAAATCAAGGGGTCAAGGATATTGTTTTGTTGCACAAGTACGTTACGTATTTGTTTGTATTCACGTACTTATTCCAAGCACAAGAATTATGGTTGTTTTGCAAGCCCAAGCTATTTATGTGCAACAACCTCCTCTTTTTTGATTACTAAATACAGTTGTTATTCCCCAGTGTAATGCTATTTCTTTTTTTGGATTGTCCATCCAATATGCATAATATAATATGTATTTGCTTTGCTTTGTTGTTTATGATTTACTAGCTTTTTTGAAAGGGCTCTGTAGGCAGTTATCTTTTGCAGGCCTGCCCTTCACCAAACGCTCGCAGACAGACCGACAAACGTACATTTAGCCAGACAGTCATACAGAGACTGTAACGAAATTAATACAATTTGGGTTTTAATTTCAATTTTGTGCCTTTTTATATCCTTCAGTGTGAGTATATAAGTTGGATATTCCTTTTGTAATTTCAACAATATTCAATTACTGTGTTATAAAGTATATAATAATTTAACGTATATAAAAAAACATTGTTGGCCTCCAAGGCGTCAATTGTTTTTGGTTATCAGCATAAACCAGTGAATTCACGTGGCCCCACAGAAATAATCGAAAGGTAGCGCCATCCTGTTGAAACCCTTATCCATCTCATCCATATTTTCAAACAAAAAATCATTGATCGTAGTGCGGCAACGATCTACATTCAACATTCATCATGCGATCTCCGGCTTAATTTTTGCCCCACAGGAAATAATCGAGAGGTAGCGCCATCCTGTTGAAACCCTTATCCATGTCATCCATATTTTCAAACCAAAAATCATTGATCGTAGTGCGATCTACATTCAACATTCATCACGCGATCTCCGGCTTAATTTTTGAAGACCTTAAGGTGTTCCAGCGTGTAAACCGCACCAAAAAATGCACTTTTCTGGATGTAGTGGAGTCTGTAGGGACTGTTGTTGGTCGGCATCAGTCTATATGTGGCAATTTTGTTTATTAACACAATTTTGAGATACAATACAATACATATAAAAAAAATAGGTTCCGAACAAAAAATGTTTCAGAAACACATGGGTAAATTCAGCTTTACTTTAAAATAAAAATTTTAAATATTTTTGAATAATTTTTTTTTTTTCAAAATTTCTTAAATTTTTTGGAAAAAAAATGTCGGAGAAAAAAAACTCGGGAAAAAGATATTTTTCCCGATTTTGACCCATTGTAGTTCCGAGGTAAAAAATCAGACGGACATTGCTATATTCCTTCCGCTATCTATAACGATCCAGAATATATATACTTTATGGGGTATCAAATGAAAAATGTGGAAATTACAAACGGAATGACAAAAAACCACGACTCTAATTTTGGAAATATTTTTGGTTATATCTTGGATACAAAATTCTGTACATACACAATGTCTATATCAAATCAAAGGTATTTCTAAGGTTTATACACCACGACTTAAAAATTTACATCGGGAATGCGCCAATTTAGGGAACAACATTTTCTCAGAAAAAAATTTAATTTGAAACAGAAAAATTAGATAGTTTGCAAAAACTTTCATTATTATGCAGTGGATTAAAGTAATAATGACTCAGTCATGCTTGCAAATGAATCCTAGGGGTACAGACTGTACTCCAGTAGACTTGTTAATACCATACCACTTACGGAAATGGTTATAGTAGATGTTACAAGGAATCTGAACGACTTAGTGAGTTTTCTTTCTAGGTCGTTAAGAGTCGCTTCCTATGCTTCCTATATGGAGTGGCAGGAACTTATGAAATTCCAGCAAGCATGGTGGAATCCTAGAATAATGCAGCTTACAGGAAAGAAATCTGCAAAGTACCACGAAAGCATTACGTATACGTAAAATACTGTTACGTTTTAACCTTTTCAAAACGTTTGGTTTATTTCCTTTAAATACTTTTGATTGCATATAAAAGCCGTTTAGTGGTTTGAAAATTGCAACAACTCTTTATTTATTTAAAAATGTACAACAACAGAATTAAATAGTCACTCAATGTTTTTTTTTTATAAACGTTTATAAATTCTCGGAAATACAGACACTTTATAATGTACACGAATTCACTTGAAAAATACAGCACACTTTAAGGCTTGATGTTTATTCGAATAGCGTCTCTGATAAACTTGACTAACGACTGCAACCTCTGCCACTATTTATAACACTGCCATCTGCACTCTAGATTTCTCTTTAACTGCCTAGAGGTTTCTAATACATACGCCATCTGTGGTGTACTTTCAACGATGTTCTTTAACTGAATATTCGAATTCGAATATAGGGTCGCACAAACAGCGTTGCCAACTTACGATCAATGGTCACCTGAAAGCTTTTATTCAATGTTAATAATGCCCACAGATATGTTACAGTTTGCTATTACAGCACTGTTATTTGAAAGCATTAGGCTACTTTTAAATCAGCCGTTAAAATCGTTATATTTGAATTCAAGTACAATTTCGTAGCAATACTATTCAAAGATCCCTTTTATCTTGGGTTGTCTGAAATCCACATAAATTAATTAGAATTAGTTCCTTTATAAGCGAGGAGGGCCCTTTTAATCTTCAACCAAATAATCAATATTCAGCTTACAAACTGAAACTTTTGAAATCCACTATTAATTTCTAAATTTTTCTGGATACTTAGATATTTTACAATAAAATGTAAATAAGTTTTTTTATATTCTATTAGAAAATGCGGAATTTATAATTGATGGCGTATCTTATATGTCATTTTGATGGGTATATCCCGAAATCCCGAAAATCTCGGGATTTATCGGGATCGGATTTTCCGAATCCCGGGATTTGTGAAAAAGAATCCCTTGATTTTTCGGGATTAACAAATTACCCTTCTTATGATTAGCTGCAAAAATTATTTTCTTTTATAACGTTCAATCAAGCATCATTTCGGAGATGCAAAATCGCCTTTCAAGGTCTCTCAGCTTCAATTTGTATGGTACCCAATTTCCCGGCAGGATGAATCCTGCTGCTTGCAAACGTTTTGAAATAGATGATTGAGTTCCCAAAGATCTTGCAATCTCTTGTTGAGTTTTACATTAATCTTCATGGAGTAATGGCTCCAATTCTTGGTCTTCAAACTTTTTTCGCTGGCCTGTGCAATCTTTGTCCATAATGTTCAATAACTAAGTGAGAATAAACAAGTTAGAGAGCTATATTCGGCTGTGCCGAATCTTATATACTCTTCACCAAATTATACTTCAAACTAAAAATTTTAAATTTTTTTAGGTAAACAACATTTTTTTTTTCCAAAGTTGTTTTTTAATTTTTTGTTAAATTTTTTTTTCGAAATGTTTTTTTTAAATTAAATTTTTTTTTTTTAAAATTAAAATTTTTTTTTTAAAATAAAATTTTTTTTTTTGTTTTTTTAATTTTTTTGTTAAAATTTAACGAAAAAAAATTTTTTGGTGAAAAAAAATTCGGGTTAAAAAATATTTTTTTCCGATTTTAACCCATTGTATTTCCAACTTACTATGGTCTTATACACGTCGTTGCAAAGGTCTTTGAAATATCTATCATTACATATCGAATTGTTTATATTAATGACTTAGTAATCCAGATATAGGTCAAAAATCGAGGTTCTCCTGGTATTTTCCTTATATCTCAGCCATTTGTGGACCGATTTTCTCGATTTTAAATAGCAACCGAGCCGGAAGAATTCCAGAGATATTGATGTATGAATAGTGTATGTAAGTGATTTGGGGCTTCGGAATGTTGATTTCAACAGACAGACGGACATGGCTTAATCGACTCCGCTATCTTTAAGGATCCAGAATATATCGAGCCCTTAGCGCCAAATTATCGTAAGCGACATTTTCTAAATTTTTTTTTATTGCAAAAATTAAAATTTTATGGACCGACTGATTTTTTAGCGTTCTCAGAATATCAAAATTGTTAATAACTTAAAAATTATGGGGGGTAAGATTTTATCGTAAGTCAATGTTTACATTTTACAGTAAACGAATTTTATCGTAAGCGACACATAGTGGTATAGAAAAAAAAGAAGGAAATAAATCTGTAACTTCAAAATGGATAGATTGGTTTGAATGAAATTTCACATGCGCAAAGAAGAAGTGCTGTCGAGTTTAAGTTCTGAATGTGTACCTCATGGGTCCACCAGGGGCTGGACCAAGAGCCCTCAAAGTAGGACACCTCGGGTATGTTACATTTTTAAAACGATCCTATTTCTTCGTTTGTGTTCCGATTTGAAAAAAATTACACATATAAAATGTTTTCATCGAGCTCTAGCTCTAATCGTAGCTATCAATTACCTCTTATAGCTTAGGATATATTCGCATTTGAAAATTAAATTTTCAATATTTTTATCCAACCTACTCCAGTTTTTTGATAAGAGCGTATTCAAATATTTTCCGATTTTCTCCAGTTTTCCTTCATTGGACTAACAACATATGTATGTGTCAAATAGAAAAAGAACTGTTTAAAAATAATGACTAAGTCCAAAGTTATATGCATTTGAAGTTAAAAATTTTTTTTTTAATTTTTAGGGAAAAAAGAACTGTTTTTCTTTTTAAGTTATCACAAAAAATGTCTAAGAGGCTGTATAAGGAATTTATACTTTCTGAAAGCTAGGTTTTCATAAAATATTTTAAATGAAAAAAAAATTTAAATTTTTGTTACCAAGGGACCAATAGACCTGGTCCCCAAAAAAACATCTATTTTTTATGTAAAATTAAATTTTAGGGCAAAAATTCTCAAATCTCATATTCGATATCAAAATATAGTAACCGATTTTAGATGGTCCAATATTCATTTAATTATTTTGTAAAGAGTTCCAATAACTCCGACCCTGGTATGAATATTATAGTCAAAAAACTAAAAATTTCCATTTTTGGGATCTTTCAACAATTTTTTGGGAATTGCGGGATTGCTGATAATAAATTTCAAAATTCGTTTTTATTTTGCCATTTTGAATAGAAAAAAAGAGCAATACATTACAATTTGGGGTCAAAGGTCAAATCTAGATTTTTTGGATTTTTTTTATTTAATGTATTTGAGAATTTTTATTAAATTTCTGAAATATATTCTCTGAAAATTAAGCTGCTGAAAATGTTTTTATTAAAGCATATTAACATTCCTTATATTTCACATATTTTCTACTTTCATTATTAACTATTGTAACTTAAGCTTAACCATAATTGCCCACAATTCTTCCGGCAAAATGACAGGCATGATTTAATTTTTATTTTAAACAAAAATAAAAATAAAAAAAACAACGCCATTCTCTTCTTAATCAAATTCCTTGTTTCATGCTAAAAAGCCAGAGTCACTCTGTCATCATCACAATAATTTGTTTAATTTCCTTCTTACGTTCAAATCAAACAGTTGATCTTTTATGACCCACTTAAATGGCCAACAACCAGTGTCATTTATTCCATAAAAACAATTTACGTTCGGTGTTCGGAGACGACGACGACGACACAGCGGTGATCGAATTTAAAAGAATTAATCAAAAGGCAACGGACAATTTTTGTTAAATACATATGGGGAAGGAAATTCAAGCGACATACATATGAAAAAAAACACGCACAATAAAATGAAAAAGAAAGAAATACATAAATTAATAAAATTTGTATAGTTAATGAAAGCAAACAAATGAAAACAAATAAATTATTTATAAAGAATAAATTAATAAATTTATGACTTTATATACCAATACAATACTGTAGGCATATGAAACACAGATAGAGAGAGACTGAGAGAGAGAGCGAGACATATCAGCGACATGACATGACGCTGATATGCGAATAATCATCGATTGAAAGGGTATTAAAATACAACTGATTTTATTTTGTATTGAATTTAATATGCTGAGTTGTGTTGTTTTAATTTTTTATTTCTTCAGTTGTTTTCTTTTACTTTTGATGCTGTGAAAAAAGGCAAAAATTAAAGAAAAAAAATAAACATTATAAATTAATGTGCCTACGCATTCGCTGTTCGACGTTGTTGTCTATGGCACTTAATTAACTTTATCAATTTCCAAGAAATTTTGACAAGACCCAAACGAAATTAAAAAATTTTAAGAGTGAAACAGAAAAAAAAACTGACTAAAAAAGAAAACACAGGCAAACATTACACAAATGTTTAAAATCCCATAAATTTTTTGGTTTGCAAAGGGAACAACATTTAAATGGTAACTGACAGTTAACCCTTAAGCGGAGCTAAGAGACATTTCAAGAAACACAGACATTTATTAAGGATTATAATGAAAATCAAATGATGTAGTTTTCAAAGAACTTTAACTGCTGGTATCTGTTGAAATCAACTTTCTGAAGTCCCAAATAATTTACATACTTGATTGATACATCAATAGTCCAACTTGCCAGAGAGAGAGAGGACGCTTGTAAGTATCCCTGACAAATCTGGCTCTCTATAGATGTAAAGGTCATTACTTGTAACTGAACTCCAGCTTAGCATCTTCTCTGTCACTGCTGGGTATTGGGGACTGATTTGATTTTACGTTGTTGGGTTAATCCACAAAAAATGTGAATGTGCATTTGTCCCTTTTTTTATGAAAGCAACTAAAAAAGAACCAAAACTGAAAAAAATAATGTCAAAATTAACAGAAAGGAAGCTAACGTATGCCCGTCATTATGAAATACAAAAGGCAACAAATTAAGTAAAGTTATTTTAAAAATGCATTAAAAAAGGAACAGAAATATCTTGAAAAAAATAAGAAAAAGTAAAGGTAACACAGACAAACTCCACTTACAACAAACAGCATTAACTGAAACACAACAACAATTAAAGTGGCTAAAAACAATACGAAATACAACCAAAACAACAGAAACCCTTTGAACACAAACACACGCTAACGGGCTACAAAATTGTACAAGAGAAAACAAATCGCTAGCACAGTCTCCGAGATGATGACATATGAGAGGAAGGTGTGAAAAGTCGTTTTGAAAATAACACAAGAACAATTTTAGTTGCAGAGCTATAATGGCTTTTAAATACGGAAATTTGTTAAATTGTTTAGAACTGTTTCATCAATCTGCTCATGATTGATGATAAAGCAAATCAGAGACCTGTGGCAAACTAATTTCACCTTGGCGTCGGCTTTAAATCAGTGAAATAATAATATTGATAGCGTAATTTCAGAAATTTATTGAAGTTTAAAGGAACTTATACTTCAGACAGCCTCTATTTTCAAGTCGACTTAAGATGAAAATTTTTTTGCGGCTAATCTCTGTCTGCTTCAGTTGTTCGGTACAGGTCTTTAAGTCACTAAAGATATAAATTTATTCAAAGTATTGACCATGGTTAGCTATGACCTTTTCCCATCTTTCTGGCAACATATGGATTCCGATCCAAAAGAACTGCTGATCTTTTGAGTCCAAGAACGAATCAAGCCAATATCGGATACTCTGTTTCAAAGTGAAAAGTATCCTAGAGCGAGCGTTCTGTATCGATCCAAACAAATAGTAGTTGTACGAGGCATGGTCTGTACTATAAGGCGGGTGAAGGAAAACTTCCCAACCACTTCTGTCTAAATAGTTTTCAACAGGTATTGCAACATGTGGCCTAGGGTTGTCATGCTGGAATATTACGGTTTCAGGTCTGGCCGCATATGCTGAGCGTTATTCGGCCAATGCTCGCTTCAAACGAATCAGTTGCGTTCGGTACAGGTTCCCTGTGATGGTCTGGTCAGTTTTCAGCAGCTCATAATAGATGTACCATTTTGCTCCCACCAAATACAGAGCATTACCTTAGCTCCATGGATTTTTGGATTTTCTGTCGATTCGGCTGGTTGGCCGGGCTTCACATTCGATATCTTACACTTCGGGTTATCGTAATGGATCCATTTTTCATCGAAAGTGATGATTCTGTGCAAAAATGATTTCCTTTATAGCCTTGAAGCTGCATTTCAAACATACAAAATCGTCTTTCAAGGTCTCTCATCTTCAATTCATATAGTACCCAATTACCCTTCATTTGAATGAATCTTGCTGCTCACAAACGTTTTGAAATTGCTGATGGAGTAGCTCCCAATTATTTTGCAAGCTCTTGTTGAGTTTCACAAAAATCTTCATGGATTAATGCCTCCAATTCTTAGGATAGGTGAACAGGCAGGTGCATGGTAGAGACAGCAAAGAGAGCAGCTCACTTGGGTCCGAACAGTAGGTCCCTTTGTGTTACTTGAATATAGAAATAAAGAAGACCAGATAGAGATGAAACGAGAAGGGGAAAGTCAGATAGAATGAGGGAGTAGAAGATGTAATGAGGAAGCAGGTCAGAAGAAGAGAATAAAGGAGAATATTAAGCACCAGTCAATTGACGGATATTAGGTCACTCCGTGGAGATGACCGTGTCTGGCTTCATTATCCAGTTGCTATTCCTAATAAATTCATTAATGCAATCTGGCTCCATGTCTAAAAGCTCAGAAAGACTATTTAAGGAACGATGTCCCAGAAACTTGATGTGTAGATCTCCTAATACCGGACAATGGCAAAGAAAATGGAAAATAGTCTCATCCTCCTCTTAATTTTGACAACTTCTACAGAAGTCGTTATAGGGCATGCAAAGTCTCATCGAATGGTTGCCAAATATGCAGTGTCCGGTTATCACCGCCACTACATTGCTTAATTGTAAGCGTGTCAGGCTCTCGGTTTAGTCGAGGCCATACCAATCTGTTTATCGTACAGATGGGTTCACAAAGTTACTAATTTGTAGCTTGCAATTACCGAAACCCGCATAGGAAGTCTATGTCTCCGTCAAGAATCATGGCGCCCTTTTTCACCAAAACATCAGCAACACAGTTGCTCGTAATATCTCCGTGTCCACGTACCCACATGAGTACGACTGTTGAATGTGTCGCCATTCTTTTTAAGAATTCCCGGCATTCCTTCACCAAGTTCGTTGTTGTGTACTCACCTGTCAGAGATTTTATTGGGGCTTGACTATCAGTATATTTACGAATATCCCTGCCTGATATCTTGCTATAACTTTGCCAGTAGCCGCCCTTTTAATAGCTGATATTTCAGCTCTCTTTGAGTCCTGTAAAGGTCCATCCATTAATTCCGTGTTGTACGGAATTGAGAAACCGAAGTTCCTCGATAGGATGGGCCTGGATATGCAACAATCACATTTAGCAAGAAGGATTAACTGAAATGCACAGGGATCCAGTTTAATATAGCAAAGAGCGACTTTGTTGCAGTCGTTCGTTGGGCTCCTGTAATCAGAATTGCCATTCTCCATAAAACCTTCTGGAATAGCATACAAATTGTGCCTTTGTCTAGTGACTTCCACCATATAGAGACTCCTGGCTGACCGTGTCGAATAACATTTTTACATACTGGGGTATAATATCCCAATGCATACCTATGATCTTGTCGTTGCTTGGGTATTAGGTTTCCACGATAGTTTACCATCAAGAATAACACCCAAGTATTTTGCTCTGTCCGATCTTTGTCTTCCGTGTCAAAATCACCACTTCTAAACCGCACAAACCATCTCTCGCACATTGAAACCAATGCAACACATTCACCATAAGCTTTGGTGAGCAATCGGTGTGCTTCAGCAGAGGTACTTTACTTTAGGGCCTTGAGACTTTGCCTTCCATTGATCCTTAAAATCCAAATTCAAAACTAAAAGTCAACTCGGACTATCCGTTTAGAATTTACATATTTATTTCCACTTCATGCATAAGTTATTGAGCCTTATTATGTTAACAGAGGTTACAACTCTTTTCTACAATTGTTGAAATCTTCGATATTGAAATATCTCAAAACAACTTTTAATTATGCCCTCCTTTTTGGTATCACATGCAGAGGAAAGGAACATCACTTTGATAACAAAAAAATAAAAAAAAAATAAAAGAACACAAAACGAAATGAATAAAAAGGACAGACAGACACTGACAACAATAAACTTATAAATCGAATGTTTTACAAAACAGCAGAAACAACAAACAAACAAGCGATCGAATAAACTCGGTTTGAAAACACAGAGCTGAATCGAAAAAGATGGACGGAAAAGAAGGAGAAAAAAACCCACATGTGAGCATTTAATTTCAACAACTGTCGTCGTTGTGTTATGGCCCTCATGTTGGACAACAGCAGCGGGAGCTCAATTCAAAAATGAACGAACAAACGACATGACAACCAAACAGCCAAAAAACAACAACTACAAAAACAACCAACAAGCGAACAAAACAGAACAGAACAACAACCATAAAACATCAAAAAGAACAAGAAAATTAACATGGTCAACAAAAGTAAAAAGGGTACAAATACATCGATTACCAACTACACCATTATAGCAACAACAAAGCCAACAAGTATAACAACACCATTTAGCCAACACCAATTTAGTGGTGGAAGTTTTGATGGTGTCGGCGTCAAAAGGCAGGCAGTCATTTCTAAAGTCCCAGACCAGACTAAAACAGACCATCAAACAAATAAACAAACAAACAAACAGCCAACACAACCAGCCCCAACATAAAATAAAATGTATACAGCAGTCAATACAACAACATAATACATATTACGTATTGTAATAATAATATTAGTTAGTTATTGTTGTAAAATCCATAAACATTTGTGCCTCCATACCACATTGTGTTTGTATTTCTTTATTGTTTTGTGACTTCAAAAGGTCCTTTTAGACTCCCATAGAATTTTAATGAAATCCAACAAAAAAAAAGAAGGAGCGAAAACCCCGTTAAATTTTATTGTTTATTTGCTCAAATTTACTTACTCACACGCACACACACACACTCATATTTAAAACATATATTTACTCGCCAAAGGAAATTATTAGTAAAAGTTAAAGTTGAAGGTGTGTTTGAAACAAAAACAAAACATGAGCAAAAAATCAAACTGTAATAAAGAGAAATTCACCAGCACTACTACCAACTACTCCACCTCTACCACCACCTCAAAATCGCACTCACTACTTTTATTAAAAGCGTGAGTGGGTGTTTTCCTTAGTGGTGGTGGTGAACATTAGACTGCTCCAAAATATATAAAATTTGAGAATTGTTTGGAATTGTTCCTACATCTATGTGCATCTAGATCGGCAAAATATTAACATAAATGAATATATTCAATCCTTCCCAAACCGTAAAGTTTGGAAATTCATTTACAAGTGATATCTTAAAAAAATTTTAAAAATTGGAGTCAGCCTTTATACTCAACTTATTAATACAACTTTTTAAACAGAACAGCAAAATTGGTCCAATAATTAAATTTTGGAAGCTCTCAGAAAGTTCACTGTAATCTGTCTGAATTGTCTGTTAGATTAGAGGAGGACCACTAAAAAAAATATTGTCCAATGCACTGCTGATGATAGCTTTTCCAATATTATTTATTTCACCATCTTCAGTGAATTTAACGCCCTTAATTCTTCAAGAATCCTTAAAGGAATAAAAGTCAACGCATTGGCAGAGAAATAGAGGTACGTATCCTCCTCCTCGTTACACCAGATTGAATATTTCATATATATTAATGTTGCTGCTGCAGCCACTGCAATGATTTCGGAAGTATGCATAATTCCTAACATTTCACAGAAAATAATACTTCCTGTAACAAACCAAAACACCCACCCACCTTCAACTACACCAATCTGCACAGGATCACTTTCGGAGACGTTTAGGCGATGTCCAACCGTCCGTCCGTTCTTGTAAATCTTGTAAGCAAACTACAGATCACAATTTCAAAGATAAATCGGCAACATTATACATGACCTTTCTTTTGCCACAAGGACAACGTCTATTGAATTTGGTTAGAATCGGTGCATTATTTCTCCTAACTCCCATACAATTGCCCCATCTGAAAATAGTTGAGCTCCCATAAATATCTTAATTATATAGCTATCCAAAACAAATTCAACACAAATAAGTTTTATATAAGCTGAACTCCCACTACCACATTTATGCCCGAAATTTCAACAAAAGGATATCTATCAGTTCTTAGTTACTAATGGAGTAAAAATATATGGCATTTTTTACCCATAGATATCGGTTTGAAATTAATGTCAAGTTACCTTTTAAGTAAATTTATCTGCTGGCTATTTTACACCATGGATATCTATTTGTTGAAGTTACGGACATTAGTACTGATCGGTCCAATTAAAATTGTACACAAATAAGTTTCATATATACGCAATTCATGCCACCAAATTATGTGACGATTGGTCCATAATTAGGCATATAAGAGCCACTTCCGAAAATTACTTTAACGTTCATAAATATCTTTAAAGTGTTGGCATCAAATGAAATACAATACAAATCTATATATGGGGGATTTCGTGTCAAGTGAACCAACTTTTAAAATCGGTATGAAATTTGCACCAAGGTTCTATTGGATAGTAATTCAGAAACATTTTTTCAACAAGATCGGTCGAGAACTCTCTGAGTAGAGGGGGTCAAAATTTTACATTTTGGCCAAACAGGTGTTTTTTTCACATCCATGTAACTTATTACCTATGTGTCCCAAATACTTTAGATAGCTATTTCTTCAATCTTTCCGAAATCAAAAACTTTTTGGCTTTTTTCCTAAATGGGCCCTTTTTATAAACTTCACCATGATTGGCAAGGGAATATATAAGTTTGTCATTCCGTTTGTAATTTCTACATTTTTCATTTGCGACCCCACAAAGTATATATATTCTGAATCGTTACAGATAGCGGAGTCGATATAGCCATGTCCGTCTGTCCGTCTGTGTGTTGAAATCAACTTTCTGAAGCCCCCAAATAACTTACATACACGAATGATACATCAATATCTCCGAAATTCTTCCGGCTCGGTTGCTATTTAAAATCGAGAAAATCGAGAAATGGCTGAGATATAAGGAAAAAACCAGGACAACCTCGATTTTTGACCTATTTTTGACCCATATCTGGATTACTAAATCATTAATATAGACAATATGGATATCTAATGATAGATATTTCAAAGACCTGTGCAACTTCGTATATAAGACCATAGTAAGTTGGACATACAATGGATCCAAATCGGAAAAAATATTTTTTATCCCGAATTTTTTTTTTGACCAAAACTTTTTTTCACTAAATATTAAAAAAAAAAAAAGTTAAAAACTAAAAAAAAAAAATTTTTTAAAATAAAAAAAAAAATTATAAAATTTAAAAAAAATTTTAAAAACAATTCCGAAAAAAAACTGGAAAAAAAATTAAAATTTTGTTTACCTAAAAATATTTAAAATTTTTATTTTAAAGTATAATTTGGCGAAGGGTATATAAGATTCGGCACAGCCGAATATAGCTCTCTTACTTGTTTCTTAAAAGAAAGCATATATATTTTACTTCAAGACCTATTTGGTCACTTATTGGGATGCGAGTTCGAAATCTATCAAGATAAATGTATTGTAACTCAAAACATACAATTTTAGACTTTTTTTTGCAAAATCAAATACTTTGTTGACCTTTTTTTTCAAAATCGACCAATTTTTTTTTCTCAAAAGAAAGCTAGATCTTTTCCTTGAAGAGCTTTTTGGTCGCTTTTTATCTATCAAAATAAATATTTTGTAACTCAAGTCATACAATTTTTGACTTTTTTTACAAAATCTGATTTTTGTTCAAAAAATGGGCGCTTTTTTATACCCTTCACCTTCGTGAGAACGGTATATATAAGTTAGTCATTTCGTTTGTAATTTTCACGATATAATTTCCCTATAAAGTATATATATTCTGGATCCTTATAGATAGCGGAGTCGATTTAGCCATGTCCGTCTGTCTGTCTGTTGAAATCAACTTTCCGAAGCCCCCCAAATAACTTACACGATTCATACATCAATATCACCGGAATTCTTCCGGCTCGGATGCTATCAAATCGAGAAAAATTCAAAATCCACAAATGGCTGAGATATAAGGAAGAAATTATATTTTTGACCTACATATATCTGGATTACTAAGTCATTAGCATAGATATCTAATGATAGATATTTCAAAGACCATTGCAACGACGAATATACTAAGACCATCATAGTAAGACCTACAATTGGTCAAAATCAGAAAAAATATTTTCTAAAACGAATTTTTTTTCGCTAAATATTAAAAAAAAATATTGAAAAAAAAAAAAAAAAATTAAAAAAAAAAAAAAATATTTTTTTTCCAAAAAATGAAAAAAACAACTTTGGAAAAAAAATTGTATAATTTGGTGAAGGGTATATAAGATTCGGCACAGCCGAATATAGCTCTCTTACTTGTTTATTTTTTTTGCCCAAAATAAAGCTTAGGTCCATTCCTTTAAGAGGGTTTTAGTCGCTTAGTGGGATGTAAGTAGGATATATATCAAAATAAATGTTCTGTAACTCAATACATGATAAAAAAATATGTGCGTCAGGCTTTTGGCTATTCTTTTTTTAATATTTTCAAAACTTAAATTAAAATTTAGTTGTTAACCTTTGTTTAACTAATTTATAATATGTAAGAGTTATTGTACAATGTTTTATTTGGTGCCGGTAATCCGAATTCAAGAGATTTCGGCGAAATGCTATTGATCTCATCTAACTATGTGTTAAAAAGTAGAAATTTGCGTGATCTTTCATAAAATTGCTGCAGTTACAAAAGTCAATCCATCAACTTAGCATAATTAATACTAATACAATATATATTAGTATATTAGTACATTTTAAGGCATCTAAGAAAAGCAAGAATCTAAGACCATAATGCTTACCTCGTAATAATACCATAGTTAAAATCCGTAGTTAGATGATCGAGAGCCTCAGCATTTATTTCGCCGTATTGTGCCCATTAGTTAGTATTAGCCAATATATGGTAGTTAGCCGATTAATCGCTATATTAGAAGCTTCGCCCAAAACTAAATACTGCCCAACTGCTTAATTAAATTGTAAAATCTCATTAAGAGATCAAATCAAATGGTTTATTATGTAACTATTATGCCCTAACTATTTATTACTATGATCGTTATATTACTATGAAACTTGCGATTTGATTTGTGTGATGACAGGACCCTACACATTTACATCCGCTATTACCCTGCCTTGTTCACGGGAAGAATATTTCTGCATAATCAGTTGTATGATCATTATAATGAATCCTTTATTGCAAAGGAAGGTAGTTTGAAACTCTGCATAATCAGAAATCGTTGCCTTTAAACTTTTCGAATCGGAAGTCTAGCTTGGTTTTGCCCAAGTGACCTAAGTGGAAATATAGGGTTAGACTGGAAGGGATGTGCTCCTTTTTTGTTTCCAATCCATTGAATCGGGTTCTCTTTGATGTTATGTATGGCATTGAAAAAAAAAGTTATCACTAAACAGTTTAAATATTGTTTTATATTTCATAATTATATAACTAATACGTTCTTACTAAAAAAAAATAATTTCCGATCGAGTGAAAAATAATTTAATTATATATTCGTAAGTTTATTTGGATTCATTTAATGCTGGATAATTAATTTTTTTGTATCCACCCTAATGATAATGTTTGCAAGTAAATTTAGCAAAACAGCTAGAAAGGAAGGCAGAGAGGAGCAGGGGTTCTACTTAAAATGCAATACTTGTTGGGCAAATAAATTTTGGTTGTTGTCAAAATTGCCCGAACCAAAAACAGCAGGCTTATAGAGTTACATATCTCAGACATACACAAATAATTACATATAATTTTACAAATAATTGGCGAAGAGGAACATGTAGAAAACGATTTAAACTAGAGAACAACTCACAAGACATTATTTAATTGTTGTAGTAAAATTAACCAGCAAAAAGAATACTTGGTAAGGACTATGTACTATTACATATAATCTGCATTACTTAGAAGCAGTTAAGTAATAACTCGCTGATTATCTGATGAGTAAGTATTTATTAGATACTCATCTCACTGTAATAACGTACACAAAATTAAGATGTGCCATTACGAAGAATTAATATAATTCTCATCTAGTTAAGGATATTTCAGGCATAAGTAATTCTGATTTCATCAAAGGCGAGTTTGCAGTTTGCAGTTTACGAGTTTTATTTTTCTTATCGCTTCCCTAAGAAATAGCTTTTTCGTAAACCCCAACTTTTATATGTTTTATGACAGAACATGCGAATAAATTTTTTTGTTTTTATTTCACTCTAATATATGAGTAAATTATTACTACAATGTATAAAAGCCCCCAACGAATAAAGACCAAATAACCGGCCAAATAACTTGGGGTTTTAGTTTTTATTTCGGATTTTTTTTGTTTATGCTCTTTTTTCTTCCTTTGTGTTTCTTGTAATTTATGAGATGTTTTCCATAACTAATTTAAATGGACACCTATTGTGTATTGCAACTGTTTCTAAGGTGGAGTTTGTTCGATTTACCTTTTGTTTTTGTTGTTGTTGCTGTGGTACACATTTTCCCTGGGGCCTATACTTTTGCATGTGGATATAGTTTTATTACTACAAACTCACGTACAGAAAATTGACAAGTTGTGGCCATTATTTTGTATTGTTGTGAGGCAAATAAATGTGAATGAATAAAAATTTGATTTAATAAAGTTAAAGAAAATAAAACTAATTGAAGTGAAGCAAAATTTTGTGACACAATTTTAGGGGGCTCTTAGTTACTTTATTAGTAAATAAATGTAATTTTTTCATAACTTATGAATTAAAAATTCTACTTTATTTTCACTTCTTACTTAGTTTTTTTCTATCCCAAGGTTTTTAAATTCATTTACCCTTCCTCATAAGACATCTTAAAAAAAAAACAAAACTTAAAGTGTCACTGATCTCAATTATAAATATGAAAAATTTTAACTTAACTTAACTATAAAGTTAAAATATTAACAGATGAAAGCTCTTATTGCACACATTTTCATCTTTATTGTCCCCTAGATACTTATCACCCAAGAGACATCGTAAACATTTCAAATCATTTCGTTTTGCTTAAAGAAAAATCTACAAAAAAAAAAAAAAATAACACTGAAATGCTTACACCTTAAAGTCACATGTCAAAAATTCCTATGCACACACTAACCAGGACTGATTGTTATCTTGAAAGGAAATAAATACCACAAAAATGTATTTTAGTTACAATTCATTCCTTTTTTAGCTGCACTAAACAAGCAATTTTATGCAAATGTTTGCGAAACGAATACTCTTTGCCACAGAATACTGCAAAGCAAATGGTATGCAAGGAGAGTGACTGGTGGAACTGGTATGGACATTGCTTTTAGAAAAAGAATTTGTTAAAAGAGAATTGGAATTTGCAATGATGTCATTAAAGTAAACTACTTACCACGAGTGCTTATAAAAAGCCTAGCCAAGCGACTCAGGAAGTCATTATGTAATTGATCCCTGATCCTTTGGCCTTCTAAAAGACATAAAGTATGTTTACTTACTGTGGCACTATACGAATATTAAACAGATATCGGACTTGTATCGTACTTCGGAAATCAAGCATAATAGCTGTCTACTCCTCCATCTTTGATAACAGCTCAACTACGTATGCGTTGAATATTCTTATCTAAATGAAAATTGTATTTATATTTATGTGCTCATAAATTCAATTTGACTATATTAAAAATACCCTTAGAACTACGAAATTAAATCCAAACTGTCTTTTATCGACCCTTTATTTCACTATAACAAGTTAAGTTCACGAATGAAGCTTACTAACCTGTGTATTGAGAGACTTTAAACATCCCTTGGAGACTATATGGTAACTTCAAGAAACCTCTTTCAACATGACCCTACATTAGGTTAGGTGGACAGGCAGCCGCATGGTAGAAACAGGAAAGAGAGCAGCTCACTTGGGTCCAAACATTAGGTCCCTTTGTGTAACCTGAAAATCGAAATAGAAGATGGCCAGATAGAGATGAAAAGAGAAGGGGAAAGTCAGATAGAATGAAGGAGTAGAAGATGTAAAGAGGAAGCAGGTCAGAAGAAGAGAGTTGAGGAGAATATTAAGCATCAGTCATTTGAATGATATTAGATCACTCCGTGGAGATTACCGTATCTGGCTTGATTAGCCAATAGCTAATAGAAGGGGAAAATCAGATAGAATAAGAAGTACGATAAATAAAGAGGAAGGCGGTCCGAAGAGTAGAAGTGAGGAGAATAGTTGCAACAGTCTTTGGCGTTAGTAGCCAATTGCTATTCCTAGTGAAGTCATTGATACATTCTAGCTTCATGTCCGATAGCTGAAAAATAATATTTAAGGAACTCTGTTCAGAAAACTGATGCGTAGATCTCCTAATGCCGGGCATTGGCAAAGAAGATGAAATATGGTATCATCCGTCTCTTCCTTTTGACAACTTCTACAGAAGTCATTAAAGGGCAGGCCAAGACTCCTCACATGGTTGCCAAAAGTGCATTGTCTGGTTATCACCGCCACTAGATTGTTCAGAAGAAGATATGTTGTCCGTTCTTGGTTTAGTCGGGGCCACATCATTCTAGTAATCGTACAGGTGCATTCACCTCCCCATCTTGTCTGAGCGAGCTCATAGAGAAAATTACTAATTTGCTGCTTGCAATTAGATAACGGAATCCCGCATAGGAAGTCTATCCGAAGTGTATCCGTCAGGCATTATGGCGCCTTTTTTCGCCAGATCATCGGCAGCACAGTTGCCCAAAGTATCTCCGTGTCCACGTACCCACATGACTACAACAGTTGAATGTCTCGCCATAATGTTTATGGATGTCCGGCATTCCTGGACAGGATGTATACACACCTGTCAGAGATTTTATTGCGGCTTGACTATCAGTATATAAGTATACGGATATCCCTGCCTGATATCTAGTTATAATTGAGCCAGTTAGCAGCTGATATTTCGGCTTGAATAATAATAATACATTAATTTGGATTTATGACCATAACAGGTGGAATTTATGAAGTATGTGATCCTAGGTTTCGTCCTAAAAACCCACCGAATCTAGTCACAGCATTAACCAGAGCATATCTGAGTTTATCAATGTCCGGTAATCCCACAATCCTGTAGAATCCCAAGATCGGGATTACCAAGCTATAAAGAATGGTTCCCGGTCTCATAAAACTGAGTGGAGTCCATCTCTTGGACAAACTATTGGCCTATTCGTTTCCACAATGACTCTTATTGTAAATTTCACAGGATAATGTCAACATGTTGTACTTCTCTAGTTTGTTCAATTAAAAAAACCAGTCCATTACACCTCCTAACCTTATAAGGTTTTAAACAAAGCTTGGATATTACCACAAATATGCCTTCCTCTCAAGCTGTTCCTAGCGTAAATTTCCCACTGAAAGATTGAAAGTATTTTTCCCAAGGAAAGTCTCTGGATTTGGATCACCAATACCTGTTCCAGTTTCATAATTTACCTGTTTGAATCAAGTGTGTAAACCATGCTTGATCAACAACTTCCACCAAGACTGATAAGACCAATGGTCCCTGTTCATTATTGGTATAACATCGGTCCTGGGCAATCCTGAAAGTCAGACATCCTGATCTAAGGATAATTTTCAAATCATCAACAATATTTTGATATATTGATTAGACCACTGCGAATTGCGCATTTGCATGCCTATTTATATGTTATTTGTCTCGTTCAGTATAAAAACATTCCCAATAAAGGAGCAGATGTTTAGATCTCATATTTAGCTAACTCTCCTAAGATTATATTCTCGAGTTCATCGCCCTCTGTATGCCTTGGGGACCATCCATCCCCTTTGATTAGTCTTGATGTCTCGCGTTATTCTATTGGCCTATCTTGTGTTTTTGGAGCTGACAAACGCCTCAACTTTAGGAAGATTAATAAGTGTTTGTATAGCAATTTTGTGAGTACTTCGCCATGCAGAATACTAGAGATTCAAAAATTAGATCTGTTTAATTCAAGCACTAGTTTAGCTAAACTCCAACCTTAAAAAAACCAGGACAAAACTGGTATGTGTGCGTAAATATAGTATGTAAATATGTACATGTGTTTGTGTGTAAGTCGTAATTGAATAAGGCTGGCTAAAAGTGTTAATTAATGAAATATCTATCTACTGTACTATAAAAATAAACTTGAACAAAAAAAAAAAAACAAAAACTAAAACTACTTTAATGCAATACAAGCACATTAAAAACTGAAACTAAATGGACACTTATCACACACATGGACAACTGAAACACACACACACACACACTTTCAATAAATTTCCTTTTACACAGCAACCTCAAACGCAATTTAAAGTCATCTAGTAGAAGAGAGGAGGACATAAAATTAAAAATGAAAAAATAACCAAGAAGCAAAAAAAAAAGAAAAAACTAAATAAATGTGTTGCTTTAACTATTAAAAACTAAATTAAAGACAACATACACAATACTTAAATGTTACCTATCAAGTACATAAAAATATCTGCATGTATTGCAGTCAGGCAAGCAGGCAGGCAGGGATAGATAGCTATAGATAGACCGTCAAAGCTTTTTTGGACCAAGGATGACAGAGAATGTAGACATGCATTAATGATGATGATACTAATGCTGATGATGGTGATCATCATCTATCTACATACAACTCTCTGGCTGGCTTTAAAATTTTGCAGTAAAATGTTGCTTCTACTATTACTTACATTCCTGGTACTTTTGGTTGTCCATATCTTTTGGTTTAGTGTGGTGGACTTGGTTGTTTCACGGCTTGACTGGCTGGATGGCTGGCTGAGTGTTTGGTTGGTTGGTTTCTTGGTTTGTTAGTTGATGATGCTGTAGTTGCTGCTGCTGATGACGATACCATAAAGTTATGTTGTTTTAATTTACTCATTGATTATGCGTTCTTGTTTTCTTGCTGCTCTCTGCAAGACAACAACCAAAAAATAATATAAAGTATCAAGCGTGCAAAACGTGGGTAAAGGGATGAGTAACTTGAGTAATTGCCATATATCTTAATCGGGGTTGTCATAGAATCCCATAGTTGTCGGAATCGGTTTTGAAAACGACAGAAATGAAAATTCTCGTGAAAATGAAAATTATCGGTTTTATATTCGATCTAGAATTAAATTCTTTATCGCTTAAACAAAAAATTAGATTGGATTTCATATGTCAAATGTATCTTTTTTGTCGTTTTCCAAAACGATTCCGACAATGATTGGAGTCTTTGATAACCCCGAATACAACTAAAGTATCAAGCGTGCAAAACGTGGGTAAAGGGATGAGTAACTTGAATAATTGCCATATATCTTAATCGGGGTTGCCATAGAATCCCATAGTTGTCGGAATCGGTTTTGAAAACGACAGAAAAAGTACATTGGTCTCGTGAAAATGAAAATTATCGGTTTTATATTCGATCTAGAATTAAATTCTTTATCGCTTAAACAAAAAATTAGATTGGATTTCATATGTCAAATGTATCATTTTTGTCGTTTTCCAAAACGATTCCGACAATGATTGGAGTCTTTGATAACCCCGAATACAACTTGTCAAAATTTAGCTAGTTTATGAAATACTATTGTCAGACATTGCATTTTCCGCGAAATCCTCTGTTTTTTTATGTTAAGAGCAATTGTGTATTACATGACCAATTTCAAAGCCTTGCTCTCCTTAATAAAGGAACATTTCTTCCAACGAAATGTTCATCCTTGGTGTTCTACTATCAAGAGCCAAAGAAAGCGGTCGTACAGTCAACCTAGCTAAGTCTAAAATTTTTTCCAAAAGATGTACAAATCCGGAAAGGTTTTGGTAATACTGTGGAATAGCATGGTTTAGGTAATACTCTGTAACTTTTAAAGGAAGCGTTAGAGTAATGTTTGCCTACTTGGAGTCTGGCTATGATGATTGACATTCCTTCATATGCATCTCTGCTAAGTCGATTCTAAGAATCAAGGAGTCAAGCGTACTGAAGCTCTATTCTACGAAGTATTGGAGGACCTATCATGGTGGAGAGACCAGATTATATTTAGCATATACCAAATTTCGATATGACTTTTAGGGACTGTATACCCTAGAACCGGATCACAGTCTACACTGATGGTTAAATTATGGAAATGGCTTGATAGTTGAATATTTTGGGGCTATCATGAGGACCCTAGCAACATGCTGGGCATAAATTGGCGCCGGCACGGTCTATGCTAAGCTGATCAGTAGTGCCTGAACTCTTGTTTAAGCAGCAAGTTCTTCTACACATCTCCAATGGTTGTCTGTTGACTTCCAAGTACGAATCGCAGAATTTACGGTGTATCTTATCCTGGACATAGCTCTGCAAGTTCTCCTTATATATTCGAAGATACTTCCGGACATATTTCTGGGGAGACTGGAACTGTATAGTGTTGTAGTTAGAAGGATTTATCCGATGTCACCCGCTGAGGAACTGGTCAACATGATGTTTAGTTCCATCACTGTTAGAACCTTGTATTCCTCATGCAGATGGTGTTCTGGGGTAGCTTGTCTTGAGCCTATGACGGTCTCTATGGGTAAACTGGGTATCACTGAACACAGGAGCAACATAGTTCACCACTGATCAATCGTATTGGGAGGTTACTAACAAGTGTTGTAGTTAGTATGACTTCTGCAATTACATCCCAGTAAGACCCGCTCAGTCAATTTGATATTATATTCCATGATCGGAATAACCTTCGTTTCCTCATGCTGGTCAATATTCCATGATCGGATACTGTTCTAAAGTAGTTTGCATATAGACGGTTCTTATGGCTGTGTTTTGGCAGCTTTGAATATTTCTAAACTGTAACAGCGTAGTTGCCAATTGACCGACCTTCTTGTAGGTTCCTAACAAGGCCGACTTCTTTAAGTGTTTGCGGACTTTGAGAACCGTATTTCTACTTTGCAATTTGTCCGTGTTTGGAGTGCCATAAGCTGAGGAGGTAAGAGGCTGTCAAAAGTGTACCCAATATTTTTGGGTCGAAATTTGGGCTCCATCGACTACGATGCGATCGGGAGATTGAGTTTCACCTATTATTACCGATGACTTCTTTAGTGATATTTTCCTCTGATGAACAGAAATTATACGGCTATAAGATGAATTGGAGAATTGGAGAATCGCTAGACATTGACCATTAATATCTACGTGGACTGCCTTGCTGCAAACAATGCTCTCATTTCCAAAGAGGAAAGAACGAAATGTCTTCTCCACTGCAAGCTTTCTCTGTTCGAGCTTTGACATCAGCAAGTCGTGTTAGTATAGATTCCGTAACATGAAGACAACCGGGTTAATGAAATAACTGGCGCATAGGGACATTCATATTCTTTGGTTTACTATATCAAATATGAGCAATGAAAGGACATTTGGAGAGATGGAACTCAGGTGGTCCTCGCTTGCCACTTTTTGTCTCGGAAAAGTAACTACACTCTCTTGGTTGTCGGTAGATAATCGCCCAGACTGCTCCTAGGTATACTTATTGGGTACGTGAGTTGGATTGTATGGGTTACCCAATTTGTTTGGACAAAATGTGTCTCTGATGGAACTAGTTAGTAAAATTTTTCATAAGTACTGGGTAGTTTCCACAGAAGCCACAATTTCATGAGGATCAGGATATATGAACGTATTGCCATGTTGCTTTTGATAGCAGATCATGTTTCTTTATATTATAAACAAACTTTTTTAAGAGGAGTTATGATCAGTAGCTTAAAAATTTATTTTCTTCAATTTATTTTGCACACACCTTTGAAGCCTCTAAAATTATGTTTCTGTTAACATATTAAATCCTCATTTAATTCCTTGGCAGCTTAATTGTTGGCCTTAATTAAAAATCAACCCACGTTTTCCAAAAAAAAACAACCAACAAAGAGCAGCAACAAAAAAATCACCATCAAAATACGAATTAAACGCATGTAGTTTGTGGAATTAATGCAGTGTTGTTTTCCTTCCAGTCCGTTCCATTTTAGTGTGTATATTAAAGCAAACTGAGAAGACAAGCAGAAACAAATCCGATAACCTTACAATTTTCTGTCGTTTTATTTTACTTTATCACTTGCTTGATGTTTTACAGCTCATGGGCATTGAAGGTGGCGGCGGCGGTGGCGGCTGGCTGGTAGAGGGATACCCAGCATGTTAGGGAGTAGAGTAAAAGTAAAGTTTAAGCCATTGAGTTTTTGGTATGGTGTGGTGTATTAGAGTGGTGTTGGCGGAGGAGGATGTCAAGAAAATTGCTTAGTAGTGGTAATGGACTATAAGTATGGGGACGAAGATGATGCTGATGATGACGCTGATGGTGAGCCACCAAAGAATGCCGCAATAAACAACAACAGCAACAACAAAAAGGGAACTATAAGACAATCAACAATTTTTCTGTTATAATCGTCCGTTTGTTCGTTCAACTGTCTGTTTGTATGTCCAACTAAACAGACCAATCATCCAAATCATCCTTGCTATCTATTCATTTATTTCTTTTGCTTGTCCTCTTCGGCTTTAACGTTATTTTTACTTAAGTTTCATCTTAAACAAAAAAAAAAGAACTTTACTGTCCATCACACAATTTTTTTAAACTATAAAAGATTACCTGCCTGCCTGCTGCTCCATACCATAACAAACCATACCAATTGCAAGTCCAAGACAACTTACAGCCTAAGAGTAGGCTCGACTGGTTGGCTGGCTGGCTGGTTGTTTGCTTGAATTGGTCCATTTGACTTGAATGTATGTTATTTTTATTGTATTTAAAATAAGCAGAAAATATCTTGTTTCATGTATGTTCGTTTGGACATTAATAGCCGTGTGGTGGTGTTTAACAAAATCCAAAAACTTAAAACAAGCACAAAGTCACATATTCACATTCATACTCCTCTATCCTCCTCTATCTACTTCTACTACCAATGTCGCTGACCATGTTTGCAACACTACTCGTGCGACCAAATTGTGTTGCAGTCTGCGATATTATGCATACAAACGTACAGTGTGTGTGTCTAATGGACACAAATTTATATAAGCGTGCAACCCAACATTTTTGGTCACCATATTTTTATATTCCCCCCCTTTCTTGTATTTGCCTTTTCGCCTAATATGTTGTACGAGTGAATTTCAGTTGACTCATAATATTTTGTGAAGTTTAGGTTCATTGCAACTTAAAGCGGCTGCATAAAAAAATAAATAAGGGACGTTGAAATTAGAGGCGTCTTTGACGGTATCTCAGTTAGTTTTGTTTGAGCTTGAACTTACAGTAGTTCATGGCGGTATTTGTAACTTGGCTAATAAATCATTTTTGCTATAAAAATTTGGATTGTGAAGAGCGAAAGCAAAGTGTACAGTGTAGTGAGTTTCTCAGAGCATAATTTAAGTGAATGACTTTCGTTGGAGTTTTTAGGAATTATAATTTTTAAAATTGGAAATTCGACACCTGTATATTATTCTATTGGGTGTATGACTTAAAAATGCAGGATTTTTTTAAAATTTTTAGCTTTTATTTTGAAAAATTTGTACAATATAAATTTATTCAAAGTATTGGTCATTGTTAGCTACGAACTTTTTCCATCTTTCTGGCAACATATGGATTCCGAGCCAAAAGAACTGCTCATCTTTTGAGGCCAAGAAAGAATCAAACCAATCTCGGATACTTTATTGCAAGGCGAAGAGTATCCCAGATAGAGCGTTCTGCAGTGATCGAAACAAATAGTATTCAGATGGGGCAAGGTCTGGACTATAATGCGGTTGAGGCGAATCTTTCCAACTACTTCATTCTAAATACCTTTTAAAAGGTATGCTAACATGTGGCCGAGCGTTTAAATGATGGAATATGACGGTTTTATGTCTGACCGCATATTCTGGGCGGTTTTCTGTTAAAACGTTCAAGCTGCATTTCGGACATGTAAAATCATCTTTCAAGTTCTCTCGGCTTCAATTCGTGGTACCCAATTTCAGTGCTTTTTAATGAATCCTGCTGCTCGCAAACGGTTTGTAACTGATGCTTTAGTAGCTCTCAATCATTTTGCACGCTCTTGTTGAGTTTTAAAACAAACTTCATGAAATAATGCTTCCAACTCTTGGTCTTCAAACTTTTTTGGCTTTATCTTTGTCTTCCGTACCAAAATTTGAAAATACGATTTCATTTAATTATTTCCACGAACTCGAAGACGACTCATAACATCGATATGTAACAGCACTCCTCAAATGAGTTTAACGGCCAGACATCCAAATGAGTGATTAAGGAACTGAAAGCTCATAATATCGATTGTTTAATGGTCAGTGCGACATTGTGCACCCTGTAATGATCATAAAAGTTCATATTTAATGCCAGAATGATGTTTCGGTGTTTTTGAGAGCACCATCCAAAGATGTTTCAAGTTCATATTTTCAACTTCGATTACCAAAATGATGATACGATGTTCCTGCGCACACTTCTTCGACACCAATACTTGTGATCAATAACCGCACAGTTTGTGAATATTTTAAGAAGTTCAAGCCTTTCGTGCAGGAATGATTATGTTTAACAGACAACCGTTTTTATAGACTCATTTGTCTCAGCTTAGTACTTTGAGTTTTGTGCTGCATAACTCTCAGTTGCCGATGAAGGTGAAGAATATTTTCTGCAGGAGTTCATGCAAATTAATAGGCATCACCGGCGTTACATTTGGTGATTATTCTCAAACACCTTAAGTTTGACACTTTCATAAGCGTACCTGACTATAAACTGGCGGTTCAGGTATCTGATAATTATTAAAGGTCCGTCTTGGTGGACTCTGATAACGTTTGGTACACTGATGGCTCCAATCAGGATAATAGTGCTACAGATGTTTACAAGTAATATCTGATCTTTGAGATGGAAATTTATGCCTTCTTTTTTATGGAATGTTTGAGGAGAGTGTATGTCTGGAAAAGCACAGCTTGACCGAAGATCTTCTTTAACATTTTAGTTGGAGTTGCTGAGATTGCAGTGTTGATTCTGAATGTTCACGGCAATTAGAGCAATGGTTGTGTACAGACCTGCTTTCAGAATGCGTTTTATTACTCTGCCTCAACGAATATCCCGGAATCTGGTTTTCTTTGGTAACAGGCTGCATCTGGGATTATTTTGTGTAATATTGAAATCAAGCAGTGCAAATGGGAGACACACGATGAGATTTTGGAGCATTCAAAGCTTTTTTCGTGATCTCAACTTCTTGTGGTGAGTGAAAGATCTGCTCAAAAGATCCTCTAGGTTTGAAATGAACCCTGACGCAGACGATGTGGTTTATAACACTTTCTTGGGGGAAATCCTATATGTTTGGACTTGTTCACTAGTTTAGTGTTGAGAGTTTTTCAGTTTTTCCAATTATTTTATATGGTTCTATGGGTAGCCACTCTTCAAGCAGCTCACTTGGGTCCATTCAAAACTGATCCCATTGTGATAAATTATTTTATATAATATTGTGTTGTGGCCTACAGTTCGCAAAGGGAACTGGACCATGTTTTCGTGTTTTTTTTCGTGATCTCAACCATTTGTGGGAAGTTAAAGATCTGCACAAAGGATTCTCTAGGTATTGAAAATGTCCGGACTCAGACGGTATGGTTTATAACACTGTCTCGGTTGCTTAGTGGTGGGAATTTGTCAGTCTTTCTGGAATTATATTATGTAATATTGCAACCAAACCACGCAAATTTTTCATTATGAATCTCCGTGCAAATGCTTTGCAATTGCCCTGATATTTCGTCATATAGGCCGGAAATTATCAAAGAAAGTATTAATGAGATTCATTCGTGACTTATAAGTTTTGCGGGAAATTAAATCGCGGACTAAATTATAGTCTGGGTCGCGGTTCGTGAATCCTCCCCATTTTAATCTAGTCTCAATGAATTCTTTCGAAGTAGAGAGGATTCATTTGTGACCTGAGTTTGTGGCGATAGATGAAAAGGTTGTAGAGAAGATCATCTGGGTTGCAGTGCAAGAAGCCTCCTCAATCTAATCTAGACCAAATGAATTTGGGGGAGATTCATTCGTGACTTATAAGTGTTGCGGGAAATTTAAGGGCGGACTATTCTAATCTAGTCTAAATGAATTCTTTAGAAGTAGAGCCTTCATTTGTGACCTGAATCTGAGGCGATAAATGAAAATATCCTCTGGGTCGCGGTGGATGAAGTCTCTTCAATCTAATCTACTCCTAATGAATTCGGGGGATGGGGTTATTCTGTCGAAATATAGGAGAATGATAAGACTGCATAAAAGATACTCAAGGTTTGGGAAGAAGCATCCTCAATCTGATTTTGTAACAAGGCTGCAGAATAGATCCTCTTGATCTAGAAGAAGCCTCTTCAATATAATCTGGTCCAAATGAATTCGGAGGAAATCTTTCGAAATATGCAGAAAGACCTCTTATTAATGAAATTCATTCGTGACTTATAAGTTTTGCGGGAAATTAAAGGGTGGACTAAATGATACTCTAGGTAGCGGTTCGTGCTTCCTTCCTATTCTAATCTAGTCTAAATGAATTCTTTAGAAATAGAGGGGACAAACCTTCATTTGTTCCCTGAATCTGTGGCGATAAATAAAAATATCCTCTGGGTCGTGGTGGAAGAAGCCTCTTCAATCTAATCTACTCCAAATTAATTCGGGGGATGGGGTTATTCTGTCGAAATATAGGAGAATGATACGACTGCAGAAAAGATACTCAAGGTTGTGGAAGAAGCATCTTCAAACTAACTTTGTAACAATTTAATTCGCAGGGACCTTTATGATCCGTTTCCTTCCTATTCTAATGTAGTCTAAATGAATTATTTAGAAATAGAGGGGACTGGCCTTCATTTGTACCTTGAATCTGTGGCTATAAATGTAAATATCCTCTGGGTCGCGGTGGAAGAAGCCTCTTCAATATAATCTACTCCAAATGAATTCGGGGGATGGGGTTATTCTGTCGAAATATAGGAGAATGATAAGACTGCACAAAAGATACTCGAAGTTGTGGAAGAAGCATCTTCAATCTAATTTTATAACAAGGCTGCAGAATAAATCCTCTAGATCGCGGTAGAAGAAGCCTCTTCAATATAATCTAGTCCAAATGAATTCGAAGGAAGTCTTTCGAAATATTAATGAGATTC
This sequence comes from Calliphora vicina, assembly GCF_958450345.1. Classification (NCBI taxonomy): domain Eukaryota; kingdom Metazoa; phylum Arthropoda; class Insecta; order Diptera; family Calliphoridae; genus Calliphora; species Calliphora vicina. Next base: position 43,829,170 of record NC_088781.1, on the reverse strand, counting down.
ATTCGTGACTTATAAGTGTTCCGGGAAATTAAAGGGCGGACTAAATGATCCTCTGGGTCGCGGTGCGTGCATCCTCCCCATTATAATCCAGTCTAAATTAATTATTTAGAAATAGAGGGGAATGATATTCATTTGTAACATGAATCTGTGGTGATAAATGAAAATATTCCAGAAAAGGTCCTCTGGGTTGCGGTGGAAGAAGCCTGTTCAATCTAGTCCGAATGAATTTGGGGGAAGAGGTTAGTCTTTCGCAATATAGAAGAATGATAAGACTGCAGAAATGATACTATAGGTTGCGGTGGAAAAAGTCTCTTCAATCTAATTTTGAAACAAAATAATTCGCAGAGACCTTTATGATCCGGAACAATGTTATTAGTTTATCTCCAAACATAAATTAAAGGTGAAGAAAAAATACGCTGTGCCATTAGGTAACAAAGTGATTTTCAGCATCGTTTGGTTACTAAAATATGGAATAAATTCAGTTATCTGGCATAAATATCCTGCCCTCCCTTAGCTAAATAATCAATAGCCTGTATTTAAAGAGTTGTGTAGCTCAAGTTAGAATTAGGGTTGGAATGGTGTTTGTATCACAGTTCGTGGTCTTACGATGGAACTGATTTAATGCAGATGGAATTTTTTTAATTTCATATCAAGTTTATCTGCCATCGTTGGAAAACTAAAATTCCACTGAGTTTCTATTCTTTGAAACTAATCCTTTGGGAATTGTAATGTTTCAGAGAGGTGAATTTGGTCTTGGGAATTTTAATTCATATGATTTATTTAGTATGTTTTGTAATGCTTCTTTAGTAATTAACAAGTGTCATTTTATTAAGATTGATTTATGTTTTCCAATGCCAAATTAACTAACTAACAATTACTTGATTTGCCTTATTTTGTAATGAAACTATGAACAATGGCAAATTATAATTCTTTTCATAATTTTCATCATGTTTTTCCATACAATTTCTTCTTTTTTTTAATAACACACTGAGCCCCTTGGGTTGGTTGGTTGCAAATAGCAATGCGTTCAGTAGATGCGTTATTTTGTGCTGGTCAATGTTGTCTAATGTCTCGTTGAGAGTGTGGCAAATAGGGATTATTATCGCACTATTATCTTATGCTAAAGCCAATGCTGCTCTTACCATTACTAATGTCCTCGTGCTAGACTGTGGTGATGTTTTTCAAAGAAATGAAAAACACTATATTGAGCAACACTTTAACAAGACTTGCAGCTGAAGTGAAGTTATGGCAGAAAGAAGGAAGTAGACAAAGAGGTTGGTTGGTTGGTTGGAGGGCGGTAAGGGAATTGGAGGTTTTAGGAAATGTAATAACCGCAACGGATCGTCATTCAAGTACAAGTGTAGTTGGAAGTGATTGTTATTCGCAACATCATCATACAATTTGAACTATAGTTGTTGTTGTTGTGTAGCAATATTAAAGTTTTTGGTAATTGTGGTCGTTGTTGTCGTTAAAACAGAAAAATCTGTAGTTTTTTTTTCTTTTGCAGTTTTGCAGCAGCATTATTGTGGAGAAGACCAGGATGCAAGGAGAGTGGAGAAGGGTTATAAACAGAGTGAGCATCTTTTATGTGGTTGTTTAAATGCAATGAGGTCTGCAACAACCGGGCCACTTGGTTTTGTGGTCATTTCTTGTTAAAACTATTTGTCTTTAGTTTTTTTCCTTTTTAGTTTGTTATTTTGTGCAGTTGTTCGCTTAAATTGTGGTTGTTTGGTCATTTTAGTTTATAATGCATTATGTGAGGACATTATATAATGATATCCTTCCTTCCACTTGTTTCATGTCATCTTTTATTTTTGCTTTATTTTAACCTTTCATTTTTCTGTGCTGCATGTATTTGAACAATTGTGCTCTAAAACACTTTAATGTTGCTATTTATGCTGGTCCTGTCATGACATTGTTTAAAACCAAAAGGAATTGTCGTCGTTGTCTAATTCTAGCGTAAAATAAATAGTAAAGCATCTCAGTGATTTAGGGTCAGTTTAAACGAATCAGGGAACACCTGTTTTTAGTTAAGGAAAGAACTATAATTTCTGTAATAGGCAGCTTTTGGGACTCAAATGTTGGTAGGAGAAGTGCAGTATGTGTTGCATGATTGGATTATTCTGAATGATGACAAACTGCTGAAATATCATGAAGATCTTGATGGATCACTGCTTAATTAATAACAGGAAAGAAACTAAAAATTTCTTCTAATTTCTTTCACATTTGAAACAACTTACTTCATAAATCCAAAAACTCTCCCTAGTCTTTTACAAGTCATTCATTCCATAACACCCAGTCAAACCCAAACACAAATTTCATTCAATTTGTGTTTCATCCAAAAGGTTACAAATCCATTAACAATTTAATGTCTACCAACTCAACTCAAGCATCTAATGTTGCATGCTACATTAAAACGAATTGAGGCATTGAAAATAAACAACAGCAATGAAGGAACGAACAAATGAACGAACAAACTGAAACTAGTTTATGACAACATTATACAACTCAGGCAAATAATGTTGTTTATGGTCATGGAGCATATAAAAGCGAATATGACAACAAACAGCAAACACACAGCAACATACATTTCATACCTTTAAATACCTAATTTCTGTGTTGTTATTGCTGCTGTAGTTTTCCCAGCTACAACAACTGCGGCAACAGCAAGCAAGCAACAACAACCTCAACAACAGCACTAACAATCACTATCACACAATGACACCAAATTCAAGTGTAGTAGAGCAGCAAAAAAAAAAAAAAAGACCGCAGGAAGAAACTCTAATTCAAACTATTCATGCAACTAAACGATCATTTTCTGTTGCCAAGGCAAATTCAATAACAACTTAGTGTATATTTCTCTATTCTATTAGTTTTCCCCCCATCGATATGCGAGGGGAAATTGAGGAGTTGTCTTTTTCTCTCCTTCAAATGATCAGGAAGATTTTAGGAGTGTGAAAGACCTTCATTATATAATCTTTTTGTCTCTGGTCATTATTAATCTATTGACGACAGACATTTGTATATCCTTAGTTATTACTTATGAGTCTGAATGTTAATCTATCCTTTGCTAAACATAATTCTTCAAGAATCTCCCCAATAGACTAGACGAAGGTGTGATTGATAGTCCAATCTGAGTGTTGCGGGTTCGATTCCCGCCAAAAACTCTGGGTGTATCTGGAGACAAGCTTCGCAGTTTGTGTTTGTTTAAAAAACAGACAGTATAATTGAGGACGGCATTTGGATTACTCAACAGAATTTTGAATTGCACAGAAGTAACTTGTCACAACCTTTCCAATTCAAGACTAATGGTGTATTATCTCACTCACTCTCTCTCTTTTTTTTTTTTTTATTTTAAAACAAACACAAACTGCGAAGCGTTTTGCTTGTCTACAGCTACACCCAGAGTCTCTGGCGGGAATCGAACCCGCAACCCTCAGATTAATAGTCCAGTACACTATCGACTAGCCTATCCGGGCACCCTATTCTTTCTTGCCACTGAAAATGTCCTATCAACAATATCGTTTCCGGGTATGGATATTCAGTGGTGACAGATATTACATGATTTAGTGTGAGTGACTTGTGTTTAGGAACTTTGAGTTTAGCTAGAGGTTACAAGAAAAATAGACTGACAATTCAAGACACATTTCAAGCACTTGAAGTAGGCTAACAATGTTTTGATAGGGTAGACAAATTCATTTACCTTGGTATCTTTGTTCCAATGAACGCTTATAGAGAAAGATAGAGCGTCGAAAATCTATCAATAAGGTCAGCACAGCATTTGGAATATAACCACCAAATGGCAAAGCAACATTCTTGACACAAATCACGGTTATGGATACACAAGAGGAAACGTTTTATAAAGTATTCCTCAAGGCTCTTAATATTCGGCAGTGTAAATGGTGACTGCAATTGGAACACTCTTCATAGGCGTGGCATTCTCCCCAAAAAACGACGTCTTTCAAATCGTTTTTATATTTCTCAGGATAAAAATTGTGCTTCTGCTGAGAAGGACATTTGTGAGCGGGGTTATAATACTCCAAATTATACTTATTTCTTGACGAAGCCATATAGAGAATCCAGCCAGTGCCGAACAGTTTCAAAGTTAGCTAGGAATCGTCTCCTCCTTCAGCTGCTCACGGAAACTATTGAAAGCTATTAATGCCATTCTCTTCGAACCCGTTATGATGGACACTAGTTTTCTAGTCCATCAACAAAAGATCCCGACTAGCGACACTTATTCCTACAGTCGTACTTAACCCTTTGGGGACGGAGTTTTATTTTGAAACCATATATAAGAAATTGCATTGAAAATAAAGAAAATACAAGAGTTTGAAAATTGCTGGGACGTATTATCCTAGTAGTCCCGAAAGGCTTAAGCCACAAAGTCCTTAAAGCTCGTCATGAGGGCTTATTGTACCATCTCTCCTGTGTCCTTATAGTTCCCATTGAATTATTAGCTTACATTGTGGTCCTTCATTGACTCATGTAGAATCATACCCCATAAAGCTACGAGGGCAGTTTTCATGTCTCAGATACCAAATCTGCATTGCCCTCCAATGTCTCGATATCTCAATCAGAAACTCCCAGAATTCATTGTTCAAGAGAGATGTGGTTAGGAAATGTGAAAATATCTCTCAGATTTCCAGTCTCTAAAATTCTGTAATTGTCAAAAAATCTGAAAGCGGCTCTTATCTTAAATTCCACCACAAGAAACCTCCATCAAACCCACCCTCCTTCTTAGTTCTATTAGAGAATACATTCTGCACTCCCAGACAGATAGAGTCCGGATAGAGTCTTCGGGGGCTAATGAAGATAATAGCCTACAGAAGAACAATATTGGTACGTTATAAACATTACCATGGATTCCCCAATTACGATTGAAAATTATCCGCAATTACCATCTCAACCATGGACATCGGAATTTTTCAAATGTTTAGCTTTTATTTTGAAACATTTGTACAATATTTACAGTATAGGCCATTGTGAGCCATGGCCTTTTCCCACCTTTCTGACAACATATGGATTCCGAGCCAAAAGAACTGCTCATCTTTTGAGGACAAGAACGAATCAAGCCAATATCGGATACTATGTTCCAAAGTGAAGCGTATCCCAGAGAAAGCATTCTCTATCGATCGAAACAAATAGTAGTCGGACGGGACACGATCTGGGGGGTTGCGATGCGAAAGCAATTTCGATACGAAAGGTAAATGCGATAAGAATACACTTTGGTACTCTGTGTCGTCTACGCAAACCAAAATAAACAATAACGAAGAATGACAAAATGAAATATCAAAACTTGTAAATAAAAACATTTTAAACTAATTTTTTGTGCGAAGCGAAAACGCATTAAAAGGTACCAATTGTATAATTTTTCTTTCGCATCGCAATAGAGAGTAAAACCCTGGACTATAAAGCGGGTAAGGCAAAACTTCCCAACCATTTCATCCTTAACATTTTTAACAGGTATTGTAAGATCTGGCCTAGTGTTGTCGTGATTGAATGTCACGGTCTCATGTCTGGCCGCATATTCTAGGCGTTTTTCGGCCAATGCTCGCTTTAAACGAATCAGTTCTGATCGGCACAGGTTCCCTGTGATGGTCTGGTCATATTTGCTCCTACCAAATACATAGAATTACCTTAGCGGCATGGATATTTGGTTTTGTTGTCGATTCGGCTGGTTGGCCGGGCTTCACATACGATCTCCTGCGCTTCAGGTTATTGCAATGGATCCATTTTTCATTGCAAGTAATTATTCGGTGCAAACATTTTCTTTTCTTTTATAGCGTTCAAGCATAATTTTGGACATGCAAAATCGTCTTTCAAGGTCTCTCGGCTTCAATTCGTATGTTAGCCAATTTCCCTGCCTTTGGATGAATCCTGCTGCTCTCAAACGTTCCCAATGATTTTGAAAGCTCTTGTTGAATTTTACAACAATCTTCATGGAGTAATGCCTCCAATTCTTGGTCTTCCAGGGCAGTTTTGATATGCCGAATTTATGTCTTTCCTCATTTCATTTTGTTCTAGGAATAAGCGACACTAATATAAATTAATTTGATTACTACTTCATAAAAGTTGGTTGTATGTATAATAAGTAAATAATCGTAGATCAATCCTATTGAATTCCAAGATTTATGACTAAAAATTAAACAGCTTTTTTGGATATTGTCCTTTAAGACCAGTATTTCTTTATCCTTAATTTATGATGCGTATTTAAACCAGTTTATACCACAAAAGATTATGGAACCATTAGAAGGGTATTGAAGGCTCGTTTAAACAAATCGACTTTGATCTTGTGATCTAGAATACAAACAGTTTCTTTTTATTTAGTTGTGTGTATGTCCAAGGCTTCATCCTGAATCTGGAGAGCCCAGATTCAGAATGAAATATCCTAACCAATACAAGAGATCCAATAAAGATCTTGGAAATGTTGCTCAGTAGAATCGTGGATCTAGATTGATCTGGCCAGGGATCACATTTCAAATTTCATAAAATTATCAAACTACCCACCTATTTAAAGACCCAAACACCTTGTGTAATAGTTTATAATCTATTTTTCACTATAAAAATGCTTTTTAGAACAAAAAACTATATAAAAACATGTATCATAAACGGCAAAATAGTAGAGTTATCAACAGAGACTCAGTTGTTTGTGTATTTTTATTTTTTTTTGTGGTAGATTGTTGCAACAGCAAGAGCAACAATATCTACAACAACCTAAACAAAAATGAACGATAATCATCTACAAAATGTTGATATGTTTTGTATTTATGGTAACACTTTTTTTTTGTACGTTCCATCTTCTTCTCTCCTATTTTACCTTGTAATACATCAATGTTCTTAGGAAAAATGTTGCTTGTTTGGTTGAAGAAAATGTGAAAAAATTGTATTTAGAGTTAATTTTCCTTAAAAAACCAAATAACATTTAAGGAAAGGAAAAAGAAAAGAAGTGTTAAAATAACTTTTGGTTGGCATGAATTTCTGTGTAAAGTTGAGGCAAGAGAGATATTAAGATGGCGATAAAATGGAAAAACCAGTCAGTTTTTATAGTTTGTTAGAGAATGCAAAAAGATATTTCTAATTGATAATTGAATCATAATAAACACAGATAGTTGAATGGCCAGGTTTATTATGCTAAAGGAAATGCTAAATCGCATCTCTGTATGTAATTTTCAATTTGATATAGTGGCCATGGAACTCTGGCTTCAGATTGTAGAGTAAGGAATTTAAAGGAATGAAAAATGTAAGTGTTTATATCTTGTGCTGATTTGCTGTGGTTTTGTCGTTAAAATTGGAACCAACCAGTTTGTGTTTTGAAATAATCTTGATAAGAAAATATTTAAATGTTTTATGTATTAGAATGTTTTGTAGAGGCAGGCAAGTTGTGGGAATTTTCATTTTGCTAACGATTAAAGAGATGGGATTTTTTATATTGATTAAAGATAACTGCAAGAAGTCCTTAGAATAATATTAAAGCAGCTGTAGTATTTAAAATAGATCTTTCAGAATCTCACATAAATTTAAATTTACTTAATAGAAACTATTATAATTTAATTTATTTTATATCTTTGCAGGTATGTTCAAATTAAAAACTGGATTAATAATAACTTTAGTTCAATAAGGGGTAAGTGCAAAACTTACATATTCCACAAAAGGAATATACTTTTTCTTCTAAGTAAACATAATTTTCCTCACTTTAGTAGCTATCTTAAAACTATTTTATTAAACACTTATTTTGTTTATAACTCATCCCCATTAGCCATCAGCCCATCTTTGTGTAACTCAATTTTAAAATCCTACTAAAGCAGATTTGCTCAAGTGTTACTTTTATTTGCCCTCAACAATGTGTTTAACATTCTCATGCATAAACCAACTACAACTGCGCGACATAAGGAGGATTTGTAGAATTGTTTTCCTGTTAAGGACACAAACAAAAAAAAAAAAAAAAAACCAACAACGACAACACAATATAAACTATAGCAATTTCTAATGTTCATTCTATTGCATTCACTGGTAATACATACTAAATAGTGATATAATAAACTTTAGCAAAACATATAAAAGCCTGGCATTCTACATATTTTCTCCGTCATGTAAAGCTGGGATGAAAGTGCAACCAACAACATTTTCATACTCACTTGCGAACGCGCGGCACAAACAATGCAAACAATCATACAAGAATACATTAGGGTGACAACGTATGGAGTCGAGTAATTTTGTCGATGTTGCCAACATTTGCATTCTTTCACCCAGATAGGAAGCTTTTGGAAGGGAACGATCTTTCCCAAATCTTGACACAATCGCTTTTTGGTAGGGTTGACTTCTTTATCACAATACACTGCATTAGTAAATCTGAAAGATGCCTCTATCGCACATCCCTCCACAAAGACACCTACCATCCCTTTCGAGCTGTCCGCCCTTGGGCGGATAAATGTATTCGAATTAATTCAGAGAAAGGTCTCTGTACGCAATAATCAACATCGCCATGTATTACTCCACAATGATCGTTGATACTCCGAAAAGATCCAAGTATCAATCGAAAGTTTGTTCCCCAGGAAAGAACTCTTGGAAACAGTGGAATTGTTACAGCAACAACAACAATTCCACCACACAATGTGTTCAGCCACATCGTCATATTTAGGTTTGATAGGGATAGGTGTAGCTGAGTTGTGGCATTATGGTCCTTTTACACAATGCACGGATTGGGTGCTGCAAACTGTGTAGAATTTATCGTTCTCAATTTTGTATCTGTTTATCTTGGCGCAATCGCTTCTTGGAAGAGCATTAAATACCCTCGGTCGGACGAATCCGAAGAACAGCTTGCAAAAGAAAGGTATCCATAATGATCATCTCCAAGACTATTAGATATTCGCTCCGGAACGACCCGAGTATCATTCGAAAGTTTGTTACCCAGGAAAGAACTCTCGGAAACGGTGAAATTGTTACAACTACAACTCTATAATGATTCAAAATTGCTTCAAGTCCCATCTTAACCATTCATTGTGTAGTCACATCGCCATAATTAGGTTTGATAGGGATAGGTGTAGCTGAGTTGTGACATGAGGATTCCATTATGGTTCCTTTTACACAATGCACAGATTGGAAGCTGCAAACTATGTAGAATTGAGAGTTCTCAATTTTGTATCTGTTTTTCTTGGTGCAATCGCTTCCTGGAAGGGCAGTGAATACCTTCGGGCGGATAAAGTCCCAATAGCCTTCAAATGAAAGGTCTCTGTATGCAATAATCACAACGTCCTGTATTCCCACGAGAATTGGATTTTCGCCGAGCCGAGTCATACTGGATCAAAGATTGTCAACTCAGCGACAGCTGTATAAATCGAAAGTTTTTTCCCCCAGGAAAGAACTCTCGCAAACAATGAAACTGTTACAACAACAAGAATCCCATAATGATTCGAAATTGCTTCATGTCTCATCTCATTCATGGGTATACAGTGTTCAACCTCATCGTAAAATTGAGGTTTGGTTGAGAGTAATGACATTAGGATTTCCCTACAGGCTTGATCGCTCCCAAGTTAGCAAATGCTTTTCTTGAAGAACCCACATTCTGCTATTCTCTATTTTTCACAGTCAGCTTGTTTAGGTTTTCTTAATTAAATTCCTAAAACACCAGTATAAATCTAGTTGGGTCCAGTGTTAGCACCTGACTGATTTGATTTAAAATAGGTGTATTCATCGAAGTAACTCCTAGCTAATAAAGCAATTGGTTCCCCTATTGGAAACCGCTGTCCGGGGGTACGCAGACATAATTTCATCTTCATAGACATTGCGGAAGTTTTTCCAAATTGTACCTGTTGTCAGATGATGTAACTGACGTCCTAATGGGGTTCAGTAAACTTAATGTAAGTTCAGTGCATTTAGGTGCTCGGACTAGGTCAACAAATCTGTCTGCATCCTTTCTCATTGGAAAAAGAAGTGGTCGATGGGGCACTGGATTGACCCACTGCGGATAAACACACGCAATCAGACGTTTAGTTTCGTTCTCCTACCATGAACTACTGACCCACTCAAGTTGCTCCCTTCGATGTATAGCGCTCAACCCATAGCAACAATATGAGGAGTATCCATCGCAAATAATAAGGCTTTTTCTTGACACTGCGAAAGTTCTCTCAAATTGAATTTTTAACCTACTGCCAGATGAAATTGGGGATCTGGTAGGTTGTGAATTCAAGAGGTTATGTTAATGTAAATATGGTGCTGGGTCTAGGTATACAAAACTGACCAATACCATAAAATCATTATTTCCCAGTGAAAGGAGAAGTGTTGCATTGGACGCCTGGTGGCCGAAGACAAGAAGACTCTATGGGTTAGACTGGGAATAGTTCTTCGTTTCGTGCTCCTACCGTGAACTGCTGGCCTATTTAAGCTGCTTCCTTCAAATGTAAGCTCAATTCTAGTTCTCGCTCTAAATCTTTTGCATCGAGACAACATGAATGTCTAGCCTGAGGAATAAACAAAATTTGTCCATATTGAAAATTGATGGGAGTGTCAATTTATTGTTATAAATAATGGTAAATTCGTCATGTTTTCTTTCTTTCTGCGGAATCGTTTTAGAATGAGTGGCTTGTATCTGCATTTGGTTACTTGCGTAATTTTTGACAATCTGGACATCCTGCTTCATCTTGGTGGTTTAAGTTCAACATACCTAGATATTCTGTAGTAGAAAGCCATGGTGAATATTTGATATCAACTATAGAGTTATCCAATATATTGCGAAGTTTTTTGCTTGCCTGCAGAACACCCAAATTCTTTGACGGGAATCGAACCCGCAACCCTTGGATTGATAGTCCAGCATACTATCGTCTAGCCCAATAGGTCTTGTTGCATTTTTGACGATTAGATGTTCCAAGGAAAGTTTGGACAAGTCGAATTCAGATAGAAAGTGTTCCATCCCCTTTTAGGCATGAGTGACACAAATATGAACTTGATTGCTTAGTCCTTCATTAGTCTGTAAGAACTGGAAGGCTAAACTGTCTTCCAGTTCATTTTGAATTCCAAGATTCTACCATATGAAAAATAATCAACAACGGCTTTGATTTGATATTCAATACAAGGAGACCTTTTTACTTTGGCTATATGAAAGTCCAGGAGCATATGAATAGTCGGTTGACAGTTAGACTTTAGATTAAAATGTTATGGAAAGACCTGATTCAGGAAAAAATATTTTTGAAATTTTACATAAGTTGAAGAATCTTTGATTGAACCAGCTGAAATAATTAAGCAGACACAGTTGATTAGAGCGCACAATGTTCCACAGATTCCAGATCTGAAAAGACATTATTTAAAATTGCAGTAAATTAAAATATTGTAAATGACGATAATCATTAAAAGTACCTTCTATCATAAAATTATGTAAAGTTAAAAACATGGACAACTTTGTGAACCAACCTAATACACATACGTTAATATTTATTCTACATACTTACTGCATTATGATGATGACAATGAAGATGAGGAGAATACATTTACTACATCCTATAAACATCTTCTTGTCTCTTGTTGTTCCTGTTGTTGATGTCGTCGTCGTCGACGTTTTTAACAAAAATATTAAATACGTTGAACATATAAAAGAAGTTGCCAGTGAATACAGTGAATACTTGTATGTTTTTATGTAATCCAACCCAACAACCAGCGAAATAATCATCCAGGCAACCATTTCCAGCAAGTTTACTTACAATGATAGAATAGTGATAAAATACTTGTACTCTGTATTTGTATATTAGGTTTAGGGTACAATTTTTGTTACGGCATTTTAGGTATATATGGTATAATAGTATAATAATCATAAGCTGTATGTATTTCAAATGACAGTAGAAGAAAATAAATAGGACAGAAGTGCAATTTAAAGAATAAAATCTCTTGGCAATATTATTAAATGTATGAAGAGGAATAGCTTTGGTAAGCTATTGAAAGAAATGAAAATTTTCGGAAATTAAGACTTAAGTTTCTTAAAGAATTCAAGGCTAATCTTGCCGGGGATGGATTGGGTTATGTTTAGGTGTTTAGTCGCTCATTATGATAAGTTTAAGGATATATAGGCCAACCGTTCTAGTCTCTATTTAGTTCTAGGACGCACAGTTGGAAACTTGAGCAGAAGATTCATTGGACGCTTCTCTTAGACATAACATATACTCAGTCATTCGTAACGTTTCTGGGAATATTGTCATAAACTGTGCCAAATTAGATATCATCGGCCGATGTTTCCGAAATGATTTTACATACTATATCTCCAGTTCGTTTAAAGTGTTTATCGATATACACACTGCGGTACTGTTCTTTGTCTGAGAAATAGTAAAATATCCTATTCCTATCTGCCAAATACAGCCGCTCTGAAGATATCTGAATAATTACAAAAGGTTTTTCTTTAGGAAAGGATTCTGGGCAATTGAGTAATAAATGTATTTTAGTGTCCACCACCCATTACAATAGGATAACCAAAGAATGGTCGCCGAAAATAATTATTTCATCTATTGTAAGGCCCGTTTTATTTATACACTTACTATTACCTTTCCTCGATAGCTTTATCCTCTTTTGAGAATTCCAAATTTGAGCGTACAGTTATCAAAGTGATACTTTGGGATCCGGAGAGCAATTCGGTCTTCATAGGGTTGACCAACCGCTCATTTCAGTAAAACACCTGACTTTATTAACGTCGTGCTTCTATCATTCGGGTAAAATTGCCATTATTTTATTAAGATAAATATTCCACAAGAGTGGAGATATATAATTCCCCTTTTTTATTGCTCTTCAGGATGTTTCCTATCCAGCTATTTTTTTATTGAACTGCTCCTGATATATCCTTGTTTATTGAGGATAAACATCCATCTAAATAGATTTCCATATTCCATTCGATAGCAGCGTTTATGTCAGAAAGCGGATCTTCCCTTTATTTAAACGTGTTGTACGGCAACAGGATACTCCTCTCAAGACTCGTCGATAAATGATTGTAAACTGTATTTCTTGTTTTAGGAATAAGTACCATTTTTATTTCCGTTTTATTTTTAAGAAATATACCTGGATCAAAGGCTGCATTTAAAGATCACAATGAGACATGGAATTGTTGCCGGTAACGACTAGAAATGTGTTATCTGGCCCTAGGTAATAACCATTATTTTCATAGTCCTTGATGTCCACAATGGCCACTGGAATTTTCTAAAACCTAAGCGCTATTTGCTCAATTAATTATAAAAAGAAGCACCGTGTCCTCCACATCCTTTGAGGTGGCTGTCTTTTCCACTACTGACGATAGAATAAAGTTTTATACACTCCCATTTTTTTATCTGGTAGTTATCCTAGCCTTACCGATACTTCAGACTTTTAAGTTTAGTTTACCAAAACTAAAAAAAATTTTCGAAATTATATTGTCAGGATATTGATGGAAGATTGGCAAGCCTATTTCTGTGGTATATCAAGCCCAATATGACAAAGTATCAAAATCACTTTTCAAACTAAAGTGCGAATTTTCGAAGCAAACGTCAAGTATGTACTTTCCTATGGGTGCACAACCCGGCACCCAGGCATTATATGGCCTCGAATCTCTCAAATGCAGATCTGCTCTCGCAAGCATACCACATACATCTTGCAATAAAAAATAAGTAGACGAAAGTGGCAGGTGATTAATCATACTCTACGTATGATAGCGTCATTCGTATGAACCCACCAGAGTATATTTCCATATTAAGCGGATTGTTCCCCAAGAATCCTGGATCAATCCAAGTTTGTACTACTTATGTAAAATTTCAAACATCTCAATTTCAAACCTCTGGTATGTATTAAAATATTTCTTCCTGAATCTAATCTTTCCACAACTGTCAACCGACTACAAATATGCACTGATGAGCTCCAGAACATCGAATCGAATTTAACATATGATAAATTGGTTAAACGAAATTTCAATGTTGGTTTAAACGTTACCCAAAATAACTGGTTGATATTCTTTCATGAAAAAGTAGTCAAACTGTCCAAACTTTCCCTAGAACATATAATGCTCAAAAAAATCCCTATGATTTTACAGTAACGCTCATGGGAGCAGATCAGTTTCGAGGTCTGATTAAATATAGCTTCTTGTTGGCCAAAATGTACTCTACAAATCTGAAAGAATATTCACCATGGCTTTCTTCAACTGATTATCTGGAGTCTTGAACTTAAGCACACACGATAAAGCAGGCTGTCATGATTATCCAAATGATAAGTGATCATTTCGACTACAGTCGCTTGTTATTGACACCCTATGCTCCATTGGGAGTTACAATATGATTATTGGAAAGTGATCAATCAAGTTCAACAGCTCACTCTACCCGAATATCGCTGGTTCATGTGCCAATTTTCCCGTATGGCATTTAATCGAATAAAGCAAAATAATCCAAATGCATTTTTGTTTATTTTTTTTATAAAGCGAAGTAACACTCAGACCTTTATATAAATGTGTTACTTTCTTTGGATAGGGGATAGAGTGTAGAAGAAAATGTGGTGAAAGGAGGAGAAAAGCTTTTTAATTGACAACTCTGCAATTGCGCGTTATGTTTGTTATTAGTGCAGGTTGCAGCGCCTCTGGTGGTGAGATGGCGCATTAGTCAAGCCAACAACCTTTATTTAATTATTTTACTTCGGTGGCGTGTTAGTGTTATACCACCGAAGGAGGGCGCTGTGATAAATATTAGTTATTAGTAAACTAACAATTATTATAAACTGATGTTGTTGATTGGCAGCGGCTGGGAATCGAACCCAGGCCACAAATACCATATCATGCTTAAGGATCAAACTCGCTAACCAGTTAAGCCACAGCTCCTTCTAAGTAAGTCTTGATATTTTAAAAAGCACTTCCGTCATTTCTAGCCGATACCATTACTACGAGTATTAAAGAATTTCAGACGAGTTTTTATTACCACAAAATCTATTGAAAAACGTCGATCTCCTACTTCTATTACAAATTCTGAGGTACTGGGAGGTATTGTAATAAAGACTGGCATCCATTGTTGATGTTCGAGTTCTGATACAGCTTGTGATTGGAATTAACTTTCCTTCCTGGAATCGTGCCATCTTGAATTCCTCCATTGTATAATTGAGGGCTAATACAGATTCTCACCTCATCCTTCATCAACGTTCAATTCTTGGTGCCATTTAATGTCTATAGTCTTCTAAATAACAGAAAGACCTCAAAATCGACTTGACACAAAAGTGAGGAGGACAATTTCAATCTATTGAGTAAGAGTACGATAAATTCTCGGTTACACCTTTTAAGAAAACTCTAAGTCTTTCCTTTGAACTAGCAAATAGAATAGATTAGCACCATAAAATTTGCTCAAAAAGCAGACATTTGTTCTTGAACTTTTTACATTTTGGGATGAATGATCTCCAAATGCAGCTCACGTTCAGATGTTAAGCTAGTAGAAGATTTCATTTGATACTTGGCCTAACTGAAGAAAAATGGTAGGTGCAGAATCACGGGTTAAAGAAACCAAATGTAGGCTTTGGCAAAATACTAACTATTTCATTCAAACATCTCTGTGTAGCAAATCTTTCTAATCAGAAATGAACTCTTACTAAAGTTTTTCCTTTTCAATTAAGCACCTCGGAAAACAAAACAGAAAACAACAACCAACTCTAGGCCAACTCTGGCCTATGACAACATCAATGTGTCGCGGTGTCCATTGTTGTCGTTATATATTTCTGCTGTTGTTCTTTGTTAAGCTCCTCGAAAGAATGACATTACAAACGATATATGGTTGTGTTATGTTTATTATGGATACAGTCACATACAAAAGTAACACAAAAAAAACCGAAAACACACTGAACTCTATGTTGCGCATAGAGGAAAAGCAAAGAACGTATTTTCTGAACGAAAAAAAAACAAAATATGAAAACTTTGCTATATAAAGTACCATTTATGTCGTGTTCATGTCGTTCGCCGTTCTACTCATAAAAGTCTGCCGGCACACCAAAAAAAAAACAAAACCAAACCAAGTGACTGACTGAGAGCGTTTTATACTGGTATGTAATGTAAGTGTATTCATGTATGATGATGAGTATGATGACGGAGTCAATGTTGCATTACAAGAAAGTAGAAAAAACATAAAGAAAAACTTATTGTTTGTTGTGCCAGCAATTGCTGCGTATTTTCCTAACTGACTGCCGGAAAAGCCTCTAAACATTTTGTTAAAAGTCTTTTTGCCTGCTCTCGCTAAAAAAATAAACAGAACAGTGTAACAGGAACATTGTGCAGCATAAGAGTTTGTGTGAAAATTTCATGTGTATGTTTTTGGTTTTTTTTTTGTATAAATGTCAAGTGAAAGAAGAGATTGGAGTTCGAGTGTAAGTCTGCATGTACGTAAATACGTATTTTCTACATGCCATCATCATCATCATCTAAAATTTCAGATAAATAAATATTTCTTTTTTAGTAAAAACATTTTTATACTCTCCTCTCACTATCATACTTTATCATTACGGCTTATTTCACGTCACAATCAGTTGTTGGCATCACTTATGCCGTGTTTTTTATCGTTTTTATGCGCGCAGTTTTCTTTTTTTTTCCTTTGCCTCATGTTGCAAATTGTTTTGCATGCTTATATTTGAGATATTTGCGGTTTTTCTTACATTTGGAGTGTGTGTAGCGAAACATTGCTATTTATTTCTACATATTAGATACAGGAACACATGATTTGGTGTATTTTGTCTTAATTTAGACAAAAAACTGAGCCGTACGCCTTCTTGTCATTCATATTATTTGACAGTTACACAGAAAAATATTACGTATCATGTGGAATGTGTTTTAAATTATTTAAATTACTCATGGTAAATTGCTTTTCCGACTGCCTAATTAAAATTTCATACGCGGAATATTTGGTTCTTTAACAAACTATTTAAAGAGAATTGTACACGTATTTCATATTCTTTCATGCATTAGGCTGCTGCAACATTGTGGGGCGAGAAAATAAGTTCAGATTCATTGCACCGCTTCTGGCTAGAACAGAACTACAACAGAACTAGAACAGAACTAGAACAGAACTAGAACAGAACTAGAACAGTACTAGAACAGAACTAGAACAGAACTAGAACAGAACTAGAACAGAACTAGAACAGAACTAGAACAGAACTAGAACAGAACTAGAACAGAACTAGAACAGAACTAGAACAGAACTAGAACAGAACTAGAACAGAACTAGAACAGAACTAGAACAGAACTAGAACAGAACTAGAACAGAACTAGAACAGAACTAGAACAGAACTAGAACAGAACTAGAACAGAACTAGAACAGAACTAGAACAGAACTAGAACAGAACTAGAACAGAACTAGAACAGAACTAGAACAGAACTAGAACAGAACTAGAACAGAACTAGAACAGAACTAGAACAGAACTAGAACAGAACTAGAACAGAACTAGAACAGAACTAGAACAGAACTAGAACAGAACTAGAACAGAACTAGAACAGAACTAGAACAGAACTAGAACAGAACTAGAACAGAACTAGAACAGAACTAGAACAGAACTAGAACAGAACTAGAACAGAACTAGAACAGAACTAGAACAGAACTAGAACAGAACTAGAACAGAACTAGAACAGAACTAGAACAGAACTAGAACAGAACTAGAACAGAACTAGAACAGAACTAGAACAGAACTAGAACAGAACTAGAACAGAACTAGAACAGAACTAGAACAGAACTAGAACAGAACTAGAACAGAACTAGAACAGAACTAGAACAGAACTAGAACAGAACTAGAACAGAACTAGAACAGAACTAGAACAGAACTAGAACAGAACTAGAACAGAACTAGAACAGAACTAGAACAGAACTAGAACAGAACTAGAACAGAACTAGAACAGAACTAGAACAGAACTAGAACAGAACTAGAACAGAACTAGAACAGAACTAGAACAGAACTAGAACAGAACTAGAACAGAACTAGAACAGAACTAGAACAGAACTAGAACAGAACTAGAACAGAACTAGAACAGAACTAGAACAGAACTAGAACAGAACTAGAACAGAACTAGAACAGAACTAGAACAGAACTAGAACAGAACTAGAACAGAACTAGAACAGAACTAGAACAGAACTAGAACAGAACTAGAACAGAACTAGAACAGAACTAGAACAGAACTAGAACAGAACTAGAACAGAACTAGAACAGAACTAGAACAGAACTAGAACAGAACTAGAACAGAACTAGAACAGAACTAGAACAGAACTAGAACAGAACTAGAACAGAACTAGAACAGAACTAGAACAGAACTAGAACAGAACTAGAACAGAACTAGAACAGAACTAGAACAGAACTAGAACAGAACTAGAACAGAACTAGAACAGAACTAGAACAGAACTAGAACAGAACTAGAACAGAACTAGAACAGAACTAGAACAGAACTAGAACAGAACTAGAACAGAACTAGAACAGAACTAGAACAGAACTAGAACAGAACTAGAACAGAACTAGAACAGAACTAGAACAGAACTAGAACAGAACTAGAACAGAACTAGAACAGAACTAGAACAGAACTAGAACAGAACTAGAACAGAACTAGAACAGAACTAGAACAGAACTAGAACAGAACTAGAACAGAACTAGAACAGAACTAGAACAGAACTAGAACAGAACTAGAACAGAACTAGAACAGAACTAGAACAGAACTAGAACAGAACTAGAACAGAACTAGAACAGAACTAGAACAGAACTAGAACAGAACTAGAACAGAACTAGAACAGAACTAGAACAGAACTAGAACAGAACTAGAACAGAACTAGAACAGAACTAGAACAGAACTAGAACAGAACTAGAACAGAACTAGAACAGAACTAGAACAGAACTAGAACAGAACTAGAACAGAACTAGAACAGAACTAGAACAGAACTAGAACAGAACTAGAACAGAACTAGAACAGAACTAGAACAGAACTAGAACAGAACTAGAACAGAACTAGAACAGAACTAGAACAGAACTAGAACAGAACTAGAACAGAACTAGAACAGAACTAGAACAGAACTAGAACAGAACTAGAACAGAACTAGAACAGAACTAGAACAGAACTAGAACAGAACTAGAACAGAACTAGAACAGAACTAGAACAGAACTAGAACAGAACTAGAACAGAACTAGAACAGAACTAGAACAGAACTAGAACAGAACTAGAACAGAACTAGAACAGAACTAGAACAGAACTAGAACAGAACTAGAACAGAACTAGAACAGAACTAGAACAGAACTAGAACAGAACTAGAACAGAACTAGAACAGAACTAGAACAGAACTAGAACAGAACTAGAACAGAACTAGAACAGAACTAGAACAGAACTAGAACAGAACTAGAACAGAACTAGAACAGAACTAGAACAGAACTAGAACAGAACTAGAACAGAACTAGAACAGAACTAGAACAGAACTAGAACAGAACTAGAACAGAACTAGAACAGAACTAGAACAGAACTAGAACAGAACTAGAACAGAACTAGAACAGAACTAGAACAGAACTAGAACAGAACTAGAACAGAACTAGAACAGACTAGAACAGAACTAGAACAGAACTAGAACAGAACTAGAACAGAACTAGAACAGAACTAGAACAGAACTAGAACAGAACTAGAACAGAACTAGAACAGAACTAGAACAGAACTAGAACAGAACTAGAACAGAACTAGAACAGAACTAGAACAGAACTAGAACAGAACTAGAACAGAACTAGAACAGAACTAGAACAGAACTAGAACAGAACTAGAACAGAACTAGAACAGAACTAGAACAGAACTAGAACAGAACTAGAACAGAATTAGAACAGAACTAGAACAGAACTAGAACAGAACTAGAACAGAACTAGAACAGAACTAGAACAGAACTAGAACAGAACTAGAACAGAACTAGAACAGAACTAGAACAGAACTAGAACAGAACTAGAACAGAACTAGAACAGAACTAGAACAGAACTAGAACAGAACTAGAACAGAACTAGAACAGAACTAGAACAGAACTAGAACAGAACTAGAACAGAACTAGAACAGAACTAGAACAGAACTAGAACAGAACTAGAACAGACTAGAACAGAACTAGAACAGAACTAGAACAGAACTAGAACAGAACTAGAACAGAACTAGAACAGAACTAGAACAGAACTAGAACAGAACTAGAACAGAACTAGAACAGAACTAGAACAGAACTAGAACAGAACTAGAACAGAACTAGAACAGAACTAGAACAGAACTAGAACAGAACTAGAACAGAACTAGAACAGAACTAGAACAGAACTAGAACAGAACTAGAACAGAACTAGAACAGAACTAGAACAGAACTAGAACAGAACTAGAACAGAACTAGAACAGAACTAGAACAGAACTAGAACAGAACTAGAACAGAACTAGAACAGAACTAGAACAGAACTAGAACAGAACTAGAACAGAACTAGAACAGAACTAGAACAGAACTAGAACAGAACTAGAACAGAACTAGAACAGAACTAGAACAGAACTAGAACAGAACTAGAACAGAACTAGAACAGAACTAGAACAGAACTAGAACAGAACTAGAACAGAACTAGAACAGAACTAGAACAGAACTAGAACAGAACTAGAACAGAACTAGAACAGAACTAGAACAGAACTAGAACAGAACTAGAACAGAACTAGAACAGAACTAGAACAGAACTAGAACAGAACTAGAACAGAACTAGAACAGAACTAGAACAGAACTAGAACAGAACTAGAACAGAACTAGAACAGAACTAGAACAGAACTAGAACAGAACTAGAACAGAACTAGAACAGAACTAGAACAGAACTAGAACAGAACTAGAACAGAACTAGAACAGAACTAGAACAGAACTAGAACAGAACTAGAACAGAACTAGAACAGAACTAGAACAGAACTAGAACAGAACTAGAACAGAACTAGAACAGAACTAGAACAGAACTAGAACAGAACTAGAACAGAACTAGAACAGAACTAGAACAGAACTAGAACAGAACTAGAACAGAACTAGAACAGAACTAGAACAGAACTAGAACAGAACTAGAACAGAACTAGAACAGAACTAGAACAGAACTAGAACAGAACTAGAACAGAACTAGAACAGAACTAGAACAGAACTAGAACAGAACTAGAACAGAACTAGAACAGAACTAGAACAGAACTAGAACAGAACTAGAACAGAACTAGAACAGAACTAGAACAGAACTAGAACAGAACTAGAACAGAACTAGAACAGAACTAGAACAGAACTAGAACAGAACTAGAACAGAACTAGAACATAACTAGAACAGAACTAGAACAGAACTAGAACAGAACTAGAACAGAACTAGAACAGAACTAGAACAGAACTAGAACAGAACTAGAACAGAACTAGAACAGAACTAGAACAGACAACTAGAACAGAACTAGAACAGAACTAGAACAGAACTAGAACAGAACTAGAACAGAACTAGAACAGAACTAGAACAGAACTAGAACAGAACTAGAACAGAACTAGAACAGAACTAGAACAGAACTAGAACAGAACTAGAACAGAACTAGAACAGAACTAGAACAGAACTAGAACAGAACTAGAACAGAACTAGAACAGAACTAGAACAGAACTAGAACAGAACTAGAACAGAACTAGAACAGAACTAGAACAGAACTAGAACAGAACAGAACTAGAACAATAATTGATCCGAGTAAACATTTTCTAAATCAGTTAATTTCGTATGTCCTTCAGTTACTAAAAATTCATATACGAATACAAATATAATTTATTAACTGTCTTACAAAGAAAGTTTAGGTTTTCCAACAAAAGTGTATAAATCCTTGTATAACTCACCAAATCGGATAATTATCAAGACACTTACACACACTTAAGGCCTCTCTCTTTATAGACATCCGTGTTTGATTTTGATTATCCTGTTTAGAATTTAATACTCTTACCAAATAAACAACAAAAGGAAACAAATCATACATGCCACTTGAAAGACACTGATGTTTTTCCATAGTATTTATTTATATACAAAACAATGTGGCCCTGGTCATAACAAAAGAAATGAACAAAAATACGAAAGAATAACAATAAAAATTCCCTTTAGATCAATAAAATCTTGTTAATACAGCATAGAAATACATAAATCTTGTTAAGAGTTGAAAAGCAAAAAATTGCTAGAAAGGAAGGCGAAACAAAAAAGAACCAACAGACAAAATCAGCTGGCCATTTAAAGATTGATTTGTTACGCGGGCACACGACTTTACCGCAAAAATGCACGCACACAAAAAAACCCACAATATCAGATTAAAATGAGGGCTGGGAAGAAAGCAATAAAATGTGAAAACAGGATTAGCCATAAAAGAAATGACGTAGTGTTGGAAATCCACATACTCTCGGTCGCACACACACTTGACATTCACATCGATAAGCCTTAAAATGAAGAAGAGAAATAACAATCCTTGATGATATAAATCAGTAGTTTAACGATGAGTATGAGTTGCTTTTTGGCAGATTAAATAAATCTACTCGCTCTCACTGAAATCTACATAGGAATATGTCTTTAGTATTTGTAATACATTTACAAACAGCCCACGTATTTGCTAAAATTTTGAGTGACATTTTGATATGACAAAAATAAAACGGGAAATTCGTTACAGAACCTAAAATATTTAAAACAAGTTTTAAAAGTTGGGGGGGGAAGAGAACAAAAGTCATCGTCATACTGTATTATTGTCATAAATTCAAAAGGCAATCGATCATTGGGCATAATTTTGTAGGAACGTCATACACAAAATTTAAAAATTAAGAAGGATTGAATTTCACAATTATTTTTAACGATAACGAGGGTTAATTGAAGAGTGTAGCTTAGTAACGGAACCAGCAGATGTCATTTACCATGACATTGATATTACAATAAGAAACAATTGCGGGGGAAATTATTCTAATGATTCTATAAGCTTTAAGGGGAAAACAAAGTAAATACAGAAATATTATTACCTGTACACAGAAAAAACGTTTCAATTCAAATATTTGTCACATATTGAACTGGTTTCAATTATTTCATAATTAAATCAAGTATTCATTTGCTCAAAAACAAAATTTCTTGATATTTTCTATTGAAGTTTGAGTTTTGAATTTGATTATTTTGACAATTGAATATACAATTTTCGTTATTGGTTGAATTTCAAATACAAAAATTATTGAATAGATAATTTTCGTAATTGAAAACACATTTTTGTTATTTTTTGTGTTTCAATAATTTTTACTTGATATAATTATGAAATAATTGAAACCAGTTCAATATGTGACAAATGTTTGAATTGAAATATATTTTCTGTGTAGATGTTAATTAATTAAATCCATTTGGAATATTTCAAAGCATCATTACTTAAAGCTTTACGGTTTCCCAAGAAATCGACCTAATAGTAAGATTAGTATTGTTCTGATATTCTTTCGTCATCGTCATTTATTTCGACAGAATGCTGAGCACAGAACCTCTAATGTTTAAGAACCAATCTTCATGCTCACAGCAGGTTTGAAGTCTTAGACCAATGTTGCTCCGGATATCAGCCAATACATATAATTTTTTTCTTTCATAATAAAACAAGATCCCTGATGGAAATAAGTACGTTTGAATTGTATCTGTTATAACGATTCAATAATGTTTAAAATTTAAGCTAAATATAGCTTGGAAGGGCAACATTTCTACAGCTCCATCCATATCGGATTCGTATGTTTCTTTCTTTCGATAACCTTGAGAACTTTCAGAGGCTGTACATAGAGCAAGACAAAACCATATAAAAAGCACGTACATTATAACTAAAACCGATGAAAAAGATCCGTAGTAAGTTGCGTTACCCGAAGATTCCGAGATGGACTAATTCTCCTAAAAGGGCTACTGTCTCAATTGCTGTTAGCTTTTTCTCTCTCTCCGTTACCCCTCTTGGGAGCATTTGGCTTCCACAAGGCATCTCCATCTTACACGATTTCTTGCAGTTATTTAAGCGTCTTTCCCAGATCTATGAGTATCGTGCGTCTCAATGTACGATGTTGCTTTATGAACCAGTCTATTGTTAATTTGCCTGGTATCAGTTTCGTTAATCGGTTGTTATTCCAGCTAGGTAGATGATTGGTCTGCTGTAGCAGGTCCTAGGATAAAGATGCTGCCATTTGTTGTTGTTTAGAAACAACGTCCTCTATGCATTTGGTGTAGTGGTGGGGAACCTTGCTAATCTTTGATTCCATCCTTTTTACCCAGGCGGTGGTGGCTGCCTGACCTTTGTCATGCTGTTATGCTTATTTTATTGGAGAGCATAACAGCATGAAGAGAATTAAATTTTAAAACTCGAAAACCATTGTTCGTCCTCTGATAGTGATCGAGGCAAGCATTTCAACCATGACATCACGCCGACATGCTGCCAGCTTACCCACGATCAAAAGTGTAATCACCACGATAGTTTGGATAAATCCGCAGCCCTTTATGTCGTTTAATTCAACCAAGATTTTTAATGGAAATGTGGTCCTGTAGCTCAACCAATAGGAAGTACTGAGACAAGTGTCTGGCGAACCTATGGCCTTTGTTAGGTATAACCGTTTTCCATCTTTCTGGCAACATATGTATTCCGAGCCAAAAGAACTGTTCGTCTGTTCCAAAATGAAGCGTATCCCAGAGAGAGCATTGTTTTTCCAACGATTTAAATAGTAGTCGGACGGGGCAAGGTCTGCACCATAAAGCGGGTGAGGCAAATCTTCCGAACCACTTCATTCTAAATAGTTTTTAACAGGTATTGCAACCGTTGTCACGATAGAATATTACAGTATCATTTCTGGCAGCATATTCTGGATATTTTTCGGCCAATGCTCGCTTCAAGAGAATCAGTTGTATTTGGTACAGGCTGCAGCTCATAATAGATAGGACCCTTTTGGTCTCACCAAATACAAAGCATTACCTTAGCGTAATGGATAATTTGCTTTAGTGTGGATTCGGCTGGTTGGCCTGGCTTCACATACGATCTCCTACACTTCGGGTTATCGTAAGTAGTGATTCGGTGCAAAAATGATTATCTTTGACATGCATAATCGTCTTCAATTCGTATCGTACGCAATTTTCCTGCTGGATGATTTCTTCCGCTCGCAAATGTTTTGAAATTGCTGCTGGAGTAGGTCCCAATGATTTTGCAAGCTTTTCATGGAGTAATACCTTCAATTCTTGTTCTTCAAACTTGTTTACTATCCTGGACGATATGTTGTGTTCCGTGTCAAAGTCAAAGGCACTTCTGAAGCGCACAAACCATCTCTCGCAAGTTGAAACCGATGAAACACATTCACCATAAGCTTCGGTAAGCAATCGGTGTGTTTTAGCGTCACATTTTTTCAAATTAAAAAAGTATAGGAAAACAAATCCACCCAACACTTAAAATTGATAAAAAACTCAAATCATATGTTATTTACTTTTAAATAGAAATTTTCTCCTCAAGAATCCATGATAAAAAAGAGTCTTGAAATTTGTGATATCTGGATATTTTTGATGATCGTTGTTTAACAATTAAATCGCCAACTCAGTTCATGGTGAATGAGCCATCAATTCGAGGTTTTTAGAGCTTAAGTCACTGTCATTATAAAAAATCAGCAATGATTTGTGTAGAATTTTCTATTTCTATAATGATTTTGGCAAAGGAAATAAATGGTGCTGTATCAATTCAAATTGACTGTTCTACATTGTTCAAGTGTCTAAGTGGCGAAAGTTTGGAACACACAGTGTTCTCTTTGTTAATTCAAAGCCAACAATCGCAAAAATTCTCATTGTATTAAGGTCTTCTTGGCGTATCCCTACAATAGACTTCAGATTAGTTTCGTTCTCTTATTCATAGATCTAGGATTCCTTATCTGCTATGATCAAGATCCTTTTGGTTGCCCCGTTAGATTAGACGATAGTGTGCTGGACTATCAATCTGAGGGTGGCGGGTTCAATTCCCGCCAGAGGCTCTGGCTGTATCTGCAGGCAAGCAAAATGCTTTATCCATAGACGTTTTGCAATCACTTATCCACAATTCCCCAAACCACCCTCGTCTATCTATCTTTGCCAACATTCCACGTGAAAAAAAAACAAAACCAATACATCAATTTCTTAATTACACAAACATTAGATTACTTAACATTCACAAGAGTTTCTTCTATTTTTATAGCTGCACAGCTAAAAATAGAGGCAAAACTTATTAAGTCTTAAATATCCGTAGGTAAATTACATTTGCTGCTATTATATTATGTGCTTATCCAGGAAGTTGTTCTCCATTCTCTTCAAGCAAATAAATTCATATATTACTTTTTCCTCTACTTCTTTTTTTTATTTATTTTTTTTTTGTTCCGAAGCACATGGTTTATTTTAAGTTTATAAAGAAAATTTAAGAGTTTGTAAATGTTTCCGATCACAAAGTATTTACCAGCCAAAGCAAGCGAACAACAAACCGAACCAAAACTAAACTCGTAAGACAGCTAATAAAATGTACTTTTAGTTGTGTTGTATTTTATCTGTATCGAATGGTAAAAAGATTTATTGGTTTATGCTAATTTCGAAAAAATTCACGCCTTCAAAAAGTTTTTCTTTATTTTGCGTTTTCTTTTTTTTTTTTTTCGTTTTTGGTTTGCAATTGCTTTCTTTCAAACAAAATTTTTCCAGATATCTTTTTTTTTGTTTCAACAAAAAAATAACATTCTAGCATGCATACTCCTCGTACTCATACCTAAAAGTTCAGGCCAATTCAAATGTCCAATGCCAAAACATATGCTTATAAAGGCAGCAAGCAGCAGGGGAAAGGAAAGTAGGATAGGATAGAAACTAAATCTATGGCTTGCCGAAAATGCGGAGAATATAGAATATATGCCAAGCATGGAGATAGTATGCAAACAAATATATATCCCAAAAAAAAAAAAGTTTCTCTCTATGCTGCATGTCAGAACGCATGTGAAAAATTGCATTTATTGCCCATCAGTTCTTGGTAACTAGTGATTTTACCTATCGCTTAGGGGGACAACTGGTTACATAAGTAGTTACGTGACTAGTTATTTTAGCAAGTGCATGTTATAAGCAGCTGCAAAATAAAATAAACGTTTAAAGAGACTACACTCTAGATTACTTGGAGACACTTAAGAGACAATTGTCTTCACACTAGATTACCTGGAATGTATAAAATAACCAATTGACTTTTCTCTGTACTACAAAGAGCAAAATATATAAATTGCACTCAGCCAAGTTATGAGACATTAGTGACATTTACTAACTATAAGGGATACATTGACTACTTGCTTAACTGCTGGGCAGTTTCATGTGTGTTTGTGCATCTACTCGTATCTTTCCAAAGCAGGGAGCATAAAAAAAACTATGAATTGGCAATGTTTTTAAAACTATGAGATAAAGTGCAATAGCAGTTGGGCATGGAGAAAGAGCAGTCTATGAAGAACATATTTAAGATCTTGAATGAAATCTTTCAAAAGTTATTGGGTCTCCCAAATACTGAAAATAGAAAGTCCCTCCCTAGAGTAACAAAGACTTAATAAAAAGAAATTGAAGAACTTGCTATTACGCCAAATCAAACTTGTCACATTATTAAAACGATCAACGATAACTGATAAAAATTATCTCCACTCTGTAAATTACATCAAATAGTCGGAATATGAGTTAGTTTCAGTTCGCTTCATTATTTTATGAACCAAAAAGGTTGGATTTCAGTAGGAGGCTTGCCAAATAAATTTTGAAGTAAGCCGTTATTCAGGATGTCTCTACACCACAAACAGTTGCATGCTTGAAAATCTTCAAGAACGATACTTACAAGATACAAGATTAAAGAGCGATACTTACATGCCGCTACCACATTCTACTCCGACTGAGTTAACTCTGAAATATTTGTTTTAAACGTTTTTTCATTCAATTCATTTTCAAAGTCCTGCAATAAAATGAAGTCATATTGGGTCCATGGCGGATGACCCATTAGGTTTTGAATGTCATACTGATGTATCAACAATAATTTGAGGGTGCTTTTCTTTTTCTCCAAAGCCTTTTGGCAATCAATTGGTGGTGTATCATTTCAAATTCACTGTTCTATTGTGCAAGTGTCAAGGTGCCGAAAGATCGGACTTCTCTTGCATAATAAGCAGTGGTATTTGAAAGCCGTTTAGTTCATCTTGAAAGATCCATAGAATCAAAGAAAGTCGTTATCAGGATGTCACTCTACCACTTCAAGAGCGATACTTACAAGATTCTTCAAAAGCGATACTATCATGTCATTATCACACTCAACTCCGACTGAGTTAACTCCAAAATATTTATTGAAAATGCTTTTTTATTCAGTTCATTTTTGATGCCCTACAATAAAATGAAGTCATATTGGAATAATGGCGGATGACCCATTAGTTCGAGGGTCACTCATTAACATATTGATGAATCATCAATGATTTGTGGGAGCTTTTATGTTTCTTTAAAGACTTTTGATAATCAAGTGATGTATCATTTCAATTTTACTGTTCTATATGGTTCAAGTGTCAAGGTGCTGAAAGATCGGACTTCTCTTGCATAATAAGCAATTGTATTTCAAGGGCATTTAGTTCATAATCCATAAAATCGACTGCAATAAGTTTCGTCCTCATATTCATAGATCTGTGATTAATCTTAACACATAGAGTCGACGATCCTACGTGAGGTAGGCCATTGTAACTTACGACCAAGTTTGACTCAATTTTAGAATAAGTCGCATGATGATAATGTAATTCCACGCATCATTCATATTTTCTGGCGCAGAAATCTTTTCTGGAAAACTTTCACGAAAACTGTCATGGAAGCGAAGCAAGGTAGGCCGAGAAGGGATGTAGCTTTATCACCAAAGTTCCAAGAGACACTGCGATTTGGCAAATAGAAAGATATTCAAAATAGCATTTATATTTTTCAGAAAAAACTCCGATAAATTTTACAAGCGATGGCCGAAGAGCTTCCATGAAAATATTTTGAATGCTGTTGTCTAAGCTGAGATTTAAGACCGTGTTAAATATTCGTCTGTGTATTTTAGCATCTTACTCACTGCGCTATTCCGAAGTAATTTCGTTCTGCCTTTTGACCCAGAAATAGTAATTTGGACTAATAATGGGTCAAAATCGGGAAAACATATTTTTTAACCCGAATTTTTTTTTAGCAAACAAAATTTTTTTCAAAAAAAAATTTCAAAATTCCCAAAAAATTTTGAAATAAAAAATTAAAAATTTTTTTATTTTATTTAAAAAAAAAAATTTTAAATTTTATTTACCTAAAAAAATGTTAAATTTTATTTACCTAAAAAAATGTTAAATTTTATTTACCTAAAAAAATTTTAAATTTTATTTACCTAAAAATATTTAAAATTTTTATTTAAAAGTATAATTTGGTGAAGGGTATATAAGATTCGGCACAGCCGAATATAGCTCTCTTACTTGCTTTTAACAAAAGAAGCTTTCTGCAAAAAAAAAACGTTGTTTACACCATAATGTTCTATAACAATTAAAAACAAAAACGCGTTCAAAAGATACACCATCTATTGTAACGAAAAAAAGTAATAGGAAAACAAAATTATATTCTTAGTTAAATTCTCCAAAATATTAGATTTTCCTCTCATATGTAAGTACTTGTATAAAGGAAATAATGCTTTAAGGTAATGGATACAGATAACTGTTAAATATAAATTAGGAAATAAAATTTCTATTGTATGTGACTTTCATCAACCGTGTTCGTGCTGTGTTCCAATCCGTTTGTATTGCTTAAGATGAGTTGGTGAAGAATGACTATCTAACTTAGAGACAAAACTCTCTACCGTTAGATACCCCCACCAAACCAATATATCTCACGTACGAACCCTCCTAAAATCCACAAATTATATATATATACTCGGCTAGATCTATGTTGTACAAACAGGAGGTGTTGCACAGAGGGATTTTGGTGTCAAAAAGTCAATTTTTCAAACACTTAATTTCAAAAATCAAATGATGCAGTTTTGAAGAGAAATGTTTAAAGATGAAATGATTAAATTGAAGTAAAGTCCATGCAAGGGTGTTAAGCTAAAATTTACTTATATTTTCAAGCAATTCAGTGGTTTAAATATGTATAATTTTCCTAATAATAACATTTACCTTTAACATATTTGAATAGTATAGCATTTCTCCATAAATACAAAAAAAAAAACAAGTAAGAAAGTATGGTACGTCAAGCCCGACCATATAATACCCTACACCAAGTAAATGAGTAAAAATATTTTTCTTTTAAAATATCAATTATTTATATTCGTGAGTGATTTTCGGAAGTGCGCCTTATATGGGAGCTATGACCAATTATGGACCGATCACCATAAAATTAGGTCGTGTGATTTATGTCTATATGAAAGTTATTTATGTTGAATTTTGTGAATATACCAACATTTTTAAGTGATTTAAGCACGTTAAAGTGATTTTCGGAAGCGGCTCTATATGGGAGCTAAGACTAATTATGGACCGATCGTAAACAAATTTGGTGACATGTATTTTGTGTATATAAAACTTATTTGGAGCGGAATTTGTGGAGATATATATATAAATTAAACATTTATGACCGATAAAGTCCAATTTCGGAGGGACATTTGTATGGGGGCTAGGTGAAATAATGGACCGATTTCAGCCAGTTTCAATAGGATTCGTCCTTGGGCCGAAAAAATTATATGTACCAAATTTTATCGAAATATCTTCAAAATTGCTACCTGTACTCTGCTCACAAGGTTTACATGGACAGCCAGCCAACCAGCCAGACGGACGGACGGACATTTAAGTTTAATCGACTCAGAAAGTGATTCTAAGTCGATCGGTATACTTTAGGTGGGTGTTAGACCAATATTTTTGGGCGTTACACACATCTGCACAAAGGCATAATACCCTCTCCACTATGGTGGTGTAGGGTATAATTATGGGGATATCATAAACCGTTAAGAAGATATGGTCATATTTATAAGCCTCTAAAAATTATTTTGTTGTTGATTTTCCATGGAGAAAAAAAATGTAGCCCCACTTTCCCCCAAGCTGTTTTTTTAATTCGGAACAGGACAAAAACTTAATATTTTTTGTCGAATAATAAACGAAATATCAAAAAAATTCTTATCTATGTATGGGTTTCGTGGGCTGTGGGCATGACCGATTTTATTGAAACTCGGCATGCGTTCCTTTTTTGTTTCAATAGATGTACGTACCAAATTTCTAGACTTTTTTTCGCATAAACAATTTTATGAGAAAAAATCTATTTCGATTTTGATAAAATTTTATTTTTTTCTTCATTTAGTCCATGTAATTCTCGGTGCCAAATTTCAATGCTCTACGACCACTGCTTATAATTTTTACACAAAAATGTATTGCATTTGGATTGCATGGGGGGTATGCGGTGGGCATGGCCGATTTTAATAAAACTTAGCATACGTTCTTCTTTTGTTTCAAAAAATATATGTACCAAATTTCTAGGCTTTTACTTGGATAGAAAAAATTTTATGCGAAAAAATCTATTTGGATTGTATGGGCAGTGGGCTTTGGGCGTGGTCGATTTTGATAATATTTTTTCCTTAGTTTGGTCCATATAATTCTCGGTGCCAAATTTCAGTGCTCTACGACCACTCCTCATAATTTTTGCAAAAAATTGTATGAAGCCATCCCTCTGTGTGTTGTACTGGCTCCTACTCATTTTGACAATTCCTACATAGTCGTTAATAAGAGCAACTTCAAGCATGCGTTTCATTAGAAAATGATCCCATCATCACCCACAATAGACCGCGAAAATGACTGTCGTTATTCGGTATTCAGTAGTGCACTGTCTTATTTCCTAACTTATATAAAGTTATAAATAAACTCTGCTATTTATCTGCCCCATTCTTTAGATTTGCATGCAACACACTAGCATATATGCATGCATGCATGCATTCATATGTATATGTAGATGAGTATGTGTATCGGTCGATATAAACCACATCATACCATTGAAAATTAGTAAAAATGCTATCGAAACGCATAAATTTTTCTATTCTTTTGCAAGACATTTAGAGAGAACCAACAAAAAAAACAAGAAACTATAAAATAATAGTAAAAATATATAAAAAAATAATAGATACTAAAAGCATACATAATACCGATATTATATGCTTTTTTTTTGGAAACATTTTTACGGCACTTTAAATGGAGGTCAATTTGAATAAGGTATTTTTCATGCAACGATAAAAGAAATCTATTTTTTTTTCTCCATTTTTCTGTTAAATATATAAAATATAGAAAATATTTAAAGCCCATAAGTCAGGCCAGGCAACATTGTATAATATATGGGATAAACCTTTAACAAAAAAAAAATAAAAGAAAATAAAACTACAGCAAAAAATGTAACAAAAACATATTTTAAATAAATTTTAAGGAAATTGCTGTAAATTCATTTTAGTTTATTTGAAATATAAAACAACCAATACTTGTTTAATTTATGAATTAAAAAAAAACTTTTGTTTTTGTTTGAATTTTATTGATATTTCTATTGATGTTTTCTAGAGGTTTTATTGTTTTTATATTAAAACTTTCAATTGTTTGCTTTTAATTTTTTTATTTTTTGTTAGGCCATAAATTTAAATTAGTTTTTATTTTTCCCCAACCTCAATGGCAATAAAACCTAGACTTTTAATATTACAATTGTTTCGCTTTGTTTGTTTGTTCCTAAAACCCTCAATCTCATAAATAACCATAACATAATCTAGTAAATTTATTGAAAATTATTTTTTTTTGTTACACAAAAATTACCCTTAATACCTGCAGTTTGTTTCAAAGTAACAATAATATTGAGTAAAAGTATACTTGAATTTACTTATCCATTGTTTTTCTATTTCCTTTTACACTCGATTACAATCCGAAAATTTAACGGGAAATAACACACATGTTTTAAATTTCAAAAATGTTTCATTCAGAACAATTTCAAAGTCCCATTCAAAAAGTAATGAAATGAAAATGTTATTTTTTTTTTAAATAAGCAAGACAAAAAATAAAAACATAAATTGCATACACGTGCTTAAGCCCAAATAAATGTCTCATTATTTAAATTATTTTTTTTTTGGTTTAGAAAATTGAAAATATACACGTTTTTTGTTTTGTATCATTATACAATTGCTAAACCACCTTGAAATACGAAAGAAACGGGGAAACCAAACGGAAAAAAAAACATTTTTAATAAAAATTATTTTTTTGACACTTTAGACAAGAAAAGCGATTCCAATTTTTAAATGGTTTAACATTCAAAACGACAAAAAGCACCAAGGAACTTTGTTTAACATGCATGCAATTTAAATGTCTTTGTTTGTCACTGATTATATTACGCTACAGTTAGTCTTATGGCTAAAGGTTTTAATTCCAGTTCAGTTCCAGTTCTGTTCTAGTTCTGTTCTAGTTCTGTTCTAGTTCTGTTCTAGTTCTGTTCTAGTTCTGTTCTAGTTCTGTTCTAGTTCTGTTCTAGTTCTGTTCTAGTTCTGTTCTAGTTCTGTTCTAGTTCTGTTCTAGTTCTGTTCTAGTTCTGTTCTAGTTCTGTTCTAGTTCTGTTCTAGTTCTGTTCTAGTTCTGTTCTAGTTCTGTTCTAGTTCTGTTCTAGTTCTGTTCTAGTTCTGTTCTAGTTCTGTTCTAGTTCTGTTCTAGTTCTGTTCTAGTTCTGTTCTAGTTCTGTTCTAGTTCTGTTCTAGTTCTGTTCTAGTTCTGTTCTAGTTCTGTTCTAGTTCTGTTCTAGTTCTGTTCTAGTTCTGTTCTAGTTCTGTTCTAGTTCTGTTCTAGTTCTGTTCTAGTTCTGTTCTAGTTCTGTTCTAGTTCTGTTCTAGTTCTGTTCTAGTTCTGTTCTAGTTCTGTTCTAGTTCTGTTCTAGTTCTGTTCTAGTTCTGTTCTAGTTCTGTTCTAGTTCTGTTCTAGTTCTGTTCTAGTTCTGTTCTAGTTCTGTTCTAGTTCTGTTCTAGTTCTGTTCTAGTTCTGTTCTAGTTCTGTTCTAGTTCTGTTCTAGTTCTGTTCTAGTTCTGTTCTAGTTCTGTTCTAGTTCTGTTCTAGTTCTGTTCTAGTTCTGTTCTGTTCTGTTCTGTTCTAGTTCTGTTCTAGTTCTGTTCTAGTTCTGTTCTAGTTCTGTTCTAGTTCTGTTCTAGTTCTGTTCTAGTTCTGTTCTAGTTCTGTTCTAGTTCTGTTCTAGTTCTGTTCTAGTTCTGTTCTAGTTCTGTTCTAGTTCTGTTCTAGTTCTGTTCTAGTTCTGTTCTAGTTCTGTTCTAGTTCTGTTCTAGTTCTGTTCTAGTTCTGTTCTAGTTCTGTTCTAGTTCTGTTCTAGTTCTGTTCTAGTTCTGTTCTAGTTCTGTTCTAGTTCTGTTCTAGTTCTGTTCTAGTTCTGTTCTAGTTCTGTTCTAGTTCTGTTCTAGTTCTGTTCTAGTTCTGTTCTAGTTCTGTTCTAGTTCTGTTCTAGTTCTGTTCTAGTTCTGTTCTAGTTCTGTTCTAGTTCTGTTCTAGTTCTGTTCTGTTCTAGTTCTGTTCTAGTTCTGTTCTAGTTCTGTTCTAGTTCTGTTCTAGTTCTGTTCTAGTTCTGTTCTAGTTCTGTTCTAGTTCTGTTCTAGTTCTGTTCTAGTTCTGTTCTAGTTCTGTTCTAGTTCTGTTCTAGTTCTGTTCTAGTTCTGTTCTAGTTCTGTTCTAGTTCTGTTCTAGTTCTGTTCTAGTTCTGTTCTAGTTCTGTTCTAGTTCTGTTCTAGTTCTGTTCTAGTTCTGTTCTAGTTCTGTTCTAGTTCTGTTCTAGTTCTGTTCTAGTTCTGTTCTAGTTCTGTTCTAGTTCTGTTCTAGTTCTGTTCTAGTTCTGTTCTAGTTCTGTTCTAGTTCTGTTCTAGTTCTGTTCTAGTTCTGTTCTAGTTCTGTTCTAGTTCTGTTCTAGTTCTGTTCTAGTTCTGTTCTAGTTCTGTTCTAGTTCTGTTCTAGTTCTGTTCTAGTTCTGTTCTAGTTCTGTTCTAGTTCTGTTCTAGTTCTGTTCTAGTTCTGTTCTAGTTCTGTTCTAGTTCTAGTTCTAGTTCTGTTCTGTTCTAGTTCTGTTCTGTTCTAGTTCTGTTCTAGTTCTAGTTCTGTTCTGTTCTAGTTCTGTTCTGTTCTAGTTCTGTTCTGTTCTGTTCTAGTTCTGTTCTAGTTCTGTTCTAGTTCTGTTCTAGTTCTGTTCTAGTTCTGTTCTAGTTCTGTTCTAGTTCTGTTCTAGTTCTGTTCTAGTTCTGTTCTAGTTCTGTTCTAGTTCTGTTCTAGTTCTGTTCTAGTTCTGTTCTAGTTCTGTTCTAGTTCTGTTCTAGTTCTGTTCTAGTTCTGTTCTAGTTCTGTTCTAGTTCTGTTCTAGTTCTGTTCTAGTTCTAGTTCTGTTCTAGTTCTGTTCTAGTTCTGTTCTAGTTCTGTTCTAGTTCTGTTCTAGTTCTGTTCTAGTTCTGTTCTAGTTCTGTTCTAGTTCTGTTCTAGTTCTGTTCTAGTTCTGTTCTAGTTCTGTTCTAGTTCTGTTCTAGTTCTGTTCTAGTTCTGTTCTAGTTCTGTTCTAGTTCTGTTCTAGTTCTGTTCTAGTTCTGTTCTAGTTCTGTTCTAGTTCTGTTCTAGTTCTGTTCTAGTTCTGTTCTAGTTCTGTTCTAGTTCTGTTCTAGTTCTGTTCTAGTTCTGTTCTAGTTCTGTTCTAGTTCTGTTCTAGTTCTGTTCTAGTTCTGTTCTAGTTCTGTTCTAGTTCTGTTCTAGTTCTGTTCTAGTTCTGTTCTAGTTCTGTTCTAGTTCTGTTCTAGTTCTGTTCTAGTTCTGTTCTAGTTCTGTTCTAGTTCTGTTCTAGTTCTGTTCTAGTTCTGTTCTAGTTCTGTTCTAGTTCTGTTCTAGTTCTGTTCTAGTTCTGTTCTAGTTCTGTTCTAGTTCTGTTCTAGTTCTGTTCTAGTTCTGTTCTAGTTCTGTTCTAGTTCTGTTCTAGTTCTGTTCTAGTTCTGTTCTAGTTCTGTTCTAGTTCTGTTCTAGTTCTGTTCTAGTTCTGTTCTAGTTCTGTTCTAGTTCTGTTCTAGTTCTGTTCTAGTTCTGTTCTAGTTCTGTTCTAGTTCTGTTCTAGTTCTGTTCTAGTTCTGTTCTAGTTCTGTTCTAGTTCTGTTCTGTTCTAGTTCTGTTCTAGTTCTGTTCTAGTTCTGTTCTAGTTCTGTTCTGTTCTAGTTCTGTTCTAGTTCTGTTCTAGTTCTGTTCTAGTTCTGTTCTAGTTCTGTTCTAGTTCTGTTCTAGTTCTGTTCTAGTTCTGTTCTAGTTCTGTTCTAGTTCTGTTCTAGTTCTGTTCTAGTTCTGTTCTAGTTCTGTTCTAGTTCTGTTCTAGTTCTGTTCTAGTTCTGTTCTAGTTCTGTTCTAGTTCTGTTCTAGTTCTGTTCTAGTTCTGTTCTAGTTCTGTTCTAGTTCTGTTCTAGTTCTGTTCTAGTTCTGTTCTAGTTCTGTTCTAGTTCTGTTCTAGTTCTGTTCTAGTTCTGTTCTAGTTCTGTTCTAGTTCTGTTCTAGTTCTGTTCTAGTTCTGTTCTAGTTCTGTTCTAGTTCTGTTCTAGTTCTGTTCTAGTTCTGTTCTAGTTCTGTTCTAGTTCTGTTCTAGTTCTGTTCTAGTTCTGTTCTAGTTCTGTTCTAGTTCTGTTCTAGTTCTGTTCTAGTTCTGTTCTAGTTCTGTTCTAGTTCTGTTCTAGTTCTGTTCTAGTTCTGTTCTAGTTCTGTTCTAGTTCTGTTCTAGTTCTGTTCTAGTTCTGTTCTAGTTCTGTTCTAGTTCTGTTCTAGTTCTGTTCTAGTTCTGTTCTAGTTCTGTTCTAGTTCTGTTCTAGTTCTGTTCTAGTTCTGTTCTAGTTCTGTTCTAGTTCTGTTCTAGTTCTGTTCTAGTTCTGTTCTAGTTCTGTTCTAGTTCTGTTCTAGTTCTGTTCTAGTTCTGTTCTAGTTCTGTTCTAGTTCTGTTCTAGTTCTGTTCTAGTTCTGTTCTAGTTCTGTTCTAGTTCTGTTCTAGTTCTGTTCTAGTTCTAGTTCTGTTCTAGTTCTGTTCTAGTTCTGTTCTAGTTCTGTTCTAGTTCTGTTCTAGTTCTGTTCTAGTTCTGTTCTAGTTCTGTTCTAGTTCTGTTCTAGTTCTGTTCTAGTTCTGTTCTAGTTCTGTTCTAGTTCTGTTCTAGTTCTGTTCTAGTTCTGTTCTAGTTCTGTTCTAGTTCTGTTCTAGTTCTGTTCTAGTTCTGTTCTAGTTCTGTTCTAGTTCTGTTCTAGTTCTGTTCTAGTTCTGTTCTAGTTCTGTTCTAGTTCTGTTCTAGTTCTGTTCTAGTTCTGTTCTAGTTCTGTTCTAGTTCTGTTCTAGTTCTGTTCTAGTTCTGTTCTAGTTCTGTTCTAGTTCTGTTCTAGTTCTGTTCTAGTTCTGTTCTAGTTCTGTTCTAGTTCTGTTCTAGTTCTGTTCTAGTTCTGTTCTAGTTCTGTTCTAGTTCTGTTCTAGTTCTGTTCTAGTTCTGTTCTAGTTCTGTTCTAGTTCTGTTCTAGTTCTGTTCTAGTTCTGTTCTAGTTCTGTTCTAGTTCTGTTCTAGTTCTGTTCTAGTTCTGTTCTAGTTCTGTTCTAGTTCTGTTCTAGTTCTGTTCTAGTTCTGTTCTAGTTCTGTTCTAGTTCTGTTCTAGTTCTGTTCTAGTTCTGTTCTAGTTCTGTTCTAGTTCTGTTCTAGTTCTGTTCTAGTTCTGTTCTAGTTCTGTTCTAGTTCTGTTCTAGTTCTGTTCTAGTTCTGTTCTAGTTCTGTTCTAGTTCTGTTCTAGTTCTGTTCTAGTTCTGTTCTAGTTCTGTTCTAGTTCTGTTCTAGTTCTGTTCTAGTTCTGTTCTAGTTCTGTTCTAGTTCTGTTCTAGTTCTGTTCTAGTTCTGTTCTAGTTCTGTTCTAGTTCTGTTCTAGTTCTGTTCTAGTTCTGTTCTAGTTCTGTTCTAGTTCTGTTCTAGTTCTGTTCTAGTTCTGTTCTAGTTCTGTTCTAGTTCTGTTCTAGTTCTGTTCTAGTTCTGTTCTAGTTCTGTTCTAGTTCTGTTCTAGTTCTGTTCTAGTTCTGTTCTAGTTCTGTTCTAGTTCTGTTCTAGTTCTGTTCTAGTTCTGTTCTAGTTCTGTTCTAGTTCTGTTCTAGTTCTGTTCTAGTTCTGTTCTAGTTCTGTTCTAGTTCTGTTCTAGTTCTGTTCTAGTTCTGTTCTAGTTCTGTTCTAGTTCTGTTCTAGTTCTGTTCTAGTTCTGTTCTAGTTCTGTTCTAGTTCTGTTCTAGTTCTGTTCTAGTTCTGTTCTAGTTCTGTTCTAGTTCTGTTCTAGTTCTGTTCTAGTTCTGTTCTAGTTCTGTTCTAGTTCTGTTCTAGTTCTGTTCTAGTTCTGTTCTAGTTCTGTTCTAGTTCTGTTCTAGTTCTGTTCTAGTTCTGTTCTAGTTCTGTTCTAGTTCTGTTCTAGTTCTGTTCTAGTTCTGTTCTAGTTCTGTTCTAGTTCTGTTCTAGTTCTGTTCTAGTTCTGTTCTAGTTCTGTTCTAGTTCTGTTCTAGTTCTGTTCTAGTTCTGTTCTAGTTCTGTTCTAGTTCTGTTCTAGTTCTGTTCTAGTTCTGTTCTAGTTCTGTTCTAGTTCTGTTCTAGTTCTGTTCTAGTTCTGTTCTAGTTCTGTTCTAGTTCTGTTCTAGTTCTGTTCTAGTTCTGTTCTAGTTCTGTTCTAGTTCTGTTCTAGTTCTGTTCTAGTTCTGTTCTAGTTCTGTTCTAGTTCTGTTCTAGTTCTGTTCTAGTTCTGTTCTAGTTCTGTTCTAGTTCTGTTCTAGTTCTGTTCTAGTTCTGTTCTAGTTCTGTTCTAGTTCTGTTCTAGTTCTGTTCTAGTTCTGTTCTAGTTCTGTTCTAGTTCTGTTCTAGTTCTGTTCTAGTTCTGTTCTAGTTCTGTTCTAGTTCTGTTCTAGTTCTGTTCTAGTTCTGTTCTAGTTCTGTTCTAGTTCTGTTCTAGTTCTGTTCTAGTTCTGTTCTAGTTCTGTTCTAGTTCTGTTCTAGTTCTGTTCTAGTTCTGTTCTAGTTCTGTTCTAGTTCTGTTCTAGTTCTGTTCTAGTTCTGTTCTAGTTCTGTTCTAGTTCTGTTCTAGTTCTGTTCTAGTTCTGTTCTAGTTCTGTTCTAGTTCTGTTCTAGTTCTGTTCTAGTTCTGTTCTAGTTCTGTTCTAGTTCTGTTCTAGTTCTGTTCTAGTTCTGTTCTAGTTCTGTTCTAGTTCTGTTCTAGTTCTGTTCTAGTTCTGTTCTAGTTCTGTTCTAGTTCTGTTCTAGTTCTGTTCTAGTTCTGTTCTAGTTCTGTTCTAGTTCTGTTCTAGTTCTGTTCTAGTTCTGTTCTAGTTCTGTTCTAGTTCTGTTCTAGTTCTGTTCTAGTTCTGTTCTAGTTCTGTTCTAGTTCTGTTCTAGTTCTGTTCTAGTTCTGTTCTAGTTCTGTTCTAGTTCTGTTCTAGTTCTGTTCTAGTTCTGTTCTAGTTCTGTTCTAGTTCTGTTCTAGTTCTGTTCTAGTTCTGTTCTAGTTCTGTTCTAGTTCTGTTCTAGTTCTGTTCTAGTTCTGTTCTAGTTCTGTTCTAGTTCTGTTCTAGTTCTGTTCTAGTTCTGTTCTAGTTCTGTTCTAGTTCTGTTCTAGTTCTGTTCTAGTTCTGTTCTAGTTCTGTTCTAGTTCTGTTCTAGTTCTGTTCTAGTTCTGTTCTAGTTCTGTTCTAGTTCTGTTCTAGTTCTGTTCTAGTTCTGTTCTAGTTCTGTTCTAGTTCTGTTCTAGTTCTGTTCTAGTTCTGTTCTAGTTCTGTTCTAGTTCTGTTCTAGTTCTGTTCTAGTTCTGTTCTAGTTCTGTTCTAGTTCTGTTCTAGTTCTGTTCTAGTTCTGTTCTAGTTCTGTTCTAGTTCTGTTCTAGTTCTGTTCTAGTTCTGTTCTAGTTCTGTTCTAGTTCTGTTCTAGTTCTGTTCTGTTCTGTTCTAGTTCTGTTCTAGTTCTGTTCTAGTTCTGTTCTAGTTCTGTTCTAGTTCTGTTCTAGTTCTGTTCTGTTCTAGTTCTGTTCTAGTTCTGTTCTAGTTCTGTTCTAGTTCTGTTCTAGTTCTGTTCTAGTTCTGTTCTGTTCTAGTTCTGTTCTAGTTCTGTTCTAGTTCTGTTCTAGTTCTAGTCCTGTTCTAGTTCTGTTCTAGTTCTGTTCTAGTTCTGTTCTAGTTCTGTTCTAGTTCTGTTCTAGTTCAGTGATTCAAAGACTAAATAATCCCGATTTATAGAGAGCGTTTTAATGCCTCAATAATCCAAGTGTAGGGTATCACACGTTCTTAATTGCTCTGCTTAAAACATTCCTGCTAATTTCAAAAGAATGTATTTTGTTACTTTTTGTAGACTTACAGCAAATTGACACGAAATTGCTTTAGAGTTTATTAACAAACAACTAAAATTTAATTTCCATAATGTTTGTTGCTACACGAAAGAGCAGCCAACACCTCTAACGAACAATTTAAATACTACTCGAACTACAAATACAACATACTTACAACTTACAACATTATACAAAAAATAAAAAAAATATAAATGGTTTTTTTGTCATAATAAAGCAATGAAAAACGTGAAGGAAACACAAAGAACACACAGAAAAAAACCCTAGAACACACATTTAAGAATTTCAAAATTAAGAAAATCCTCTTGTAATTTACAAAAATACAATAATAAAAGAAAGATGGCTGGTTGTAAGCCCCAGAAAACGACAAAATGCATACAATCTCACACTGGCAGTCTTTAATTTGAAATGAAAATGAATGAATGAAATGAAATAAATATAAAAAGGGATTGAGTACAAGAAGAGGTGGTTGTGTATGAGTTTTTTTATAACAAAAAGGCTAAAGTTCATTGATACCTTTAATGCCACATAATGTTCGTTTTGCTGTTTCTTTTTGAAATTCTCATACTTGAGTTCGTTTAGTATTTTCTTTTTTTTTTGTATATTTGAAATCATCGTTTGGTGTTTTGTATCTAAATTTCTTTACATTTTTCGAATGGTTGGGAAAACACATAACGTGCCGTTAAACTATTGTAGAAAATTAATAACATTCGCACCCGTAATGCACGTCATTTCAGAAACAAATTGAAAACAATACAAGAAGCAAATTAAAAAAAAAAAACGTATAAAAAAATAACAACAACCTCAATCATTGAACACGAACGAAATGGTAAAAAAAGGAATGTTTTTCAATTCAAATACATTTTTTCTCAGGATATTTTAGTACAAATTTAGATTGAAGAGGGTTTTAATTTGTATAAAAGGTTGGATACATTTTCATTGTAGAAGTCTTTTTTTGTTTTAGCTGTTTTCTGAAATGAAGCGATTCAATTATTGTGTTAAGACTTTTGGGAAAAATTAATTTTGATTTCATTTGTAATTGCAAATTGTGTTGGGTAGACAACTAAAATAGTTTCTTCAATATTTATATGTGGTAATGGATGTATGACTTAAAAATGCGGGGTTTTGTATTGGCTATTTTTAGCTATGATATGGTCCTATCTTTCTAGCAACATATGGATTAAGAGCAAAAAGAACTGCCCAAGAAAAAGCCAAGAAAGAATAAAGCCAATTACGGATACTCTGTTATGAAGGGAAGCGTATCCCAGAGAGAGTATTCTGCATCGATCGATACAAATAGTATTTGGACGGGGCATGGTCTGGACTATAAGGCGGGTGAGAAAAAACTGCCAAACCACTTCATTCTAAATAGACCCATTCTTGCTTCAAACGAATCAATTGAGAGGCAAAACTCCCAACCCCTTCATTCTTAATAGTTTTTAACAGGTATTGCATAATGCGGTCGAGCATTGTCATGATGGAATGTTACGGTTTCATGTCTGACCGCATATTCTTGGCGTTTTTCGGCCAATAATCGCTTCAAACGAATCAGTTCCGTTCGATATAGGTTCCCTTTGTTGATCTGGTCAGATTTCAGCAGCACATAATAGATAGGACTCTTTTTATCCCACCAAATACAGAGCATTACCTTATCGGCATGAATATTTTGCTTTGGTGTCGATTCGGCAGGATTGCCGGGCTTCACGTACGATCTCTTACACTTCGGATTATCGTGGATCCATTTTTCATCGCAATTGGTGATTCGGTGCAAAAATAATTTTCTTTTACAGTGTCAACTATCATTTCGGAAATCGTATTTCAAGATCTCTCGTCTTCAATTCGCATGCTTCCCAATTTCCCTGCTTTTGACTGAATCCTGCTGCTCGCAAACGTTTAGAAATTGCTGCTTGAGTAGCTCCCAATGATTTTGCAAGCTCTTGTTGAGTTCTACAACAATCTTCATGGAGTAATGCCTTCAATTCTGGAGCTTCAAACTTTTTTGGCTTTGAAGTCCTTTACTAAGGAGTGAGATCGAAAAAACCTTAACACACGTTTTTTTTAAACTTTTAACCCAAGTTACCTTTGAAAAATACTTCAGTTATTATGTTTAATGTCAGTTATATTCATTTGTTGTCAATCTGATTAAAATGAGTGACGAGAAAGTAGTGTGTACTAAAATTATTAAATATTTTCAACAATACCCAACTTGGTCCCAAAAAAAGTTGGCCAAACAATCAAAGGTCTGCGGTGAAACTGATTCCAATGTTATTAAACAGTATCGGGAGAACTTGTCCGTTGACCTAGACTTCCTGATTCAGGTAGAAGGAATGGTCGACATGGTGCTTCTAAAGCCAATAAATAGAAAGCATTTTCAAAAGAGCTCCCAAAACATTCGGTAGGAAAGCAGTTCGGTTAGCTCAGTACTCGGACTATTTGGTACGAAAAGTTAAAGCCAATGCAGGTTTAAAAACATACAAGGCTCAAAAAGTTACTGACAGGAACTCTGCTAAAAATTTAGAAGCCCAAGACAGAGCACGGAAATTGAACTAAAATTGTATAAAAAATAAACCTGCTGCATAATCGATGGCAAAACG
Organism: Calliphora vicina; assembly: GCF_958450345.1. Lineage (NCBI taxonomy): Eukaryota > Metazoa > Arthropoda > Insecta > Diptera > Calliphoridae > Calliphora > Calliphora vicina. The sequence continues at coordinate 43,786,251 of NC_088781.1, read as the reverse complement.
TATGTTCTGGAAATTTTCAGCTTCCGGTTCAATGTTTTTATGTTGCTGATGCTCGATTGAATGTTGTACAAAATTTTAGGACCCAAAAGCAGACAATTTTCCCAAAAAGTTCTTGGCATGGCATGCAATATGCAGTTGCGGCAAAAGAAGCCAAACTTCTGTTACAAAGGGTTCTATAAATACCGAAATTTACATCAAGGAATGTTTACAAAAGATGCTGCTGCCATTCATAAGACTTCTTAATGTCTCCACTTATTGGCCTGATTTGGCATGCTGTCACTATAGTAAGCAAGTTCTTGAGTGGTTCAAGAACAATAATGGTTCAAGAACAAAAACATATATCAAGATAAAGACATATTATGGAATTTGAAGTATTTTGCTTATAAAAATAATTAATTAATTACTTTCCTAATTACTTGCCAACGATCAATAATAGTAATAGTACTACATGCTACTTTAATCAAAACCTAAAACTGTATTTTCTTAGAACTGCAACAAAGGCCCCAGGATACAATTAATTCCAACCACTAAGCATATTTATTCCTGGCAAGTACTACACACAACAAACATTATTTGCTATAAAGAACACGTTTCTTAAATTTATTTTTGTTTTCGTTTTTCTATTATTTTTCCTCATGCTCAACTACTTGTAGTGTTTTTTTCCGAGAGAGAAAAAAAATTCATGTATTTTATTGCTTTCACTAGGAATTGTACAAAATGTTTTCTAACACACACACTTTCACATACTAGGGTGGACCTTATTTTGCATTATGGCGATTTTCGATGCTACCAAAATTTGTTCTCCTTCATCTAAAAAGCAAATGCTGAACATTTTAACAAACCTGGGCCAAGTAGCAACATTTCCAAAAAATTAAATGTTGAAAAAAAAAATTTTTTTTGTATTTCATTTACCATACCCAAAAACAACACTTAGCGATTTTCCTTATTTCCCCTGCATCCTATTTTTCCACAACATATATTAATGCAGAATGCTATGTGTTGCAGTTTTCTTTCCACTTGTCATTAAGTTCGAATGAATCATAAAGAGTGGAAGATACCTCTTTGTCGGCGAGATACAAATCTATTTTTAAACAGTTCACTTCGCTATCCTACGTCTTTATTATTGGTGAGAATCCATGTTCCAAATAATTGAATAATTAATTAGAAAATATCCTAAATATTTTGTTTTATTTCTTTCCTTTTTTCATATTTATTTGTCCAATTGTTCTGAGTAACAAAATCTAAACGATATTGTTTCGGCTTAAATAGTTGGAACATCTCTTCCACAATTTATCTATCCTCTTCCCCCGGTTTTCAGCTAAACAGTTACCATTTTGGACGAGGTGGTCCTCTTACGCTTAAAACTCTCCTCTTTTATTTAATTCAATACCTTTCCACAGGCCGAAGTTCTGAACAGTTGGGTGGATTAGCCTCCCGTGGTACAAAATTTACTTTATTGTTTGAATATTACTCAACGGACTTTTTTCCAAAGTGGCATGAAGCCAAAACAAGCCAGAAATATGAACTGCACTCACTCTATGCTGGAAATGTAAAAGCCATTTTTGTAGACACTCCGTAATATATATTTTGTTGTACCTGATGTGAACAACTGCAAATGGCTTGTCACGCAAGAAACTTTTTGGGGAATTTTGTTTGTTTTTTGTGTCCGGTATTATTCTTGAACATTACCTCGTCCATCAGTCACATAAAAAATCTTGACCCGGAAGTTGTGAAAATAAGCCAGTACAGTTTCATCACACAACAGAGTATTTTTTTTTTTATAAAATTTTACCTCAATATTTTCGCTTGTTCTTTTGATTCTAAGTTGTTTACAGCATTACGATCTGGAACTTTCTGAACCTTACACGGCTGCAACCCAGCATTACCTTTGGCTCTGCGCATAAAACAATCAGAGCATTTGACTTTACGAGCTGCTTTTCTGTTAGAAGTGTTCGGTGCTATTCGATTTCATGTGCCTTATCAATATCCTGAACCAGGTTTCTTCTCAATGTTCAAGACTTCCTTATACTGTTTAATTCTTATACTGGAAACAGTGTGAGAAAGTCAATATTCGATTTTTTTGGTAAATTTTAAATATTAGCCATTGTTAGCTATGACCTTTTCCCATCTTTCTGGCAACATATGGCTTGTGAGCCAAAAGAACTGCTCATGTTTTGACGCCAAGAAACAATCAAGCCAATATTGGATACTCAGTTCCAAAGTCAATCATATCCCAGAGAGAGTTATCTGCATCGATCGAGACAAAAAGTAGTTGGACTGGGCATGGTCTGGACTACAAAGCGGGTGAGACAAAACATCCCAAACACTTCATTCTAAATACTTGAACAGGTATTACAACATGTGACCAGCCGTTGTCAGGATGGAATATTACGGTCGCTTTTCGGCCAATGATCGCTTCAAACGAATCAGTTTGCGTTCGGTACAGGTTCCCTGTGAATGTCTGGTCAGATTTCAGCAGCTCATAATAGACAGAACCCTTTTGTTTCCAACAAATACAGAGAATTAACTTAGCGTCATGAATATGTTACTTTGGTGTCTATTCGGCAGGTTTGCCGGACTTCACGTACGATCTCTTACACTTTGGGTTATCGTAGTGGATCCATTTTTCATAGCAAGTAATGATTAGCTGCAAAAATTATTTTTTTTTATAACGTTCAAGCATCATTTCGGAGATACAAAATCGCCTTTCAAGGTCTCTCAGCTTCAATTTGTATGGTACCCAATTTCCCGGCAGGATGAATCCTGCTGCTTGCAAACGTTTGGAAATAGATGATTGAGTTCCCAAAGATCTTGCAAACTCTTGTTGAGTTTTACATTAATCTTCATGGAGTAATGGCTCCATTTCTTGGTCTTCAAACTTTTTTCGCTGGCCTGTGCAATCTTTGTCCATAATGTTCAATAACTAAGTGAGAATAAACAAGTAAGAGAGCTATATTCGGCTGTGCCGAATCTTATATACCCTTCACCAAATTATACTTCAAAATACAAATTTTAAATATTTTTATGTAAACAAAATTTTTTTTTTTTTTCAAAGTTGTTTTTTCATTTTTTGTTAAATTTTTTTTTTTGAATTTTTATTTTAAATTTTTTTTTTTAAATTTTAAAAAAAATTTTTGTTTTTTAATTGAAAAAAAATTCGGATTAAAAAATATTTTTTACGATTTTGACCCATTGTAGGTCCAACTTACTATGGTCTTATATACGTCGTTGCAAAGATCTTTGAAATATCTAGATATCCATATTGTTTATATTAATGACTTAGTAAAAATAGGTCAAAAATCGAGATTGTCCTGGTTTTTTCCTCATATCTCAGCCATTTGTGGACCGATTTTGCTGATTAAATAGCAAACTTCTCGAAAGCATGTCTGACAGAATTATTGAAGATTTGGATCCCGAAGATATCTGGGGTCTTCAGAAAATTGATTTCAACAGACATACGGACAGACAGACATGGCTTAATCGACTCCGCTAGCTATAAGGATCCAGAATTTATATACTTTATAGGGTCGAAAATGAAAAATTTAGAAATTACAAACGCAATGGCAAACTTATATATACCCTTCTCACGAAGGTGAAAGGTATAAAAAAGACGCGTTGAAATGATACGCCATCTGTTGGAGTAATGACTCCAATTCTTGGTCTTCAAACTATTTTAGTCTTCCGTGTCAAAATCACCACTTCTGAACAGCACAAACAATCTCTCGCACGTTGAAAACAATTGACACATTTTCTATAACCTTTAATGAGCAATCCTTGTGATTCACCGATTCGTTATTGAAATTATAGAAGTAAAGCAAAACTTCCCGCATATGACTATTTGTCTTTTTTGAAAATACAAAACTCTAATCTTCAAATCAACCTCTAAACCTTATTGGATTCTTAGATGACGTAGAACAATTTTCGACCTTGTGGAAATCGAAATTCGCAAACGTGGAAAATAAGGGCCACCCTTATACATACATACACATACAAACTGACATATACACATTCAAAATAACTCCTTTGACTACTGGTACAAAAGTGTATATAGTCAATATTTCATTAGTTTCCTTCCTTTTGAAGAAAGTTGAAGTTTTTTTCGCTGGCTTTTTTTTCTTTGCCATTTTGCTCTCATTCACTTTGTTGTTTTTGTTGTCGCATATATATGCTTTATATGACAACCACATTCAATATGAAATGGAATTATATAAACATAGGAGGGTATTAGGCAAAGGTCCTGTTGATAAAGAAATTATTTATGTCTGATTGTCCCTACCCCTGGTACGATTTTATATAAACCTCACTTTAAGGTAGTTAATTTGTCTTTACTTAACGATGCTTCAAACTACACTGACTGGTTTATATGCACTGCATTACCATCTCGTTGCTTAATGAAAGCTCTATTTCTACAATGATATTAACTGACAAAACTAGTATACATATTCGAATTCTAGAGCTTTCAATGTTAATGTTAGTAGCTTAAACATTTAGTGTTGCCATACTTATAAACAATTCTAATAACTGCGTGCTAACAGCATTGTTGATAAGTAGAAGCTTCTACTGATGGACATGTTTATAAACATGATGAATGTTGCAGCCAGTTGTTACAGACCGTTAACCCTCTAACCCGCAAACTTTAGAAAGCTAAAAGAAGTTTTCGAGTAATTTTTTTTATGGTAATTATGACCTAATAAACTCAGAACAGCCATAAGAAACTAATTTTCAAATTAAGTTTAGGAATCAGATGCAAAAATGTGAAGAGTACCACAGGGCATTGTTGCCGGTTTAGGTGTAACAAAAAATATTTTTAAAATGATTTTATTAAAAAACTAATCACCCTTATTCTACTTGGCGTCGTCGACATCGTCGTCAATATTGAGTCAAAAAAAAGTCGATAACAATTGGTAAGTTTTGACAGCGTTTTGTACTTTAACCCGACTTATAAAAGTATAAAATTCTGTCAAAAGTTACCAATTGTTATCGATTTCGGAGAAACACATACCATTTTTTGACTCAATATTGACGACGATGTCGACGACGCCAAGTAGAATAAGGGTGAATGAAAAAGAACTAATAAAAAAGTCCAAATACAATGTAGACTAATTATCTATCCAAATCACACATTTTGCTGTAAAATGGCATCGATTTGTTAGAGCATATTTTTGCATATTTTATTGATAATGCATGTTTTGTTATATTTAACTTCAAAATGCATATTTATATGCATATTATCCCAATTTTTTATCAAAATATTTTTTTTTTGGCGTCAATTGTCTCGACATACATTTTTTTGTTGAATTTCTTATAGAAATATCATCAAACTTTGCCGACTAACTTGGAGAAACTAACTGTATGTCTTCTTAATTTCTCTATCAGCAATTGAAAATTACAATTTCAAAATATTTAGCTTCAAAAAAGTTAACAGTTTTTTAAGTATGAAAAATTCATTAAATGTATCAAAAACATTCATATTTGTTATCATTGCAATTTCGAGTAATAGTAAATTTTGTTACCGAAATATCCTCTAAAAATAATTAAATGACTGCGACTTCATTTAATTAAGTTGTTTGATGATTTTAAAATTCAAGTCGCATGGTTCAGGCTTTAAAGACTAGTAATTCATCCCATGATATTAGAATTAATATACCCATCTTTTTCTCAGAAGAACCATTCTAATTTTAAAACATTAAATATTTAATTTTTGTATAATTTAAAGAGTCCTAACTACTGGGAACTCTGTTGTATATTTTTTGGACATTGAGCGATCCATAGTTAAATATTTTATGATTCTGCATGAAAATATAAGTGCATATTTTTTAATTTTTTAGGTCATCTTTTGATTTTTTTGAAGCATATTTTTCAATAATAAATGCATAAAAATCCGTCCCCTAATTATGACCAGAGCTGTAAATGAATCATTCTTTTTTGATTTTAATTCATTATGAATTAGCTAAATTTTGAATTAATTCATTGAATTGGAAAAATGAATTGAATGAAATTTGAATCAATTCAAACGAATTAGGCAGAAATGAATTTCAATTCATTTTCAATTCAAATGAATTTGTAAAAATGAGTTGCAATTCATTTACAATTCATTTGAATTGAATTGATTTTGAATTAATTCAAATGAATTAGAAAAAAGAATTAGCAATTCAAATGAATGATTCAAAAATGAGTTGCAATCAATCAAATTCAAGAGCAGATCTCTAGGGGGAATGAAAGATTTCTCCTACCAAAATGAAAATATCCAGTACAAAAATTGAAAAGCCTTGTCCTGTATACGAAAACATGGTGTTTGGAGTTTATTTCTTCAAGAAGAACTGATTTTTATTTTGAAATACACTGAACGACATTTAATATTCAAGAAGCAATTAATAATTTTTGAAATTTTGTGACCCACGACCACCCAACAACAAACTTTTTGCTAATATTTATATTATATTTATTTCAAAAAAATAAAACTATCTTCCAAAAATAATCAAAAATCAGGAAAAATAACAATGTATGTAGTTCAAAACACAATTGAGTTTCATAAATAAGGCTAATTAGATTTAATTAGAATGCATCATTCACCTTAAACAACAATAGCTTTTCAAAATTATCATCTGAAAGAAATCCACGTTTAGGGATGTTTAGAATAGAGGCGTACGAAAATAATCTTTCAACACCAGCTGACGATGGTAACGGCGCATTATATTTAAAAGAAGACTTTTTAACCGTCGATTAATTATACTGCATACTTAATGACATTGAAGAATCTGCTAAATATGCTGCGAATTTCGCGTCGGAGTTGGAAATGAATTGCTAATTTTTTTTCTAATTCGTTTGAATTAATTCCAAATCAATTCAATTCAAATGAATTGTAAATGAATTGAATTAATTCAAAATCAATTCAATTCATTTGAATAGGAAACGAATTGCAATTCATTTTTACCAAATTCATTTGAATTAATTCAAAATCAATTCAATTCATTTGAATTGGAAACGAATTGCAATTCATTTTTACGAAATTCATTTGAATTGACTCAAATTTCATTCAATTCATTTTTTTGTGTGAATGATTCGCGAATTAATTCAAAAATGAGTGATTCATTTACAGCTCTGATTATGACATAACTCAGAAAACAGCTGACAGAACAAAAACTAAAAGTCAGAATGCATTTCGACCTTCATGGGAAATGTTAACAAATCTGTAACTAAAGTCGCAGTTAAATTTAAAAAAAAAATTATAATTACTTCTTGAGATAATTGATATTTAGTAATGCATGCCTTAAGGCACTCTTGCGAGTTAGAGGGTTAAATTCAAATCGCTAATGCAAATTCCTAGTAATATTTTTAAATTTCCATTGAGATCCTTTTTATAGGTATTGATAGTGATAGATTTCTAATCATATCTTATTAAAGGACCATACTATTTCAATTGTTTGCAAAGGACTTCTCCGTTGGCCTTTATAAAATCCCACCAATACAAATACTTCTTCTATGTTGTACGAGTAGCAAGCTAAATTAAATAATGTTTTAAAATAGCGACAGGTAGTTTAGTTTAGACACTGCGTGTTTTACTTAAACATTTTATAGAAAATAACAGCAGCAGCAATATCAATACACCGCAGCAAGTAAGAGTAAGAAAACTTTTGAATTTTTGCTGCTGCTGTTGTCGTTATTTTATGTTTTTTTTTTTCTATTTTACAATTCAACAATTACTAAAAGTTCATAGTTCGTGCTTGAGTTCGTGTTCGACAAAAATAACTATGTAGAATTACAGCAACAACAACAATAAGGAGAGTAAAACAACAATAAGACAGCACAAGGATATAGAGAAAAAACATACATTCATACTTTTACAACTACAAGGCAAACAAATGTGTTGAAATCCCTGTGTAACGACGGCAATGACACGAGAACTTTAACAACAACAATACAAATTAAATAGAAAGTAGAAAACTAAACTAAAAAAAACAACAACAACACTAGCAATAATAAAGCAGCTTCTACAACTAAATAACAACAACCAAAAACTACTTGTACTACTACATACGACTGCTACTGCAACTACAACAACTAACTGGTGTATAATACTAATGGGCTTTGGGATCAAGTACCGAGACAAATGTAAACATATTTTTTTATTTCGCTTGTTGTTGTTTTAGAAATACGAACGACGATACTATTACACGAGCCTGACGATGATGAGTATTATGAAGAACGAAAATAAAATTGTTGTTGTTTTTATTAATAAGGACACCCCAAGTGTATGGAGGTGTGTGTGCGAGAGTTTTGTGTGTAAAACACTTTAACCAAATAAGAGGTGTATGAAAATAGCGACGAAAAATTAACCCTGCTAAATGAATGGAATGAATTGGATGAATGTGAAAGTAGAATTGCTGTATTTACATTAGAAAGGCTCTGGAAAAGCTCAAGAAGTTTTCAATCATTAGTATTACTATAAAATATCATCATAATGAATCTTTCCAGAATTTTGTTAAGTTCCGCAAACACTTAGAGGGCTGAAATTCGGCATATTTATAACCAGGAAAACCAAAATATGCAAATGCATGTTTTTTCTGGTGAGTCTAATGAGCACATGGATAAGATATTTACACGTTTCAGAACTATTTAAGAATTTTGGCATCGATTTGTTAGTGCATATTTTGCATATTTTACCCTTAAATGCATATATTTGTATTAAAAGCATATTTATATCATATTTTTGCATTTTTAGAGCATATTTTACTGTTTAATAGCATATTTTGACTTTATCAAAAACAAATTTTGTCTTACTTATTTTTCGCTGTTGTGTTACAGGTTTTTACTTCCTTTGTTTAAAATTCAAAATTGAAAAATAGATGGCTTTTTTTAATATAATTTTAATATTAGTAAATATAAAATTTTAGTTCTAATTCAAACTTAACCGTTCTAAGTGTTAAAGAAATATTGTCTTTTAAATTTGCTCCTATTACATCAGTTGATGTCGAAAGAATATTTTCTATGTATAAAAATGTTTGCAGATCCAATAGACAACGATTTTTATTTGAAAATTTAAGTCAATATTTTGTAATTTATTGCAATAATAACCTTAATTGAAGAATATCATCAAAAATACCTCTCGAGGTCTTTACATAGCTTAAGTTCCTATTGTTTTTATGTTGTATGTTATACTTGTTTTAGTTCATGTTATTTTTGTTTAATTTTTTAAATAAAAGTATATTTTTTGGTTAAAAATTATGTAAAAGTTTGTTATTTTAAGAGCATATTTTTTAAATTTTAAGAGCATATTTTAAAGTTTTTTTAAAACGCTCTTTTTAGAGCATATTTCCGGTTTCCGTGTTTATAACTTTTATCGCGCTTTGAATTTTAATTTCAATCATATGAAAGATTTTCCAATTGATGCGAATTGGCTTTCATTTATTCACTTTTTTGTTTACCAAATCACCATGGACGAATGTAGCGTTCCGTGCAAATGATGAAATTGTGTTTATCAAAATGGGTGTTCTGTTCGGGCAACATTCCGTTAGCCTCGCCCAATTAACGTTGAGGCCCATTTCTGGATGAATGGATACGTCAACAAACAAAATTGTCGAATGTGGGACGATACCAATCCACATGAAATCCAAGAGAATTCAAGTGTGAGAATTTTTGGCTAGTGGAGTTATCGGTCCATATTTCTTTGTGAAAATTTCCCGCATCGATGATCCACATATGACTTTACCGAAATAGGATGTAAATTTTTGGAAATACCTCACAATTCAAATTTATTGAAATCTAAAACTAAACCAGAATTTGTACGGAAATGCATACTCATATTTTTCAACAATTGATAACGTGAGGATTTATAACTGTTAGTAGAATGATATGAGGGACAATAAGTCCGTGACTTTTTGAATTTCCCGCCTCTTAACTGAAAGGGCAGCACTGCTCCTGTCCACAGGCATTTACCAGTTGACTCCTGTCAACATGTGAACAAGCTGCGGCATTTAGTTTTACAGTCATTGGCATCAGACTCCATCGTAACTTGAGGATAAATCTGGACGACCAGTTGAGGTATATACATCAGAAACAATTGAAAAAAATGCATGAATGTGCGAGAGATTGTGGAAGCCATAGGCATGGCATCTCACATGACTCAGTGGTTTCAATTATAAATGATCACTTGCCGTTTCGTAACCGTGAACGAAACGTTGAACCACCACAACACACCAGAGACCAAATAGCAGCAAGATGCACGTGGTTTAATCCACATTGACTCCTTCAACAGGGTAAAATAATCAATGTCGAACTTATTGGGATTTAATGAGAAAAAAACGACCGCCTTTGTCCAAGAAAAAATTTCATAAAATTCATAAATTAGTTTACCAATTGCTCCCTCATCCGGCCTATTTTCCTGATTTAACCCCGATTGACTTTTTCTTGTTTCCAAATCTGAATATAAGGCTTGGCGGAAAGAGATTTGAATCCAACGATGAAATCATCTCACAAACAAATACATATTTTGATGACATCGACAAATTGGAGGAACGTTGGACAAAGTGCATAGAGCTCAAAGGAGACTTTATTCAAAAACCTGTGTTTCATTCAAAAAGTAACGGACTTATTGACCTGACCTCATGTGTATAGTGAAAGGTCGCAGAGACCGGTTCTAGTTCTAACACTTTATGAAAGTGTTTAACAAAATGATGATGTTCTAGGAGCCAGTAAATTTACACATTTCGTCACCGTTCGTGAAAACGGAAAATTTTTCAGTAAAGAATAAGAAGAATCTCCATGTATTTAGTATCTAGTACCACATCGATATGCTAAAGTTTATCAATACAAAGGTCTTTAAAGTGAAATAATCAATCAATCATGTTATGTGCCAGCTGTCTGGCCATTAATACCTAGATTTGTCTGCTCTTATCAAGCCTATGGTATTTCTGCAGACATTCATCTAGGAATATGCTGTCCAGAATAATACCCTGTTTACTTAAGTTCTCCCACATTGTCAGTTCGTTCCCTTTCAGTAGGAGCTGCTTAGATAAAGGGTTTTTGTGGAACTCTGCCCGCTCGACTTAGCGTCGTGAGTTTCATTTCCTTTGAGTCTCACTTACCAGAGACTACCACCGCTAAATTCATAGGCAAGTTTCTCAAAAGTACGTCTTTGTCTCTTAGTACTTTTTATTTACGGTATTTATTGAAAATGCCATCTGTTTTTATTAAAATTTAAAACTCTTATTAATTGAGAGCATATGATGGATAAATTGTGCCTCAATTCATACACAGAGAAAACAGATTCGTGATAGCAACCGACTTTGTTGCCAATCGAATGATTCTATCTTAGTAACCGAATTTTACAGTTGTGACTACAATATTTTGTAAGGGGTAACTAAAGTTTGGTTGCCTCAACTGAAGTTCTTCTTTGTCAACTGACTTTCTGTTGTTAGAACTGAAAAATTCTATGTGTGCAACCGAATCATTCGATTGGCAACAAATTCGGTTGCTATCACGAATCTGTTTTCTCTGTGTATCTATGGAGAATGGAGTTGTAGTTTCGAAATGAATCTCTCAATTTTTCTAAACTCTTTTTTCACCATTAATACTTTTATATCTCAATAGAAGCTTTCATTTCCTACTCAACTCTTTCAGATTTGATTGCTGAAAAGTCATTTATATTATTTGATTTCACTAAGGATGGAATATATGTTTTAAATGGTATCTTCCATTTCAGTTGGGAACTTTGACGTTTTTTTTTTTGATGGCATCGCAAAACTTCACATTGTTTTTAACTTAAATATCTGATTTTTTACACTTTTGCATGTATTTGATGCAATATTGAGAGAACTATTTTAAGGCTGAAATAAAAAGGTTTCGAATAATGGTTAAGCAATTTTGCAATGAATCCTATTATAATCTTGGACATTATTGAGTTCGAAAATGAACACAACCACTATTGGATTATTCGCATTGTGTCAAGCTAATTTTCCAAGATCTTGGTTACATTTTTTTGACTATATTTCAGGAAAGAATTGGGGTCTTATTGCTGAGCAGTTTGACCCGGAATTAAAGATAGTCCAAGTTTATTCTTGCTTTAAATTATTAACTAAATGTTGCCAAATTTACAATCCAACGTAATTAGAAATATTAAATATTAAAAATAAACGTAATTCATTAAACCCATCACTAATGTAAAGTGATTTAAAGGATTGCTTCAGTAGTTATTCTTCTTAATTTAATTGGATTTCAATACTCCTACCTCTCTGCCAAAAATCCAATTAAAATCGCCACAAAAATATCTCCCCCAAATGAATTTACATCAAGACTATTGTTTAACAAATCTCTATAGGAAACTTTTGAAACCTTAAAGCTATTTATTTAATATTGAATTAAATATTTCTATTGGCTTTAAACAATGTGGTTGAAACACACTCACTCTAGCACGAGATACGTCCATAATTTTATTGTATTTGCGTTTTTAAATATTATCAATTTTCATTTGTTTTCCCTATTACGAGTAAGTTTTTTTTTTGCTTCTCGTATTTTCGTGTTGGTCACAATAAATGTTAAATTGCTTTTAATAACAATTTCCCATCATTTTACACATCACCAAACATTGTAATTAATTGTTTCAATATTATTATTATTATTGTTTTTTCAAAACATTTTTTTCTATATTGTTTTCGTTTTTGCCGTATTTTGTCTTTTTTATGATTTTAACCCTCTTATTTTTATTGTTTGATAATAAATTGTTGCAAAACACCTAAACCAACCCTTGGGTATTATAAAAATTTCTATATTTTTTTGTTGTTTGCTCTACGTTTATGATATATTTAATAAATTGTAATAAATTTCCTGCTCCTCATCATCGTCATTACGATTGCTGTGTGGTAGTTAGTTCCCTGGCTCGTCCCCCGGCTCTTAGTGGGGTGCTGAAATTGATATTGTGTGTGTTTGTTGCTGCGTGAGTCTTTATTTAATGTTTTTAATTTCTCTATAATTTTGTTTCAGTTCGGTTTCGGTTAAATTCTCTAAACAATTTCATTTAATATTATTTATTTATGTGAGTGTAGTTGCTGCAAACTGATGTTTCTAAAGGAGTTCAAAGAGAAAGGCTGGGAAAGAGTGTGTGAGAGAGTGAAAGGTGGTAGAAAATTTTCTAGTAAACTTAAACTATCTCTTGACACGCACGCATTTATTTTAGCACTAGACGACTACAATGGCAACTACCAAAGGTCCTTTATTTTGTTGTGTTTTATTATAAAATACTTAGAAGGTGGTTGGTTTTAAAATTATGTTAAATATTACTCTTTAAAGAACTAGAACAGAACTAGAACAGAACTAGAACAGAACTAGAACAGAACTAGAACAGAACTAGAACAGAACTAGAACAGAACTAGAACAGAACTAGAACAGAACTAGAACAGAACTAGAACAGAACTAGAACAGAACTAGAACAGAACTAGAACAGAACTAGAACAGAACTAGAACAGAACTAGAACAGAACTAGAACAGAACTAGAACAGAACTAGAACAGAACTAGAACAGAACTAGAACAGAACTAGAACAGAACTAGAACAGAACTAGAACAGAACTAGAACAGAACTAGAACAGAACTAGAACAGAACTAGAACAGAACTAGAACAGAACTAGAACAGAACTAGAACAGAACTAGAACAGAACTAGAACAGAACTAGAACAGAACTAGAACAGAACTAGAACAGAACTAGAACAGAACTAGAACAGAACTAGAACAGAACTAGAACAGAACTAGAACAGAACTAGAACAGAACTAGAACAGAACTAGAACAGAACTAGAACAGAACTAGAACAGAACTAGAACAGAACTAGAACAGAACTAGAACAGAACTAGAACAGAACTAGAACAGAACTAGAACAGAACTAGAACAGAACTAGAACAGAACTAGAACAGAACTAGAACAGAACTAGAACAGAACTAGAACAGAACTAGAACAGAACTAGAACAGAACTAGAACAGAACTAGAACAGAACTAGAACAGAACTAGAACAGAACTAGAACAGAACTAGAACAGAACTAGAACAGAACTAGAACAGAACTAGAACAGAACTAGAACAGAACTAGAACAGAACTAGAACAGAACTAGAACAGAACTAGAACAGAACTAGAACAGAACTAGAACAGAACTAGAACAGAACTAGAACAGAACTAGAACAGAACTAGAACAGAACTAGAACAGAACTAGAACAGAACTAGAACAGAACTAGAACAGAACTAGAACAGAACTAGAACAGAACTAGAACAGAACTAGAACAGAACTAGAACAGAACTAGAACAGAACTAGAACAGAACTAGAACAGAACTAGAACAGAACTAGAACAGAACTAGAACAGAACTAGAACAGAACTAGAACAGAACTAGAACAGAACTAGAACAGAACTAGAACAGAACTAGAACAGAACTAGAACAGAACTAGAACAGAACTAGAACAGAACTAGAACAGAACTAGAACAGAACTAGAACAGAACTAGAACAGAACTAGAACAGAACTAGAACAGAACTAGAACAGAACTAGAACAGAACTAGAACAAAACTAGAACAGAACTGGAATTCGAATAAAATACAGCAGTAGAAATACTTATAAGCCCATCCTCGTTAATACATTGAAAATAATCCTCAACACGTATTCCTATTACTAAACACCCAACGTACACCAAAAATAGCAACAAATCCTCACAAAAGGAAAAAAGTGAAATGCACAAAAAAACATAACCTCATACGTGTGAGTATAATTTTTGGGTAAAAGATTATTATTCATTTCAATACTTCCAGCACTTGTACTCACTCGTACAATGAAACGTACTTTCATTTGTAAACGTATGAACATTTCTACGTACTACGTTTGTGGAACAATATAAGTATAAATGTATGAGTTTTGTTGTTGCTGCCACAAAAAGTATTTTCATTGTACGAAATTACAATTTCATTCATATGAATGACTAGAAATCAAGTTTGACTCGCAGTTCGACAAAAAAAATATCACACAATCACACCAAAAATTGTAGAATAAAGAGCAAAAATAAAAAAATAAAAATTGTTCAACAACAATGAAATTGTATGCGTTTAAGTATATTTTTGGGAAATGATTTTTATATTCTATAGTTTCTTTTTATTCATTTTATTTTGCTGTTTCTACTATATATTCCTTTGATTATTTTCAAACATTTAACTCCTGGTTTCAGTATGATTTTCACTTCGTTCGATTTATTTTTTTTTTTGGAATATGAATTGTGAGAGTAAGGGAATTTTTTTTTTGCTTTCTTTTATTTATTTAATGTGGGCAATAAATTTAGTTGCTACTACTATTTTTTTCTGCTTATTTTCTTTATTTTTGGCTCTACAATCCAAGATACTTGGAGCATGTTTGTGTTATATAGCTAAGTACCCCACACGAAAATATATATTTTCTTTCTTATGTTTTGGTATTTCATGTGTCTCAAATGGCAAATAAAACTAAAGAAACGTAAGACTTGAATTGCTGAAAACTGTAGGTAATACGTTTTTGTTCATTCATGTTTCCAGACAAAAAAATGGCAAGAAATTATGTTGTTCTGTTTCGTTTCATTTCATTTTGCAGTAGAAAAACGTTTGAAATATAAATATGCCCAAGGTGAAAAATGCCAAAAACAATTATTCCCTAATGTTGTATATGAAACCAGCCACAAAATACCTAAATACATTTATTTACACAGCTTCAATGTAAACAATTAATAAGGGTATTCAATTAAAAGTGTAAAAACATGAGGGGATAGATTATATTAATGCTTGGGGTTGTTATGAAAAACGTTGGTAATGTTTAGTTGCTTTAAGGATTAAAAATTCAAAATCTAGTGACTTTAAATTTGAACTAGAACTGAACTAGAACTGAACTAGAACTGAACTAGAACTGAACTAGAACTGAACGAGAACTGAACTAGAACTGAACTAGAACTGAACTAGAACTGAACTAGAACTGAACTAGAACTGAACTAGAACTGAACTAGAACTGAACTAGAACTGAACTAGAACTGAACTAGAACTGAACTAGAACTGAACTAGAACTGAACTAGAACTGAACTAGAACTGAACTAGAACTGAACTAGAACTGAACTAGAACTGAACTAGAACTGAACTAGAACTGAACTAGAACTGAACTAGAACTGAACTAGAACTGAACTAGAACTGAACTAGAACTGAACTAGAACTGAACTAGAACTGAACTAGAACTGAACTAGAACTGAACTAGAACTGAACTAGAACTGAACTAGAACTGAACTAGAACTGAACTAGAACTGAACTAGAACTGAACTAGAACTGAACTAGAACTGAACTAGAACTGAACTAGAACTGAACTAGAACTGAACTAGAACTGAACTAGAACCTGAACTAGAACTGAACTAGAACTGAACTAGAACCTGAACTAGAACTGAACTAGAACTGAACTAGAACTGAACTAGAACTGAACTAGAACCTGAACTAGAACCTGAACTAGAACCTGAACTAGAACCTGAACTAGAACCTGAACTAGAACCTGTACTAGAACTGAACTAGAACTGAACTAGAACTGAAATAGAACTGAACTAGAACTGAACTAGAACTGAACTAGAACTGAACTAGAACTAAACTAGAACTGAACTAGAACTGAACTAGAACTGAACTAGAACTGCACTAGAACTGAACTAGAACTGAACTAGAACTGAACTAGAACTGAACTAGAACTGAACTAGAACTGAACTAGAACTGAACTAGAACTGAACTAGAACTGAACTAGAACTGAACTAGAACTGAACTAGAACTGAACTAGAACTAGAACTGAACTAGAACTAGAACTGAACTAGAACTGAACTAGAACTGAACTTGAACTAGAACTGAACTAGAACTGAACTAGAACTAGAACTGAACTAGAACTGAACTAGAACTGAACTAGAACTGAACTAGAACTGAACTAGAACTGAACTAGAACTGAACTAGAACTGAACTAGAACTGAACTAGAACTGAACTAGAACTGAACTAGAACTGAACTAGAACTGAACTAGAACTGAACTAGAACTGAACTAGAACTGAACTAGAACTGAACTAGAACTGAACTAGAACTGAACTAGAACTGAACTAGAACTGAACTAGAACTGAACTAGAACTGAACTAGAACTGAACTAGAACTGAACTAGAACTGAACTAGAACTGAACTAGAACTGAACTAGAACTGAACTAGAACTGAACTAGAACTGAACTAGAACTGAACTAGAACTGAACTAGAACTGAACTAGAACTGAACTAGAACTGAACTAGAACTGAACTAGAACTGAACTAGAACTGAACTAGAACTAGAACTGAACTAGAACTGAACTAGAACTGAACTAGAACTGAACTAGAACTGAACTAGAACTGAACTAGAACTGAACTAGAACTGAACTAGAACTGAACTAGAACTGAACTAGAACTGAACTAGAACTGAACTAGAACTGAACTAGAACTGAACTAGAACTGAACTAGAACTGAACTGAACTAGAACTGAACTAGAACTGAACTAGAACTGAACTAGAACTGAACTAGAACTGAACTAGAACTGAACTAGAACTGAACTAGAACTGAACTAGAACTGAACTAGAACTGAACTAGAACTGAACTAGAACTGAACTAGAACTGAACTAGAACTGAACTAGAACTGAACTAGAACTGAACTAGAACTGAACTAGAACTGAACTAGAACTGAACTAGAACTGAACTAGAACTGAACTAGAACTGAACTGAACTAGAACTGAACTAGAACTGAACTAGAACTGAACTAGAACTGAACTAGAACTGAACTAGAACTAGAACTGAACTAGAACTGAACTAGAACTGAACTAGAACTGAACTAGAACTGAACTAGAACTGAACTAGAACTGAACTAGAACTGAACTAGAACTGAACTAGAACTGAACTAGAACTGAACTAGAACTGAACTAGAACTGAACTAGAACTGAACTAGAACTGAACTAGAACTGAACTAGAACTGAACTAGAACTGAACTAGAACTGAACTAGAACTGAACTAGAACTGAACTAGAACTGAACTAGAACTGAACTAGAACTGAACTAGAACTGAACTAGAACTGAACTAGAACTGAACTAGAACTGAACTAGAACTGAACTAGAACTGAACTAGAACTGAACTAGAACTGAACTAGAACTGAACTAGAACTGAACTAGAACTGAACTAGAACTGAACTAGAACTGAACTAGAACTGAACTAGAACTGAACTAGAACTGAACTAGAACTGAACTAGAACTGAACTAGAACTAGAACTGAACTAGAACCTGAACTAGAACCTGAACCTGAACTAGAACCTGAACCTGAACTAGAACCTGAACTAGAACCTGAACTAGAACTTGAACGAGAACCTGAACTAGAACCTGAACTAGAACCTGAACTAGAACCTGAACTAGAACCTGAACTAGAACCTGAACTAGAACCTGAACTAGAACCTGAACCTGAACTAGAACCTGAACTAGAACCTGAACTAGAACCTGAACTAGAACCTGAACTAGAACCTGAACTAGAACCTGAACTAGAACCTGAACTAGAACCTGCACTAGAACTGAACTGGAAACGAAGTTGAATTATAATTACTTTTACTAATTAAATAGGTTTGCTCTGTCTGCAGTCTCTCCTTATTTTTCTCATCAAGTGATTACCCTAAGGTGTTGTTATGATAAATAATTTCTGAAAATACATATATTTTCCATTTTATTGTACAATTTTATTTATTTTTCTTAATATGTCGGTCTCTCTTTAATATGATTTGTAGATCTAAATTTAAGCATCTATGTAAGGATGTGTGTAAGGATATTTCAATATGTGTGTCTGTGTATATTTAATGCCACTTTGTGCTGTGTTCTGTGCCCCTGCCTTTCAAATGTTTGTTTAAGTAATTTGAGACAAAAATCTGTTTTGAAATGCGTAAAATTTTCTCTAAACAATAATATTTTGTTCGTTTTGGTTCTATTTTATTACATCCTTGTGGAGTATTTCCATAAGTTCGTGTGTCCTTTAATGTTAGCACGAGAGCATGATGATGATGATGTTGTTTACCTTATTTTTTTTTTGTTAGAAAAATACCTGGAATAAAAACATCAATATTTTTTTATACTTAACCATTTATTTGTTTAAATATTGAAGTGAAGAATTTAACATATTTTTCTGTAGTTGTTGTTTGTTTCGTATTTATGTGTGAGTTTTGCTATGAATTGGCAAAGTTTTTCATAACGAGAGATTTGCTTTAGAAAGAAGCATTTTATTATTTTTTTTTTTTGCTTTTTATTTGTTCTATATGTGTAATATTTTCTAACATGTCTGTGATTTTCTCCATCAGCTTCCATCTACGATTTATATTCATTTTAGAATATGTATTTTCATTTTATTTACATCCCTTAAATGTTTATCTGCATGTTTGAGGGTTTTGTGAATGTAAGAATTCTACTTCATATTT
Organism: Calliphora vicina; assembly: GCF_958450345.1. Lineage (NCBI taxonomy): Eukaryota > Metazoa > Arthropoda > Insecta > Diptera > Calliphoridae > Calliphora > Calliphora vicina. The sequence continues at coordinate 43,766,793 of NC_088781.1, read as the reverse complement.
GTTGGCTCACTGACTGGCTGGAGTTTGGTTTTTTATGAATATTTATTTACTTCATGTCTTAATCTATTTTACTTTAGGTTTTTTTTTTCTTTCATTCCTGGATAGGTTGCTTATCTGCCATACACACATTTATACTACATGCATTTCGAAAGTCTTCAATCTTTTCAATTTGATATTAATTTTGTGTGTTTTTTTTGTGTTTGCCATATTTGCTTGTTGCTAAAATATCTTGAAAATTTAAATTAATATTATTTATTTTGTTTTATTATTATTGGGGGGGATTTTGTTTTATAACTCTGTCTCTGTTTATGCTTGACTAACTTGTTGAGAATTTAATATGTTACGGTATTGTTGTTTTGCCAAAATTATATCCTCTTTTGTGGGTTGAATTTTCTATTCTTCTTTTTCATTTTGTGATTGGCTTTTAAAGTATGAAATATTTTAAAATTTGTGTCATTTTAATCAATAAGCAAACAGTGATGCACAAGTTTTATAAAACACTGGTTTAATCTCTAAAAATGTTTGAAAAATAATAGAAGATGAAAATGCTGCTTACACTGATCGTCACAAATCTTTGTATAAAGAGTTAGGTTCATATAAAACTTGTTTATGTCTAATTTCACCACGATATTAATTATTATAAGTTTTTATGAATGTTCAAGTTATTTTCTGAGGGGGACCTTGTAAGGGGACTAGGGCAAAATGTTTCCCAATATTCTCAATACTTTACAGTACAATTTCAGAGTACTTAGAACTAATTTGTTCAACATTTTATCAGGAATGCCGCATAATCAGCATATTAATGACTACACAATCAGCATTTCAGGGGGAACTTTTGTATGAGGGCTAGGTGTAATCAATGACCGATGTTGCCTATCTTCAATAACAATAAAACCTTATCAATATTTGTTTCAATTTTCAGCCAGCTAGCTCCTGTCGTTTGGGCAATATCGTGTTTTCACCAGACAGACAGACAGACAGACAGACAGACAGACAGACAGACAGACATACAGACATACAGACATACAAACATACAGACATACAGATATACAGACAGACAGACAGACAGACAGACAGACAGACAGACAGACAGACAGACAGACAGACAGACAGACAGACAGACAGACAGACAGACAGACAGACAGACAGACAGACAGACAGACAGACAGACAGACAGACATACAGACAGACAGACAGACAGACAGACAGACAGACAGACAGACAGACAGACAGACAGACAGACATACATACAGACAGACAGACAGACAGACAGACAGACAGACAGACAGACAGATATACAGATATACAGACAGACAGACAGACAGACATACAGACAGACAGACAGACAGACAGACAGACAGACAGACAGACAGACAGATAGATAGATAGACAGACAGACAGACAGACAGACAGACAGACAGACAGACAGACAGACAGACAGACAGACAGACAGACAGACAGACAGACAGACAGACAGACAGACAGACAGACAGACAGACAGACAGACAGACAGACAGACAGACAGACAGACAGACAGACAGACAGACATACAGACAGACATACAGACAGACAGACAGACAGACATACAGACAGACATACAGACAGACATACAGACATACAGACAGACAGACAGACAGACAGACAGACAGACAGACAGACAGACAGACAGACAGACAGACAGACAGACAAACAGACAAACAGACAAACAGACAAACAGACAAACAGACAAACAGACAAACAGACAAACAGACAGACAGACAGACAGACATACATACAGACAGACAGACAGGCAGACAGACAGACAGACAGACAGACAGACAGACAGACAGACAGACAGACAGACAGACAGACAGACAGACAGACAGACAGACAGACAGACAGACAGACAGACAGACAGACAGACAGACAGACAGACAGACAGACAGACAGACAGACAGACAGACGGACGGACATATCTAGAATCTTATGAGGATCCTGAATATATTTTGTGGGTCTGCTATGAATATTTTGATGTGTTAAAAACGGAATGTCGAAAAGAATTAACCTCCATCTTTTTTAATGGTGGATATAAAAACAGTTGCCGTCTATGGTCTTTTGATATAGAATTGCTATCCATCAAGTTTCTATGAAAAATTATTGGTACGATTAAGTTTCGGTAGAAAATTTTTGCTATATATCGTGTTTCTCTTGGAAATTATTGCTAATGATAAAATTTCAATGGAAAATTGTTGCTATCCATCAAGTTTCTCAGAAAAATTATTGCTATCGGTGGAGTTTCTCTGAAAATTATTGCTATCGATCCAGTTTGTAGGAAAACTTGTTGCTATCCATCAAGTTTCTATGAAAAATTATTGGTACTGTTAAGTTTTTGTAGAAAATTGTTGCTATACATCGTGTTTCTCTTGCAAATTATTGCTATCGATTAAATTTGTATTGAAAATTGTTGCTATCCATCAAGATTCTCAGAAAAATTATTGCTATCGGTGGAGATTCTATGAAAATTATTGCTATCGATCAAGTTTGTAGGAAAAATTGTTGCTATCCATAAATTTTCTATGGAAACTATTGCTATTGGGTAAGTTTCTGTAGAAAATGTTTGCTATTCATCAAGTTTCTATGGAAAGTTATCTTTGCAAATGATTGCTATCTATCTATTTTTTTATGGAAAATTATTGCTATCTAACAAGTTGCTATGAAAATTATTGCTATCGATCAAGGTTGTATGAGGAAATTATTGCTATCGTTTACATTTCTGTAGAAAATGTTTGCAATCCATCAAGTTTCTATGGAAAGTTATTGCTATTAATGCATTTTGTATGTAAAATTATTATCATCTAACAATTTTCTATGAAAATTGTTGCTATCGATCAAGCTGGTATGAAAAATTGTTGTTATCCATCAAGTTTCTATGGAAAATTACTGCAATGGATAAGTTTTTGTAGAAAATTATTGTTTTCGATCAAGTTTCAATTTAAAATTAATGCTATCTATCATAATTCTATAGACAATTATTGCTATCGATTAAATTTATATTGAAAATTGTTGCCATCCATCAATTTTCTCTTAAAAATTATTGCTATCGGTCAAGTTTCTATGAAAATTATTTCAAATTGTTGCTATCGGGTAAGTTTCTGTAGATAATGTTTGCTATCTAACAAGTTGCTATCGAAAATTATTGCTATCGATCAAGTTTGTATGAAAAATTTTAGCTATCCATAAATTTTTTATGGAAATTATTGCTATCGATATGTTTGTATGAAAAATTATTGCTATCGGACAAGTTTCTGTAGTAAATGTTTAATATCCATTAAATTTCAATGGAAACTTATTGCTATCGATTACGTTTTTCTAGAAAATTATTGCTATCGATAAAATTTCTATGGAAATTTATTTTTATCGGTGTTTTTATGGAAAATTATAGCTATTTGTAAAGTTTGTGTTTAAAATTGTTGCTATCCATCAATTTTGTATGGAAATTATTGCTATCGATCAAGTTTCTATTGAAAGTTATTGACATCGTTGAAAACGATTGCCATCAATCAATTTTCTATGGAAACTTATTGCTATTCATCATGTTTTTATGGAACAATTGTTGCTATCCATCAATTTTTTTTATTGAATACTATTGCTATCGATAAGTTTATATGGAATATTATTGCAATCGATCAAGTATAAGAAAATTATTAATCTAGATTATGTTTCTTAAGAGAATTATTGCTTTCAATCAAGCTGGTATGGAAAATTGTTGCTATCCATCAAGTTTCTATGGAAAATTGTTGATACGGATAAGTTTCCGTTGAAAATTATTGCTATATATCATGTTTCTATTGAAATATATTATTTTCGTTGAGAATTATTGCTATAGATCAAGTTCCAATTTAAAATTAATGCTATCCATCATATTTCTATAGACAATTATTGCTATCGATTAAGTATGTATGGAAAATTGTTGCTATCCATGAAGTTTCTATAAAAAGTTATTGCTATCGGTCTAGTTTTTGTAGAAAATTATTGCTATCGGTTAAGTTTCTATGGAAAATGATTGCTATGGATGAGAATTATTGCTATATATCAAGTTTCAATTTAAAATTAAAGCTATCCATCATATTTCTATAGACAATTATTGCTATCGATTAAGTTTGTATGGAAAATTGTAGCTATATATCAAGTTTCTATAAGAAATTATTGCTATCGGTCTTGTTTTTGCAGAAAATTATTGCTATCGGTTAAGTTTCTATTTAAAATTATTGCTATCGATAAGAATTATTGCTTAGATCAAGTTTAAATTTAAAATTAATGCTATAGATCTTATTTCTATAGACAATTATTGCTATCGATTGAGTTTGTATGGAAAATAATTGCTATCGATGAGAATTATTGCTATATATCAAGTTTCAATTTAAAATTAATGCTATCCATCATATTTCTATAGACAATTATTGCTATGGCTTAAGTTTGTAGGGAAAATTGTTGCAATCCATTAAGTTTCTATAAGAAATAATTGCTATCGGTTTAGTTTTTGTAGAAAATTATTGCTATCGGTTAAGTTTATATGGAAAATGATTGCTATCGATGATAATTATTGCTATAGATCAAGTTTAAATTTAAAATTAATGCTATCCATCTTATTTCTATAGACAATTATTCGATCGATTAAGTATGTATGGAAAATTGTTGCTATCCATGAAGTTTCTATAAAAAGTTATTGCTATCGGTCTAGTTTTTGTAGAAAATTATTGCTATCGGTTAAGTTTCTATGGAAAATTATTGCTATGGATGAGAATTATTGCTATAGATCAAGTTTAAATTTAAAATTAATGCTATCCATCATATTTCTATAGACAATTATTGGTATCGATTAAGTTTGTATGGAAAATTGTTGCTATCCATCAAGTTTCTATAAGAAATAATTGCTATCGGTTTAGTTTTTCTAGAAAATTATTGCTATCGGTTAAGTTTCTATGGAAAATGATTGCTATCGATGATAATTATTGCTATAGATCAAGTTTAAATTTAAAATTAATGCTATCCATCTTATTTCTATAGACAATTATTGCTATCGATTAAGTATGTATGGAAAATTGTTGCTATCCATGAAGTTTCTATAAAAAGTTATTGCTATCGGTCTAGTTTTTGTAGAAAATTATTGCTATCGGTTAAGTTTCTTTGGAAAATAATTGCTATCGATCAAGTTTCTAAAGAAAATGATTGCTATTAATAAATTTTCTATAAAAAATATTTCTGCCATCATATAATTATGAATAATTTTCCATTTTAAAAGATTTATATCTAGGCTCCGAATACAAAATATTGATATTATGTAAAATTTTTCATTTTATTAATCCTCCCCTTTAAAAACTGGATCCCGTTAAAGTTATTCCATAAATTCGTTACACACACTTATCAAACCATTTCATTTTTATTAAACTTACTTTTCAAATTTAAGGGTAAATTATGTTTCATTCCCCCTTTTTATTACAATATATATTTTTTTTTAGTTTAAAATGAAAAATAAAGAAAACTGTTCCATTAAAATAATAATTCTTTACGCTCAATTCATCTCAATTTTTATCACATTTTTATTTCATTTTATTTATTTATATTTCAATCATAAAAAAACAGTTTTAAATTTACACATTATTGATATCTTTTTTGTTGTATACAAGTTTTATCTTTTATTTTAAATTGTGTAACTAATTTTAATTTGTTTATTTACAGATATTTTATGGCTACAATTCGTCGTACTTGTTGTAAGGTAAGTTTAAATTTATGTCAAATGTGTTTAATAATAAATTGAAAAGTGTTTATAATGATAAACAATTTTAAGGTTATGGGAAGCAATTTTAGTATGTGTTTTTATATATGAATATTTAGCATTGATTGATTAAATTTTGAAAAGACAAAGAAATTCAATTGGCTTATTTAATACAATATCTTGGAATTTTATAAAAAAAATATTAAATTTTATTTAAACAAGTCTGCCAAATTATATATATAACCCATAAAAAATACAAAACGGAAGTAATAGTGGCGCTGGCATTAAAAATTTGACTATTTAGACACAAAAACAACAAACGGATGCAAAATAACTCGAGGCCAAGTGAGTGAGAGTGAGCAGCTAGCAGCAAGTAAATGTATGTAGATAATGGTACTTGAACCATTGAATAAAAATCTTACAAAAATATAAATCAAGCACTTCAACACATTAAAAAGTCAAAAATGTATTTCAAGTGCCAAAAACAAAAAAATAAAACGGAATAAAATCCTTCAGTCCTTCACTCACTCACTCATGCAAAGCATACAAAGCTGCAAGCTGCTCTACTCATGCTCATACATCATTATGGTTGCATGGTAGCTGGTGGAAGCAGTAAAAATGCTGCTTTTGTTGTCCATGTGCTACTTGTTGTTTGTAATCGTACTTAGGCTGCCTGCTGCAAAACAATTAAATGATTCATTAAAATAAAACGTTGTAGAATTCTGTCTGTCGGTCTGTCTGTCTGACTGCTTGTGTGTATAAAACTATTTTTATGTACCAGGACACAATAAGACAAATAAACAAGGGCACTACTGGGTTTTTTTTTTGTATTCAAGTTTGTCAAGTGCTTTAGCGAATTTAAATTATCTTTATTTTTGTTTTATATTTTTTAATAAAACTGAAATTACATTCTCTAAACTACCAAATGATATCTATAAAGTAGCAGACAAATACTATTCAATGGACAACACTCACTCTAACTCACTCAATTTCTATAAAGTTAAAAATAATCATTATTATACTCTAGTCCTCTCTACTCCACTTTATTCTATTCTATAACATTTATACACAAACTTGACTTTATGCTCTTAACAATTGTTCCCAAAAAGGGGATAGAGATATTTGCCCCAAACAAACGAAAAAACGGAAAATAATAATTTTAAAAAATTGTTTAGTGATGACTGCATGATGAATGAATGATAGTAAGATGAGATCAGAACGTGCTTGAGTGTTAGGAATATTATTTTATTTGAAATGAACAAAATGAATAGAAGAAATCCTCAAAAAAAGACAATAAAAAAAACAAACTTTCACCCGTCAACAGAAGTTTTTCTGAAATGTATGTGTGAATGGTGGGACGAACAGATAGACAGACAGAAAATTGGATAAATAGAAAGAAATTTAACAAAAATAATAATAAAGTTTTTCTATATACAGGGGTATTTAAGACTTATTTGACACTGCATTTTTTGGACATACAGTTACACTCAAAAGAAAATGTTAGTTAAAAGTGTCAAATTCTCAGTTAGAATATTAATTGATGAGAAGTCCCATTTAGTCAGAATTTTTAGACATCCTCTGCACAGTGGTAATTGACATAAGGTTTACATAGCATTATCAGTTTTAGATACGAGTAGCAGTGGAGTATTATGTGGAGATTGCCTACAGATCCCCCTGGGGACATGGATATTTTAAATGTTTGAAAATTTTGAACATAACTCGTCCACATAATCACAATAGCCATTATTTCTACATATTATTTTTTTAGTTTTAAACAAATTATAGGAAGAATATGATGCATATGAAGTAATGCAGTGCTGAGATGGGACCAAACACTAAAATAGTTTTTATACCCTACAACACCATAGTGGGGAGGGTATTATGCGTTTGTGCAGATGTGTGTAACGCCCAAAAATATTGGTCTAACACCCACCAAATAAGTTTTATATATACAAAATTCATGTCACCAAATTTTGTTACGATCGGTCCATAATTAGTCATAGCTCCCATATAGACCCGCTTCCGAAAATCACTTTACGTGCTTAAATCACTTAAAAATGTTGGTATATACACAAAATTCAATATAAATAACTTTCATATAGACATAAATCACACGACCTAATTTTATGGTGATCGGTCCATAATTGGTCATAGCTCCCATATAAGGCCCACTTCCGAAAATCACTCACGAATATAAATTATTAATATTTTAAAAGAAAAATATTTTTACTCATTTACTTGGTGTAGGGTATTATATGGTCGGACTTGACTGACCAACTTTCTTACTTGTTTTCTATTGTGGAATAACGAGTTGTAATTCTTGTTGTCAAATTGGTGAATTTTAAAAACTGATTAATTTTTTTACAAAATTTTTGAACTTTTTTAAAAAAATTTATGATTTTTTTGAAAATTTTTTTTGTAAAATTTCTGATTTTTAAAAAAAATCTTTGGTATTTTGAAAAAAAGAAATTTTAAAAACACCGTAAAATTGGCTAATTGTTGACTATTAAAAAATCTATGAGTTTTTGTAAAATTGGTGATTTTTTAAAAAATCACAAACATTTTTTGACAAATTTAAAAAATTATGATTTTGAAAATTTTTTTTATAAAAAAAAAATAAACATTTTTTTAAGAAATTTAAAATTTTTGGAAAAATAAAGCTGTTAATGTAAAATTGACGATTTGTTAATTTTTTAAAAAATTGATAATTTTTTTGTAAAATTGGTGATTTTTAGAATAATTTACGATTTACATTTAATTTTTCTATTTTTTTTTTTGACAAAATTGATTATTATTTTTTTGTTCAAATTGTCGATTTTTTGTGAAATTGAAATTTTTATTTAAATGAGGGACTTTTTCAAATTTGTATCTTTTATTTTGAAACATTTGTACAATAAACTTTATTCAAAGTATTGGCTATTGTTAGCTATGACCTTTTCTCATCTTTCTGGCAACATATGGATGCTGAGCCAAAAGAACTGCTCATCCTTTGAGGTTAAGAACGATTCAAGCCAATATTGGATACTCTGTTTCAAAGTGAGGGGTATACCAGAGCGAGTGTTCTGCATTGATCGAAACAAATAGCAGTTGGACGGGGCACGGTCTGGACTATAAAGCGGGCTGGTTCACCGGACCTCACATACGATATTTTACGCTTTGGGTTATTGTAATGTACCTATTTTTCTTCGCAAGTAATGATTCGATGCAAAAATGATTTTCTTTTATAACGTTCAAGCAGCATTTCGAACACAGAAAATCGTCATTCAATATATCTCTGTTTCTATTCGTGTAGTACCCAATTTCCTTGCTTTTGGATGAATCCTGCATTTCAAACTAAATTCTATATTTTCGAAACAAAACCAAACTTTGTTGTTTACACTATAATGGTCAATAACTAAGTGAGAATAAATGACTGATATGTACCCTTCAGCATGACGTATAAGTTATTAAAAACAAAAACCGGGTTCAAAAGATTCGCCATCTATTGTAAATAGATAAAACCAATACAAATTTTACTTTCAATGATTTATTAATTTCTATCAACCACTACCCTAAAATTTTATCTTATAAATCACTTTCTCAGTGATATAACATAAAAACGATTATTAAATGGTTAAATCTGTGAATTTAAAATATTCTTGTTAGTTAAACAACGAATAAAAAGGTATCAAAGCATCTTTTGCGAGTCCCAATAGAAAATTATTTTTTCGATCAAAAATAACTCAATAAATAATATTGAATTTGATCGAAAATCATTAAAAAACTCATATACAAATCTTAACTTTTGGAATAAAATGTTTACAAATCCAGCACCTGAAAGGTACATTGTCAAAATCAAAACTCAAATACTCTCATGTAAAATTTTATATCAATCGGATCAGCCGGTTTACAACGATTACACGATTAGCCAAAAATATCCTTCGTTTGTTCGTCAACGATTGCATGGTTAGCTTATATTAGGCTAAAAAGGATCATACAGTTTAATCTGTATTATTGTCCAGTCTGTCTCCTGAGAGATAGAGAAGTTCTTTATAGTTCAAGGCCTTCTTCTGTCTTCTCAAGGATTGATAGCTACTTTATAGTTGACATCATTCGTAAGTACAGTTAAATCATAATTCGTTCCTTTCGAAGGCCTTTCGAAGGCATCATAAACTAATAGCATCATTATCGTTGGCGCACTTTATAGCTACAGTTTAGTCGCCCGTCGATACTTTCGAAGGTGGCTCCTCATTAGTTGTATGGAAAAAAATTTTTGTTAAAATTTTGAAGAGTGCCGGATGGAATATTGTGACACTAGGCCTAAAAGTTAAATGTTGACAATTTGAGCCAAATCGAACAATGATTTCAGGACGCGCATCGAGGTCAAAGTTGATATATATGCAAAATTTTACTATTATATGAAATAAATAGGTGAAATTCGTTAATTTTCTGCATTTTTTTTTTTTTTTTTTTTTTTTTTATTTTCATATTTATTATAATTAAAATTACAACAAATCTTAAAGCTAAAAGCACTAGCAACAATGGCTATCGGCTTAGAATTTATTAATTAGGTGTGTTCTTAAACTAGGATATTTACATATTAAGATAATTAGACTAGGTATTACAAGATTAAATATGGTTATGTAAAGAAAGTTTTTTTAAAAATTCAAAGACTCTGTTAATGTTGTTATTGGATGGACATTTTAATAAATCGACAATGTTAGAGGATTTGCAAATGGATACACGTAAGTTGGTTAAGACCGGGCAGTCAACTAAGATGTGAAAAACTGTTAAAGGTGAGGAGTTACAGAAGGTGCATACTGGTTGTGCAGTTTTGTTCATCAAATGTTGGTGGGTCAGTCGTGTATGTGTTAGACGTAGCCTTGTGAAACATTTATTTTGTAAGCAGTTGGTTGATGTTGGTAGAAATATAGGTTGTTTTGTAGGATTGACGATTTTGTATGGGTGATTGTATTTGTTCCATTTGCGTTCTAAAGACATATTAAGTTTTGTGGTAGCACATCTGTTTAAAAATTGTTTACATTTAGGTACAAATAAGTATGTGGGTTGCAGGTATACTGACTTTGCAGCTAGGTCTGCTGCCTCATTGCCTGTGATACCGATGTGGCTTGGAATCCATAGTAGCTTAATCTTATTTTTCATTTTTATTATTTGCTGTTGTATAGAAATAATTAATTCATTTTTATTATTTTGATTTAAAGTAGCGTCAAATACCGAACGGCTATCTGTGCAGATAATATATTTACTACAGGAGTTTTCGCCTAGCTTTAAGGCTTCAATTATTGCTATGGCTTCAGCTTCAAATATAGTTGTTACTTGGGGTAATATTCCCGCTTTTTGCGTAATTCCAGCTTCATCAGTTATGGCAAAACCTACATGATTCGTAGTCTTGGATCCGTCTGTGAAAATGAAGTGCCAGTTGTTCTTGCTGTATTTGCTGAACAATTCTTTGAATAACGATCTGAAGATTAAAGGAGATGTATTGTCTTTGTTGAAGCTTTGTAGGTCTTTTAAAAAATTGTTGGTTTCTAGCATCCACGGAGGATGAAATTCCAACGGTGGTGAATAATCGCTTATGTTGAGCTTTTTTGCAGTTTTAATAATGTTGCATAGAGTTGATGGGTACTTAAGCGTTGTTTTTCTCTTTTTAAACAATTTAACATGTTTGAGAAGAAGTGATGAGTTGGGGCAACTAATTTTGTGCAGTAGACGGTGTAAAAGTTTGTTGGCATGAACACGGAGAGGTTCAAAGCCACCTTCTGCTTGCATGTTTCTGATCGGGGTCGTACGAAATGCCCTCAGACTGGTTCTAATGGCTGCGTTTAGGATATTTTCCACTGTTTTGAATGTTGTTTTGGTAGTCTTATTGTAAATGACTAAACCATAATCAATTTTTGACAATATAATGGCTTTCACTAATCTTAGCAAACTGTTTGTATGCATTTGGCTCTTAGTTGATGATAAGTACTTAATAATGTTTAATCTACTAGTTAAATCTTTTTTTAAATAATTACAATGATTCTTAAAGTTATATTTATAATCAATATTAAGACCTAGAATTTTACAATGGTTTACATTTTTAATAGAAAAATTGTTGAAAATGATGTTTATTTCATTACAGTTACGTTTACTGCAGACATGCAGATGATTTGTTTTTTCAAACGAAATATCTGCACCTGAAGTTGTTGACCAATTGTTAATTTTAAGTAAAATTTCCTGAAATATTTGTGCAATTTTGTCATTTTTCTGTTCATTTGCTATAATATAGAGATCATCAGCATAAATGCAGTGGTCGACTCTTTTATCTATGTTTAGAAGACGACTTAAGTCGTCGAAGGCAATGATAAATAAAGTTACCGATAGCGGAGATCCTTGTGGAATGCCGTTATCAAGGGGGAATATATTTGAAAACGTATCATTGACACGAACAGAAAATTTTCTATTAGTAAGGAAAGATTTAATGAAATTAAACATTTTTGGTCCAATTGCCCATTTTGATAGTTTCTGGAGTACAACGTGAATTCCTATTCTGTCAAATGCTTTAATAAAGTCAATGGAGAGTATAGAGGTGTGTTTTTTGGTTGATCGATTTTTGCATATTATATGGTCAAGGTATAAAAGGGCATCAGTGGTGCTAAGACCAGGTTGGAAGCCAGTTTGGTTAGGTGACAAGAGTTTGTGTTTCTTGATAAACCACATTAGACGCCGAGAAATCATTTTTTCAAGTAGTTTAGCAATGCATGGGAGTAGAGAGATAGGTCGATATGAATCTATATTGTCTATTGGTTTGTTACTTTTGTGTATAGTAATCACCGAGGCTGTTTTAAAAAATTGGGGGATTATCCCCGAATCAAATATATTGTTATACAGGTTTAAAATTCGATATTTGAAGAAATCTGGTACCATTTTGATCATAGGATAGGATATTTTATCCAGCCCTGGGGTTTTTCCTTTGGATGTTTTTAAGCTGTATGTTAATTCCTGAATTTTGAAAGGTAACTCTATATCTATAGATCGAGAGGAACGTGATGTTGTAGCTAAAGAAGAAAGTATTTCTGATTTCTTGGATTTAAAAGAATTGGAAAAATTGGAGTCTTTGGATGCGTCGGACCAATATTTAGCAAAAATTTCAGATATTTCGTTGGCTGCCGTTATAATGTTACTGTTAAAAGAAATAGATGAAATGGTATGGGGAATATAGTTTCCTGTTAATTTTCTTATATTTTGCCACAGAGTTGCTGAAGATGCTGTTGGATTTAGGTTGTTTGTAAACTCTTCAAATGAATTAATTTTTGCTAGTTTTTTTGCCCGGTTAAAAATAGCGTTATTTTTCTTGTAAATTAAAAGGTTATCTGTAGACATATTACGACGAAATTCTCTCCAAGAATCCTGTTTTTTATTTCTAAGCAGTTGGAGGTCATGGGACCACCAAGGAACGGTTTTTGTCCTTTTCCTATTAGATGATATAGGGATGCTTTCGTTTGCGGAAAGCTTAATTATTTTCCTTATGGAGGCAGCCTCTCTATTCACGTTGAGGGAAGTATTAAAATTTTGATTAAATTGACGAATTTTGTTTTGGTAAGCGTCCCAATTGGCCTTTTTGGTGTTAAATTTAGGTACCTTTGCCTGAAGCTGTTGGGAGTTGGTTTGAACTTGTGTCATAATAGGAAAATGGTCACTATTATGAAGATTATCTATAACTTGCCATCTACACATTGGGATTATTGATAGAGATGAAATTGTGAGATCAATATGAGAAAAAGTACTGTGAGTACTAAAATGTGTTGGGGACCCGTCGTTAAGAACCGAAAGATTTGAGTTTATTAGGAAATTTTCAATCGCTGTGCCTTTATTGTTTGAATTTGGGGATCCCCATACAGGGCTCCAAGCATTAAAGTCACCAGTTATTATAACTGGTGTGTTTGTGTTCGCAATAATGTTCGATAAGTCAGATATGGGTAACGAGTCAATTGGAGGGGAATAAAAAGAAAAAATTGCAAAAGATATGCTAGTTTTTATTTGAAGGCCAACTAGGTTTAGTGAGGGGTTGGTGTTTATTTCAGTATGCGGTATGTTTTTTTTTATGAGTATGGCTGTGCCCTGTTTGGAAGTCAAATTGGGATTGAAAAAATACCCAAAATACTCCCTGGGTATAAACGGAGTAAAGCCGTTTCTACATTTCGTTTCTTGCAAACATATTATGTCAGGTTTTCTTTCCGATATTAATATTTGTAGGTCAGTGTAGTTATTAGTAAATCCTCGGATATTCCACTGCAGAATATTTATAACCATATGAAATTAAGAGAATTATATATGTAAGTATGTATTGATTATTGATTTTGTTGATTGCCTTTTACTTTTAAAGAGATTTATGGCAATTAATCTGACGATGCATCATCGTCAGTTGTCATAAATTGTATTTGTTCTACGGGAGTTACTGAGTTAGAACTGCTCTCTGAGAGATCAATTGATTTTAGTGGAGATAAATATATGTTTTTGTTGGTAGCTAAATTACAAGAGAATAGTGGTTTGTTTGTTGTTGGATCGGATTGTTTGTCATTTGTTTGCACTTTGTTTATTGTTGATTTTTGTTCGTTTATTGTGGAATTTTGTTTTATTTTATCGATTGTTTTATTAAACTCAGTAGTGAGATTTTTTATATGCGTTGAGCGTAAAGTGGAGAGGTTTTCTGTTGGTTTTTCAATTATTTGTATATTAGAGTTATGGGATAAAATGTTAGTTGTTGTTTTTGAATTGGTAGAGGTAGAAATGGTGTTATTGGCGGTAACTGCGGAGTAGGAGGTGGATGAAACTAAGGTATTTGATTTTTCTTTGTGAATTGTAATAGCATCACGCAATGAACATTTTTGTGTTGTTTTTATTTTGAGAATCTCTTTTTGTTGGATGAACTTTTTACATTGGTTTGATGATGCGGGGTGGTCTTCTGCACAATTTGCACAAAATACACGAGTACAATCGTTTGGGGAATGGGGGGGAAGGTTGCAGTTAACACACGATGGAGAGTTTTTACACCGTTTCATTGTATGCCCTAGCATTTGACAGTTTTTACATCTCATTGGATTTGGAATGTATTCCCGCACTTTTACTTTGTACCATGATATGTTAATTGATTCTGGGAGATGGTATAAGTCAAATGTTAAAAGAATTACTCCTGAAGGAATTTTTTTTCCCTCTACCAATTTTTCGTATTTGTAAATATCGACTATACCCTGAGAATTCAGTTCCTCTATGATTTCTTTTGAAGGGATTTTCGAAAGAAATGGTGCAAAAATGGTTCCTTTGGTAAAATTTAGTTGTTCGTGTAGTTTACAAACAATAGGACATATACCAAACAATTCTTTAGCTGAAAGAAACTTATTAGCTGTTAATTTATCTTTGACTAACAAGAGTAAATTGCCATCTCTTAATTGAGTGATGGACACAATCTCTTTACTTATAAGGTGTAGTGCTCTATGAATAGCGAAACAGGAGTAATCAGATAAAGGTTTTTTGTCATCTAATGCAGCAACAACTATGTATTTTGGATTGTAGGTTTTTGGGGCTAGTGGGGGAAGAGAGGGAAAGTCAATAGGAGACTCTCCTCTATTTCTCTTTTTTCGTTTGCTTTGGGGACTGCGGTCGGCTAGCAAAGCAAACCGGTTATCCCCTAAGAGGGGGGGCCCAGGGGCCATTATGAATACTTAACACGATGAAAACAAAGAATTTAACTTTATAATTAAGCACTTGTTAAGATAAAAGAAATAACAATTGATTTTTGTCTTTATTATTTAAAAGAAATGCACTGATCGCGATGCGCTTAAACAATTCACAGAAAATATAGGAGTGTACTCGTTGAATGCTAGTCGGAGACTGAATTTTCTGCATTGTTTTTCAGAAATATATAGATTTATTTATATTAATGAAAATTACATTAAAAAAATCTTTTGGAGATTAACCCTGAATCTTCTTTTGAGTCAAAATGACCCAAAAACTGTATTATCGCTAAAATTCGGAAAAAATGCAAATTTTTCAGTTTTTGTAAAAAATTTGCTACTAAATAAATACTTTTGCAATTGAATGAAATGATATATAAATTACAGAAATTGGTTAGAAAATGTTAAAGTTATTAAAAATTCCCCAGACCATTAAAGAATCTCAGGCCACTTGAACAATAAATTTAGCAAAACAATTAACATATTTTGAGAAATATTAAAATAAAAGGTAATTTTTACTTAAAATATATCCGCATCTACTTGTGTATGACTTTTTGTCTTCGTAGGATACCGCTAACCTATTCGCTGGTATGGTAAAAAAAAATAATTTTAACGGCTGTTTCGAATCTCCATTTTTAAATTTTTAAAAATTTTGTTAAACAAATTTCAGAATTTTTTGATCATCACATTGGGATTTATTGAGATCATAATAGGGAATAAAAATATGAAAAAATTATGTCAATATCTCTTACAGTTTTTCCGTACCTGCGATTTAAATTTTGCGATTTTCAAAAGAAAATCTGCGAATGAGCCCAATTGCCTTACTGTTATAAATTGTAAGTAAAACCTATTCATAATATTATAGTCCTGGAAATTTTAAATATGGTCTGAAAGTTTTACTAAAATCGGAAAACGTTAGCCTTTAAATCGTGAAGGTCAAAGGTCAAATTTTTCAATATTTGGAATTTCTAATGAAAAGATAGCGAAATGTTATATATTTTTGGGCCGATTTTAATGAAACTTGAGGAGTAGTTATATTAGCTTTTCAACTCATTACTTTTTAATGTAAGTTTTTGCTGGGACATTTATGAATTGACGAATGTTCTTCTTCTCGTCACACCATCTACTGAAAACATTCGTTCACAATCGAATCGAGGAAATATTTAAGATCATTAAGTCCTGTTGTAATACCTACATGCATCGTCAGTTCTGCTTTACTCTTGCTAGATTTATTTTCAATTTCACGTTACCCTTAGATTTCCACAGAAATTACGTCTCCATTAAATCAGAATATCCTTAGAGCCTTCAAATTCATGTGATAAACTTCATTTTGTAATAGTTGGTCAGTTTTTCCTTTTTCCTGCTCAGTTTTAGTAAAATAATTTCATAATAAGTTATATGCCCCAGATTGTACACAAAATACAGCGAAAATTGCATCCAAATAGGAAATTTTTTTCATGGGCGCCAATAGTCTGCCACTTTCGATTAAACAATTTTCCCAAATTTGAGCATAATTCGCTATATTTGTCATTTGAACATCCTAACGAATTTTCTTACTCATCATACAGCATCATAAAATATTGAATATATTCTTTGTTTGTTTCTTTAAAACCAATTACGCCTTCTTCAAATTATTAGAAAAAAGAAAAAAATAAACACTAAACTGTATTGCCAAATTCGAAAATTGTTTTTATATTTCCCCCACAAACAAAATTTATAATAAAGAATCCTTGTAAAAGGATTTTTGTGGGGAGGCGGATGGTATAATTGTAGCAGCAGACATCTAGCAGTTTAAATATTTATAGCAACACATGCAATTCCTCCCAAAATCCCACATTTATTCAACTGAAGTCAGTCACTCACTTACTCGTTCATTCACTTATAGTCAACGACGCATCATATCAGATCTATGGAAATTTAAGCAAAAATATCATTGTGTCAGTCAAGTTTAAGTGATAAAAGGGGGCAGAGAGGACGAGTTATTCCGTCAGTTTTATGCCACATCAGACAAGTCATTTTTATTTATTTATATTTTATAATAAAACAAAATAAAATTAAAGCAATAAAATACATATCAATGGCAACAGCAACAGTAACAACAACAACCACAAACAAAAATTCCTCAAGTGTTTTTGTTATGTTGGCAATGTTTAAAGCAATTTTCTGTTGCTCTTGCTGCGCTGTTGTACTTAACAATGTCTATGAAAATTGCTGGCAATAAGCAGCAAGAGGGAGGGGGTTAAGGAGAAGTGGTTGGATGCTAGAGTTAAAGTGACAACATGTTTGTGTTGCTGTGATAAAATTCATTGCAGTGGCAATAACAACAACTGCAATCATCATCACTGCAAATGTTTAGTAACAAACAAAGAGCCCAGTCAGTCAGTCAGTTTAGTTCACTTCATTGAAGGCGTCGAGCAGCAAGCAGGCAGGTCTGCTGTCTAAAGTAATGCTCTAATGCTGTAATGTTGTTGTTTCTTGCAATACAGCAGTGGGTGACACAAAGAGATTATAAAGCAATTGTGAATGTATTTGTTTGGCAGCACGTGAAAAACTATATTACTGATGATTCGTTTTCGTTTACATTTGGTTAAATTGGGAATTTCTTATTTCCCCTGTTTGCATTTGTTTGCCGACCACTGCTCATTGGGGTGATGTTTGTTGCTGTTAATGGTGTTGTTGGTTGTTGTGCTGTCCCACTTCAACATTTTTGGCATCAAATGTCATCGTTCACATTCTATTGCTGTTAGTTGCTTGTTGCCACTACTGTTGTTCAATGTACTGCACTGTGTATGACGATTTGTTGTTGCTGCTGCTGCTGGAGTCTTACTTAAGTAGATTTTGTTGTAGTTTTTGTATATGATTGTATAGGAGTTTGATTTTATTAACTTTTTGTGTATTGCCAAGATGTGGGTTGTTTTGGCTGGATTTTTATTTCAATTATTATTTGTTATTCATTGTCGGCATTTTGGCTAAACACAAATTCCGTTAAGCTGTGTACACTCGAAACAAAATCCATGTAAAATTAAAGAAATACATTTTTAATAAAGACTGCGCTGCAGTTTAAAAAATAAAATTGTTATTTTAGATAGAAAATTTAATCTAGCATTGTCCTTCTATTGGCTACAATCAATTTTCCAGAGAGCTTAAAGATTTGAGAGTCCTAAATTTCGTATCAATGTATAAAATCGACTTTGGTATTGAAACTCGGGCTATAAATAACTGATATATGACAGAAAATAACTACGACTACCTCGATTTTCAGAACTATCTCTTGAGTAGGATTATTTGAGAACATTTTTCTTGATCAAAATATATTTCGATTAAATATGATCGATTTACAAAGCATTTAAATCAGTTGGTTTGTTAGATTAAAACCAAGATATAAAGACAAGTTCATAAAGGATTTGCTGCATTGGGCTCAATAATCTTCTGTAATCTTTGGTGGTATTGATTATATATATGGGGCATTTCATGTCAAGTGAACCAACTTTTGAAATCGATGTCTTCCGATCGTGATGAAATTTGCACCAAGGTTAGTTCTCAGACACAATTTTTCAACAAGATCGGTCGAGAACTCTCCGAGTTAGAGGGGGTCAAAGTTTGACATTTTGGTCAAGCAGATGTTTTTTCTTATCCATGTAACTTATTACCTATTGTTCTTAGCAAAATGTGTCCCAAATAGTTTAGATATCTCTTTCTTCAATCATTCGAAAAAAAATATTTTAAAAAAAAATAAAAAAAATTTTAATATTTTTTTTCCGAAATAAAAAACTTTTTTGACTTTTTTTTAAAATGGGCTTTTTTTTCTTAAAATAAAGCTGAGATATTTTCCTTGAACACCTATTTGGTCGCTTAGTGGGATGCGAGTGGGATATCTATCAAAATAAATATTTTGTAACTCAAAAGATGGTGTAAGAGACAGGGAATTGGAATTTTTTAAAAGTTATTTGCAAAACCGCAAGCAGTATGTGCAAATTAATAAAAGCATAAGTTCAATGGCTAATGTCGAATATGGAGTTCCTCAAGGAAGTGTGCTGGGGCCTTTATTGTTTAACATTTATGTTAATGACATCAACAATTTGGGGCTAAATGGAAAAATTATAATGTATGCTGATGATTTATGTCTACTATACCCATATAAGGAAAATTTAATTTTTAAAATATCTGCAGAAAGAGATGCATCATTAATTAAAGAATTTGCCAGAATAAATAAATTAGTGTTAAATCATAACAAAACAAAACTAGTACGTTTCAGACCCCAACCACATCGAATTTCTGGAGAAGATCCTTTGTTTATAGATGGAAAAGAAATCATTGAAGTCGACTCAATAAAGTTTTTGGGAATTATCCTGCAAAGTAATTTAACATGGAATCATCATATTAAATATGTTCGATCGAAAATATCTCCAGCACTTGGTATTCTTTTTAAACTAAGACATAAACTTGATGAAAAAACCAAATATATAATTTTTCAAGCTCTGGTTCAAAGTCATCTTAACTATATTACACTTGTTTATGGATTTAAAAAAAACGCTGATTTAAAGAGTTTACAAATTATACAAAATAAATCGTTAAAGGCTGTGTTTAATCTGCCGCAAATATATCCGACATTGCTGTTGTATAGGGATATTGCTAAAAAAGTCTTACCAATATATGGTATTTACAAACTGCAGCTATTGACTTATATTTATAAAATAATACATGGAATTGGACATCACACAATCAGATTTTCTATCAACCAGACTGTTTTTAATACAAGAAACAACTTGAATTTATGGATTTCTAGATGTCGTCTAGAAATCACAAAACAAAGAATTGAGTATATTGGTAGTTTAGAATACAATAATTTGCCTCAGTCTATAAAAAACTGTTCGTCAATATCGTTGTTTAAGAAAAAACTTAAAGATTTTTATTTAAATAATATTGAAATGCTTTTAATATAGTATAAATTATTAAATTTTCTAATGTAATATTATCTCTTTTTAAATTTTTTAAATCAGTTTTTGAAGCATTAATAATTTGTATATTGTAGCCAACGTTGTCTCAACAATGCCCTAGAGGCGCTGAGACCATATTAATGAAAATTGTAATTTTTTGAATTAATGAATAAAAACAAACAAAAAAAAAAAAAAAAAAAAAAAACATACAATTTTTGACTTTTTTCGCAAAATCAAAAACTTTGTTGACTTTTTTGTTCAAAATGGACCCTTTTTTATTTTTTTTTAGCTCAAACAAAAGCTTAGATATTTTCCATGAAGACTCTTTTGGTCGCTTAGTAGGATGCGAGTGGGATATCTATCAAAATAAATATTTTTTAACTCAAGACTTACAATTCTTGACTTTTTTTTTGCAAATTCGATTTTTTTTTTTAAATGGGCCCTTTTTTAATTTTTTTTTTATTCAAAAGAAAGCTTAGGTCCATTCCTTTAAGATATTGTTAGTCCCTTAGTGGGACTAAATATCAAAATAAATATTTTATAACTCAAGAAATACAATTTTTGATTTTTTTTGCAAAATCTAAATTTTTTTAATTTTTTTTTTTTTGTTTTGCTCAAAAGAAAGCCTAGGTCCATTCCTTTAAGATATTTTTGGTCGCTTAGTGGGATGCGAGTGGGATATCTATCAAAATAAATATTTTGTAACGCAAGACATACAATTTTTTTTTTTTGGCAAAATCGACATTTTTTCCAATAGGGGCTTTTTTAAAATTTTTTTTTTTTGCTCAAAAGAAAGCTTAGGTCTTTTCCTTTAAGACCTCTTTTGTCGCTTAGTAGAATGTGAGTGGGATAAAATCGATTTTGCAAAAAAAAGTCAAAAATTGTATGTCTTGAGTTACAAAATATTTATTTTGATAGATATCCCACTCTAACCTTGGTGCAAATTTCATCCCGATCGGAAGACATCGATTTCAAAAGTTGGTTCACTTGACATGAAATGCCCCATATATTTATTCCTGTCGTTCCGAGTTCGAGCATAGGACCACTACAAATGTAATCCATTGTGATATTTTACAAGCTATTAGTTTGATTTTATTCTAGAATTTTGATATAATCTAAGTCAGCTAGCTTCTTGTATAGGCCCCACTGAATTCCGGTGGAGTTATCGGTTGCAGTCTTCATCACAACATCAAGAACAATGTTAAACAGCGGTGGTGACATGACGCATACCTGCCGTACTCCTGTATTTACGTTTATTCTGTTGCCGATATTGTTCTCGTAGAGTAGCCCACAAGTAGAGTCATTGTATCGACTTCTACTAAGAGAGATTAGCTTTGATGGGGTGGCTTTGCATTCCAGTGCCTTAAAGATGGTGTTATGAGCGACCTTATGAAATGCTTTCTTAAAGTCTATAAATACGAGATATAAGGAAGATCTCCACTCCCCCGACTGTTCAACGATTAGCCTTAGGGTGTTTACTTGATCCACACAGGGTTTTCGTGGATCAATTATCCTCCCGATAATTCTTCGATTATCGGGATTATGAATCGAGCACTGATTTTGGAATCAGGTTATAGCATTTCTGGCGGATTGTTGCCAGGTTTGTTGATTTTTAAGGCCTTGATAGCGTTGGTGACTCCTTCACTAAAGGACTGCTAATATAGATATCGAGCCCTTAGCGCCAAATTATCGTAAGCGACAAAATACAAATTTTACAGGAGAAGGTTTTTTCGATTATTTTGAAATTTATACATAAAATTAAAAATGTTATGATGCGATATAATATAATTTCGTTTAAGCTATTTGTCTATTTTTCAAAATTATTTATAACTTTTGACAATTAAAAATTCATGGAAAGTATAAAGTAAATGTTTTTTATTGAATTTTTGCATAGATACAAATTTTTCGAATTGAAATAAAATTGTTATTTATGAATAGTTTTTAATGAAATTTCACAGTTATGTAAAATTTTCTATTTAAAATGGAAAAATAAAAACGAATTTTGCAATTTATTATCAGCAATCCCGCAATTACCAAAAAATTGTTGAAAAATCCCAAAAATGGAAATTTTTAGTTTTTTGGCTATTATATCCATACCAGGGTCTGAGTTATCGGAACCCTTTACAAAATAATTAAAAGTATATTGGGCCATCTAAAATCGGTTACTATATTTTGATATCGAATATGCGATTTGAGAATTTTTGCCCTAAATTTTAATTTTACATAAAAAATTGATATTTTTTGAATGGACCTGGTCCCCTCGGTAAGAGAAATTTTTAATTTTTTTCAATTTTTAAAATATTTTATGAAAACGTAGCTTTCAGAAAGTATAAATTCCTTATACATTTTTTTTGCGATAATTTTTTTTGCGATAACTTAAAAAGAAAAAAAGTTATTTTTTCCCAAAAAATTAGCGAAAAATCGGCTTTTTGAAATTTTTTTAGATTAAAATGCATATAACTTTGTACATAGGCATTATTTTTAAACACTTTTTTTTCTATTTGACACATAGTCTAATGAAGGAAAACTGGAGAAAATATTGAAAATGTAATTTTCAAATGCGAATATCTCCTAAGCTATAAGAGGTAATTTATAGCTACCAGGACTAGGTCTTTTGTATCGCTCGATGAATAGATTTTTTATGTGTAATTCTTTTGAAATCGGAACACAAACGAAGAAATAGGATCGTTTTAAAAATGTAACATACCCGAGGTGTCCTACTTTGTGGACCCTTGGTCGCGCCCCTGGTGGGCCCATCAGGTCCATATTCAGAACTTAAACTCAACAGCACTTCTTCCAATCTAACCAATCTAACCATTTAGAAGTTACAGATTTATTTCGCTCTTTTTTTCTATACCACTATGTGTCGCTTACGATAAAATTCGTTTACTGTAAAATGTAAACATTGACTTACGATAAAATCTTACCCCCTATAACTTTGAATTTATTAACAATTTTGATATTCCGAGATATCCCCAGCTTTTTAATTGTAAAATCAACTTTTGACATAATCCAATTTAAAAACTCTTTAAATAAAAGTTCATATAAAATATAATTTAAATAAAATTCCAATAATTTAAAAACATATTTGTGTGTCGCTTTAGTTTTATTTTTACATTTAAACGCTCGTAAATAACCCCTTTTTGTATTTAGCTTAAAGTGAAAATGGAAAAAAGACATCAATCAATGACTGTGAAGAAATACGCCCCTCTGGCTAATTTCATATTTAGAGACACAGACAGACAGACGTCTTTCTTGTCTTGCTAGCTGGGAGCACTAAGGCAGTGGGAGGATTATGGGGAAGGAAGTTTGAGACAAAAAAAGGATGTAAAACATAATTTTTATATGATATGTAGCTATGTGTTTTTTAAACAAATTGTTTTGAAAATATTTAGCAAAAGATTGAAATAAAAAAATATGTTGTAATTTCAATTTAATGTCTTCATATTGCTAACTTGAGACTCATCTTTAGGCCACCCTTCCCTGCCATACTTATTTGGCAAACGACCTTTCTTAAAAACAAGAGTTTGCTACAGTCTTCCCCTTAGTCTAGCACAGAGTGTGTGTGTGGCATGTAAGAGTTGCTGTTAAGGGTGATGGTGGTGGCGGTGAGACGTTTATTTTTTCTTAATTTCAATGAAAATGTATTTTTACACCAAACGAATATTGATGTTGCGTGCCACGTTTCCTTTAGTTTGTTGTTTATTTCATATTACTTTGACTTAGTTGTGAAAATGCCGCGGCAACGTTTTTTTTTAGAAGCAAGCTTGTCACTGCCGCACGAACGACCTTTACGACATTGATTTCTTAACAAACAAACACACACACGCTTTACATTCATGCAACACACGTATGCGACACCAGCAAAACAACAAACAACATAAATAAAGAAAGAAGATCTGAAGAAGCAACAGTAGAAGAAGTTGTACAAGGTTTTTACACCAAGTTGCCATTTAAAGACTAAATGACTGACATACAGACAGACTGAGCGGTGTTTTGTTGTGTTAAACGTTCATTCAGTCTAATAGATTTTTCAAAACTCCATTCCACCACATGCCCCACAAAAAAGAAGCGAAATAAAAAATAATAAACACAAAACACACATGACTTCTGTATCCTAGAGTGTGAATTACCCAGCAGTTCTGGGGGACTAGTAATTGAATTTTAGTGAAAATTACAGAGAAAAAGATATTGTAAAACTGCTGGTTACTTTTTGTAGAAATATGTTGCTAGTTTTGTTGCTGCCACATACATATTTTGGGGCATAAATATTGTTGTTTTTGTTGCCTACAAGTGTGTTTATGTTATTGCTAGATGATGATGATGATGGTGTTGGTTTTGTTGCTAGTGGTGTTTTTTTGTATGTGACTAAATTCATATAAATTTACGAAATTTGTTTGTTTTCTCAGTCATTCATATAGTTTTTTTCTTCCTCTCATTTTCGGTATTTTTCTATGTCTGACGCCCTGCTCTGCTCGTCTTTCAGTCTGCCTGTCTCTTTGGTATGTGAGGAATATTGAAGTTATTCATTGTCTATTCCCCACATTTCCAGCTTGCAACTTGTTTTTCAGTCCTCATGTTGTTGTATGCCATCATATTTGTTCCTTTAGAGCTGGAGTTTTTGGTATTTTGCTAAAAAAAAGAAACATCAACTCTTGCAACAAACAACTCAAAATTGTTGTCTGGCTGCCGGCATAATGTCGACAGACTGGGATTTTTTGGCTTCTGAATTTTTCATTGTCGTGTACAATATTGTTTTTATTTGTGTTTTATGTTGTTGCTGCCGCTGCTGTTGTTGTTTTAGCTATTATTGCTACTGCTACTTCTGTTGTTGTTTGTGTTTAATAAAAACAAAATGTTTTGTAGTTGTTGTCAATGAAAGTGTTGTTTGTTGCTGATTTTAATTTATGCATTTCAATTTGTATTGAAAAATATTTTGCAAATATTTGCAAAAATAAACAGGATTTACATTGCGAGAGATAACCATAACCTTAAATCGTTTAAGTAGTAAGTCCGAGTAGCGCCGCACAATGGTTGAAGAGTGGCCAAAATTAATTTTTTTTCATGTTCGCCGATTTGGATAATTTTTTTGTAATTTGTTGTCAGATATCAGAATATTATGATTCCGAAATATTAGGCTGATATATTTATTATTTGTTTGGACAGACACGATCGAAGTTCATATATGTTCGCTTGTTTAAAATGGCATGCAAATTTACTGTATATTAAATCTTTTGGTACAATCACAGTAAACTTATCATTTGACTGTGTTGTATATTTTCGTAAATGAAAATTGCCATAGATGAGATGTGCATTAAAAAAAGTTGGAAAAAGTACCATATAAAAAATTTCGTAGAACAAAATATAAACAACATCAAAATTTCAATGTTCATCAACTTCAGTGGACTGCATCTTTTTAGCGCTGTGGAGCGCTGTTTAACGAAAGATGTCAAATTACAGCTTGAAGTCTCAGCTAAAAGTTAAAAAAAAATTCAGCTGCTCCTACGTGCTCCTTTCCAAAAAAACAGTAAAACTGTAAAGTGATATAGTGATAAAGTAACAAAACATGAATTTTCGTTCATGCTTGTTGTTTTTGGCATAATTCTTTAGTTGTAAGAAGGAGAAATTTATCTCCTTTCCTGGGTGTTTTGTTATTTTATTATTTTTTATACTTAATTTATTAAGTAAACCCAAGCCAGTCGATCAACGTCAAAGCTGGGTAATACTTTTTATTTATTTATTTGTTTAAAGGGACAAATCGGACTATAAAAGTCTTAATCTGAGTTGATGCATTAAAAATCAAGGGAGTTATGAAACTTTTTCAATACAAGTTGTATGGGAAATTGGCGTAAAAGTGGGCGGATATTTTTCAAATTTCACACAAATGATTCTGAGTGTTTAAAAATGCTATGTGCCAAAAATCAATGCCGTAGGTCAAAATTTAATTTTCACTTTGTATCGGAGGTGGGCGTAAAAGTGGGCAGATCATTTTGATTTTTAAATTTTTTCTTGATTCAAACAAAAAATGCCTATGTGCCAAGTTTCATTGTCCTTGGACAACTTCTTCTATTTTTAGCCGCTCGTTGTATGAACTTCAACCAATGTGATGGCCAATGATGGCGTCAGCTCAAAATTTTCACCAAACAGTAGCTGTTTGTGGATGTATAGTCACTTGGTGAACGTCGTTTGGTTTGGCGTCGTCCCGTATGCGGAAATTCTTCGTAGATAATGACCTTTGTGATGACCTTTCCTTTGGAGCAGTGATCGACATTAAAATATCATTGAATATGAATCATACTAACGCTTTCTTTCTCTTTTGTACTTTTTCCTGCTATTAATTTCCCTTCACCTTCGTGAGAAGGGTATATGTATATAAGTTTGTCATTCCGTATGTAATTTCCACAATATAATTTTCCGATCCTATAAACTATATATATTCTGGATCCTTATAGATAGCGGAGTCGATTAATCCATGTCCGTCTGTCTGTCTGTTGAAATCATATTTCCCAAATAACTTACACTATTCATACATTAATATCTCCGGAATTCTTCCGGCTCGGTCGAGAAAATCGGTCCACAAATGGCTGAGATATAAGGAAAAAACCAGGACAACCTTGATTTTTTACCTATATCTGGATTATTAAGTCATTAATATAGACAGCATGGATATCTAATGATAGATATTTCAATGACCTTTGCAACGACGTATATAAGACCGTAGTAATTTGGACCTGCAATATGTCAAAATCGGAAAAAATATTTTTTAACTTTTTATTTTTCGCTAAATATTAAAAAAAAAATTGAAAAAACCAAAAAAAAAAAATTATAAATTTAAAAAAACAATTTGAAAAAAAAATGTTCCAAAAAATTAAAAAAACAACATTGGAAAAAAAATAAATTTTGTTTACCTAAAAATATTTAAAATTTTTATTTTGAAGTATAATTTGGTGAAGGGTATATAAGATTCGGCATAGCCGAATATAGCTCTCTTGCTTGTTTGATAATTGTTTTGAACTTTTTGGACACTCGTTTTGTTTACATAAAAATTACAGATCAAGTTCGCTCTGCCTCGATCAAGTTCGTCCTCCGGAAACTCTGAGTGCCAAATAATGTTTTCGAATGTGCCTTTAGTAATGGGAATATGTCCTCAAGACTAAGATCCTGCGTAATACAATACCACATAAAGTTTTACTGCCACGAAATACCTTTAATAAAGCTACCAAACATTGATTGATCTCTTTCTTCCAAGACCTTAAATATTTCATTAATATATGTATAGCCACTTTTAATTGCCTCAAAACTTTGATTTCCTTAAATCTTTTTTTAATTATTTAATTCTGAGCTATAAAGAAATACTATTTCGCCTTTGACTTAATGTGATGAAGTCTATAAATTTAAGACTCAATCAAATGAAACAGTTTCCCAAATTTTACATGCCTTGAGATATAAATAATTTACACACATTCTATTTCCTCAATTCATTATATACACTTCGTCGTTTTAAAAATTATTGCCACTAAAATCAACATAAATCACTTTTCTAAACAAACATAGTTTCACTAATCACTTTGGAAATGGATTTTTCTGTCCCCCACTAGATGTGACACATAATTTGCCACCTCCAAAAAAAAAAACGAGGGCAAACGGAAAAGTCTTTACAGTTAAGACTAGTCTATTCCTTGCAGCTAACCTCCAGGAAAAAGAAAAATATCGTTTAATTGCTGGTGGGGTTTTAGTTTAAAATTCAATTGAAGCCAACGATAGTTTTAATCGGGTAACAGACAGTGCTTGATCAATATTTCATTTAAAAGGCTATATGCGCTTCCTCAAATTTTAACACATTCATACGCGATGAAGTTGTGTACCAGTGCCAGTAATCCTTAGGCACATATGATGCAGTATTTAACTGTCTCTGGATTAAATTCTAAATCAGGGCACACTATTTGCACTTCGGGTTTCTTTAAAGAAGTACAAATGCGGAAAGGGATATTACACTATCAAGCTTCGATGCACTTTCCAATTCCATATTGAAGATTCTTGAGGGTTGTCCGAGCACTGAAATTGTATTCGATGGTGATTTCGATGTTCACAACTCCTCTTGTCTTCAACACTCTTGCCAATATGTTGAACTATTCGCCGCGCACAACCGCCTTGCTCAATTAGTGAATGTGAATATTTTGAAGGACACCAACATAACACTCTGGATCTTTTTTTCACCTCACACACTGTAGAGTATGAAGTGGATGTTCTTGCACCTCTCGGTAATAGAGATCATTGTACTATTTCTGCCTCCTTTTGCTCTCGTAACTTCGCAATGTTTCACAAACGAATACAAAACGTTAAATTTTTATCTACGAAAAGGTTGTTAAGTTCTCTTTTCCTTATTTTTCTAAACTAACTTCTATGTGAAACTTCGAAGCCTATCTATTCATTTGCAGATGACAGCAATATTTACTTACCAAGCCTGTCGGTGATTGGGGAATTGAGGCAAAACATGAATGATTCCCTTAATCTAGACCTTCTGACAATCTCAATGTCTAGGTTTTCTGAAATGGTTTACGAATTACTTCACTCCATCTGATCTCCTCACTATTTATACCACCTATATCCGACGGAAAATAGAATAGAACTCCAATGTATTTTGGAGCTTCTTGACCGCGTACAGGAGAGATTATTGGTGACAGTATGGTTTCCAACTCTGTTGATTCGCTGTTCTATCGGTACTATAATGGAATGTGTTCTGATGAAATTAGGAAACTTGTTCCTGATACAGATTTTTACACGTTTATCAGCACACACGGGTGCCCCGATAGACCAGTCGATAGTGTGCTGAACTATTAATCTGAGGGTTGCGGGTTCGATTCCCACCAGAGACTCTGGATGTAACTACAGACAAGCAAAATGCTTCGCAGTTTGTGTTTGTTTTTAAAAAAAAAAAAATCCTTGGAAAATTCGTTATTTAGCCGTACTGTCCGCTGAAGTGTTTCCTGTAATTTTCAATGTATGAAAGTTCAAATAGAATGTCTACAAACGCTACTCCCTATTACCTCCCTACCATAATCTATTTTCCTAGTTCCAACACTATGATTTGCATGATTTGCATGCATCCCCTGAAAATAAAAATGTCGCCACCGTTTTATAAAGTCAAAATTGAACGGAATGATACAACACCGTTTACTTGTTTCTGCACAGGTTTGGTGAAACCAGAGCAATTTGAGCAATTAAAAGTTTAAATTGATGACTTTGGTTCCTTAGCCTACTGAGGGGACTTTGGAGACAAGCCAAAACTTTTTTAAATTCTTCTTGATAAACATAATCTTGCAACACAGTCCTTCAAGTCCTACATGTCCTTCAAGTGACATTTGTAAGTTCACGCTTGGGATCTACTCCAAATAACTTACAAGCACTTGCATTACATTTGTCTATCTTTCGTTCCAAAACTTCCTGTAATCTTTGATATCATAATATTGTGTAATATATTATAGTATTGTCTGTACAAATCCCTCAAGTGGCGTATAAAAGTTTACGGGATTATGATCGCGAAGGATCTTCTTCAGGATCAGTTTACTGACAAGACATTGACACTGCGTCTCAGTTTAAAGCAAAATCTGCTACAATAGTAGGCCATTAAAAATTATCTTTCTGAAACCTAAACTAAAGCAAATAATAATCAAAGGCTTGATATGAATTCCAACATATTCTACAGATACAAAGGGTAAAGAACCCTATTTTGCGTATCAAATTTGGTGGAAGTATATTTGGCTGCAATGATTAAGTCGTTGTTATCGTAAACTAACCATTTTATGAACATATTATTCACATTATTTAATTTCAAAACTCCTTTATTCATTATTGTCACAAAATTCTGCAAAATATAGTCGTCTGATTTGAAAAAAAAAAAATAGATTCTTGCTTCCAAAGACATTTTAAATCATAGATCACTCCAGGATCACTCTACTGATGGGACTTCAGTGACAGGCCAAAAGCTTTCGTGCAAGTCCTTTTTTGAAAAACAGAATCTGGCCTTTCTGATTTAATCCTCTCAGTTCTGTAGCTATCTCTTCCACTAACATTTCGTTAGAGTAGCCCCAACTGTTATAAATCTGTCTCAATCTAAAGTAAACCCTGATACAATAGGCCATTAAAAAAGGCATTTCTGAAACCTTAATTAAAATTCTGGAGATTTTTTGAGATCGTTTTTGCTAGTAGTATATTTGGCAACAACGATAAAGTCATTATCATAATCAATTAAAGAAGTTAACTATTTCCAGCTAACTTTTCATACCGCCCTCATAGCAAATAAAAGAAAAGTTAAAAGATTTAATTCTTTAAACAAACTTTTTCTGGCTTTCTTTATTTTCCACTCGAAAAGCGAAAAGCCAAAAATTATACAACAAACTAATGATGACATTGATGGTGTGGGGAAATGGATCACCTTTAGCCAAAATAATGACAATCATGTTGCCGGTTGATGGTGCTGATGATGATGATGACAATATTCGTTCCCCCCACTTTGCATAAACACTATGGATGTGTTGTTCGTTGTTTTTTTAATGCCCCTTAAAAAAAAAACAAGAAACTACAAAATTAATCCAGAAGATTTATCATTAATCATGGCATAATTATAAGTGCTAATTGGAAACACAGGCAACATTGGAGAATCAGCTAGCTTGTGTTATATAAATGGCAAAGACAAACAAACTGACAGACAGAGGAGGGAAGGACGGACCAATACACCATCATCTTGGCAGTTGCAGTTGTGCACAAGCCCACACACAAACATTCTTACATACTTGTTCGTACACTTTATCATCTAATTTATTCTAATACAGTTTCAAATGAGTTTGTCTAAACACACACTCACATGTGAGTTTGTTCATGTTCTTCATGTATTGTTGTTGGTCTGGCCAACAACAATTTATTACAAAATTTCAAAGAGCTAATCTAGAATATAAACTACCAAAACTTATACATACAACTTGCAACTCTGCTACCGCAATCCCATATACATATATAGAGAACATTAGAGAACTAGGGGGGTGTTGAGATGGAGAGATGGATGGCTTGTTTGTATGTATGGATGGATGGCTGTATAGATTTTCTAAAGGTTGACCTGACCTACTTATTGGATAGTTTTTTGTTGTATTTGCATCATCTTGTTGCAGAATATTTAATATACATGCATGCTACAAATACTTACATATTCATGGGAATAATGGTAGTTTCCCAGTAGTTTTGGGGACTAATGATTGCACTAACCCAAAGGGGTTAGACATTGGTAACTTCACTAGCGATGTGACCAGTCAATTGACTCTATTGTAGGAGATACCAGCTAGCTAACCCATAGTCCTCTGTGTGGAGTCAATTGACTCTACGAGGTTGGGTCAATAAGTCCTGTCAACAGGCATCTGTCAGTTACTTTACTTACTTTTTTACTTTATATGGCTATCGGTTTGAGCCTGAAGCAAAATAGGACGCCAGCTATTCCATCTGTGAGTTGACTCCTGTCAAAATCTGAACCAGCTGCAGCCATTGAAAGCAGACTACCTCATGACTTGAGGAGAAATTGGAATTGGTTTACTGAATTTCGTTGTGATCGTACTAACATGGAAGATGCTGATCGTTCTTGATGCCCAGTTGAGGTCTCTATAGCCGAAACAATTGAACAAAATCACGATATAGTGTTGGCTGATCGGAAATTGAAAGTACGAGAAATTGTGGAAGCCATAGGCATATTTCATGGCTCAGTAGTTTCAATTGTGAATGCTCACTTGGGTATGATTAAGCTTCCCGCAAAATAAGTGCTGCGTTTACGCACAATCGGAAACAGTTTTCATGGAAAAAATCCATGAATTAGGCTACGAAATGCTGCCTCTTTCGCCCTGTTTCCCGAATTTAGCCCCGATTGACTATTTCTCACTTCCAAACCTGAAGAAATGTCTCGGCGGAAAGAGATTTGACTCCTGACGATGAAATCATCTTACAAAAATACCTATTTTTATGATCCCGACAAATTTTAAAAATCCGTACTTCATTCAAAAAGATCTAAACGTTTTTACCCACATCTTGTGCCAATTAAGCGTCATATGCGGGAAGTTTTGCATTACTTCTTTAATTTGAAAAAAAAACAGCCGCTGCAGAACACCGATTGCTCAGTAAAGCTTTTGGTGAATGTGTTCCATCGGTTTCAACGATGGAATTTGTTCGTTTTCAGAAGTAGTTTGTTCGGTTCAGAAGTGTCAATTTTGACACGGAAGACAAAGATCGCCCAGGCCAGCCAAAAAAGTTTGAAGACCAAGAATTGGAGCCATTACTCCACGAAGAATGTTCTCAAACTCAACAAAAGATTACGAAATCATTGGGAGCAACTCAAGCTGCAATTTCATGGAGGCTTTACTTCACGAATAATGTTCTCAAACTCAACAAGAGATTGCAAAATCATTGGGAGCTACTCAAGCTGCAATTTCAAAAAGTTTGCGAGCAGCAGGGAAATTGGTTATCATATGAATTGAAGCTGAGAGACGACTTTGCATGTCCGAAATGATGTTTGAGCTCTATTAAAGAAAATTGATTTTGCACCGAATCATTACTTGCGATGAAAAATGAATCCATTACGAAAACCCGAAGCGTAGGAGATCATATGTGAAGCCCGAGCAACAAGCCGAAACGACACCAAAGCCAAATATCCATGGCGCTAAGGTAATGCTCTGTATTTGGTGGGAGCAAAATGGTCCTATCTATTAAGAGCTGCTGAAATCTGGCCAGACCGTCATAGGGAACCTGTACCGCACTCAACATATTCGTTTGCAATGATAACGCCCAGAACATATGGTTAGACACGAATTCTTAATATTGGGAGAATTTTGACACCTTCGATTTTAATCAAATTTACCACACATATTACGGTTCCAAAGGGTTCCAAATGTAAAAAATATCAGAGATGGCGGTGCTAAAAATTCCAAAAGATCATGGTATGAGGACACCTAAACTATCTACTATATTCGTGCAAAATAATTTCAATAGAGACTCGATTAGTTCAGGAGTTATAAAGAAAAACGTTATTATAAGTACGTTTTTTCATATAAATTCATATGGATGGATATATTAATTTTTAACACAGCGATCTTTGATATTTTTTACATTGAAATATATACTCCAAATATTGACCTTTAAGATTTTGGAAGTAAACAATTTTATTCACACGATTTTAAGGACAATATCTTTGGCTTTAAAATGGAGTCAAAAATGATGCTGGTCTTTGAGTAGTTTCAAAGTTATGGACAATTATTTGTATTTAGACAATTTTAACAAATTTTTCAATTTTCACATCGCGATATTTTTACATCGAAATGAGTTTCCTTTGAGAAACATATTGGATAATATATCCAATATGTTTCTCATATCAGTGACTTTTTCAAAGTAAATTTCATTAAAATCGGAGACGGTAAATCCGACTTCCCTATTCCATCATGACAACGCTAGGCCACATATTGAAATACCTGTTAAAAACTATTTAGAAAGAGGTGGTTACCTCGTCCGAATACTATTTGTTTTGATCGATGCAGAACGCTCTCTCTGGGATACTCTTCACCTTATAGAGTAATTCGAAATTGGCTTGATTGGCCTCAAAAGATGAGCAAATGTTTAAAAATAAAAGCCAAACATTATATAAAATCCCGCATTTTTAAGACATACACCCAATAATTGATATAAAATACCGATTGTCATCTTTTGAGGGGTCTACTGTTATCAAGAGTATTGACTACTTAGGATGAGTGAATATCTCCTGCTTAGCTATCATGGGGGCAGTAATTTCACCCGTCTTAAGTAGTTTATTTGCAGCCAGAAAAGTTTCAACTGTGCCTACAATAAATTACATTAGATCGTTCTCAAAAAGGGTTCCACTCTCTTAGTAAGAACTAACAGGTTGTAAATATCTGTTCAGTTATATATGGATGTATTTGTGTTTGTACAACATCCAGTTGTTTCATGCATTAAATAGTTTTGAATTTTAGCAAAATTATGTAGTTAGTTTCTTCTTCTACTTGCTCGTTATTCTGCCCCTTGTGACATGGTAAATTTCATACATAACTACATGTTTGTATACATACATTATTACATCCATACATATTTCGGAACAACTAAAACAACATGGGCAATTGCTACATTTTGATGAACACAACACAGTCATGTGACCATTAATTATGGCGCTAAAAATGACACATGTCTATTTCGTTTTAGTTTTTTTCATTATTTTTTTTTTTTGTTTTGTTTAATAAAAAATTGACAATTTGCATGGGAGAAAATTTCGTAGTAAAGGCTGTATAATAAAAGGAGGGGGAGAAAGAATTATGATTTGCTATAAATAAAGCCCCAACTATTAAAATATGAGAAGCTTTTTATTTTGTCATAAAGCGTTATTCAAAATATGGGGATTACATCTTAGGTTTAGAGAAATGACAGCTCTGGAGAAGACATATCAAATCTGACGTTAATATCGATTTACGTTGGTTAAAAAAATTTGAATGAAATATAGAGCAGTTTTATGACATGTATTTTAAACAAGGATTAGCTAAACAACAGTGCGGAGATTAAATAACTTTTGAGTTTTCACTTGTCCCTTCTTGCATTTAAAAATAATTATTTCGCACCTTTATGAATTTTGCAATTATAGGCTCAAGTTAACTATTTGACGAAAAACATCAATGCTATACGTAAACTGATATTGGAAGATCCTCATGTAGAATCTTGATAGCTTCTTGTGTACATATGTTTGAATACTTCCTGATTTCACAGTCACTCAAAAATAGAGCTTATGTTGATTGAGTCAAAGAAATGTTGGAAATTCGTGGCGTATCACAAATCTATTCGATATGAGTCAAAATTTAATAAACTACCAACAGTCAGGGTTTTGTAGTAACTGAAGTATTTCTCAGAAAATAATCTACTGTTTCTCGGAAAATACAAGTTTTATTTTCAAAATAGGACTCAAAAAATCGAATTGATGAATGTGATTTCTACACAAATTAATGGCATGGTTAACATATTTTGACTCTTAAAGAAGCCGTTGATAGACACAAGGGACATAATTTGGAGTTGCCTCCTTCGGAGTGGACAAAGAGATCCCAAAATTAATTATTTAAAATAAAATTTAATCCTTTTTTATGATAAATATTCGTTTAATTCCCATAACATTAGTAGTTTATTGAAGACAACATTTGAATTTTGACTTTAAAATAGCCAGTCAAATTAAAGAAGACACGAGTTCAGAAGTGCTTTTTTATATTTCACAGACCAAATAATAAATTGTAAATGGATTTTAAACAGCATTTATCTTTATATTAGAGAGTTTTTGACTTAACCTCCCCCAAATGAGAGTTCTTTGATTTATATTATGCACGTAAGCAGTTAACTCCTTTTTAAATTAACGACCTCAAATTTAAAAATATTTAAATTTCATATCATTGATACTTTTTTTATTATCACACACCCCTGATATAAAAGTCTGACAATACTCTCATAAAACGCTTCCTTGAAGGCAGTAGTAATTTACATTTTTGTTTAAGCTTGACAAATTTTCAAATCTCCATAATATTGATGTATTGTTAGATTTGAAGTAATAAAACACATAAAGATAGAAAACAGAAAACTGCATAATTTATTTCCCAAACTCTTGCCAACAACTTCAATACCCTAACAATTCTTGAGAACGCATAAATATTGAGTTCAACTTATGAGTAGAAAGGATTTCTTTTTTGTTATTTTAACAATAACTACTGCTTTAGAAAGTCAACCTAAACTGAAAACCTTTCAAAATTAAAGAAAAACATCGAATCAGGGGGCGTTTTTTTATGTTAAATGAAACAAAAAGAAAATGTAAGGAATATGGGAAATCAAAGTCAGTCGTCAGCCAGAATAAATCAAAAAGATGTTTGAAATTTAGCCTTTAAAGCAGGGGTAGATGCTGTTTAGCTTAAAAAGGGGATTGTTTTTTAGCAAAAGCTAAATGAAGGTTGAGTTTGGTTACATGTTTAAGAAAAGTATCTACTGATTAGTTTTTTCTTTCTTGTTTTTTTATTAATATCTTCTTTTATTAATAAAAATGAAAAAAAATTATTTATTTTTTTTGTTTCTTTTTCAATGTTGACGAATTGTTGTAGACAAGCACAAAGTCAACATTAACTAGGCATTTATGGGTTTTTATTAGAAAATAAAACAAACAACATTGTTCTCAGTAATGACAAAAAAAAAAAACAAAATGTTTAAACTTCAAAAAGATTAATATGGAGTCATGAATAAAGTGGCAGGAGCTGCATCAGTCAGGGCAGCCAAAAAATGTCTTCGCCATGATTCATAAAATATAAATATTAAAAAATCATTGTTATTAGTGTATGAGAGACCAACATATTTTTCTTCCTTTAAAAAGGTATTTAAACATCTCCAAATTAGGATAATTTTCCTTCACGATAATGTTATTCTTCCCAGGTTTGCTCAAGCAACTACATTCTGGGCATTTACAAATTCGAATTGATGTCTTTATCTCTACTTTTTACTACAATGTTCTTTCGTTGGATTTAAAAATCGATCGCTGTGCTTCAGGAAACATGGATCTACAATTATTATCCTGAATTTAAACAATAGCAAAATCCTTTCGTCTTCATTTTGTGGTATTAAAGCATCGTACAACCGTCAAATCGGAACCACTATTTATTTTGTCAAAATTCTTTGCACAAGCAAAAAGTTTATATTTCTATAATGATTGCGAATATTAAAAAAATTTCAAGCCTTACTTAAAGGTAATTTTGTTGCGGAATTTCGCAAATGGATAATTTTAAAATCGCTAAAAACGAAACTCGTGTCAAAGATTTGAAATGATACCGAGTTCACTTCATGTTCTTAGCTTTTCCTTAATACTGTGAATTACTATTGAGACATCTATAAAAACATCCTGTGTATTCTCTCTCTCTATTTAATCTAGAATCTTGAAAGCTGCTTGACTCCTTCTGTTCGGCTTCTTCCTGATTTCACAGTCGCTCAAAACAAGAGCTTATGTTGATTGATTCAAAGAAATGTTGGAAATTCATGCCGCATCACAAATCTATTCGATATGAGTCAAAATCTAATAAACTACCAACAGTCAGGGTTTTTAGTGACTGAAGTATTTCTCAGAAAATAATCTACTTTTTCTCGGAAAATCCTTTCCATTTAAGTAATCAATAAGCAAAATGGTACACTATTTCTTTTATTTTCGAAATAGGTCTAATTATATCGAATTGGATGCATTTGAAATACCCAGATATGAATTGAGATCAAATTCAAACTTTTGGCTTTTATTTTGAAACACTTGTAAAATATAAAGTTATTTAAAGTATCGGTCATTGTTAGCTATAACCTTTTGCCATCCTTTTGGCAGCATATGTACTCCGCGCCAAAAAAAACCGGCTCATCTTTTTAGGCCATGAACGAATCAAGCTAATTTCGGATACTCTGTTCTGAAGTGAAGCGTATCCCAGAGAGAGTGTTCTCCATCGATCGAAAAAAATATTAGGCTTGCAAGGTCTGGACTATAAGGCGGGTGAGGCAAAACTTCCCAACCACTTCATTCTAAATACTTTTTTACAGATATTGCAACATGTGGCCGAGCGTTGTCATGATGCAGTATTACGGTTTCATGTCAGGCCGCATATTCTGTACGGTTTTTGGCAAATGCTCGCTTTAAACGAATCAGTTGCGTTCGGTACAGGTTCCCTGTGATGGTCTGGTCAGATTGCAGCAGCTTATAATATATAGGACCCTTTTGAATATTTGGCTTTGGTGTCGATTCTGCTGGTTCACTTCACATACGATTTCTTACGATCGTAATGAATCCCTTTTTCATCGCAAGTAATGATTCGGTGCAAAAATTAGTTTCTTTTATAGCGTTAAAACATCAGTTCGGCTATGCTAAATCGTTTTTCAAGGTCTCTCGACTTCAATTCGTATGGTACCTAATTCAACTTTTTTTGGATGAATACTGCGTTTTAAAATTGCTGCTTGAGTAGTTCCCAATGCTTTTGCAAGCACTTGTTCAGTTCGACAATAATTTTCATGCAGTTCTTTTTCCGCTGACCTTGACGATCTTTCTA
Source organism: Calliphora vicina (assembly GCF_958450345.1). Classification (NCBI taxonomy): domain Eukaryota; kingdom Metazoa; phylum Arthropoda; class Insecta; order Diptera; family Calliphoridae; genus Calliphora; species Calliphora vicina. Next base: position 43,728,263 of record NC_088781.1, on the reverse strand, counting down.
TTGGTTTGTGAACTGCACAAACCATCTTTCACACCTTTAAACCGATGAAACACATTCACCATAAGCTTTGGTGAACAATCAGTGTGATTCAGTGTCACTTCAAAATGACATATACCTCCTTCAGAAGATACGCCATCTATGGTAGATCCCGCATTTTGATGTCATACACCCAATATACACACTAGAGTGACAGCCGATTTTTTTTTTAGATTTCAAAGAGTGCCGTGTGGAGTATTGTGACACTAGTCCTAATAGTTAAGTTCTGAAAATTTTAGCCAAATCGGACAACGATTTCCGGACGCGCATCGAGGTCAAAGTTCAGATATATGCAAAATTTTACTATTTATTTCCTCAAGTTTCATTAAAATCGGCCCACAAATATCTAACATTTCGCTATCTTTTCATTAGAAATTCCAAATATTGAAAAATTTGACCTTTGACCTTCACGATTTATAGGTTAACGTTTTCCGATTTTAGTAAAACTTTCAGACCATATTTAAAATTACCAGGTTTATAATATTATGAATAAGTTTTACTTAAAATTTATAAAAGTAAGGAAATTGGGCTCATTCGCCAAAATATGAACAAAAAATTATGTTTTCTTGAAAATCGCAAAATTTAAATCGCAGGAAAAACTATAGGAGGTATTTTCATACTTTTTTCATATTTTTATTCCCTATTATGTTCTCAATAAATCCCAATGTACAGTAGACCAAATGCCCAATCTAGCGCGAAATTGGTCGAGAAATTGTATGTTTTAAAAATACAATTTGTATCGATTTTACGCTTCTTATGTTCCCAGTGTGCTTAACGGTAATTTTTATTTTTTGTTTCCTACCAAATTAACAACGCTGTATGCAGTCAAACATAAGCAATTATTTCAAATAAAAACTTCGGCAAAATCGGTAGAGACGCGTTGTTAGTTTCAAGTGTTTTTTTACAATTGTGAGAAGGTAATTGATAATTTTTTTTATTATTTTTTTAACTACAAGATATGCTTAAATAACTGTGTATATGTGTAGCAAGTTTGTCACGTGGTTCGCCAGAAAATTTCAATTGAATGTATGCCTCTTTTGAAGTTATTTTTGAAAAAATCTTGAATTTTATTAAAGTTTTTAATTACTACTCCCGCTTACTTCTGTAGTTATTTTATATATGTTAGAAAGAATAGTTCCTAAGGTTCAAAATAATAAAAAAAAATTGACTGCCACTTTTTGCCCCTTTCCTTGTTATTCGTCGAAATGTCAATATTGAGACGCGAATTGTTCAATATCTGGGTAAACATTCATGATAACAAAAATAAATTTGATACCATTATAGAATATGTAATGGGAAAAATCGGATTACACAAACAACAAAAAAGTGTGGAATATAATAAAGTGAAGCAAGTTTTATATAAATTTGTCCATGATTTGTGCGAGAAATGGAAAAGTGTGAATAGAACGAGGCAAAAATTCGAAGCGAAATATGAAAAGTGGTTAAATAGTGACTTAGTTTTTGTTATTTCTGAAACTAATTCTGAAGTTCCTGGAACATCTGTCCCCGTTACTCATGCACCAAAAAAAGATTATTCTGAAAAAAGTAAGGTTAATGCAGCAAAAGTTGGTTTATATAAATCTTGAAAAAGAGATGCTGCGAAAATGTTGAAGGAATTGGCTGCCTCTCCTCTCCTTTTCCAAAAAAAAATGTTTTAATGTAATATTCATTAATATAAATAAATCTACATATTTCTAGAAAACAATGCAGAAAGTTAACGAGTTTCACCTATTTATACCATATAAATAGTAAAATTTGACATATAACTGAACTTTGACCTTGATGCGCGTCCAGAAATCGTTGTCCGATTTGGTTCAAATTTTCAGAATTTAACTTTAAGGCCCAGTGTTACAATATTCCACCCGGCACTCTTCAAAATTTTACCAAACATTTTTTTCCATACAACTGATTGTCACTCTAATACACACCTTATCACATGTTCTTTAGAAAATAGCATAGTGTACAGCCCAAATTTCCTTCATCTTTTGCATCAATATTGCATACATTTCGTTCATCTCTAAGGAAATTCGGCTGATTCCAAATATCACTGAAATTTTCTTCACACAAACAAATGCAAGGTCGGCTACTGATACTACTTTGGTCCTTCGAGCCGTGTAGAAATACACATAGAGCGGAAACTAGAGAAAAACTCATCAGAATTATCACATCTACGAGTGTTGTTTTTGTTTTCACATAGTTTTTTTTTACTAATATATTCTCATCAGTTCGGTCTTTGACAACTGAGTTAGGTCTATGACAAGACTTTCAGATCTATGTTTTTAGTCATTTAAAATTTCACTATTATTTCGATGTAATACAACATCTTGCATTTGTCAGGCTAATGTATGCATTATCACTGAAATGACATATTGATCCTTGTCAAAACTACAAAAGGATCTCACAAATACTTCAATATATTGAATCTATTAAGAAATCATGTAGAATAAAATTCTACCCCACAACAAAAATTAAGTTAAGTACCTTTGCTCTTAAACCTTTTTACTACTTTAACAAGCTAAGTTTGACTGCTATTGATGGCATTTAAGTGATTTTTATAAGTTTTTAGGCAGTACGACAATTTTTATATTAAAAAAAAGCAGAAAACAAATTTGTGTATGTGAATATAAGCACTTTGAAGAGATGTTGATGAATCAAATCAATTGAGTAGGTAGGGAATAATTGAAGCTGTGCTGAAAAAAGGAGCCTCTTTGTTAAGCAATCTGTTTTTTTTTTTTTAATTTTTAATATTTGACGACACAAAGGGAAACGTTTAATTAAAAACATGTTTGTAAAACATAAAGATCTTGCTCCTCTCTATACGAACAAAAAATTGTTTTCATAAAAAATCATAATAATTATTTTGATTGTGGAAGGCGGTAAGTAAAGTTGTAATGATGATGATTATGCGCTGATGTTAATGGAGATGTTTGTTGATGATTTGGCTTTTGTTATTAACAGGGCTTTTATTTGGTAATTTATGGCAATAAACCTCATCTTGCACATCAGTTTTACAATATTGTTTAGTTTTATTCTTTTCATTCATAAATTTGTTTGTATGGAGGTTTTTTATTTTATTTTTGTACAATATTTTGCATTTCATTTGTCTGCTTGGTTTTATATGTTTATAGATGGTATTTTATGATTAAAATCTATAGATAATTTCCGGCTTTTATAATGTGTTTTGATGTCGCTTTTTATGGCCTCTTTAAAGGGGGAGAGACTGACTGACATTTGCGTTCTTTACATCACGTTACGCGTAAGTGAATTTCATTTTTCTTTATTTCATTCAAAATGCACCCCTTGTCATGTGAATGAATCTACCTTATATTTCTGTGTGTTTTGAAAAGCATGTTGCGGTTTCGTGGAAGTGTTGACATCTGAATTTGTTACTTTTTTATTTTGTATTTCAAAAAAATTCTTTCAATCTGATAAAATTGTAATGCAAAATAACAAAAAAAATAAGAAATAAATGTAATTGACTGATTTGTTTATGAAAGGAAACAATTTAACGGATATAGATAATTATCTAGCAAATAGTTTCCGAGTTGAAAACGAAACTCAAGAAAACAAAGGAGATATTGAATGTTGAAAAAAACAAAAACACACAACAGGGTGGAATAATTTAAGGGTATGATTGCAGTCAACAGATAAATTACAATATTATTTATTTGCAGGTTTCTTTTCTTGCGCAGTTTAATGTTAAGAAACAGATGTGACATATTTGCAAACAGAAATGTCATTTCCATTTAGTGGGTGGTATTAAAATGTTATATCTTTATAGAAAAATTAACCTGGAATTAGAAAAACATAATAATTTTTATGGTCCTTCGAACCATCTTCAGAGTTCCTTATCTATAGTACAGACTAAGCTCAATATGAAGTCTTATTCACCACTAATCAAGACAATTAATTTCCAAACCTTAACCCTAACTAGACATTCTTTTAAAACAAGCTACTTTATGTAAAATATTTCGATTAAAAGTTTATTTAGTTACTACAAAATAACAATTACTTTATTTGCCAAAAACCCGTTTTTCTGTAGTTATTTCCTTTTTTTAATTTTCTTAATGTAATTGTAAAATTGTAACACAGGTTGCATGAAATGACAATTACAACATGATGACATTTGCAATTGCCTTGTCAGGTTAAATTTTTACTTTACTTACGTTTCATGGGAACCTCTGACCTTTTTATTGTTTTTAACTTGTATTTTTTCCTTAATAATTATTAAGATAATTTCCAAAACATGTAAAACAAATGCTATGACACTGTAATTATACATTGAAAATTGATCATTACTTTGAACAACAGAATGGTGATAAGTGATAGCATATACAACTTCTGTGCCTGAAATTTTTTGACATTTGTAATGTGCAGATTGATATGTTTTACATGTGGTTAGCAGGACTTATTATTTTGCATATATTCTTTCCTAAATTTCCATCCAAGAAATTCGAAATAATTATTTCAAACTTACTATTCCCTTGCATTGAGGAAATACTATTTAACTGGTAGAATATGCTTAACAGTAAATAATTTATCAATGAATTTTTATATAATTTAGTAGAAACTTTAATATAATTTCGTCACCTATATTCCACGGTCAAGAACGCGACATTTGTACGTCTTTGATGTAAAAAACTAAAGAAATCTTAAATTTAGTTGCCATTTTTAAATAGCATTTTAGTGGTACAATGTCTATTTTATTTAAAGAAAGCAGAATAATTATAAAGTTCAAACATACAACCAATACATATTAACCAAATATAAAATTTATTGGTTGTAGGCTTAGAAATATGGGATTTTTCAAAATTTTAACATATATTTTGACACATTTGTGAAACATAAATTTATTCAAAGTGTTGGCCATTGTTAGCTAAGACCTTTTCCCATCTTTCTTGCAACATATGGATTCCGAACCAAAAGAACTGCTCATATTTTGAGGACAAGAACGTGTCAATATCGGATACTCTGTTCCAAAGTGAAACGTATCCCAGAGAGAGCGTGCTGCTTCGATCGAAACACATAGTATTCGGACGGGGCATGTTCTTTACAACCACTTTGTTCTAAAAGAAGTGGCTATTGCATAATATAGCCGAGCGTTGTCATAATGGAATATTACGGTTTCATATATTCTGGGCGTTTTTCGGTCAATGCACAGTGGTTTAAAAACTTTTTTTTACAAATAATTCGGTATCTTGGAAACTATTGAAGATATTGTTCACATGGTTTGAGCTTGATATACGTTTGTTCAGCTTCCTAGCGCTAATGCGGACCAGTACGTAGCCCCTCAAAGTTGGTCACCTCGGGTCTGAAATTTTTAAAAAACAATCGCCAAAAATCCATTTATGATCCGAATGAGCTGAAATTTTTAATATAAATAGTACTTGAGAAGATCTACAAAACATAAGTTTAGGTTATCGCTATTGGTTAAAGAGATATGCAGGTTTATTTATTTATTTTTATTAATTTTGCTCGATATTTTTATGTTTTTTTTAGATATGGCGGGCCTACGGGGGGTCGAAATTTATTTTTAAAATATCAGCTATATTGGCGATAAAATTCTAAATAAAATAAAAAAAATTTTCTAATAGTTATCTCTTCCCTATAAAAAATTACACGCATCCAAAGTTGGAACTTGTAAAATAGGCCGTATTTTTACGTTTTTCCCAAAATAGCGCATATATTTTTTCTTTTGTAGAAAAAAATTTCTTCGGGACTATATAGAATTTTTATATGATCCGGAAAGATAACTTAATGCAAAAGCATGTAAAGAAAAATTTGGCTCTCTTAAGCGGACATATCACCCCCCAGACCTATCCAAAATTGGCCAATTTAAAAAAAAAAAAAAAATTCGGTTTGAGTAAAAAATTCTAAAAAGACAAAGCACCGATCTACGAAAAAGCTCCATCCATCCACATAACCCCATATGATTGCTAAATACCTACTAAGTATTTTTACTATCACACGGTAAATAACGTCACAGTAGGCACTTTTCTAAAAAAAACTCAGTTTTTGGAACACATCGAGCCCTTAGCGCCAAATTATCGTAAGCGACATTTTTAAAATTTTTGTTTTATTGCAGAAATTAAAATTTTATGGACCGACTGATGTTTTAGCGTTCTCAGAATATCAAAATTGTTAATAACATCAAAAATATAGGGGGTAAGATTTTATCGTAAGTCAATGTTTATATTTTACAGTAAACTAATTTTATCGTAAGCGACACACAGTGGTATAGAAAAAAAAGATGGAAATAAATGTGTAACTTCTAAATGGTTAGATTGGTTTGAATGAAATTTCACATGCGCAAAGAAGAAGTGTTGTCGAGTTTAAATTTTGAACGTAGACCTCATGGACCCACCAGGGGCGTGACCAAGGGCCCTCAAAGTAGGACACCTCGGGTATGTTACATTTTTAAAACGATATTATTTCTTGGTTTGAGTTCCGATTTCAAAAACATTATACATGTAGAATCTTCTAATCGAGCACTACAAAAACCCTTGTCGTAGCTATCAATTATCTATTATAGCTTAGGAGATATTCGCATATGAAAATAAAATTTTCAACATTTTTACCCACCCTACTCCAGTTTTTTGATAACAGCGTATCCAAATATTTCCAGATATTCTCCGGTTTTCATTTATTGGACTAACAACGCATGTAAGTGTCAAATGGAAAAAGAACTGTTTAAAAATAATAACTAAGTCCAAAGTTATATGCATTTGAATTTAAAAAATTTTTAAAAAGCAATTTTTCGCTATTTTTTTGGGAAAAAATAACTTTTTTTCTTTTTAAGTTATCGCAAAAAGATTCTAATATGATGTATAAGGAATTTCTAGTTTCTGAAAGCTTAGTCTTCATAAAATATTCTAAAGGAAAACCAATTTCAAAATTCTTGTCACCGAGGGGACCAGGTCCTTTTAAAAAACACATATTTTTTATGTAAAATAAAATTTTAGGCCAAAAATTCTCACATGGCGTATCCGATATCAAAATATAGTAACCGATTATAGGTGGCTCAATATGTTTCTAATTATTTTGTAAAGGGTCCCGATAACCCCGACCCTGGTGTGGATATTATAGCCAAAAAACTAAAATTACCATTTTTGGAATTTTTCAACACTTTTTTGGGAATTGCGGGATTGCTGATAATAAATTTCAAAATTCGTTTTTATTTTTCCATCTTAAATAGAAAAATCTATATAACTGTGAAATTTCATTAAAAACTATTCATAAATAAAAATTTTATTTCAATTCGAATAATTTGTATCTATGCAAAAATTCAATAAAAAACATTTTTTGTCATATTTTTCTATAAAGTATTCCATGAATTTTTAATTGTCAAAAGTTATAAATATTTTTGAGAAATAGACAAATAGCTTGAACGAAATTATATTATATCGCATCATAAAATTTTTAATTGTATGTATAAATTTCAAAATAATCAAAAAAAACCTTCTCCTGTAAAATTTGTGTTTTGTCGCTTACGATAATTTGGCGCTAAGGGCTCGACATTTTCCCCATTTTAGGAATTTCGGTATTTGAAAATATAAAATTTAAAAAATTCTAATGTCATTGATTTAAGGACATTTGAGTCTATATTGGTTCCAAATTTTGTTATGATATCTTTAATTGTTAAAATTTTACATTAACTCAAATTTTATATTTTTATTCGTGGAAAATCACCATATGAATTTTTTTTTAGTTTTTAAGGTAAATGAAGTCCCAAAATTTTATAAAATTATTTAATTTTACTAAAATATCAATCTAAAGGTCCTAAGGTTTTCAACAATATCAAATACTTATATAAAAAGCCTTTATTTACTCCTCAGAAGTTTTTTCATCGCATATAATGATTCGGTGTAAAAATGATTTCCTTTTATAGCATTCAAGCATCATTTCGGACACGCAAAATCGTATTTCAAGGTCTCTCGACTTCAATTCGTATGGTACCCAATTTCCCTGCTTTTGCTGCCCGCAAACGTTTTGAAATTGCTGCTCCCAATGATTTTGCAAGCTCTTGTTGAGTTTGACAACAATATTCATGGAGTGTTGCCTCCAATTCTTGGTCCTTTGGCTGGCCTGGGCGATATTTGTCTTTCGTGTCACAATCATCACTTCAGAACCGAACAAACCATCTCTCGCAAGTTGAAACCGATGGAACACATTCACCATAAGCTTTGGTGAGCAATCGTTGTGCTTCAGCGACACTTTTTTTTCAAATTAAAGAAGTAAAGCAAAACTCCCTGCAATTGACGCTTTGTTGGTACAAAATTCAATATTTTCGAAGCAAAAAAACTTTTGTTGTTTACATTATAATGTTCAATAACTAAGTGAGAATAACTGACAGCCATATACCCTTCAAAATGACATATAAGTAATTAGAAACAAAAACCGCGTTCAAAAAATCCCGAAATATTGAAAAGCCGGATATGCTAAGTTCATTTAAATTATCAGGCTTTAATTTTTAATGACTTTTCATCTTCTTATCATTGTTCTTCGAACAAATTTTAGTTTAACCCTCGCATATAACAGATCGATACAATTTGGCAATTTAGTATTAAATTTTGCTTCAGTACTTGTAAAAATTAAAAACAGAAGAAGTAAGTCTGCTTATCTGCATAAGACCTCTTTTAGTTGAGACGGGATAAATATATACACACACCACAGCACTCTTACTCATGCAAACAAGTAAGTCTATACATAAATCCTGCAGTTTTAAAAAGGGACATTTGCAAAATTCTACATGGAAGGGAAAAACGTAACAATACTTCAAAAATTTCTTTTCAGATCAGAATGTATTAAACTATGCACATATTTCTTTTAGTGGACAAGAAAAAAAGTTCAATACACCTGCTAAGCATGTGCCTTCGTCGCTGTCTCATTGACGACTAAAGAAAAGAGAATAAGAATACAATTGTGCTATAAATTGGACATAATTTTTCTAGAGATATTAGTAGTGAAAGGAAGAGAGTGTCCATTGGGTGGAACCAATGACATCTCCATATTAAATGTGGGTTGAGAGGTAACTAGATGTTCTTATAGATCTTATCAGCTAAGGAATAAGAGTTTAGCAATCCAATTCTAAAAACTACTGGGTAATTTAAATAATACATGTTGTCAGGCTGTAGCTGTGTTGTGTATTTTCTAAAAACAAAATCAACAACTTTTTTGCACAATAAGATTGAAAAAGGGTGTTTGTTGCAATTGTCTGCTGGTGCCTTTTTCTTTTTTCCATACGTATTCTTCAATATTTAAACTGATGTTGTTATTGTAACTGTTTGTTGTTATTTTATGGGGTGGATAAACACTCCACAAAATGTGGGAGGCTTAAAAAAAATGCAAAAACTCAACATACGACAGCAATTTCTGAAATCATTTGAGAAAGAAAGTATTTGAACATATTAAACCACATTCGTTTGTAATTTTCAAACACTCCCAACATATTTTTCAGACTAACCTTCTGTAAAACACACGCATGTTACAACCATGTACCAGTTATAGATAGACAAAAACCAAATAACAACTACCTACTACAGCAGCAGCAACAACTTAAGTATTTAAACCACACTACTTTGCATTTTATACTTTTACTTATACTTCAGCTGAAACTGTTTCAGTTTCTGTCTAGATCTGCAAAAACTAACCTTTTACTCCCCCAGTACTACTCTATACTGGTAGCTACCAGTATGTTTCTCTAGTACATGAGTCCTCGTATTTTGGTCTTTTTAAATCAACATCATCATCATCACCAACACCTTTCTGTCTTGTTTTGGCTCAATTTTAGGTAAATTTACATGATGTGTTGCATTGTTGGTGTCATTATTGCTGTGCTACTGGTACTTTTAGTATTGAGTACTATTTGTTGTAGTTTTCTTTTATTTTCTTATTTGTTATTGTTGTACACTACTTTTATGCTGAGTTTGCTGTAGAGAAGGACAGTTTGCTCAACCACTTATGACACAGTAGAAAAACAACTGAAGACAATAAGAAGAGCAAATGCAACAATGAGTGCAGCATGATAACAATGTGAGTGCTATTTGCAGTATTTTACATTTCTTCAGAGCATTCATGTGTTTTTTTTTGTCTCCTTTTTTTTTGGTCAAGCATTAAGCTAATATTTGCACTGAGAGAAATAAAGTGTATGTTTACCGCAAATTCGAAATAATGGAATATGCAAATATATAGCTCACATTGAAAAGTTAAAATATATAATTTAAAATATTTTTCAAATGTTATATTTTTAACATGATCTCGATCAAGAGGCCGCCAATATTGTTGATAATCATTTGAGCTATTTTTATCGCATTTGTAATCGTTCTGACGAGAATTTCATGGCGATAATTTCTCCCACTCTTTGTCGTAAATTCTCTATGAGGCTTCCAGAATCTTAAGTTTGTTCTCACAGTTCCATGATTTGAAAATAATATAAAGAATGATATCTAAAACGGTCAAATCGAATGAACTTGCAGGTCCATGAACGCCGGAATCCATGAATTTAGCTCTCCAAATAAAGTTACTAAATCGTCTTACAATCTTTTTAAGAAAGACTTCAGAGGCAAATATGTTCCTCATACGGACAGTATGGCTAAAGAATGATTTTTTCCTGTAATATGTTGTGCGGTCCCCTGGCCAATCTTGATGAAAAACATTTGCGGGTATCTGGAACAAGTTCCTTAATTTCATCAGAACACATTCCATTGTAGTATTGATAGAAGAGTGAAATGTAGCCCACATTGCTTCGGTGTTCCAGCGAATCAATAGAGTTGGATACCCTACTGTGACCAATAATCATGTTCGCCCTCTTCTGTACGCGGTCGAGACGCTCCAAAATAGACTTTAAAACAGCTGCTCGTGAGAGTTGTATACCATTTTCGGTCGGATATAGGGTTTTTAAATAGGAAGGAGATAAGATGGAGTGAAGTAATTCCTACACCGTTTCTTTCGTTACTTGAAAAATGTATTTAGACCAGCGGACATCACATTGTATTCTCATGACCAGAACATCACGAGAATACAGGTGAAGCGACATGGTGTGTCGTTCGGTTTAGAGGTCTGGTGTTGTTTGCGGTTTATTCGCATAGACATGCGACTTACGAAAACCCCTCAAGAAAAAGTCTAACGATGTCAAATCGCATCACCAGTCAACATCACCTCCACGAGATATCATATGCCCTCAAATCGCTCGTGCAGATTGTCCAATGTTGCTTGAGCTGTGTGGCACACAACGCCGTTCTGTTGAAACCACATATCCTTGTTGTCCATGTAATCCAGTTTAGGCCAAAATATGTTGGTAATCATCGGTATATAGCGCTCACCGGGTAATGGGCTGGCTGGCCAACGTCTTTCTCAAAGAAATGATTTTCATGGACAAATGACAATCTACACCAAACAGTGATTTTTTCAGGATGCATTTGATGCTCTTGGATCTCATGTGGATTGGTATCGTTGACGTTCCAAGGCTCATTCAACGAACACACGTCGTTGTTATGGTCGTTTACCTTCAGCTCCTGGACCAGTTGAATTTTCTGCGACCCAGACGCATGTTGTGGTCTGCGAAGGCCAAGTTCTTCTGAGCGACACGAAATTGACTGCCTCGTGTTATCGGCAGATCTTGCGTTTCGTCTTCGTACGGTTGTTAGTTCATTGTTTACCGAACCAGTGGACTTACATTTATCCACCACACCACGAACGATAAATAGGACGCGGAATTTTGCCCGAATAGAACACCCATTTTAATAAAACAAATTTATAATTTGCATGTGCTGTTGAACGCTATATCCTTCCATGGTGATTTGGCAAAATGAAATGTAAATTACAGCCATTTAGACAGATGTAGCTTCAACAATATGGCCGCTATCAACTGTCGAATTTTGTGCCAACAAAGCGTCATATGCGGGAAATTTTGCTTGACTTTTTGAAAATTTTTGCAAGTAGAAAGACGATTTTGTATGTCTGAAATGCAGCTTGAACGCTTTAAAAGAAAATCAGTTTTGCACCAATTAATTACTTGCGATGAACAATGGATCCATTAAGATCACCCTAAACGTAAGAGATCTTATGTGAAGCTCGGCCAACCAGCCGAATAGACACCAAAGCCAAATATCCACGTCGGTAAGGTAATGCTCTGTATTTGGTGAGACTAAAATGATCATATCTATTATGAGCTGCCAGACCATCACAGGTAGCCTGTACCGAACACAATTGATTCGTTTGAAGTGACAATTTACCAAAAAATGCCCAGAATATGCGGCCAGACATGAAACCGTAATACTCCATCATAACAACGTTAGGCCACATGATGCAATACCTCTTAAAAACTATTTAGAAAGGATACGCTTCACTTTGGAAAAAAGTATCCGAAATTGCATTGATTCGTTCTTGTTCTCAAAAGATGAGCAGTTCTCTTGTACACATGTTTTAAAATAAAAGCTAAAATCTATAAAAAAAATCCCTCATTTTTATGTCGTACACCCAATAAACTCCATATCCTTATTATTGCAAAAGTTCCTTAACTTAAAATGCTCCACAGTTATGTAAAACGCAAGCAGTCGAAAGACTTTTCCATTTAACCTAATGCAATCTGTTAAATGAGATTCTATCGCTGACCTCGCTCTAACCGTATCCAATATCTTTTTAGACTGGACTGGACTTAGGATTATGAAGAGGTTTGTCATATCAAGTAGTGCCATATTTAGGTTATTTCCTATCGATCACGTTATAATACCTGGATATAAAGAGTTGGATTAGAATTACCGAATCAGAATCTTCTGCTGGATTAGGTTAGGTTAAACAGTTTTTCATATCAAGTAGTGACACACTTTAGTCCTTTCCCTCTTAATTTGGAAATATGAAAGTTAAGCCCCTAGAGAATGGATCACTACAGATGGTCGTCAATCTGTTATAAATATCCTTTTTTATTCGTTTCTGAAAATAACAACTGACATCCGGATATTTGGTTCACAATTAGTACTAAAGAAGTTATTATCTTAAAGAGTCCAAGTAGCGTTTAAAATATCTATGATGCTACTCTGGAAATGAAATCATTCTTGGTATTAGAATTCAATGATGAATCTTAGTTAGTCGTGATAACTGTTTCCCTAGAAATCTCTCTTTTGCCACATTAAATCTTCCTTCTAGCAAGAGACATTTCTATTTTAGCACCAAACCCCTTTTGTTTTTACTCTGCATCATAAAATCTTTAAATTAAATCTGTCCCTCCCTGCTAGGTTTTCCTTTCACTTCGTTTTCTGTTAATATAATTTTCATTCAATATTGTATTTTTGCTAAATCTTTTCAGGCAAAATGAGCTGATTGCTTATTCCTTTATTTTTTTTTTTATTTTTGCTCACCAGTACCAAACAATTTGAAGATGGTGGTAATGGGTCACGAGCATGATGATTGGGCGGTATAATGTCGGGGGTATGATGATGATGTGGACACTGATGTATATCAGTTTAGTGTATTGTCGTATTGTAATAGTGGTCGAGTAGTAGTTGTTGTAGTGAGTAGCAAGTAGAAATAGATGAAAGTATAAAGTGGACAAACTGTATTGTAGTGCTTAGAGCTGTTGTGGTTGCGGTTTAGTTTCAATGGTCGAAAACAATGGTTACTTTGTGTATTTAAACATACAATTTATATGGATGTTCGTACATAGGTATGTAACATCAAGTTGAATACAGTTTTGTTGTAGCAAAAACCATCTAATATTGAGTAGTATGTGTCTTTAAATATACATACATGCAATGTACGTTATTTATTTATACAAGTATATTGTAGTCTGAAGCTATGTGTATTTATTCTGTACTGCATATAAGTTTAAATACTCGGGGTCATTTGGCTTTAGTTCTTTTTGTTGCTCCTCTGTTTGCTGCTGCTTTCTTTTAGTACTTAAGTGGGTGTAAATTTAATATTGAGTTGAGTTGTGAGACATTGAAATAAACTCTACTTGTACACTCGATGTACAATAGACTGAGCCAGAAAAATGGATTTTTTAACTTCTTGAACTAGAACTGAACTAGAACTGAACTAGAACTGAACTAGAACTGAACTAGAACTGAACTAGAACTGAACTAGAACTGAACTAGAACTGAACTAGAACTGAACTAGAACTGAACTAGAACTGAACTAGAACTGAACTAGAACTGAACTAGAACTGAACTAGAACTGAACTAGAACTGAACTAGAACTGAACTAGAACTGAACTAGAACTGAACTAGAACTGAACTAGAACTGAACTAGAACTGAACTAGAACTGAACTAGAACTGAACTAGAACTGAACTAGAACTGAACTAGAACTAGAACTGAACTAGAACTGAACTAGAACTGAACTAGAACTGAACTAGAACTGAACTAGAACTGAACTAGAACTGAACTAGAACTGAACTAGAACTGAACTAGAACTGAACTAGAACTGAACTAGAACTGAACTAGAACTGAACTAGAACTGAACTAGAACTGAACTAGAACTGAACTAGAACTGAACTAGAAATGAACTAGAACTGAACTAGAACTGAACTAGAACTGAACTAGAACTGAACTAGAACTAAACTAGAACTGAACTAGAACTGAACTAGAACTGAACTAGAACTGAACTAGAACTGAACTAGAACTGAACTAGAACTGAACTAGAACTGAACTAGAACTGAACTAGAACTGAACTAGAACTGAACTAGAACTGAACTAGAACTGAACTAGAACTGAACTAGAACTGAACTAGAACTGAACTAGAACTGAACTAGAACTGAACTAGAACTGAACTAGAACTGAACTAGAACTGAACTAGAACTGAACTAGAACTGAACTAGAACTGAACTAGAACTGAACTAGAACTGAACTAGAACTGAACTAGAACTGAACTAGAACTGAACTAGAACTGAACTAGAACTGAACTAGAACTGAACTAGAACTAGAACTGAACTAGAACTGAACAAGAACTGAACTAGAACTGAACTAGAACTGAACTAGAACTGAACTAGAACTGAACTAGAACTGAACTAGAACTGAACTAGAACTGAACTAGAACTGAACTGAACTAGAGCAGTTCATCCCACAGTCTATTAATAATCTTCGATCAATCTAGATCATGGTAGTGCAACAAACACAATAGATTCAGGAAGAGTTGCAGAACATATTTTTATCTAATATTTTTCATCATATTGCTATGGAGCAACTTAGTAAGCATTTGAATGAAAGTACATATATTTGTTTATAAATAAAAGACCAGCAAAACCAGTGAGTGGATTTAAAGAGAGAGTTTGAGATTTGATGACGATGGTCCATCTTATACTATTCATTTATAAGCACACATTATTCGTACATACTTTTAAACAGTGTGAGAAAAGAATTTAATCATAATATTTCGCGTGGGCATACAATTTCCCACAAAAATTTTATTTATCACATGCAACAAAAACTTTGTAATGACATGAATGGTACAACAGCAGAATCAGTTATATTATTGATCGAATTCATAGTTTGTTAAGGATATTTTGATAACTTTTAAGCCCTTACGATTTAGGAGTATTATAACAGCCATTACATGTAAATAGTAGTTTAAGCTTTGTAAGCGTTCTTGGTAAGTTGTTGCATTCAGTGATATCATCGTGTAAAAATAATTAATTGAAGTGACCATCTGTAAGTAGTGAGGAATTATTATATTATCAGTTTAACCTAGTACTTGGTAATGCAAGTTTTAGCTGCTAATTTTATCAAAAACGTGTTTTCTAAATAAATCTATTCTCTTATAAAACGTTCAAATGTTAATTACAGATTTTGGCGTTTTAATAAATTTTATTCCTTTAAGCAACTGCTGTCTGTACGTTATCCACCTCACCACCTTCTTTCTATCCTTATCCGTTAGTATGACTGTCTGTCTGTATGTTTGCTTGGCTTTATCGCAACGTAATAATGTTGTCGTCGCTTATTTGTAGTCGTCGTCATTGTGTCTCTTATATTTTCATTTCTCATTTAATCGTAATGTCTTTTGGTCAGTGATGACGTTGTTGTTGTAGCTGCTGTTCCATTGTTGTTTCTGTATTCCTATTGTTGTTGTTGTAATCATCAACATCATTATTATTTGATTGCCAACCATTTTCAATTATTGCCAATCAAATGTTGCATTGAATTGTTGGTGTTTTTCCTTTTTTTGTTGTTGTTTTGTTTTCTCCCCAAAGTATGAAAAGAGAAGTATATTATTTTGTATTTGTTATACATATTTGTATGGCTGAGAGTGTGGTTGAAGAGTAGTGTTGCTGTAATTGCTATTACAGTTTTACATTGTTGCTGTTGTTGTTGCAATTCTCTACTATAAATAGTTGGTGTTGTTCTTTTGCTGTTGCTGCTGCTCCTGTTACTGTTGTGTCAAAGTGTTTGTATTAAGTTTAATACAACTTCTCTTATTTAATGTTTGTAGTCAATACATAAGGAGTGAGATCGCAAAAATCTTAACATACATAAATGTTAATACAAAAGAAACCACTAAACTTACAGTATTGATTTGATTACAACTTATAAAAATTATTATTGCAGCTTACAAAAAATAATATTTTTATAGTTCTAATCAATTGTGATGAATTTATGAACCTTTTCCGGAAACCCTTCCATTAAGGTTTTTCTAGTTCTTTCTGTCACTTTGTTCAAACAGGCAGTCCATCTCCATTTAAAATCTACCTCAATTTTGGACACATTTTTTGTGCTCTTCAATTCTTTTTTAACAAGAGCCCAATATATCTCTACTGGCCTTAGCTCCAGGCAGTTTGGAGGATTTGCCTATCTTGGTACAAATACCACATTATTGTTCTTGTTCCAATCAAGACCTTGCTTACAATAGTGACAAGATACTAAATCAGGCCAAAAATTAGTGAACACATTAAAAAGTCTTATGCATGAAAGCACCCTCTTTTGTAAACTTTCCTTGATATAATTTCGGTATTTACAGAGCCCCTTGTAACAACTGCATATAGCTTGCCATACCAAGAACATTTTGGGAACATTTTCTGCTTTTGGGTTCTAAACTTTTCTACAACATTCCCTCGAGCAACATACAAATATTGATCCGGAAGCTGCGAAAATTTTTCCAGAACATACGTTTCGTCATCCGTCATGCTGCAAGTATATTTTTTTTTTTATAAAATTTGACTTCAATTTCCGTGCTTTGCCTGTGGTCTCTAAATTTTTAGCAAAGCTTTTTGAGCCTTGCATGTTTTTAAACCTGCATTGGCTTCAATTTTTCGTACCAAATAGTCCGAATACTGAGCTAACCGGACTGCTTTCCTACCGGATGTGTTGGGAACACTTTTGAAAATGATTTCCATTTATTGGCTTTAAAAACATAATGTGGAGCATTCCTTCTTCCTGGACCTGGTTTTCTATCAACGCACAAGTTCTCGCGATACTGTTTAATAACATTGGAATCAGAGTAATGGCAGACCTTTGATTGTTTGTAGGTCCAAGTTGGATTTTGTTGAAAATATTTAATAATTTTAGTGCGCACTTTTTTCTCGTCAATCATTTTAATAAGATTAACAACAAATGATCATAATTGACATTAAACATAATAAGTGACCTACTTTTCAAAGGCAACCTGATCAAAACCAAAATCAAATAATACTTGCTTGGGTTAAAATTTTTAATGAAAAAAGTGTGTTAAGGTTTTTTCCATCTCACTCCTTATGTACGTATGTGTGTACGTCTGTATCTATGTGTGACTTGAAAATTGTGTTTGTATTTGTCTGCATAAGTGAGTGTGAGTGTGTGTGTATATTTATAAATACCATTTATATGCCGCATTGCAACTTGATTATGCTTGAAATTAAAGTTTTATTGCGTGAGTTGTTGGTATTTACACTTTCATGCCTCAATATTTCTTTCAATTTTATTTTTCCTTTCCTTTTGTTTTGCTGTGCTTCCTTCGTTATTTGAGTTTCTGTTTCATTTGATTTCTTTAACATCCACTTACTACTACTCGCTCCATACATTTTTATTAGACTCTGCTGCACAGGGGAAGGTTTGTCATTTGTTTGCTTGAGTGTGGGAGCAGGGTTTAAAAAACTTTAAACGAAATTTGGTTTCACTTTTTCTCGATTATTGATTTTAAATTTGGCAAAGTTTTTTTATGTTTTTTTTCGGGATATTAAATGATTATTATAAGGTTTACTACCTTGACTTTTTGGCTAGAAATAACAACTAATTTAAACTTTTATTTTTTTCTCATTTCAGGTAAGATATTATTTTAGATAATTCAATCATGTGTTGTTTTTTGGTAAGTTTTATAAGAATTTTTAAAAATTTGTTATTTGAAATAGTTTAATTTAAAAAAATATATTTCAGCACCTTTTTTAAAAAGAAAACTTAAAAAAAGAAAGTGCATAATAATGATATAATCTGTTAAATGACTCCAAATTACGGAATAGCATATTTTTCAATCACCCAATTGGACCTAATTTGGCCTTAGGCTGATTAGTGTATATAAATTTGTGCTCCTCCTTTACCCTCCTCTGTGATCTTATAGACTAAATCTGAAATTTCGACATAAAAATTACCTACGAAGAACACGTATAAAAATTGGAATCATTTTGAATATTCAATATACATTTTCAGCAAAAAAGCGAAGAATCCAAATTTTCTCAAATTTCATATTTAAAATCGCTTAAGTTTGGGCTCCAAAAAAAAAGTATCTTTGAAATTATTTTATTTATTATTTAACTAACAGGAACAATTTTAATGAAATCGGTAATAGATTGTATCTGATAATGTGAAAAACCGGACAAGGCTTTTCGCTAATAATAAGTGATAATTAGTACACACTAGCATTTTTTATAGGCTTAACTGTAAGATTAATTAAATAAAATTAAAAACAAAAAAGTACTAAAATCTTTGGACGAATCTGTGGTGTCCTACTTTGAGAGATCTGTTGTCAAAACTTATTGTTTGTTGAAATTTCATTTCAATTAGAGAAGCCAGTTAGAAAGGGCAGAATTATTTCCAAAATATTTTGATTGATACAATTTTGACAGATTCAATAAACTAGGATCAAAAACTAACGTTGGGGTCATATAGAGATAAATTTAACCTTTCCGGTGATATAAATATTTTTTTCGAAAGCGCATTTGTAGTTTCTACAAATCTTATTTATTTCATTTCTAACCTAAGGAGTGAGATCGAAAAATTCTTAACACACGTTTTTCATTACATTTTTTAACCCAAGTATTATTTGAATTTTTTTTTGATCAAGTTACCTTTGAAAAACATGTCAGTTATTATGTGTAATGTCAATTATATTAATTTTTTTGTTAATCTGATTAAAATGAGTGACCAGAAAAAAGTGCGTACTGAAATTATTAAATATTTTCAACAAAACCCAACTTGGTCTTACAAAAAGTTGGCCAAGCATACAAAGGTCTGCCGTCAAACTGTTTCCAATGTTATTAAACAGTACCGGGAGAACTTGTCAGTTGATAGAAAACCTGGTTCAGGTAGAAGGAATGGTCCACATGATGTTTCTAAAGCCAAAAAAATAGAACGCATTTTCAAAAGAGCTCCCAACACATCCGGTAGGAAAGCAGCCCGGTTAGCTCAGTGCTCGGACTATTTGGTACGAAAAGTTAAAGCTAATGCAGGTTTAAAAACATACAAGGCTCAAAAAGTTCCTGACAGGAACGCTACTAAAAATTTAGAGGCCAAAAACAGAGCACGGAAATTGAAGTCAAGTTTTATAAAAAAATATTCTTGCTGCATAATGGATGACGAAACGTATGTTCTGGCAGATTTTTCGCAACTTCCAGGTCAAAAATTTTATGTTGCTGATGCTCGAGGGAATGTTGAAGAAAAGTTTAGGACCCAAAAGCAGACAAAATTTCCCAGAAAGTTCTTGGTATGGCAAGCAATATGCAGTTGCGGCAAAAGAAGCCACTCATTTGTTACAACGGGCTCTATAAATACCGAAATTTACATCAAGGAATGTTTACAAAAAAGGCTGCTTCCATTCATAAGACTTCATAATGTGTCCACTTATTTTTGGCCTGACTTGGCATCCTGTCACTATGGCAAACAAGCCCTTGAGTGGTACAAGAACAATAATGTGGTATTTGTACCAAGAGAGGCAAATCCTCCAAACTGCCCGGAGCTAAGGCCAGTGGAGAGATATTGGGCTCTTGTTAAAAGAGAATTGAAGAGTACAAAAAAGGTGTCCAAAAGTGTGGTAGATTTTAAACGGAGATGGACTACATGTTCGAGCAAAGTGACAGAAAGCACTATAAAAACGTTAATGGAAGGGTTTCCGAAAAAGGTTCAAAATTTCATCACTAGTGATTAAAACTATAAAAATAATTTTTTTTGTAAATTGTAATAATAATTTCAATCAAATAAAAAAAAAATTAAAGCTGTAAGTTTAGTGGTTTCTTTTTTATAAACATATATGTATGTTAAGAATTTTTCGATCTCACTCCTTACTTTAGTGTGGTTTTTTGCCTATCCCGATGTTTTTGAAGTTATTTTTTTTAATTAATAACAAATTTATAAGCATTTATTTATATTAAAAATGCGGATTTTTCAAAAAAAAATTTATTTTGAAACATTGGTACAATATAAATTTATTAAAAAAAATTGGCCATTGTTAGCCATGATCTTTTCCCATCTTTCTGACAACATATGGATTTTGAGTCAAAAGAACTCTTCATCTTTTGAGGTCAAGAACAAATCAAGCCAATATCGGAAACTCTGTTGCAAAGTAAAGCGTCTCTCAGAGACAGTTTTCTTTATTGATCGAAACAAATAGTAGTCGGACAGGGCAAGGTCTGGACTATAAAGCGGGTGAGACAAAACTTCCCAACCACTTCATTCTAAAAACAGTACCGTGAAATAACTCCCAAATTAAATAACTCCCCACGAAAAAATGAAATAACACCCAACAAATTTTTCATACAACTTGGGAATTATTTCATTATGAAACAACTCATAACGCATAGGGAGTTATTTCATAATTTTTAGCTGGGAGTTATTTCATAATGCAACAAGTGCCAATGAAACAACTCCAAATGAAATTTTTGTTGGGTTTTATTTCTTTTTATTATGAGAATTAGGAATTATTTCACTGTATAGGGAGTTATTTCATTTTTGTTAGGTTCTACTTTGCAAAAGCAAAATCTTAAAAAGTGGCTTTAAAAATTTGTTTTGCATTGCCGGCCTTTGGCCGGGCGCTAAGGTTTCCTCTTCTGGGGTGTATCAAAAACTGGCTTCGCTCAGAAAAGTTTTTTGCATTGCCGGCCATCGGCCGTGCGCAAAGGTTTCCTCCTCTGGGGTGTATCAAAAACCGGCTTCGCTCAGAAAAGATTCTATTGGGATTTATTTCATTGGGAGTTATTTCGCCTTTTTGGGACTAATTTTTTTTAAATTATGAAACCGCCGATTATTGGGAGTAATTTCATTTCACACTTTGGCAGTTATTTCATTTTTCAAGTTTGGGAATTATTTCATTTTTGATGTGAATTATTTCATAGGGAGTTATTTGATAGGGATTTATTTCATTTGGGAGCTATTTCACGGTGCCTGTACAGGTACCGTGAAATAATTCCCAAATGAAATAACACCCCACGAAAAAATGAAATAACACCCAACAAATTTTTCATACAACTTAGGACTTATTTCATTATGAAACAACTCCTAACGCATAGGGAGTAATTTCATAATTTTTTGTTGGGAGTTATTTCATAATGCAATAACTCCTAATGAAACAACTCCTAATGAGATTTTTGTTGGGTTTTATTTCATTTTATTTTGGGAATTAGGAGTTATTTCGCTGTTGGGTTCATTCATTTTTGTTGGGTTCTACTTTGCAAAAGCAGAACTCATAAATATCAAAATATCAAATACTCAGAAAATTTGTTTTGCATTGACGGCCTTTGGCCGGGCGCTAAGGTTTTCTCCTCTGGGTTGTATCAAAAACTAGTTTCGCTCAGAAAACTTTTTTGCATTGCCGGCCTTAGGCCATGCGCTAAGGTTTTCTCCTCTGGGGTGTATCAAAAACTGGATTCGCTCTGAAAAGTTTTTTGCATTGTCGGCCTTCGGCCGGGCGCTAAGATTTTCTCCTCTGTGGTGTATCAAAAACCGGCTTCGCTCAGAAAAGATTCTTTTTACATCGTCGGCCTTTGTCAGGTTGCAACGATTTCTTAATCTGGTGCGAAATGAAAATCGGCTTTCTGAAATATTATAAAACCTTTCTGCAATGAAAGAAATATTTTCTGAGCGAAGCCAGATTTTGATACACCCCGGAGGAGGAAACCTTAGCGCCCGGCCGAAGGCCGACAATGCAAAAAACTTTTCAGAGCGAAGCCAGTTTTTGATACACCCCAGAGGAGAAAACCTTAGCGCACGGCCGAAGGCCGGCAATGCAAAAAACATTTCTGAACAAAGCCAGTTTTTGATACACTCCAGAGAAGAAAACCTTAGCGCCCGGCCGAAGGCCGTCAATGCAAAACAAATTTTCTGAGTTAAGCCTGTTTTTGACATATCAATATTCCACAATAGGCCCGCAATGCAAAAAATGTTTGGTAAGCGAAGAATAATTTCACATTTGTAGTTCCTTTTTTTAGATTACATAAATAAATTTCTTCGGATTGGGAATTATTTCATTTCTATTGGGATTTATTTCATTGGGAGTTATTTCGCTTTTTTGGGACTAATATTTTTAAAATTATGCAACCGCCGATTATTGGGAGTAATTTCATTTTACCCTTTGGTAGTTTTTTTCATTTTTCAAGTTTGGGAATTATTTCATATTTGATGGGAATTATTTCACTGGGAGTTATTTCATTGGGAGTTATTTCATTTGGGAACTATTTCACGGTACCTTTTGTACATGTTGCCTGTGTTAGTCTGGTCAGATTATAGTAGCTCGTAATGGATGGAACCATTTTGCTCTCACCAAATACAGAGAATTACCTTAGCGCCATGGATATTTGGCTTTGGTGTCGATTCTGCTGGTTGGCCTGGCTTCACATACGATCTCTTACGCTACGGGTTATCGTAATGTATTAATTTTTTTATCGCATGTAATGATTCGGTGCAAAAATGATTTTCTTTTACAGCGTTCAAGCATCATTTCGGACATGCCAGATTGTCTTTCAAGGTCTTTCAGCTTCAATTCATATGGTACCCAATTTCCCTGCTTTAGGATGAATCCTGCTGCTCGCAAATTTTTTGAAATTGCTGCTTGAGTAGATCCCAATGGTTTTGCAAGCTCTTGTTGAGTTTGACAACAATCTTCATGGAGTAATGTCTCCAATTCTTTGTCTTCAAACTTTTTTGGCTGACCATTTTGAAACCGATGTAACACATTCACCATAAGCTTCGGTGAGTAATCGATGTGCTTCAGCGGCACAAAATTATATATACCCTTCTCACGAAGGTGAAGGGTATAATATAATTTTGTCATTCCGATTGTAAAAAATAATTTTTAAAAAAAATAGGTGGGTTGATCGGAAGACATCCAAGTCATTTATACGATCAACTAGTACTTTATAGAGCTGTCCATCTCTGGGATTAATTACGCGAGAACCCAGGAAACAATCTCTCCAAAAAATTCTTCGAAATTTTCGTTTGTCATCGGGAAGCGTGAAGGACAATTTATTCAACTCACTGTCAAATCACCATGGAAGCTTCTCGCAAGTAGCCTTTGAGATTTCATCCAGGGCGTAGTGTTTTTATCTGTCTCCAATTAAGATACCTGTACCATCGTGTTCTTTTCTGTCTGGTTGATTTGTGATATGAAATGGGAAACCTGGAATATTAAATTAAAATCTATTTGTAAGATGAGTTTCAGTTATCAACATCACATCGACATTCTTGTTTAGAGTGACCTTTTTAACCTCAGATTTATGATGGTTCAAAACGTTTGTATTCCAAAAACTCATTTTCTAGATAGAAGAATTTGTAGCATTTGATTCTCAATTTTGCATGGATGACATAAAGTTATATTCTGATTAAGAGAGGTTATGTTTTGTGTAAGTGCCTGTTCAAATTAAAATTGTATTTCTATTTAATAGTACACGAAGAAAAAAATTATTTAAATTATTATTTAAGAAAAACAATTTTTTCAACCTACACACTTTTTTATACAAAAATCATTTCAAAGAATTTTTCATTATTTATGTTTATTTTAAAATATTTATTTTTAATTTTCCTTTAAATATCCTTGAGAACTCCCCAACAATTAATTAAATGATTGTATTATTATTTTTTATTTTTTTTTAAATCCCTGTCATGACCTTTAGGTTGCCATCCCAATTTCTCGATAATTATAAAGTGTTTAAGTAATTAGATACTGTACGTTTATTTTATTTTTTTTTTATATTTTTATTTGTTTATTTGCTCTTTCTTCAAATGTACTAAATTACAAATGAAAACTATTTATATAAACTGCATACTTCGACAACTTTACAGCCCCCTTTGCCGCATTTCACCCCCTGTGGCAGGAGGGGGGCAAATAAGAAACACAACTTTGCCATCTCTAAATGTTGCCTTAGTAAATTAGAAATCTGTTCCTTGGCAACTGTGTAAATGATGTTTTTGCTGTGCTGTTGAATGTGCTTCCCGTGGATGTGTCGTATTTCCATCACTTATTATTTAATCTGATCTCGAAATAATTGTATGGCTTGAATTGGTATAAGATGTGATGTGATGATGATGGTGATGTACTGTGATGTGAGAGCTGAGTTGTGTTTTGTTTCTATGCGTTGCGTACGCAAGAGTAAGGAGTATCTAACAAATACACCAAATGAAATAAAAACAGAAGAATCGAAATAGAAAAATGGAAAAAAAATAAAACGCAAAGTTTTATTAGCTTCATTAGTTTAATACGATTCAGTGCTATGTACAATCATACTCATTACTGGTACTCTTGCCACATGCCACACATCCATCCATCCACACACACGCACACCATGAAATGGTTTTTAGTTTGATTTGTTTTTTTTTCTTCTCTATTCCTTGAATTTTTTTCTTTTTATTTTGAAGTGGAACTACAAATTCACATGTTCACTATATCAGTGATTAAGGGCACCTCCTGGAAGTATGAAACAGCAGAGGAAAACAAATTAAATAAAACTCATAAGGAACTTTCTTGTTGTCTACTAAAGTTTTTCCTCGTTTATTTCTAGTTTAATTTTTTATTTTTTTTGCTTCTAGATCCCTTCGAATTGTTGTTCGTCTTCATCGTCGTCGTCGTCTTTTGCAATTATGTACTTGAGAGTTCAAGTGTGGTTTCAATTTCATTAGTTTATTGCTGGAAAATGGAAAAAAAATAAAAAACTACACCAACGAAAACTAAAACCAAACACAGTTCAACAACCAACCAACCAGCAATAACAAAAACAATATGTAGAAAATAGTAGATAAAAAATCTATATATTTTTCTTATTTATTTAAAGAAAGAACAAAAAAAAAAAGTTGTTTAGTTTTATTGACAGCTTTTGTGTTGCTGTTGTGAGTTTGTTTTTCTTATATTTTGTTCTCGAAAATGTCTTGATATTTAGTGTGAATATTGGTAAGGAGAATTATTAATTTCCCTAAAATATTTAATTACAAAAATATAACATTTCTAATCTGTCTAGAGCAGCTGTCGGCATGAAGGGAACATAAAGCTTGGATTTTCTTTCACTGTTGTAATTTAGTTTGTTGTCTCTTATGATTTTTAAGATCTTTGTTGACATTCCTGTTGTTTATAGGTAAATAACCGATCATATTCGTCTCCTGGTGGTTATGAGTGCCCACAACTGGCGTTGGAAATTTATTTATTCCGAAACACAAAAAAAAAACATTTCTGCCAGTATGTATTATTAATTAGTTACCGCTTTTATCGTTTTACCAATTCAGGTTGACCTTTATCTAATATTTTTGGAGTTTTATGTTTCCATCCTACGTATGCTTAATCTGTTCGGGATCTTCAGATTTACCCCAAATATCCTTGGGTCTTCTCGATACTGTGGCTTCGACTACAGTTACTAGGCTCTATAAACGGCTAGAGACAATCCGAAAATTATACAGCTCTCAATCGGCAAACAAGGCACAGTAGAGGCATTTAAAAAAATAATGGAAATAAATTCCTTAATTCTAAACTAATAGTCTGATCTTAATAAAATTTGTCATGACTATATTGTGTAGTTGAATTTAAATTTCCAATTTGGACTTTAAAGACCAAGGTGTGTTGGATTATCAAGGCCCCAAAGTGAGGTTTCTAGTTTTTTGTATCCCATATCCCAAAAAATAAAATTTAAATGGAATTGTAGCTCTTCTAAAAAAATTTCTAATGGAATTTGGTACTTTTTTTAAATTTGAATGTTAAGATGTCAAATTGAATCACCTATGTGCCAAGTTTCCAAAGTGAGGTTTCTAGTTTTTATAGTTTTTTTTATCCCATATACCAGAAATACAATTTAAATGAAATTGCAATTCTTCTAAATAAATTTCAAATGGAATTTGGTAGTTTTTTGAAATTTGAACATATAAGAGGTCAAATTGATCCCCCTTTTTTTGGTACTTTTTTTACAAAAATATTTTTTCTATTGGACATACAATAGTTAACATTCGTTTAAGCCGTGAAATATCTTTTCCGCCAAGCTTATGCCAGCTGCACTCATCAATTCAAAATGTTGTGCAGAAAGTTTTACCCGATACTACAAGTAATTTCAGAAATCACAGTTGGTTTTGCGAACGAGCAATTTTGGCTCCGATGAATGATAATGTCAACACAATACACCATCAATTGAAGCTAATCGGTGAAGCCCTCAAGTACAAATCGATTGACACAGTTTTAGATGAGGAACAAGCCGTCAACTATCCTATAAAGTTTCTTATATCGCCGATTTTAATCGATGCTGGTAAACCAGTCCGACATATGGTCTCTGACTTCAAAAGCTTCCAGTCGATAAAAGTCAGAGTCAATAAACCTTGACCGATATCCAGGCACAACCAACACTCTGATACATTTCCTAATGTATGGCCCTTTTGAGTCAGCTGCAGCACAATTGGTTACCCAAAATGTACGAACATCAGTCATTTAACCAACGATTATCTAACCGCTTTGGGTTTTAGCCACAGCGTGCTCACCGAAGTGACCTCACCAATGAACCAGACATGAGTACAACCATGCCCCAAAAAGTCGGGATTAAATCTTAATTTTTATCCATAATGTTTATGCCATATCAATCAATTTAAATACAAACTCTATTACTGCAGAAATATCGTACGAACTATCATTTTCCCGTTATATTAAACTGTTACGGGCAATATCCACTGTATCTTACAGATGTTTCATTGTTCAACACAAGACATAAGTAGCCATATCCACATTGATTTTAACATACAGTGTTAGGAAAATATCAACAATTATGTCAGAGACTTCAAGTTTCTAATGCTTTCGTCCTTGGAAAGAATTCCAAATTCCTCCTAAAAGGAAAATGTATTTTTCAGAAATAAAAAAACTCCTTTTCGAAAAGAGGAGATGTAGAAGAGATTGGTAACATAACAGATCTACTGATGCTCAGTTGAGGCTGTCCACTGCAATTAAGAAAGTAACAAGTAAGAGAGTTATATTCGGCTATGCCGAATCTTATATACCCTTCACCAAATTTTACTTCAAAATAAAAATTTTAAATATTTTTAGGTGAACAAAATTAATTTTTTTTTGCACTTTTTAATTTTTTGGAAAAAAAATTTTCGAATTGTTTCTTTTAAATTTAAAAAAAAATGTTTTTGTTTTTAAAATTTTTTTTTTTGAGAAAATAAAAAATTCGGGTTAAAAAATATTTTTTCCTTATATTTTTAACTTATATACAAACTTATATTTTATATATACCCTCCTCACGAAGGTGAAGGGTATAAAAACAGCCCTTCATACGGAAGAGGATCGTAGAAATCGAAACTATATTGAAAGTTCAATGATCTTAAATAGTCAAATTATTATCCCAGATCATCAATTCGGATTCCTTGAACATCACTGAACAACTGGTGAGATACTAAAATCTTTTGTACTAAAGAAACTACTGTTCGGCAATATTTCTAGATGTTGCCCAGGCTTTTGACAAGGTTTGACATAAAGGTCTAATACACCAGATAGAGTCTTACCTATCGGATCGCTTGTTTAGGATAAAAGGCGGGGATTATGTGACAAGCTGGTGTTCCTAAGGGAAGTGTTCTAGGACCAACACTTTACCTATATACAGCTCTGATTTGCTCGTTTCCGAAGAATTAATAATTCCACTTTTGCAGATGACATTTCAATTCTAATTTGTCATGTGGACTCAATGTAGCATCTAGAAACCTAGACAATTATCTCAGACGTGTGGAGACGTGGTTTAAAATTTGGACAATACAAGTAAATGAAACCAATAGTTAGCATATAAAGTTTTCTCTAAAGATAGGAAGTTGTCCACCAGTGGCATTAAACAGTGTGAACATCCCACAGTCTGATCACGTTACATACCTTAGTATTCACTTATATAGACCCCTTAATTGTCATCGGCACGTAAAAGTCAAGCGGCTACACATGAAACAAAAAGTTTCCAATTGGTTAATCCACCATCCATCGAAATTAAGCCTTAACTGCAAAGTCATCCTGTATATTACAGTTTTAAAACCAATTTGGACATATGGAATATAATTATGGGCGGGGACAGCAAGCAATACAGAGGGCACAATCCAAAATGCTTAGAAACATGACAGGAGCATGCTATGTAAGAAATGGCAACATCCACAGAGACTTAGATGTGCCTTTGTTAATTTTGGAATTTAAGAAAACTCGTGAAGCTTATTTGTCAAAATTACATCATTATCGCTCGCAAGGCTACTTGCAGTAACTCAAAAAAGATCAAGGATACGTAGATCTGATTTACCAATAACCTGATTTGAGGCTAATTTGCCTAATATGATTCTCCACTGAGAGAACCATAATTGTATTAGTTACAATTATCGAAATTAAATTTCTTCTCCTAGCCAATAGTAGTGTGCAAATACATACATATCTATTTATTATTTACAAATTTATATCTTTTCAATTTCTTGGCATATTATTTTTTATGATGTGTAAATAAGAAATACTTTACACTGGAAACACTCCATCAGAAAACCACTTTTAACTGCAGCTCCTTTGGCCCCACCACCTGCTACACCCACCCATAAAACCACCGCCTCCTTTGGCTTCTTTAGCACCAATACCGCACATCAACCTAGCAGTTTCTACTGCTCCTAAATATGTATGTATTAAATGTAATTGTGTATGTTTTGCTGTTGTTGTAGTTGTTAACATGTTTTGGTAGTTGTTGTTGTTCTTGTTGTTGCTGTTGTATGTGTCTTGTAGTTGTTATTTTATTTTCTTGTCATTATTATTTATTGTTTTGTGGTTAAGTGTGTGTTTATGGTTTTTCTTTTAAGGTTTAACTAACAATTATTCTATTTGACAGTTTACGTGCATTGCTGGGCTCTTTTTTGTTATTTCCCCCCTCTACCCTAACCCTGCTGTATGCTGCTGCTCCATCAAATATACGTTACGTTGTCGTTACTTTAGTTGTCATCATTGGTTTTTACTACTGCTTTTATTTACTCTACACATACACTGTCTTACATACTCACATACCTATAAATATATATAAAAAAAGAAAATTGTTGTAACATTACAACAATATTACAAATTCGTGACCGATTTCTTACTTTTTTTCTATTTTATTTCATTTCAGTTTTATTTTTTGTGGGTTTTTGCTGCCTGTTTTCAGTTTTAGCTGCTGGTTTCCT
Source organism: Calliphora vicina (assembly GCF_958450345.1). Taxonomy (NCBI): domain Eukaryota; kingdom Metazoa; phylum Arthropoda; class Insecta; order Diptera; family Calliphoridae; genus Calliphora; species Calliphora vicina. The sequence goes on along the minus strand of NC_088781.1, from coordinate 43,698,442 downwards.
ATACATTTCTGTGTTTGTTTGGGTTCAGTTGTAATTTTTTTTCGGTTTCGTCTTCATCGTTTGGCAGATAATTGAGAAATTTTTGTTTTATTAGGCAATTTTGGCTGCTATTAAATGTTGTTGTTGCTGCAGTTGTATGTGGGGCAGACTGGGAAGGACTTTCAAAAAATATTCTTTTGCCACAAATTAATCTTTTAGCTCCATCTTCCTGGCAGCATTTGAATTCCGATCCAAAAGAACTGCACCTTTTTTGAGGCCAAGAACGCACCAAGTCTATTTCTTATACTCTGTTCCAAAGTGAACTAGAACTGAACTAGAACTGAACTAGAACTGAACTAGAACTGAACTAGAACTGAACTAGAACTGAACTAGAACTGAACTAGAACTGAACTAGAACTGAACTAGAACTGAACTAGAACTGAACTAGAACTGAACTAGAACTGAACTAGAACTGAACTAGAACTGAACTAGAACTGAACTAGAACTGAACTAGAACTGAACTAGAACTGAACTAGAACTGAACTAGAACTGAACTAGAACTGAACTAGAACTGAACTAGAACTGAACTAGAACTGAACTAGAACTGAACTAGAACTGAACTAGAACTGAACTAGAACTGAACTAGAACTGAACTAGAACTGAACTAGAACTGAACTAGAACTGAACTAGAACTGAACTAGAACTGAACTAGAACTGAACTAGAACTGAACTAGAACTGAACTAGAACTGAACTAGAACTGAACTAGAACTGAACTAGAACTGAACTAGAACTGAACTAGAACTGAACTAGAACTGAACTAGAACTGAACTAGAACTGAACTAGAACTGAACTAGAACTGAACTAGAACTGAACTAGAACTGAACTAGAACTGAACTAGAACTGAACTAGAACTGAACTAGAACTGAACTAGAACTGAACTAGAACTGAACTAGAACTGAACTAGAACTGAACTAGAACTGAACTAGAACTGAACTAGAACTGAACTAGAACTGAACTAGAACTGAACTAGAACTGAACTAGAACTGAACTAGAACTGAACTAGAACTGAACTAGAACTGAACTAGAACTGAACTAGAACTGAACTAGAACTGAACTAGAACTGAACTAGAACTGAACTAGAACTGAACTAGAACTGAACTAGAACTGAACTAGAACTGAACTAGAACTGAACTAGAACTAGAACTAGAACTGAACTAGAACTGAACTAGAACTGAACTAGAACTGAACTAGAACTGAACTAGAACTGAACTAGAACTGAACTAGAACTGAACTAGAACTGAACTAGAACTGAACTAGAACTGAACTAGAACTGAACTAGAACTGAACTAGAACTGAACTAGAACTGAACTAGAACTGAACTAGAACTGAACTAGAACTGAACTAGAACTGAACTAGAACTGAACTAGAACTGAACTAGAACTGAACTAGAACTGAACTAGAACTGAACTAGAACTGAACTAGAACTGAACTAGAACTGAACTAGAACTGAACTAGAACTGAACTAGAACTGAACTAGAACTGAACTAGAACTGAACTAGAACTGAACTAGAACTGAACTAGAACTGAACTAGAACTTAACTAGAACTGAACTAGAACTGAAGTAGAACTTAACTAGAACTGAACTAGAACTGGAATTTTAAAACCAATTCATTATAATTTAAAGCATTTTATCTTTAAGAGAGTCAGCCTTAAAGATACTAATATAAATAATTCTCATTTAGTTTTATGATCTTTCTAGATCAACCTCGTATTTGTTCAGTTAGTTAGTCCTTTAATAACAAACTCACATTTGTGTACAACTACGAGAATTTATTGTAGTTGCCGTTGTTCATTTGGTTCATTTGACGTTGTCTTTTGGTATTTTGGAAATTGAGTCATTTATATGATGGGGGCCCAATTACTAGTTTGTGGTCAACCGCAAATAATGAAAAACATTTTAACCTAATTCTTCAATTGTAACAAATTGTTACCACGTAATGTTAAGACATTGATGAAGACTACCATGATGATGATGATGACGACAATGAAGTTGATGAATTAGTAACTAAAGAAAACACTATTCTTATTAAAATCATAAAGTTCAATTTAAAGTCAATTAAGGTTTGAATGCAGTTGCAGCTGCTGAACATTGTGAGGAAATTTAATAAGTTTTTTAATTAAAATTATTTGAATATATTAAACCCCGAAACAGAAACTAGGCCAGAATCTGACTTTATTTCATTATAGAAATTATGCCAAAATCTGGCAGTATTTGTTAACAGATATTAGGCTAGAATCTGGCTTTATTTCTGAGAAGAAATTAGGCCAGAATCTGGATTTATTTCTGAGAAGAAATTAGACCGAAATCTGGCTTCATTTCTTTTATAGAAATTATGCCAGAATCTGGCTTCATTTCTTTTATAGAAATTATTCCAGAATCTGGCTTCATTTCTTTATAGAAATTATTCCAGAATCAGGCTTCATTTCTTTACAGAAATTATGCCAGAATCTGGCTTTAATTCTCTATAGAAATTATGCCAGAATCTGGCTATATTTCTCTATATAAGTTATGCCAGAATCTTTATTTCTTAACAGAAATTAGGGCAGAATCTGGCTTTATTTATTAACAGAAATTAGGCCAGAATCTGTCTTTATTTCTTAACAGAAATTAGGGCAGAATCTGGCTTTATTTATTAACAGAAATTAGGCCAGAATCTGTCTTTATTTATTAACAGAAATTAGGCTTCATTTCCTTTTGTTTTTCCATTTATTTCTCATATTTTTTTAATTATTTATTATTTTGGTTTGTTACTTAATTTACTAAAAAAAAGTCCTTAACGAGTGTGAAAACATTTTTAACTTAATTAACCAAATCTTGTAATAAATAATTTATAAGAAACTACAAACAGTTGTTCGTATTCAACAAAAATAATTTGAAAAACGAATGCAACAACAAGAAATTGAATAATAAATTCGTTACTAATTAAGTATTAATGTACTTCAGTGGGAATGAAAAGGCAGACAGACAGACAGTCAGAGATACATTCAGTCAAATATGAAGACGAAGAAGCGAACCTTCAAACAGAGACAGTCATTGAGTTTCTTCTTACAAATTCTCACTAAATGACGGTGAAATAATTAAGACACAAAGAAAGTGCATTGTACTGACACACAGCTGCTCCTCGTACTGTTTGCTACTGAAACAGCAAGAAATTGCTGCTGTAGTTGCTTGCTACTTGCTGGAAATGTTAGCAAATGTAGGTGCATGAAAGTAATTGAACGAAAAGCAAGATATGACAATGGAATTGTTGTAGAAAAAGGAAACATTTTCTTCGTGTTCCTACTTTAAATCGACATGGTAGAAATCTTTAAATTAAATCATATTAAAACGTACATATAAAATACTTATTCTTTTATATAGAAAAGTATAATAAAAGCTAAATTACAATATAAAATATGTGTAACAACACAATTATTAAGCGCGCGATGATACTTTTGTTTAATTCAATGCTGCTGCTGTTGATGTTTACGACTACAAATTTATTTATTCCATCCAGCCTTCAAATGCTTGAACTAAAACATACCAGCAAGTACTCCTCGCTCGTAGGTTTCTATGGAGTTTTAGAAAAACAATTTAAATTATCACAAAACAGCTTTAATTTCAAGTCTATAAAAGCCACCACAACTTTATTACATACAACTTGTATAGATTTTTATTTGCTATAATGATTTAAATTACTGTTTTAAGCTTAAAACCAGCGTTTGATGTCTATATTTTTTTTTCTACTTCTTGTAGCTTTTTCTTAGGAATTGTGCTAACAAGTTCTGGAGGGCTGTATAAACCCAGCCACGATTTTATTAGTCGTCGTTAGCAGCTATGTACATCCGTTTTTCATAGCAGATCATAAAAGAAATTAAGATTAAATAATAATTTATGCCGTGCCAAGAGATGCGACCAAGTTTTATGCGTTTAAAGGGAAAAAAGACATTTAAGTGGTTGGAATTAAATGGTTTAAATTTTAAATAGAAGAAGTATAAACTTATATAAGATGTTAGAAAAAGTTAGGTTTAAATGCATGCGAGAAGGCACTACATATTTCGGATTCAGTTTCAGTGTCCCAGACAATTTCTGAGCGAATATTTTCGCCAATATCATTGACGATGTTTTGGAGAAGACTGTAAATTCACTGCTATTATTGTTACTCTATAATCTCAAATGTTAAGAATATTTCCAATGTTTTGTAAAGATTTACAAAAATCGATCAAATGCAAGACTTATTAAATTGTGAAATATTTTCTTTAAATAAATTATGCCAGAGACTGACTTTATTTCTTTATAAAGATGATTCAGAAAATTCAAAGATAATAACAGAGGCCACAACTGTTTGCCAAAGTTATCCATCCACCTCTGGTATAGGTTAGGTTAACTGGCAACCATCCAATCGAAGCAGGAAAGACCAGCCCACTTGGTACCATACGGTAGGTCCCTTTGTGTTACATGAAAATAGAGAAATAGAGAGGGCCAAATCGAGATGAAAAGAGAAGAGAAAAGTCAAATAGAATAGAATTGTAGAAGAAATAAAGACAAATGAGGAGTAAGATAGAGATTAGAATTCGCTATTCGCTGCTTGCATTTGGATAACGGAATCCCGCAAAGTCTATATCTCCATCAGGCATCATAGCTCCCTTTTTCGCCAGATCATCAGCAACACAATTGTCTAAAATATTTCCGTGTCCACTTATCCACATGAGTGCGACTGTTGAATGTCTCGCCATCTTATTTAAGAATGTCCGGCTGTCCTGGACTATGTTCGATGTTCTGTACATACCTGTCAGAGATTTTATAGCAGCTTGACTATCAGTATATACGAATGTCCTTTCCTTTTATCTTGTTATAAATGAGCCAGTTAGCCGCCTTTCAAATTCCATATTCCTGAATGTAGACACCACCGCCAACTCGATCTCCCTGTCTAGAACCGTCCGTATAGACAGATAGACTCGGTGTGTCAAGTGGAGGTCCATCTATTAATTCCACGATGTATGGAACTGAGAAACCAAAGTTTCTCGATAGGAAGAGCCTGGGAGTGCAATAATCAATATTATCTGCATGATCCATGTTTCCATGAACCAGTAGCATTAAGCGTGAAGGCCGCAGTAAATTTCATTTTTCTGGCCATTAGGGATCAAGTTTAATAATGTAAAGAGCGACTTTGTTGCCGTCGTTCTTGGTGCTCCTGTTGTCAGGATTGTCATTCTCCTTAAAAATTTCACGAATAGCATGCTATTTGAACCTTTATCTACTGCTTTACACCAGACAGACACGTCATAGAATAATTCACATACCAGGGTCTAATACCCCATTGCGAACATATGGCCTTCTTGCAGGAAGGCCATTCCCTTCGAAATGCGTTCAATCAGCCAGTGGCCAGTAAACATATATCCAAGATGTCTGATCGCATCTCTATCAAGAGCTGTAAGAGTCTTATTCTACAATCGGCATTCGACTCGCTGATTGCCCATTTATCAATCCTAAAAGAAAGCGCATGTCTCTGAGAGTCACAGCATTCTTTTTTCTAATAATTCATTCATGTTCCGCCAACTATCGTAGCTAGAAATGAATATGTCCAAGCTGTGTTAGGGAATGTATACAATACATTAGAAATTTCGCTTCACCACGTTCTAACTGGGATCATTGATTGCGCAAATCAGGTCAACGTTGATGCAATGGTAGACGACTCAAAATTGAATTTCTGTTTTATTTTACTTAGCCAAAGCTATTGCATAAATTTTCGCTTGGAAAACAATGCAAACATTGGGCAGTTTGAAAAATATTCGAGGGTCAATATCGTCAAAAAATGTTATCGAATCATTGCTTGTTCCGTCTTTAAAACGTCAGGGTAAATTGATATTGCATAAGGGCGAAGGCCAGAGTTTGCGGCCCAGTGTTATCGCCTTCAAAGTTCTGTCAAAATTCAGATTTCTGATTTCCGCCTCCAGATTTTTATGCTTTGTAGGATGTTGCGCCTCACCCTTTGATTCTAGAGCCGACATAGTAGAAAAAATCAACTTCCAGCATCGTCTCCAGGCTGGATTGAAAAGTAGAATTTATCGCCCAAGTGATCGTAAGAAAGGCTAATTTCTGTATAGAATTGGGAGTTATGTTTTGGTATGCACCACACAAGAGAAGTTTGGAGTCTCTAGCCGACATAGCAGAAAACATCATGAAAAGTTGAACTTATCGCCTAAGTGATCGCAAGACAGGCTAGTCTCTATATAAAGTATGTTTTAAGGAGGTATGTTTTAGTATACAGCAGATAAGAAAAGTTTAGGTAAGAATAGATCAATGATGTGTAAATCCGGCCGTTTCTCAAAAATCGCCTTACTAAAGAGAATAGATGGGAGTTATGTTTTGGTATGCACCACACAAGAGAAGTTTGGAGTCTCTAGCCGACATAGCAGAAAACATCATGAAAAGTTGAACTTATCGCCTAAGTGATCGCAAGACAGGCTAGTCTCTATATAAAGTATGTTTTAAGGAGGTATGTTTTAGTATACAGCAGATAAGAAAAGTTTAGGTAAGAATAGATCAATGATGTGTAAATCCGGCCGTTTCTCAAAAATCGCCTTACTAAAGAGAATAGATGGGAGTTATGTTTTGGTATGCACCACACAAGAGAAGTTTGGAGTTTCTAGCCGACATAGCAGAAAACATCATAAGGATTGAAAAGTTGAACTTATCGCCTAAGTGATCGCAAGACAGGCTAGTCTCTATATAGAGTATGTTTTAAGGAGGTATGTTTTAGTATACAGCAGACAAGAAGAGTTTAGGTAAGAATAGATCAATGATGTGTAAATCCGGCCGTTTCTCAAAAATCGCCTTACTAAAGAGAATAGATGATTTTCGCATACAACTCTCGAAATTAGGCTTCCAAAATGAGTTTAGTATAAAACTAAACCAAGATATTCGGTTTCTTTCCATAATTCAGAGCCATTCCCTACAATCGAGAAGGCCTGTATTATGAATTTTCTGGTAATAAGTAGCATTATGATCATCTTCGGATCTTTCTCGTCAACACATGATACTATTAATACGCTCGAATCAGAATTCATGGTCATCTGCTTATGTCACTACCTTGGTAACATTCTCAGTGAGTCAGAACAGAATTCGCGTTACGACAATGTTCCATTAGAGAGGAATTTCAAAGTACGTGCATCCAATCAAGGAGACTTGAATTCTTTATTTTCTGGTAGAATTTTTCCTGTTTCTGTTTTCATGAATTTCTGATAGAATTTTTCTTAGCCAAAATCTGTTTTCATGAATTATGTCACAAATCTTTAATAAAGAGCACGACTTCATCGGTATATGCCTTACCATGGTGGCCAATGTTCCACAAGAGTCGCAACATACAATCCTCTTGCTGAGTATCTTCCTTGTACTTCCCATACCAAAATAAGAATTTATTGCCCTTCCCTGGACCTTATTCCCTGACCATCCACAAATAAACAGAAGCCAATTTTGGATATATCAAAGCGAGCGAAAATTAGTGAAAGTAGTTCGAACAAGAAAAACTGAAATATTTTGGTGTATCGTAATGAGGACCGTACAAAGGGCTTTATCGGATCTCCACGTAAATAAGTCTCCTATCTCACTAACTACATCCGACTGAAAATGTATTACAACTCCCATGTATGGGCCGGTGCTTCAAAGTCTATGTTAGAGCTTCTTGCGAGCAGGAGAGGGCGAAGGTGATTATTGGTGACAGTAGGATATCTAACTCTATTGATTCGCTGAAGCTGAAGGGTTTCGAACTAAGCATTTGATTTATTATATTCTTGATAAGTTCAACAGAAGTTGTCCAGTTACGAGTAGCTTCAAAGCAAATAATCACCAGTCTCTTCTGAGAAACGACAATTAGTTGAATGCTGTCAGGTGATTTCGAAATTTAACTCCATCATTTGGTTGACAATAATCCTTGGAGAAAGATAATAACATCTGCAAGTATACTTCATTATCCACCAAGACAATGTTAGATTTAACAGGTCGGCTCAGTTGACTTTTTGTCCACTAAAGAAAGCAGTGATCTGCACTCATAACCACAAGGGGGCGAACATTTTTGGTTCTTTACGAATGTCAACGAAGTTCATATCAAAAAAGAAACAAAGATCATAATAAATAGCTGAGATAGATGAGTTTACAACAGAGAGCATGTTCCATGGCATCTGTATGTAAACCACTGGATTAGAGTTTATCTTTTTTTTCCCCATTTTAGCACTATGTGACTTATTTATTCTAAAACCCCTACTCCTCCTCTATAGCTAGTTGAAGTTCTTAATATTTTTCAATTCACTTTGCTTTCTAAACCCACTGTTTACTGTAAATTAGTACCGTTTTATCTGCTCTTAATGTAAACATTCAATCACTTTATAGTCAATTTTCTCATACCGCTTTAAATAATCAATTTTCTTGCTGTATTTTTTTTTTGTGACTTGGTTTTCTCTTTATTGATCTATAAACTATTTAACATTATGAACGAAACAATTCAAACTTTTGCCACAAGGCCATACAAAAACACACTAAAACTTAACTTTCTTTCTGTGTTTCGTTTCATTAAAACGCCTTGTACCGACCGACGTCATCCTTGTCATTAGATAGAGATATAAATTTAATAACAAAATTATTTTATTGTTATCATTAAGTTATCTAGTTTTACTTAGTTCCTTCCCTCTCTCCAAACTCTAGATGTCTAACATTGTATGTATCTAAATGTAGTTAAATATAACTTGATATCTCACACTAGCCATCTCTGAATATGTAGCTGTGTAACTGTGTAATAAATATTCTAATACTAATTTTAATATCCTTTGGTATGAAACCGGAAAACTTTAGTTGCAACAACGACGACAACATTATTATAACAACTCATACAACACACTTGCTTTGCTTTGCATGCCTGCCTGCTTGCCACTCAAATTATAGACGACGGCCTTTTTGTCTTTAATGAATTATTTGTTTGTGTGTAACTAAGTCTTCTTCATATGTATGAATATGTATTAAACAATAATTATGTTAATTATACAACGTTCATTTATTTGTTTGATTATTTCTTTGGCTGTCTGTCCATCCGTCCGTCTGTCTGTCTTCCATATAAACTTTTATGATTCAATGGTCGTTCAATGCTCTTGATTTTGTTTTATACTCCTCGCATTGTCTTGAAGAAGTATATTAAACTAATTTGAACTTTGTAGAAGTGAGTAGAGAAACACAACTTAATTAATTCTATGTAAATGTAATCAGACAATTATTATAATTTTTTTTTATTCTCCTTTTTCACATCCTTTTGTAATGGCTTTTCATTCAACTTTAGTAAGTAATTACTAAAAGAAGTAGTTAAAAACAGTTGTGAAATTGATTGAGAGGGGACTTAATTCTGTTAATAGATTAAAAGAGATAGGGTGAGTGAAAGAGAGAGAGAGACAGATTCTTGTCAAAGATGATTGCTGCTGTTATGAGGCTGTTTGTAGACTTATCAGTTTTGATTTTATTCCATCAGCTTATCAATCAAGTTGTTAGAAAGGTGTTTTTATATAGTGTCTTAATTGTAGGTTATTGCCAGCACTTTCAGCTGTTGGAAAAGATTACATGATTTCCTTGAATCAAATAGATTTGACACTATTTTCTTGAGTTTTTAGAATGTATATACATTTGATAGTTACAAAAGTAATTGGGGTTATTCCTGATCTCTTTTTTACCTTATCTTACGATTTTGGGAGTTGTTATTACAAATATATTATGCGTTTTTTGTTGAACTAGCAATCAAAGTTTGACTCCTACTAATGCTTTGGATTATGTCGACTCTACTTGATAGCGAGCTTTCCCGTAAAGCAATAATGCTCTAGAAGTGTGTTGCATTCACTGGCCCATCGACCATTGTTCCATATATGAGAGCTAAATTCCATATTTTGTCGGATGTTGGCTGAGGAAATCTAACCCTTTCAAGAAATAGGCGCACTTTATACTCAATATTATATCTATAGATAATATATAAATATAAATAATGCAACACTATACGCATTTTCTTTAACCCCTTGTGAACCAAGGTTTTAAATCGTTGAAAAAGTTTTATTTTTTTTATTAAATATTGAAAATAAGGATTTCAGGAAGTTATTTACAAAATTTTAACTTTGTGGAGGACCGTTAGGTCAGCATCAATCAAAAGATAAAAAAAAACTCATCGATTTTTGTTTAAATTTTATTAATATATTGATTAGTTTTGTAACTTTTATAATATTTTCAATTACAAGTCGATTTTATGGTATTTTACGAAACAGTATTTTTACCATTACAACATAAAGGGACAGCACAATGAGAACATGAAACAATTCATCGTTATTCTGGGTAAGCGAGTTTGCCAAAAGATGATAGTGTTCTTCAAAGTACTTTTGGGCAAAACGGTTCAAAATATGTTTTGTTTTCATTTTGTAAGCTTATTATCGACCCAATCCATACGACGTCATTTAAGATCACGGTCTGACATTACTTTAGTTTGGGTCCTTGCGCATGGAGACTGCTATCCAGAATGAGTTATCTAGAATGAGTATTATCTTAAGACACCTTCTTTCAAAGGCTGATAATAGATGGCGCATTTTAAATACATGTAGGTTGGTCAAGTTAATGAGGCTCTTGTTTAATGAAAAACGAACTATGCAACTGATAACCCGCAATAGAAGGGATATATCAATGTTGCTGGCAGTATTACGGGGCATTGGTTGCTTGGCAAGCATGCAGATGGCTTTGACTCCCCTTTAACGACCATTGTCGTATCGTTAAAGATATGGAAAAATAAGAAACGATTTTCCACCTTCTATGCGAATGCCCAGCCCTAAGTGTCAAAAGGAACAAATATCTGGGAAACTACATATTAACCAACCTTGGTCTGAACTCACTGAGATAGCTCACGGCTACTTCGCTATGTTGGTACACTGCATCTACACTACATCTGACGAGTGGTGTGGTCTTGTCAAAACGGGGACTCTACTTGACTGTTCGCGATCCCCGTTTATTAAATTTTTGATTCATAGTTCCAATCTCCTAAATGATTGTCTTATAATTGAATAAACGCTAATGACAATTGTTACCGTCATCTGCAAAAGAGTTGGAAGTTCGATTTAGAATGTCATTTAGAAAAATAAGAAATAGAGTATTGAACGAATGAAGCCTTGAATTCGTTCCCAGGGCAATTGTATCTTGTTGGATACACGACTTTAGAGAGGGCAGAACAAAAAAAATTGGGAAGGGGAGTATTATCCTCTCCGTTTTTGGAAATTTCCAAAAAAGAGCACTTTATTGCACAGACACTGTTCTTGAAGAGCTTTCCACAACTTTAGTTCCTTGTCACTAGAAGTTATCGGTTTTTAGCGTACCGAACATATTTTTTATAATATCTGTATCTCATTGCCATATTCACACAGAGAAAACAGATTCGTAATGGCAACCGAATTTGTTGCCAATCGAATGATTCTGCCTTGGTGACCGAATTTTACAGTTGTGGATACAAAATTTTAGAACTTGTAACAAAAATTTGGTTGCTTCAACTGAAATTCTTCTTTATCAATTGATTTTCAGTTGCTAAAACTGAAAAATTCTATATATGCAACCGAATCATTCGATTGGCAACAAATTCGGTTGCCATTACAATTCTGTTTTCTCTGTGCAACGTCAAGTTTTCCTAAGGTTAAATCAATGTTAACGAAATAGAGACAGAAGTGGTACAGTGATCCTAACAATCAGGCAATCGAATATGCGTTTGCCTTTTTAAAACATTTCTGTATTAAACGTATTAACACCTTCTTCAATGCGGTCATTAACAGGATGGTCAAAAAGTTACTTGTTTGAATCATTGCTGTTGTGCGCTCCAGCATCCATAATTGACCATTCTACTTTGCTGTGTGGAAGTAGGCGACCACATAAACACTTCGTGCAGCAATAACTTTTGTTGGATAATGGGTCGATTATGGATGGCAACCGAACTTCAGTTGCGTTGCCAGACACAACCACAAATTTCTGGTTGCAACATAAATGATAGCTTCCAGTTGCCATCTGTAATACCATTTAGGCAACTGACAACGCAACTGAAGTTCGGTTGCCATCCATAATCGACCCATAATGCCCGACTAGGGAGATCATACAGTGACATGTCTAAGATTTCATATGCTATTAACATTGTTGTATTTGGATCGTCAGGCAAGACTCATACATCCACGTTCCTATAGGGTTGCACAATTATATCAACTACATCATCAATGATTATACTCCCACAGATTTTGGATGATATTGCGATATTCATACTGATGCAATAGGCAATTATGACTGCATTCGGTGGCCCGGCAGGCCGGTTGAAGATTTCTTCACGACATGTTTATGTGGGTGCAAATTTATTGAAACTCATCGCACGCCTCAGACGGATTGTCACATTACTAACATGAGAAGTCAACGGCAAGAGATATATCACCGACTTTAAAGGGTAGATATTTTATATTAGATCAAATGGATTCATCAACAGACTAACGCTGGATTCAGCGTTAGTCTGTTGATGATAGACTGTGCCGAATAAGTAGTTCCTATGTTAAACCAAAAATATGAAGTGGTTATCATATAAAAATTCTGATTTATTGGACTCCATAGAGTTCGGAAATACCTATAGTCTACAGTAATATCAAAAGAACAAAACGAATAAAGTGAATAAATAGAAAAGGAAGACTGAACAACTTCACTTGACTGAATTGTTCAATTGAACTTGTTCATTCATGAACAATCCAACTCTACTGTTTAATTGATGTGAGAACATGAAACACAAATGATATCGTGGACGCCCAAGAAGTAGATGGACCGACAATTTATGGTACGAATGTTGCTATAGTGTTGCTGTACTGATATCAGCCTAAAATACACTAACTTTATCTAGAAGACAGAATGAAGAGCCGACCAAGAGCAGTTTCTTTTATTCTGAAACAAAACCTAATATCCGAAAACTAAGATAATTTAATTACACAAGAATTTAACTACTCAATTTTATATATATCAAACAAAAAAGTTAAATTTTGTGAAAATGAGCGAATTCTCTAAATTGTGAATAAATTCGAAAAGAATCAATCGATATTTATCCTCGATATCTCATTTTGTTCCTATTATACGAGGCTTTGCGACAAATTAATAAACCTGAACCTGAGTTCTGCCGTTTTCGGTTTTTCATGAGTTTTTTAAAACACAAAAATTTGCTATTTTCATGTAAAAAATATATTTTTTGCTTCAACTGAGAAACTACTGAGTCGATTAAAACGAAATATATAAACAAATTAAAGGTTATGTAAATTTGGAGTTTTCTAAGTTTACTTCAATAATATCGGACTAAACCTTTTTGAGTTATCATAAATTATGTGGAGAAACATCTAAAAAAAATCACAATTTTAGAAAAAAAAAATATTTAAAAAAATCTATCCATAGAATTTAAAAATTTTACCATTTTTGTTAGTGAAGCCTTTTTTTGTTGTTGACCTGTGTTATCTTAGTTTTAGAGCATGTTTCTGTATATATCTTATTCTCCTTGTAGAACCCATTTTGCATGATGGAGTTTTTTTGGGATCTTCAAATATCTATTAGTTTTCTAAGACATTTAACAGTAAGTGCTTAGAATTGAGTTATAGTATTCCAGACTTGTTCAGCTTTAAAATTATATAATCAATGATTTTGCAGTATAAAAGTTTCGTCACTAGAAAAAATATTGTTTAAATACCGAATCATACCTCCTTCAACTCCATCATACAAATTCAGATAGTCTTACCGCATTACTTTTGGCGGATATAGCCATTAAGTATTCTCTGAAAAACTAATATCCTAATTTTGATATTCAGCAAACATCAGCTATTGTGGATGCTCAGTAAGAAAATGGAAGCACGAAATTTTAGGAAATCTAAGCACAAATAAGATTTATCAGATTTTCTATTAAGGCTGATGAAACAGTCAATAGATCATATCATTTAACCATTTTACATATGATGTCTTAAACAAATTTCCCATTTTATGGTGTCATCATTAGACCTATTTTTTAGTTATCCCTTTCTATACATAGATACAAAACAATTTCCTTTGTAGCAAATTTTTTCCATTAAACCTAAATTTTTTTAGTTTTCTAGTTGACGTCTAACATTTATTTTTTGTAACTTCCGCAGACTTTCTGTCTACATATTTAAGTGGGTTCATCATCAACATCATATCATCATCATCATCCTCGTCATATGAAACATTCGTCTATATAAATAAAAATGTTGAAACAAGTACAACAAAACATGGTTAACAAAAAAAGAAAAAAAAAAGAATTCTATCAATATTTTGGTTTTAACTTTGAATATTTTCGTGCCACACAAATATTTTTTATGTGCTGCCAGCAGACATAATGATGATATATCTATCATTCTGCAATATTTATATACAATATACAAGGACTGACTATATCTAGTTGAATGAATAGACATGAATATTAGAAGGAGAGAGGGGGGATACTCTTGGCAAGTGTATATTCAGAGTGAAAATAATTCAACATTTTTTATTTCCTATTTTATTTTGGTGGTTTCTATAATATTTTTCTTTCTAAGGATATTGAGTTGAAATCAAGTTGATAGAAATTTCTACAAATATGTAAAAAAAAACAAGGAATAAAAAAGGATGTGTAAAGGATCTATGTCTATGTGTAAGTGTTTTTGGTTTGAAAGTGTTTGTGTGTAGTGATGTCATGTTTTACATTTTAATACGATTTGCAGCAAAATTTCAATAACTATGTCTATAACACTACCCAGCAGTTAAGCAAGTAGTCAATGTAACCCTTATAGACAGTAATTGTCACAAATGTCTTATTACTTGGCCGACTCCAATTTATATCTTTTGGGTTATAACATGTATTTGGTCTTTGTAGTGCAGTGAGAAGACAAGTGGTTACTTTATGCATCCCAAGTAATCTAGCGTGAAGACAATTGCCACTTAAGTGTCTCTAAGTAATCTGGAGTGTAGTCACTTTAAACGTTTTGTGAGTAATTCGTACAAACTGGTTTTATACAAAATTGTGTTGATATCATGACATATCATGAAGTCAATAGTCACTTTAGTGTCTCTTAGTAACCTATAGTGAAGTCGCTTCCAATTTTTTTTTGTACTGCACTTTATTTTACCCACCAGAAGCGTTGACTACTTTCGATCAGCTATCAGATAGTCTTACCACCATTTTCTCAATCTCTGGTTATTTTTTATAGTGACGATAAACTGACAGTTCTCATACAAAAAAAAATGTTAATTGGAGGTTTATCGTTACGAAAAACGATAACCAGATATTGAGAAAATGGGGGTTATTGTAATCAAAAAGGGTCACTAGATCCCCTGTTTAGGACGTACACGTGTTAAAACAAGTAAGTAAAAGAGCAAAAACATTTTTCTTTTAAAATTTCAATAATTTATATTTTTGAGTGATTTTCAGAAGTGGGCCTAATATGGGAGCTACGACCAATTATGGACCGAGTGATTTATGTCAATATGAAAGTTAAATATGTTGAATTTTGTGTGTATGCTAACATTTTTAAGGGCCTTATGCACGATAAAGTGATTTTCGAAAGCGGGTCTATATGTGAGCTATGACTAATTATGGACCGATCGTAACAAAATTTAGTGACATGAATTTTGTATATATAAAACTTATTTGGAGCGGAATTTGTGGAGATGCATATATAAATTAAACATTTATGACCGATAAAGTACAATTTTGGAAGGACATATGTATGGGGGCTACGTGAAATAATAGAACTATTTCAGCCAGTTTCAATAGGCTTAGTCCTTGGGCCGGATGTACCAAATTTGATCGAAATATCTTTAAAATTGCGACCTGTACTCTGCGCACAAGGTTTACATGGACAGGCAGCCAGCCAGCCGACCAGACGGACGGACGGACATCGTTTAATCGGCTCAGAAAGTAATTCTAAGTCGTTTTTGGGCGTTACAAACATCTGCACAAACGCATAATACCCTCCCCACTATGGTGGTGTAGGGTATAACAACTAGCCACATAGCTGATTAAGTAACCAGTTACAACGTTAGTAAGGTAACTGACGCTATGTAACCAGTATGTCAATCCAGTGCGTTGCCTACTTTGGACCAGCTATCGGACAGTCTCATTGTAATTAAAAAGAGTCAATTAACCCCCTGCTTAGGACATACACGTTTTAAAATAAGTAGCCACGTGGCTATTGAAGTAACTAGTTCCCACCCTAAATGATGGGTAAAATCACTAGATCTGGACTGTCTCCTAGAACTGCTGGGATAGCATGAAGTCAGTAGTCACTTTAGTGTCTCTTTGTAACCCATGGGGAAGTCACTTCAAACTTTTTTTTTGTACTGCACTTTATTTTACCCACCTATTGGAGAGTTGTCGGAGGAAGGTTTGTTTACAAGCAATCGTTTAGTGGACTGTCTATGATATTTCTTTTTAGCTCACTATTTGAGGTCAATTAGCTACCGAACATGTTTAAATCACTAGTTACATAGCTGA
Source organism: Calliphora vicina (assembly GCF_958450345.1). Taxonomy (NCBI): domain Eukaryota; kingdom Metazoa; phylum Arthropoda; class Insecta; order Diptera; family Calliphoridae; genus Calliphora; species Calliphora vicina. The sequence goes on along the minus strand of NC_088781.1, from coordinate 43,681,876 downwards.
TCAAGTAACTAGTTTGGTAGCTAGTAAGGAAACTGAAGCTGTGTAGCCAGTATGTGAATCCAATGCGTTGACTACTTTCGACCAGCTATCAGACAGTCTCCTTGTAATCAAAAGGGTTGACCCCCTGCTTAGAACATGCACGTGTTAAAATAACTAGTCACGGGACTGTCTCCTAGAACTGCTGGGTATGGATCTGTGTATCTATGTGTAGTTTTTTTTTGGCATGTGTGAATGTGGTAGTTGGTTTTATTGCTTTTATATGTGTTTATACATACGTTTTAGATATTTTGTTTATACATACATCTAGATATTTACGAGTGCTCCTCACTTCACATCCATCCATCTAACTATATTCTGCGGCAAGTGTTGTGATAAGTTTTGCTATGATGTGATTATTTCATGTCTATCTATTTAGCAAACTTTGTTCTCTATTAAGTATTGGAATTTGTGTTGCATGTAGTTTGTAATATTTGAATATCTATCTGTCTGTCTTTCTGTCTGTCTGTCCATGTGTATATTTAAGTTATTTATGTTGTCTTTTATTAGTTACGCATCTCATTAATAGTTATTTGATATTTCCTTCCATGTGCCTCTTAGTACCAGGAATATATGATGATAATATGATGTGTATGCTGATGAAGTTGCTGCTTAATAAATGAAATATTTAAGATGTTTTCGAAGGCTGTTAATGATTTGCTTGTACAAACAGCAAACACTTATTTATAATTTAAATACAGTTGTAGTGTAGATACTTAGTTGTAAGTTGGTTAATGTTTTTGGGCCAGTGCCCAAATATAATTGTAATCAAAATAATTAAGTAGGCTTTACAGGGGTGGTGTGAATGAAGCAGATTTTGAGGAGCAGTGTTTAAGATGACGCATAGTGGGAATGATTGCAAACGTTGGGGTAAAATGTGTAAAACCATAAAAGATCTTTAAAAAACATAAAAACTCTACTTTACTGCTCTTCAGCAGAGATGTCAAATTTAAATCCTCGGAAGTAAACAACATCTCAATTACATTTTCGATATCAAATTTCGTTCGAGATCTTTCAACGTTGGCAACGTATTAACGCCTTCCTCTATCAATTCAAAATGTCATTTGCTGGAGTCAACCCTTTGTTGTGGCATTTTATTTACCTTATTTCGAATTTGGACTACATATGAAGCCAATTAGTCTATTTGATGAGAGATCAATTACTTCCCCCGGGCCATAAATGCCCTTCTGAGCCGTTTAGTTCTGAACATTGCCAACATCGGATAGAACGTGTACAAAGGAACGTGAAAACTACACTGTTTAGTATCAACATTACCTAAAATAAATTGGCGATACCTAAAATCACAGTGCCTTGTGAATGATCCAGTAAGTAGTCTCAAGTATTTCCTAGCGATAGCAAAAATTGAGATCTACGTTTTGACAGAGTAATGAACCGTTTGGAGTGCCTAAGTCCTGGAAAGATACCCAGAACGATTTAACCTAAAAACGAATTCGTTACATTGGGTATCCACATGGGATGCCAAATAAAGGTTCAGGACTTATGGTTGAGCCCTAGACCTATTGGCCAGATAATCTGCTCGATCATTACCATGCTGGCCTTAAAGCTCATGTATCCAGAGTTCATTCAAAGATGTCCAACAGTCCATGACAACACCACACCTCTCTTTATGATATTATGAAAAGGCTCTAAGAGCAACCAAGCTATACGACATAACAAGGATCCTAGTATTGCTTAATCTCCTTCTTAAACATTCAGTAGCGCATATAAGGATGGCATAAATCTCAGCATGTAATATTGATGGGAATATATCCATTGGGATACCCCTTTGAAAATTGGGACCATAAATACCAGCCCCAGTGTCACCATTAGTCTGCTCGGAAATATGGGTAAACGACAGTTGATTGGCATTATTCTGACACCATGTCTGATTTATCCACTCATCCTAAACTTTCTATGTAACACCAAAGTTGGAAACAATACTAGGCACATGCTTATCCCAAAGCTGAATACGCATGTGCCCAACCAGATCACCTGGATCTGGATAATTCCGGTAGTCTGGATGCACTCCTATGGGCTTCCTTCATTATAAATAGATGCAAGGGTAGGATTTGTAGGAAAGCACCCAGAGCATCTTCCGATGCAACCTTTAGGACAGCTTCCTTCCAAGGGTTCAGTATGAGAAAATGTTCCTTGATCCACTGTACTCTACAGTTATGCCCAGGACTGCTGCTTATATAAGCTTTAGCTTGTCATCAGACCATATTGCATTCTGATGAAATTACCCCCAGCCGTACAATTTGAGCCACATCCTTGAACCAATGTTCATAGATTTAAAAGTGTCTATGTTTTTGGTAGGAGGTATACCATCTGTAATTCCTCTAGCTACTATTTTTGGGTGATTCTATTTTTGCGGAGATGATCTATATGATTTACCTCTCTTCCTGGAGATTTTCAAATCAAAAAGCTCGCTTTGAGCTTCTTTCACAGCATTAGGCACATTATTCATGGCTCCTCGATGCCCATGCCTTGCTCTATATAGAGCATTAGACGTTTTCGTGCAGCCCCAGTTCGGGATAAGAGTCCCCCAACACCAAGGCATCATCAATTTCTTCAATTATCGAGTTAGAATCATGATATCCTTCAGAAGGTTCAGTTAAGTCCATAGCGACCTGTTCTGATTTATTCCATGCACACGTTACGGATTACATCCGGAATTACGGGCTTTTTTCGAATGTTAGCTCTAGATCCCCCACGTTCTTCTTTAAAAACGGAGACACCTCGTGTAGGGAGAGGCTTTATACCGCGCATGACTGTTAAAAAATGGTTTAGATTAGTTTATAAATTTCTGAATTGAAAAAGTTTTATTGCGAAACGAATTACACATTTTTTCCAGTTAGTCTTTTAACAATTTTATTATTTGAACAATTTTACTTTCCGGAAATGAACAGATTATTAATTTATGGAAATAGTCCGGGAAATGAATCCAACCTGTAGCATTGTGGTATATATTAAGATCAAACAGTTAAGTTTTCCCCACCACGGTTAGATCGTCCAGCATATATGCTTCTAGAATATAAGTTTACTATATTCACAGAGATAATATAAATTTGATTCCAGATTTGCGGTAGCTGCGACAAAGCTATTAAAATGTTGTCAATGTCTGCTGCTTAACAAAGCCAGTTGCCTGAATATATTCTTCCCGTCGCCATTTAAGTGTTTTACAGTTCGTTTTTCACAAAAGACGCCGCACAGTGGTATGAGAATAAAAAAAGAGGGAAATAAATCTGTAACTTCTAAACCCTTACGCCGATTTGAAATTTCACATGCAGTTTTCCATAATTTAAGACATGTTATATATCAATGGATAGAGGATTTTGTCTACTTTTCAAAAAATTATATATATTTTGACAATTAAAAAATTCATGGAATACTTTTTTGAAAAATATGACAAAAAATGCTTTTTATTAAATTTTGCATAGATACAAATTTTTCAAATTGAAAAACAATTTTTATTTATGAATATTTTTTAATAAAATTTCACAGTTATGTAGATTTTTCTATTCAAAATCGAAAAATAAAAACAAATTTTGAAATTTGTTATCAAGTATCCCGCAATTCCCAAAAAAATCTTGAAAAATCCCAAAAATGGGATTTTTTCGTTTTTTGGCTATAATATCCATACCAGGGGCGGGGTTATCGGAACCCTTTACAAAATAATTAAGAACTTATTGGGCCATCTAAAATAGGTTACTATATTTTGATATCGAATATGCGATTTGAGAATTTTTGCACTAAAGTTGAATTTTACATAAAAAATAGGCATTTTTTGAATGGACCTGATCCCGTCGGTATCAAAAATTATAAATGTTTTTTACATTTAAAATATTTAGCGTAAAGTTAGCTTTTCAAAAAGTACAAATTCATTATACATCCTCTTAGAAATTTTTTAGATAACTTAAAAAGAATAAAAGTACTTTTTTCCCAAAAAAATTGCGAAAAATCGCCTTTTTTAATTTTTTTAAATTCAAATGAATATAACTTTGGACTCAGCCATGATTTTTAAACAGTTCTTTCTTTATTTGATATATAGATCTATTGTTAATTCTATAAAAGAAAAATGGATAAAATCGGGGAATATTTGGAACCGCGGTCACCAAAAAAATGGAGTAGGGTGGGTAAAAATGTTGAAAATTAAATTTTCAAATGCGAATATCTCCTAAGCTATAAGAGATAATTGATAGCTACGTCGAGGTTTTATGTAGTGCTCGACGAGGAAATTCTAAATGTGCAATTTTTTTTAAATCGTAACACAAACGAAGAAATACGATCATTTTAAAAATTGAACATACCCGAGGTGTCCTACTTTGGGAACCCCTGGTCCCGCTCCTGGTGGGCTCATGAGGTCCAAATTCAAAACTTAAATTCGACTACACTACCTCTTTGCGCATGTGAAATTTCATTCAAATCGGCGTAAGGGTTTAGAAGTTACAGATTTATTTCCATCTTTTTTTATTCTCATACCACTGTGCGCCGCCTGGAAGGAGCGACCCTGTGTGGTCCCTGTGATGGTCTAACCATAGATAGAACCCTTTTGCTTCCAACAAATACAGAGCATTACCTTAGCGCCATGATTTTCTTTTACAGCGTTCAAGCATCATTAAGAACATGCAAAATCGTCTTTCAAGGTCTCTCAGCTTCTGTTCGTATGGTACCCAATTTCCGCTAACTATAAGAGGTTAATAGCTCACCTAAGAATGTTCTCTATAGCTTGACAGTTTAACAATTTTGCTTATCTAAGGTGCCCTACTTTGATACCCCATAGCACTGCTTCTGAGTGTTATGTGAGGTCTATCAGCAAAACTTTAACTCAAATGCATCTCTGCTATCCTAATATGAAATTTCATGTCAATTTCAGTCAGTTAGAAATGGTAGATTTATTTCCAAAATATTTTGATTCTGCCCCACTAAAATTTAAATTTTCAAAAGCATAATGCGACCAATTCTTAACTAAATTAGAGACACAATTAATCGTATATTCCCAACTTGATGTCTAGTGCATTTATACTTTATTCTATATTAGGTTCTAAGCCAGTCATTACATAAGCACTTCTATGTAATGCAGATAGTATATAGTAAAGCTTCCAAAGTATAATAAGGCTTATTATTATCATGATAGCGTGACTAATCCTTTTCTGAATTGTAGTTTATTTAAAAACTGTACATAAAATCTCTTGGGACTTAAACAAGGCGCCTCATTTTCTGCACAAATGTCTCATAGTATTAACTATAAGGATTCATATATGATTCATAGTTAATTTTCGCTTCAGTACATACATTTCTCCTGAGTGGGTGTTTATGGATTTACATGCATTTTGGTACAACTACTCCTAGAAAATAATACAATAAAACCCATAGATCATACTTTAATAACATCACTAAGTATGTAAGTAATGACAATTCTATGTTAATATATTCTATTTATAGACAAAAAAAACCAACAGATTTTTATTAACACAAAACTTTAGTAGCAGCAAAACACAGAGAAAATATATTCCAAAAATGAAATAACCAAAAACAGAAGTCATGCAACCAATCCAACATCCATTCAGTAGTTGTAGGAAACTTCATTTGAATGACAACAATGACTGAGACTTTCTATACAACCAAGTTACACATAAACTGTGAACATTCAGATATAGGCCAATGAAATACTTATATTCAAAGACCAACCATGTCGAAAAAAAGTTACATTCTACACCAGTTCCAATTGAATTTCAAATCTGTCTAATTACACAAGTTCTGAAATACAATTGGAAGTTTCTGAAATATAAATTTCCGTAATATAATTTGAAATATCTAAAATACAATTAATAACTTCTGAAATACAATTGGAAATGGTGTAGTATAAGTTGAAGCTGTCAGACAGACAGTCTATCTAGCTGTCTGTCTGTGACTGGGTGATTTTAACTTTAACTCTTAAATTGATTTGACAAACTTTGGTGTTTTGTGTAGCTTTACTGAATGAGCAGCAGTGAATAGTTGAAATTTATTAGATTTACTCAAACTTTTTTCTAGACGTTTATGCTATCTAGTTAAGATTTTATATAAGATTTGTTAGTATTTCTTTTTGTGAGGAATTTAATATATGCAATCTTTGGAAACTTAGTTTCAATGTTTAAAAATGTATGTATTATTAGTATTTTTATTAACATCATTAGTTACGCTTTAATATGAAATATGTGGTATTGAATGTGTTGTTTTTTTTTTGGTTTGACGTTCTGTCTTTCCGTCTGTCCTATAAACATTAAATACTCATACCAGCTTTGAGAAATTCAATTTAAGTTTTGTTTTTTTTTTTGCTTGTTTCGTTATTTGAATTTTCTGTTGTTGCGGTCGTAGGGACAGACATATATTTTAGATCCATCCATCCACAACCATTCACATACATTTATGGTTAAATCTTATTATGAAACATGACATAAATTAGCATTATTTACTGCTCGTACTCTAAAACTTGTACATGCAGGCGTCTTCTTTGTTTTGCTTCATTTTCAGTTTGTGCCCCCGATAGGCCACTGAACTAACCAACCAGCCAGTCAGCTGGTTGGTTAATATAGTTAATATTAAAGCCGGTAGTAAGTATGAATGATATGAATGTGTTTTATTGTGTATCGACAGTAGTTTTTCTAATCAGATGCTTAAAAGTTAAATTTCATTGAAGAACACCGTGATACAAAAAACAAGTAAGAGAGCTATATTCGGCTGTGCCGAATCTTATATACCCTTCATATTTTTAGGTAAACAAAATTTATTTTTGTTTCTAGTTGTTTTTGTCATTTTTTGGAAAAAAAATTTTTTTCGATTGTTTTTTTTTAAATTTTAAAAATTTTTTTGTGAAAAAAAAAATTCCGTTTAAAAAATATTTTTTCCGATTTTGACCCATTGTAGGTCTTATATGGTCTTATATACGTCGTTGCAAATGTCTTTGAAATATCTATCATTAGATTTCCATATTGTCTATATTAATGACTTAGTAATCCAGATATAGGTCAAAAATAGGTCAAACATCGAGGTTGTCCTGGTTTTTTCCTCATATCTCAGCCATTTGTGGACCGATTTTGCTGATTTTAAATAGCAAACTTCTCGAAAGCATGTCTGACAGAATTATTGAAGATTTGGATCCCGAAGATGAATGATGTGAATTATGTATTTAAGTTATTTGGGGGGGCTACGGAAAGTTGATTTCAACATACAGACGGACTGACGGACATGGCTAGATCGACTTCGCTATCTATAACGATCCAGAATATATGTATATACTTTGTGGGGTCGCAAATGAAAAACGTAGAAATTACAAACGGAATGACAAATTTGCCACTCATGGCGAAGGGTATAATAATGAAGTAGAAATACCTGGGAAGTGATACCTTAATATTGTCTATATTAATGACTTAATAATCCAGATATACGTAAAAAATCGAGGTTGTCCTGGTTTTTTCCTCATATCTCAGCCGTTTGTGGACCGAAAGCATGTCTGACAGAATTATTGAAGATTTGGATCCCGAAGATATCTGGAGTCTTCAGAAAATTGATTTCAACAGACGGACAGACAGACGGACATGGCTTAATCGACTCCGCTATCTATAAGGATCAAGAATATATATACTTTATAGAGTCCGAAAATTATATTGTTATTACGAACGGAATGGCAAACTTATATATACCCTTCTCACGAAGGTGAAGGGTATAAAAACATGTCCAATTTTCGAATATGTCACCCCTACGACCTTCGGAATTTGACCAATTTTTTATCAAACTTTTTAAATTTGGACCACGTTCTAAAATCCCAAAGCTGGGATCAGAAAACGCAAAGCAGTTTTAGAAACCTTGATGTGTTCCATATTTATCCCCAAAGTATTTTCCCAGCCCAGAAGGAAATTGGCCCCATGGGTAAAATTGTAATAAATACCATTTTTGGGATTTTCGCTCCAATTTTTAGGAATTTACATTTTGATGACAAATTTAAAAAATGTTGAAAATTGAGTTTTGTTAATAAATAAAGCTTTTATTACATATTAAATATTTATTGAGTTTCTAAAACTAAAATTTATATAAAAATTGTAATAGGATTGCAAATATTAGGATCAATTTGATCCACATTTATTCGGAACTATTTTTTTTTGTTTAGATAGACACAGAAATGTTCAAGTCAACATCTTAATTACTTTAAAACTACGTCCTTCAAAAATATTGCAATTCATACCAAAATTATTTTATAAATTTTCTTTATATTTTATTCAACAACAAGTTATTGGTTCTGACTCAGTCACATTAAGAAAATTTATAAAATTTTTTTGGTATGAAAATGTGCAATATTTTTGAAGGACGGAGTTTAAATAAGTAAAAATCACCAAAACTTTAAATAAATATTTCTAGTAAATTGTATTTTCTCCAGTTTCTATTGTATATCCTTCTCTTTATTGAAATATTTGAGTCCTTTAAACTCCTGTTTTCATATGTGAACTATAGTGTGGTTTGTATATATTATGTATAGTGACCGGCCTGGCCTGGCCATTGAATATTTCGGAGTATTTACATTCATGACGGAAACGATTACACACATACACACACAAACACAAAATACAAGTGTCTCACACAAAGACAAAATAATACCATCGATATATTAAATATTAATCAAGTTTTTGTATTTTTTTTTTTGTGTATTTTGGCCAAAAGCCTATAAGATGGGAAAACTTTTCGATTGTTGTAGCTGTGTTGTGAGTTTATTTTAAGTAATAGAGATAGTATTTGGCCAAAATACTGACGTCATACATTTTGTTAATTTTAAGCTTGAATAACTGAACTTTGTTGTAGTAACTAATTCAAAAAGGAGGAAACCAACAGCAGCATGAATAGTTATTAATTTTGAAAATTAATTTTAGGGAAATCGTATTAAGTCTGAACATGGTTGGTGATGGTGGTGGGGGGAGCCAGAGAAAACTTTAAATTGAAAATTCTATTGTTTAATTTAAGTTTGGGAAATGTGTAACGAATTTATAGTTTTATATAGTGATTTATGTTGGAAATTGAAAAATAGCTCTATACAAACTTAGGCATTTGTTAGTTTTGGGTAAAGAATCTTGTTTAAGTTTTCATGTTTTCTCTAAGATTGCCTGGTATTTGTTATTTAAGGAGATTTATCTGTTCAAAATTAATAAGAATTACATATCAAATTTATAAATTTCTTCTTGCAACATCAATATTTTAGTTTTTCCAGGCTATTTGTACAATAATTAATCATAGATTTTCTTTTTCTTTACAGGTAAGAGGCTTTTTAAATACATTTTCTTTACTAGTTGGTAAGTTATACAAAATTATTTTATATAGATGTAAAACTTTAAGGATTTTCTAATTAAAAAATAATTTTATTTCAAATTATGTACCTACTATTAATATTTGAATACTTTAATTAAGGAGTGAGATCGAAAAAATCTTAACATACATAAATGTTAATAAAAAAGAAACCACTAAACCTACAGTTTTTTTTTGTTTGATTATTACAATTTACAAAAACTATTATTTTAGTGATGAATTTATGAACCTTTTCCGGAAACACTTCCATTAAAGTTTTTATAGTGCACTTTGTTCGAACAGGTAGTCCATCTCCGTTTAAAATCGACACACACTTTTGGACTCCTTTTTTGCAAGGACCGTAAGGGTCCGTAACACTTATTTTGTGACTTTAAAAATAAAAATCCATATAAAACAGTTATTTTTCAATATAAAAATGAAAGTTCGCATGAAACTCTTAAAAAAAGAATTTAAATAGCCGTCATAAAAAAATTAATTTCAGGAGTTTTATTTTTCCCGTCAGGAAAAAACTCATTTGAGGATTTTTTTCCCGTCAGGAAAAAAACTAATTTGAGGAGTTTTACTTTTTCTTTCATAAAATAAAAGTCATTTGAGGAGTTTTATTTTTCCCTTCAGAAAATAAAACTCATTTTATGTAAATTGGTCAGGAAAAAAACTCATTTGAGGCGATTTATTTTTCCGTCATAAAATAAAAGTCATTTGAGAAGTTTTATTTTTCCCTTCAGAAAATAAAACTCATTTTATGTAAATTTTGCCGATGGCGAGACCATTACAATTTGTAAATCAACTTGCATTGCAATTGAATAAATTGTCATTAAAATAAAATCAAGTGGGATTTTAATTTATTATTGTTTGATTCCTATTATCAAATTGTTTTCTGAAATAAATAAATGACTACAAACATTACATCAGATAGACTCAATAAAGAAAGATACTGAAATAAGTAGAAAATAATTGAAAAGAGTTTTATTTTCTGACTGGAAAAATAAAACTCCTCGAATAACTTTTATTTTACGACGGAAAAAATAAAAATCCTCAAATGAGTTTTGTTATGTCGTTAGTAATTTTTTAAGAGTTTCTTGCGAACTTTTATCTTTACGTTGAAAAATAACTGTTAACTGTGGTGTTTGTGGTGTGTCTGAAAGAGCACGTCAATACGAATCTATTGGTATATAACAGTATATGTCTCCGTTGACTCTAACGTAGTGATATTTTGATTTCAAATTTTCTGGATAACCGTTATTTACGGTCCCTGCTTTTTTGTGCTCTTCAATTCTCTTTTAACAAGATCCTAATATCTCTCCACTGGCCTTAGCTCCAGCCAGTTTGGAGGATTTGCTTCTCTTGATACAAATACCACAAATACCGCTTACATAGTGACCGGATGTCAAATCAGGCAAAAAATAAGTGGACACATTAAGTAGTCTTATAAGTGGAAGCAGCCTCTTTTGTAAACATTCCTTGATGTAAATTTCGGTATTTATAGAGTCTTTGTAACAAATGTTTGGCTTCTTTTGTCACAACTGCATATCGCTTGCCATACCAAGAACTTTTTAGGAAATTTTTCTGTTTTTGGGTCCTAAACTTTTGTACAACATTCCCTCGAGCATCAGCAACATAAAAATATTGACCATGAAGCTGAGAAAAATTTTCCAAAACATAGGTATCATCATCTATTATGCAGCAGCTATATTTTTTGTATAAAATTTTACTTCAAATTCCGTGCTCTGTCTTTGGCTTGTCAGGAACTCTTTGAGCCTTGTATGTTTTTAAACCTGCATTGGCTTTAACTTTTCGTATCAAATAGTCCGAGTACTGAGCTAACCGGACTAACGGATGTTGTGGGAGCTCTTTTGAAAATGCTTTCTATTTATTGGCTTTAGAAACATCATTTCGACCATTCCCTCTACCTGAAGCAGGTTTTCTATCAACGAACAAATTCTCCTGTTTTACGACAGACCTTTGATTATTTGGCCAACTTTTTGTAGGACCAAGTTGGATTTTGTTGAAAATATTTAATAAATTTAGTACAGACTTTTTTCTCGTCACTCATTTTAATCAGATGAACAAAAATGAACATAATTAACATTAAACATATCTGACATACTTTTCAAAGGTAACTTGATCTAAAAATAAGTAAGAGAGCTCTATTCGACTGTGACGAATCTTATATACCCTTCACCAAATTATACTTGAAAATAAAAATTTTAAATATTTTTAGGTAAACAAAAAATTTTTTTGTAAAAAAAAAATGATTTAAAATTTTTTTTTTGTTTTTTAAATTTTTTTTAATATTTAGCGAAAAAAAAACTTTTCGGATTAAAAAATATTTTTCGATTTTGACCCATTGCAGGTCCATCTTACTTTAGTCTTATATACGTCGTTGCAAAGGTCTTTGAAATATCTATCATTAGATATTCATATTGTCTATATTAATGAAAAACCATGGTTGTCCTGGTTTTTTCCTTATATCTCAGCCATTTGTGGACCGATTTTCTCGATTTCAAATAGCAACCGAGCCGGAAGAATTCCGGAGATATTGATGTATGAATCGTGTATGTAAGTTATTTGGGGGCTTTGGAAAGTTGATTTCAACAGACAGACAGACGGACATGGCTCAATCAACTCCGCTATCTATAAGGATCCAGAATATATATACTTTATACGGTCGGGAAATTATATTGTGGAATGACAAACTTATATAACCCTTCTCACGAAGGTGAAGGTTATAAAAAAATCAAATAATATTTGGGTAAAGAAAAGTTTTAGGGAAAAACGTATGTTAAGGTTTTTTCGATCTCTCTACTTAATATTTAAATTTAAGTTAAAAATTCCCGCTTTTTATACATGAAAAACTAAAGCCCGATTAGAATTCACACTGCAGCCATTTAATACAATTGAAGTTTCATTTGAAATTATAAACAAATTTCAGTGGACTTTAAAATAAACTACCTTTATGTAGTAACTTTTCTTAAATTTAATGATGCAAAGTTATCCATCCATTTATTTATCCCCAAAACACTTAAGCTATCTTCTAATGGCTTTAATATTTTTTATTAACCCATGAATCTTTGCAGATTACAAATCTGAAAATTGATGATTTTGTAATGAAACTGTTTTTGTTTGCCCCCCCTACAAAATAAAAATTTATTATAATTGCTTTTTAAATAATCATTTTGTTATCTTTCTCTCTCTATGTTCAGTTTTATAGTTTTTAATTTAAAATCAAGTTTTTTTGTTTGCTGTTTTGTCTAGTTCTACATCTACAAACAAATTTCTCTACACAATTAAACGACAATTAAAAAAAAAATGTTTCTTTTTTCTTTTGCCATTTCATTTGAGCCGCTTTGCTTGTCTTCGCCAGCAAATGCGAAAGAAATCCTACGCATATTTAGTTTATGACCATCTAGATTTAGAAATTCATAACCACCATTTAATTATTTATCAACATTTAAAGCACGCAATTTCGAAATGAAGTAAATAAAAAAGAACAACATGAAAATACATAAACATTTTCATTCATTTCTGCTATAAAAATTCTGTGATGACTGACCGACCGAATGAACGAACGAACGAGACCGCCTTGAAATGAATGTATTTATGTAGTCGATGGACAAGACACAAAACAAATAAAAATTTTGTATAGAAAAGTTTTAATAAAATTGAAATTATTGCAAGCAGGGAAATATGAATAAAGAAAGCTAGAGAATAGAATATGAAATGTAGCTAAAGATGGTTTACAGTGTGACAGTTACTGCAAAATGAATGATATAATATTTAATTAATATTCAACTGCATATTTGTGGCTTGATCAGATCTTTATTTTGATAATAGATTAATAAGCAGTTAAGTTTTTGAAATATTATTTGCAGATATTTGAAAAATTCCCAGGTTGAGTGTTTTACTTGACTTTTTACTAAATATAAGGAAATTTTAAAGGGGTTTTACTTAAGTTACCTTTAAACTTAATTAGTTGCTTAACTTAGTCTCTTTCAGGAGCAATATCCTTTCATACGCTGATTCAGGATACTTTCTTTAGTGAATATCACACTTATATGAGTTTAAAGTTTAAATAATTTAAAAATGCGGTATTTTCAATAGATGGCGTATCTCTTGATCGCGGTTTTCATATATGTCATTTTGAAGCGTACATCTGTCATTTATTCTCACTTAGTTATTGAACATTATAACGTAAACAACAAAGTTTTCGTTCGAAAATTTTTTTTTTTAGTTCGAAAATGCCGAATTTTGTACCAAAAAAGCGTTCTATGCGGGAAGTTTTGCTTTACTTCTTCAACATGAATAAAAAGTACCGCTGATGCACACCGATTCCTCACCGAAACTTATATTATATGCGTTTCATCGGTTTCTTCGTGCGATTAAAAAGAGGGGATTTTTCCACGGAAGACAAATATCGCCCAGGACAGCCGAAAAAGTTTAAAGACCAAGAATTGGAGGAATTACTCCATGAAGATATAAGAAAACGTTTGCGTACAGTAGGATTCATCCAAAGGCAATGAATATGGTTATCATGAATTGTTTGTTCTTGGCTTAAAAAGATGAGGAGTTCTTTTGGCTCGGAATCCATATACTGCCCGAAATAGGAAAAGGTCGTAGGTAACTATGGCCAATACACCCAATAAAAATATACTTTTTCGCGATATACAAGGATAAAGACAAATTTCCGATTTTGTAGATCCTTTTCTTAGAAGATAAGTACTCTCTAGATAGATGGTTCTGCATCTATCGAATATAAGTCAATTCTCTTTCAAAAATAACCCAATATCTCTCCACATTGGAGAGTCATTTTGGAGGAATTGCCTCTCTTTGTATACTGAGCTAAACGGTCTGCTTTCCTACCGGATGTGTTGGGAGCTCTTTTGAAAATGCTTTCTATTTATTGGCTTTAGAAACATCATGTGGACCAGTCCCTCTGCCTGAACCAGGTTTCGGACAAGTTCTCTCGATACTGTTGATAACATTGGATTCTGTTTGAAGGCAGACCTTTGAACTTTTTGTATTACCAAGTTGGGTTTTGTTGAAAATATTTACATAATAATTTTAGTACTTATGTACTTTTTTCTCGTCACTCATTTTAATCAGATTAACAACAAATGAACATAATTGACATAAAACATAATAACTGACATACTTTTCAATGACAACTTGATAAAAAATCAAAGAATTGGTTGGTTGGTTTACGTGGTACTTCACTACGTGCGAACAATCAAGTAGAGTCGAAGGGACGCCGTTTTGATGACACCACACCACTCGTCAGATGTAATGTCGTTTACATCGCAATGTAACTAAAAAGTGCTAGCTAGACCCAACCTGTAGATGTGAGATATCTCATTAGGTCATTGATTTTAGACCCGGCTACATCACCAAGGTTGGTCCATGTATAGTTGGCCATGAATTTATGTCTCTTGACACTCAGGGCTGTGCATTCGCAGAGAAGGTGGAAAATCGTTTCCTCTTTTTCTCTATCCTTACAACTATGACAATGGTCGTTAAAGGGGAGTCCCAGGCGATTTGCGTGCTTGCCTAACGCCCAGTGTCCCGTTAATAGTGCCAGCAACAAATCAAAGAATACTTGGTTTAAAAGTTTTAAGGAAAAACGAGTGTTTTTTTAGGTTTTTTGATATCACCCCTTATAAAGCGGGTTAGACAAAACTTGCCAACCACTTAATTCTCAATAGTTTTTAACTGGTATTGCAACATATGGACTAACTTTGTCATGATGGAATATTATAGTTTCATGTTCTGGAGCATATGAAATGCTCGCTTCAACGAAGTCATTTTTCAGCATTTCATAATGAGATATGACCCCTTTATTTTCACTAAATACAGAGCATTACCTTCAAACCATACATATTTGGCTTTGGTGTCGATTCGGCTAGATGGCCGGGCTTCACGGATACATTTTTCATAGCAAGTAATGATTCGGTGCGTCATTTCGGACATGCATAATCGTCTTTCAAGGTCTATCGTCTTCAATTCGTATGGTACCCAATTAGGATTAATCCTGCTGCTCGCAAAGGTTTTGAAATTACTGCTTGAGTAGCTTCCATTGATTACAACAATCTTCATGATATAATGCCTCGAATTCTTGGTCTTCAAACTTTTTTGGCTGGCCTGGACGATCTTTGCCTTCCATGTTAACAAAATTTCCAAAGTTTTCAAACGCTTTTTCTTTTCACCCCACTGTTTCGCACCAATACACAATACCTAAGCACTCACACACAAAAAAATGTTTAAAGATATTTAACAAAAAATTACAAGAAACATTAAAACCCAGCTAAATGTTTAGTACTAAAGAAAAACAGAAAGAACCCAAACTTATAATCGTCATAACTTAAGAAATTAAGAACGAATGAATTGTACAAAAAGTACTCATCTTATAAGACACACACGCATCATAAACATCACCGCACAGTCGGACGGTCGGTAAGTCGGTGCAAGCCAACTTCAAAACAAACCTGACAATCAAACGACCCCACCAAACGACCAACTATTGCAACAAGCAACCAGCCAGCCAACCATCAACCCATTCATACCAACCATATTCACACACAATCCAGAAACAAACAAAAAGTTCGTATATGGAAAAAGTACCCAGAAAAAAATATGATGGGAAAAAATCTTTAATAATTAGTTACTACTACTGCAACAGCAGCAACAACAACAACAACTGCTGCTAGCGGCTGACTGGCTGTCCAGCTGCATGTGCAAAGTTGGTAAACGAAGTTTCACGTTAGTTTCAAGAGAAAAACTGAAAAATTTATAAAGTACGGTTTGGTCAAAACGACCCAAAATACCATCATCGTGAGCGTTGGTGTTAGTGGTGGTGGTAGTCATATTTCTTCTACTGCTACTACTGTTGCTCCTGCTACAAATATGTTGTTGTATTCTCATATTGACTACTGGTTTGGTTGTTTTTTTTAACTATCTAATATCTGTCTGTTGCTTCTCATGTTTGTTATTTTCAGAGTTTTAAAGGGGTACTTTCTTAATAATCTTCCATAATTACATATTTTGCAAAAGTTTTTATGCCACCAAATATTGGGTCTTCAAAATGACCGATTTTTTTCAAATTTTAAGAATTATTCGAAGTGGCCATTGTTAGATATGACCTTTCCCCATCTTTCTGGCAACATATGGATTCCGAGTCAAAAGAACTGCTCATCTTTTGAGGCCAAAAACTTCTATTCTGAAGTGAAGCTTATCCCACAGAGAGTGTTCTGCATCGGTCGAAGCAAATAGTAGTTGGACGGGGCAATGTCTAGACTATAAAGCGAGTGAGGCAAACCTTCCCAATTATTGCAACACGTGGCTTAGCGTTGTCATGATGGATTATTACGGTTTCATGTCTGGCCGCATAATCTGGTCGTTTTTCGAACAATGCTTACTTGAAATCAGTTGCGTTCAGTACAGGTTCCTGTGATATTCTGGTCAAATATCAACAGCTACCATTAGGACCATTTTGCTCCCACCAAATACAGACCATTATCTTAGCGCCATGGATATTTGGCTTAAACCGCTTCAAACGAATCTCGTCAGATTCCAGCACCTCATAATAGATATGACCCTCTTAGACCCAATACTCAAACGAATCTGTTGCATTTCGTACAGGTTCCCTGTGATGGTCTAGCCATATTTCAGAAGCTCAATATATATAGAACCCTTTTAGTCCTACCCAATACATAGCATTACCTTAGCACCATAGATATATGGCTTTGATATCGATTCGGCTGGCTAGCCGGGCTTCACATACGATCTCTTACGCTTCGTATTATCGTAATGGATTCATTTTTCATCGCATGTAATGATTCTGTGCACAAATGATTTTCTTTTATAGCTTTCAAGCTTCATTTCGGACATGCAAAATCGTCTTTCAAAGTCTCTCGGCTTCAATTCGTATGGTACCCAATGTCTCTGCTTTTGAATGAATCCTGCTGCTTGCAAACGTTTTGTAATTGCTGATAGAGTAGCACCCAATGATTTTGCAAGCTCTTGTTACAAAAATCTTCATGGAGTAATGCCTCCATTCTTGATGTTCAAACATTTTTGCCTGGACTGGGCGATCTTTGTTTTCCGTGTCAAAATCACCACTTCTGAACCGCACAAATCATCACTCGCAGGTTGAAACCGATGGAACACATTCACCATAAGCTTTGCTGAGTAATCAGTGTGTTATAGCGGCACTTTTTCCAAATTAAAGATGTAAAGCAAAACTTCCTGCATATGACGCTTTGTAGGCACAAAATTCGACATTTTCAAAGCAAAAAAAACTTTGTTGTTTACACTATAATGTACCTTTTAAAGTGACATAGTATAAGATATTAAAAAAAGTCATAGCTTATCTTGTTCCTCTTGGATATTAGGTTAGGTAATGTATTCAGGTATCCATTCAAAACCTTTCGACTCGTACAGCTCACTTGGGTCAATTGATGGTTCCTTTGTGGTACCTGAGGAAAAAAATAGAAGATAAAGAATAGAGAAAAGAAGTAAAAGAAGAGAGAAATATATGGATTGAGTAAGAGTAAAGTTGGCAAGAGAAAAGTATAGATAGAAATTGGAGGAATAAGAGGAGAGAAGAATTCAAGGAATTCAACTAACGCTTACCATCATGGGACAGTTTCTAGGTCACTATGAGGTGCAATGTTCGGTCTTATCAACCACCTGCTTTCCCTTATAAAGGCGTTTGTGCACCTTTGTTCCCTCCCCGATCCCAGGGAGAGATTACTTAAGGATCGCTCACCTAAAAGCCTTTCACGTAGATCACCCAGTGTCGGTCAATTACAAAAGAAGTGTAGGATGGTCTCTTTCTCCTCCTCATTCTGACAGCTTCTGCAGAAGTCATGGTGAGGCAGCCCAAGTCTTGCAGCATGGATACCAAAAGTGCAATGCTTCGATATTCCTAAATCAAAACTTTAGTTTCTTCAATCTAATTCAGTTTTCTCAATCGATTTTTTAGTTACGATTTCAAAATATTAAAGCACTAACTGTATTTTGTGTAACTAAAGTAGGACCCCTTTCACACTAGGTAATTTAGTTGCGCAAGTCTCTTGTGTTTGTAGATGCCAGAGGTAATGTCGGGTTAAGGAGAAGACAATTTTACATGCTGTTTTATTGTTGGGCAAGAGACTTGCGCAACTAAATTGCCTAGTGTGAAAGGGGTCTAAGTGTTACTTGTCAAACAGAAAAATTGAATTGTTTGTTCGGCTCAATAAAAATTAATTCTAGATTCTTTTATTGGCTCTCGGAAAGAGTTGAATCTCTTAATAATATTTCCCTTCACAGCTCTCTCTGAGGTCTGAAATTTTTGCTCTTACTTTAGATAGATCTTCTTAATTGAAAGTATGAATATTAAATTCATTCTTTAAAGTTCTGTTAATGCAATTGCAATTTGTGTAGAAATTATTCAACTGTTTTAGTGTTTGCTGCTATTTTTCGCCTTAAAGTCGGTAAAATCTTTTGTAGATTGTCGTGGTTCATATACTCCTCTTGATATTCTTTTTTTTTTTTTGATTCTTTCATATAATTTCCAATTTTTATTCTGCAAGATTTTTCTTGCTTATTTTATTGTCTTGTTGTTAGAGCAACAAATCTATAGGATGATGAAGACGACGATGTTGAGAAGAAATTATAAAAAAAAAATCATCTAGAAGATAAAACAGAATGGACAAGTGGTATTACGTACGGATATTAGATTGAATAATGAATCATAACCAGCTTCAGAGTGGTACAAGTACTAAAACAAATGATTATTACTTGTTATTACATCAGGAAAAGAGGGAGAGAGAGAGTGAAAGAGACTGGAAGCTAACGCCAGACACCATCACATCATCATGATTACTACAGCTTTTAACATCTATTAAAAAGCAAAAAATTACAACTTTAAAGCTCATTAAACTACATTAATTACGTGCCATTCCAAAAATTTATCGATGAGTTTTTTTTTTATCTCAACTTTTGCTTCATATTTTATTTATGGCTGGTACTTGGTTTTTAGTTTTTTTTTTTTGTAATTTTTTGTGCAACTTTGATTGTTAAAGATCTTAAATCATAATCATAGTCATTATCTGCTTATGAGATTTTCTTTTTGTATTTGCTAAGAATTTTAATTAAATTTTAAGTAATTCCTATTGACTTAAAGACTTAATTAAATTGTTATAGACAATAAATTGGCAAAATAGGAAGTAATTAGCAATAAACTGTTATACAGAGAGTAAATAAAGAATTATTAGAAAATGTAAGCTATAAAGTTTATTACTTTTTAAGGATTTTGATTATACTTTAGTTTATGTAATTGCAGTGTTTGATATTGAAATTAAATATTACAAATTTTAAATCTTGATAAATTTTTCAAAACCCATTTCTTCACATTCCTAATACTTTACGTTTTTGTCTCTGACATTGAACAATTGTTTACATACACTCAAATAAATATAAATAATGTGTCCAATTATTAAACAACAATATTATTCAATTAAGAATAGTTCGAATAATACTCATGAATATATACAAGTGACAATTCTTGCAATAGTTTCATTTTATTTACATTATGTCAAATATTCTTGTATAATTCTTCATGGCCATTAGGGTGGCTCTTGGTTTGCACTTTTTGGTATATTATCATCCAAGGTCTAAAATTGTTCTCAGTAATCTAAAAATTAAATACTTAAAATTTGAAAAAAATCGGATAACGTTAGAGATGGCAGATATTATTTGAAATATTCAGATTTTGAAAAAAATATTGGGTTAAAAATGCTGGATTCTGAATAAATGGCGTATCTTTACAACACAGTTTTTGTTTTTAATAACTTATAAGGGCAATTCCACAAGAATCGTTACAACGACTGAAAACACAAAAACCCTTGAAACTTTTTTTCAAGATGATTTGAATAGAAGAATATAAGAAAATGTTACTATGTGAAGGTATTTAGATCATATTACAACATTTTAAAGACAAAAATAATAGGTATGTTTTAGGGTAAAATTTCTGCGAAAACTAGGCTCGCAATTAGCTTGTAGTATGAAATGAATTTGACTCTGATTGTTTTTTTGCTATTGTCAAATTGTTTATTGAAACCGAATGTATATTTTCTATTCACTTTTTTAGTTTTTCTATACATATATTTACAGAATATATATTGCTTTATTATAAGAGAAAAATCGGTCACGTACGGTATGTCACGTACGATATAAAATTTTAGTTATTATAAAATCATCTAAAGATTGTTTTTATTGTAAAAGAAAAATATTTCGTTTAGTGCAAGAAATTAAAATAAAACATAACGCCTCTTACGATTCGAAAATTTTCGCATATTTCTACATGTACCTCAAAATTACTTCCGTTTTATGTCACGTACGATATACCCTTATTTCGCTCAATATTTTGGACAACAATATTTCGAAAAAATTTTTTATTATTTTAAAATATAGTACTCTCTGAATGGAACATAAAGACCAAATTATTTTTCAGATACTCTTGTTTTTGCAAAATCTATTCCACTCTATAGGCGTACAAATGACACGTCCGATGATATGGAATTTCCCAAATGTCATTTTGAAGGATACATATCTTCTTTTATTCTCACTTATTTATTGAAGATCATAATGTAATGAACGTTTGTATCTTGCTTCCAAAATGTCGAATTTTGTGCCAACAAAGCGTCATATGCGGGAAGTTTTGCTTTAATTCTTTAATTTGAAAAAAAGTGCCGCTGAAGCAAAACGATTGCTCGCCAAAGCTTATGGTGAATGTGTTTCATCGGTTTCAATGTGCGAGAGATGATTTGTGTGGTTTAGAAGTGATAATTTTTACACGAAAGACAAAGATCACCCAAGCCAGCCAAAAAAGTTTGAAGATCAAGAATTGTGGTATTACTCCATTATGATTGTTGTCAAATTCAACAAGAGTTTTCAAAATAATTAGGAGCTACTAAATCAGGAAATTGGGTACCATACGAATTTCAGACATAAAACGATTTTGTATGTCTGAAATGCTGCTTCAACGCTATAAAAGAAAATCATTTTTGGACCGAATCATTACTTGCGATGAAAAATTTATTCATTACAATAACCCGAAGCTTATATGAAACCAACCGAATCTTTGGTGTCGATTCGGTTGGTTGGTTTCATATATATTCATTGCGCTAAGGTAATTATCTGTATTTGGTAGGTGCAAAAGGGTCCATCACAGGCAACCTCTACCGAACGCTACTGATTCATTTGAAGCGAGCATTTGCCGCAAAATTCCCAAAATATGCGGCCATACATGTTGCAATACCTGTTAAAAACTATTTAGAAAAAGTGGTTGGAAAGTTTTGCCTCACCTGCCTTATACTCCAGTACTTTCTCGTCCGACTACTATTTGTTGCGATCAATGCAGAACTCTCTCTGGGATATGCTTCACTTCAGAACAGGGTATGCGGTATTGGCTTGATTCATTCTTAGCCAGTATTCAAATATTTGATTGCGGAGTGTTTCTAAGCGTTGGTTTTTTTTTCATTACCCTTCTTGCGAGCATATGGCATCCACAAAGCATTTCCATCTTACTCGGTTTGCTGCTGTTGTTTTCGCAACTTCCCACATAAGATTGCATTTTCTCAGTTCTTGAAGTAACGTGCGTTTCCAGGTGTTATTGTGTGGACCACGGCTTCATGAGCCTTGAGGATTCCCGATAGTATGAGTTCCTCATTGGTTAAGTTCCAGAGATCCGTGTGGCTACTGGTGTTGGTCCAGAATATTCTGCATATGAAGAAGCCAAATCCATTAACTGCTTGGCCTTGTAGCATGATGTTCTCTGTCCTAACACTGTTAATTCTCAAGGATTTGGTTTTCAAGATATTTACCCCAAGTCCTTTCGCGATAGTCTTTCCAGATCATAGTACTTTCGTAGTTTCAAATATCATCCGCATAATCCAAATCCTCGAGTTGAGTTGAGAAACTCTATGTAATAACTCTTCTCTCTAGACAGACTTCGCTCATTACATCAACCAGCATGATGGTGAACAGTTGAGGTGATAAAGGACATTATTTTCAATATACGATTGACTTATTTTATACTGCTTTCCTACTCAATGCTTTCCACATGATAGATCCAAAGCTAAATGCAGGAAGAAAATTTATAAACATTACTGGTCTAACCAATGTACGCCTAATACGAGACCTATTTAACAGACTACGAAATGTATTTTTAAAAAATAATTTCAAAAAATTTGTGACAAACGCTTAATTTCCTCAAATCCGCCATAATAAAAAGGTTCAAAAAGCAAAATTTCGAATATGAAATATGCATAAAAATTTTATGAATGTTTTGGTATCAAATTAGGGCGATCGACAACTCCGTGACTTTTTGAATAAATTTTTTTTTTTATTTTTCAACCTCTACACACTTTGTCCAACGTTTCTCCAATATTTTTATCTCTTCCAAAAACTATAATTTGTCGGGGTCATCAAAATAGGTATTTGTTTGAGAGATGATTTCATCGTTGGAGTCAAATCTCTTTCCGCCTAGCTTTTTCTTTTGGAAACAAGAAATAGTCATTCGGGTGTAAATCTGAAGAAAAGTGCGGATGTTGGAACATTTTGTAACCTAATTCATGGATTTTTGCACTTTCAAAGGTAGTCAATGTGGATTATACCGTGTCGCCATGACTTTATTGACTGACAAACCAACCTTGGCCTTCTTTGGCGCCTATTCACCCCTAAAAACTTTCTGCGGATCCACGTTTCGTACACGATTTCGAACAACGCTAACCACTGCTACGAAGTTATCACACTATTGCGTTTGTGGTCGATTGTGAGCAATCGCGGTACCCATTTAGCGGAAAGCTTTTTCATACCCAAGTGATCATTCACAATATAAACCATAGATCCGTGTGAGATGCCTATGGCTTCCACAATCTCTCGCTCACTTTCAATCTCCCATCGGCTAACGCCATATCGTGAATTTGTGTCAATTGTAGAGACCTCAACTGGGCATCCAGAACGTTCAGCATATCTCGTGCATGTACGGCAACAACAAAATTCAGTAAACCTTATTTTTACCATTAAAATTGATCACGTCAGGTAATCTGCTATCAATTTCTGTCAAACTCTAACTAAATGACGCAGATTGTTTAGATTTTGACAGGAGTCAAATGGCAAATGCCTGTTGACAGGAGCAATGTTGCCCTTTCAGTTAACAGGTGAGAAATTTATAAAGTTACAGCCTTATTTACTCGCCCTAGCATGTTTAAACATATATGAGAACTGCAAAAACTATTTTTAATTGGATTTTTTTAATTTTTTTTAAAAAAAAATTTCACCCAATTTCAAATAAAATTCCATCCTTTAAACATTATACGATTTTGCTAAAACTTTCAGCATTTGCTTTGTAAAGAACGTAGAACAAATTTAGATGTTGGGAGAATCGAAAATTCAAAATTCGTAAAATAAGCACCACCCTAATGTCCAAGTGGGGAAAAAAATTAGAGAAAAACTGTCAAACATTCGTTTATTTGACAACCACTTAAAACTTATAAATATTACACAGTTTCTTTTCTCTATCAATTCTTACACAATGACAAAAATGACAACTGACAAATATTTAAATTTCTTGACATCCGTAACGAAAAAAACATGAAAACCAAAGAAAAATATACAAAATAGCATTAGTTGAGTATAGTTTTTAAAAAGACTCTTTTTCAAATAAAGTTCCCAGACTCAGTTACTTTCAGCTACATTTCAAGCGAGTGAAAGTATGGTTGTGGGGTTTTGCACCGCTTCATATAAAATTGTTTTTCTATGGTTATTTAAGGAAATTAAAGAAAGAAAAAAAAAACTAATTGGTTTTTAATGACCCTTTTTATATGTATGTTTTATTTAGTACAACAACAACAAAAAGCGTTAAATATCAAACAACAAAAATTAAATATTAATTGGTTGCTGCTGCAGCTACAGCAGCTACATAAAAATACACATGACTCAAAATACTTTAAATCTACGATATACTATATGTATGAAATTAAACCTCATAAATAAAATAACATAAAATTTTAATACAAAAAAAAAATAAAAAAAAAAATATTAAAACTCGTAAATAATTTAATGTAAAGATATATAAAATGAAATTTAATAAATAAATAAAATATAAAGAATTTTGTTGGTTAATGAATTGTATTATAAATTCTGTCAGTTCGTCTGTCCGTCCGTCTCTCTTATTTTGTTAAATTGACCGTAAAATGGAAAATGATTTAAAGGCAGGGCGTTTATAATCATAAAATAAGAAATTATTGTTAAATCTATCTGTAGCACTTTAAATAGTTTTTATCTTTAAAAATAAAGACATTAAAAATATTTACTGCACATTTAGTGATGGAGAGGGGGAAAATGTTAAACACTTATTTAAATAAATAATAAAAATACAAAATACAAGGTGATCAACAAATGAGAATGGATGCCATAAGTACTTAATGGATTGATAAAAGCTCAATATAGTAGCTCAATCAAACATTTTTATGAGGATATTAATCGAAAAGGTTTGGGTGACAAGTGAACTATATAGTCTTTATAGAAATAAGGGATTTGGTTGTTCAGAAAGTTAGCTTAAAATGGAGTTTTTGGAAAATATCCAAATCAGCCCAATTATGAATAAAAAATTCCCCGGGAGTTTTTTTCCCATTCAACTTGAGTAAGAAAAATGTGAAAAGGGAAAAAACTCCCGGGGAATTTTTAGTCATAATTGGGCTGAATATGTATTGGGTGTATGACTTACAAATGAGGGATTAACTATAGATGGCATATTTTTTAAACCGGGTTTTTGTTTTTATAACTTATATGATATTTAGAAGAGTACATATCTGTCATTTGTTTTCAATTAGTTATTGAACATTATAGTGTAAAAAACAAAGTTTTTTATTTGCTTCGAAAATGTCGAAGTTTGTACCAACAAAGCGTCATATGCGGGAAGTTTTGCTTTACTTCTATAATTTGAAAAAAATGCCGCTGAAGCACAACGATTGCTAACCAAAGCAGATTGTGTTCCATCGTTTTCAATGTGCGAGAGATGATTTATGCGGTTAAAAAGCGGAAATTTGTACACGAAATACAAAGATCGCCCAGGCCAGCCAAAATACTTTGAAGACCAAGAATTGGAGGCATTACTCCATGAATATTGTTGCAAAACTCAACAAGAGCTTGCAAAATTATTGAGAGCTATTCAAGTATCAATTTCAAAGCGTTTGCGAGCAGCAGGATTCATCCAAAAGCAGGGATATTGGGTACCATACGAATTGAAGTCGAGAAATCTTGAAAGACGATTTTGCATGTCGGAAATGCTGCTTGAATACTATAAAATAAATAAATTTTTGAACCGAATCATTACTTGCGATAAAAAATGGATCCATTACTATAACCCAAAGCGTACACAGAGAAAACAGATTCGTGATAGCAACCGAATTTGTTGCCAATCGAATGATTCTACCTTAGTGACCGAATTTTACAGCTGTGGCTACAAAATTTTGGAAAGGGTAACAAAAGTTTGGTTGCTTCAACTGAAATTTTTCTTTATCAACTGACATTCTGTTGATAGAACTGAAAAATTCGATTTTTACAACCGAATCATTCGATTGGCAACAAATTCCGTTGCTATCACGAATCTGTTTTCTCTGTGTTGGAGATCGTATGTGAAGCCGGGCCAACCAGCCGAATCGACACCAAAGCCAAATATCCATGCCGCTAAGGCTATTCTCCGTGTTTGGTGGGACCAAATCTATTATGAGCTGCTGAAATCTGACCAGACCATCACAGGGAATCTGTACCGAACATAACTAATTCGTTTGAAGCGACCATTAACCGAAAATATGCCTGACAACGGTCGGACAAATATTGCAATACATGTTAAAACCTATTTAGAATGAAGTGGTTGGGAAGTTTTGCCTCACCCGCACTCTCTGGGATACGCATCACTTTGGAATAGAATTGGAACAAAGGGCCATAACGAAAATCTTCCATCGGGATGTATTCTGTGAAATTAGTCTCAGACCAAGTTTTTCTGTTTCGCTAATTTCGGGTTCTAGTTGCCTTCTCCTTGAGGGTTCCAGTCAATTTTCGTCTTTCAAATATCGGTCTTCTCAAAATATGGCCAACCCAGCTGGTGTTTCGCCTGTTCTTGGCCAGAAATCTCTGTTGGAAACTACATTCGTCCTAAATATTCGCAATATTTTTCGCAAGCAGAGGTTAATAAATATTTGTAGGGATGGTATGTCGCTTGCGGTAGAGTTCCAGGATTCACATTCATATAACAGGGCGGAGCGAACGTTTGAGGAGAAAAGGCGGAGCTTAGTTTTTATATGTATTTGTGGTGACTGCCATACTCCTTGTAGTGCACCAAATGAGTGTTTTGCTTTTGCTATGCGAAATGCAATATCACGAGAGTCGCCTGTGGTGGAAAACGATTGCACATCCACGAGCTCTATGTTGTTGACTTTGAACTTGGAGAGATTAATTGAATTGATATATTGAACCTTAGTTTTGTCGAACTTAATGTGAAGGCCAACACCAGATGCCGGCTAATGTATCTGATCCAATTTGGCTGATATGTCGATAAAGTTATGTGCAAGCAGGCAAATATCATCTGCGTAGTCAAGATCTTCCAGTCGGACATTCATATCACATGTAATGCCTCTTCATATGGGGGTTGTTGGCTGCAAAATTGAGTCCAATACAATATTGAATAACCGTGGAGATAGCATACATCCCTGTCGTACCCTAGTGCTTACACCAATCGGATTGCCTAACATTCGTTCATGCAATACTCGGCTTGTTGAGTTGCCATACGGAGCTCTAATAAGGTCGATTAGATGAGATGGAATTCCATTGCTTCGAAGTGCTTGAGAAATTGCATGATGGTGGATACTTAGTATCAAATGCTTTGGCAAAGTCGATAAATATCAAATATAATGGATATCGCCATTCCACTGAGTGATCCACTATGATCCGTAGGCTATTCATATGATCGGTGTGGTCTGAAACCATCTTGCTCATTACCAGGATCTGCTGAAAGTAGTGGTGACAATCTAGCATGAATTACATTCGCTAACTCCTTATTAATCATGGTTTAAAGAGAAATACCCCGTCAGTTTTTGAATTCGGTTAAGTCTCCATTCTTGTGTAGCTTAACCTTTAACTTGGTGGTAAATTTTACAGTTTTACAAGTTTTATCAAAAAGTCTTGCGAAGTAAAGTATCTGGTTATTTGTTTCAAATAACATTTTATTTTCTTTATTTAATTTTTTTAAGTTAAAATTATTGTATCTTATTGTTAAAAAGAAAATATTAACGAATATTTTTTTTTTTTAAGTAAAATTTTTTGCAAAATTTATAAGGTGTAAAATATACACCACATCTGTGACTATGTCAAAAATTTTCACATCATAAGTTAAAGGTTAAGTATCACTAATTTACTTAGTTCAGCAGGAAGAGAGTGGGATGTTCAAAACTCTTTGATAATATTTCTGATTATTTCAGCGCTAAGATTCGGATCAGCCTTAAACAGTACAGGATTGATATTTTCTACGCCATTCTTCAGTGCACGTATAGCATTGGCGATCTCGGTTTTGTCTGGGGAAATCGAACTCATGACAGATCTGATTTGATGTGGCGTACAGTGACATTGCCAGACAGTTGTGGGTTGCGGAATTGACAGTATGCCGGCATAATAGTCGGACCATATTGCCAGTCCTATCGGGTCTTTAAGGGGATATGTGGTTGATCGGGCGTTCCCTGTTATCTGCTTTGCAATTTTGTACAAGTTTCTAATTCGATGTACATCGGCAGCTGTCTGGGCTTCTGTTGCCATATTTTCCATCCAAACCCGATTGTCTCGCCCCGAACTTTGTTTCACCAGACGATCTAAATTATACCCTCCCCTCTATGGTAATGTAGGATATAATTAAGTTTATCAATATATCCGAAATTAGCAAAGCTATAGATACTAGTACGTTATATTTAATTTTAATGCTTTACCTAAATTTTATAGTAAAAATCTGTGATTTGAGAAAATCTATAATATTGGGGAAATTTTTACAATTGGTTTATTATTATAGTTCTAATTTAACGATGTCATTCTTTCCTTAACAACATCTACGTGTATGTTTTCAGAAATTGCGTTACACTATCACAATACATTGGACCTGTCTACTTTCTAGCACTCGCCTACCTCACAAATTCTTTCCAAAATTAAACATGTTGTTAAAAAAAACCTACAAATAAACATAATCCTTAGAATTTATGTTATTTTTGTTACTTTATTTGCTAATCGTTAATAACATCTATCCATTACGCTCAATATGTTTTAACCCGGCAATTCCCATACCCTCGCCAAAGGGAGAAACAATTTGTTTTTATTAAAAATAGTAAAAATACGTCTAGTTTACACTATAAATAAGTTTAAAATAAAAAAAATATAGCTAGTTGCGATTTTATAGCGGGGATCACCAATAGGTGACACTGGGCAGAGAAAAAATAATTTTCTAAAAATACTTGCTGATATTGTTAGCCTGAATATCTAGCAGTATTTATTAAAAAAAAATGATTGTGATACTTTACCGTTTGGCATTTTTATAACAACTTATTTATCATAAAACACACATCAGTATGTTAAAATCAAAAACACTGCTTAAAGATTTTTAAAAATCCCCTAGTTAATAAAATTCTAGCGTTGCAAAATAAAATCAGATATAAAACAGGATCTTGTCTGTATATAAATAATATCATTATTTATCAACGATATCTGTTTCTATGTTTAAAACTACCGTTAATATTTGTCACCTGTAGGTGACACTGGGAATTGCCGGGTTAAAAGTTATAAATTTTAATTAAATTTTATTTCAAAATAAAACTATTACACGTACATCCTTAATATGAATATACAAATATATTTGTTTAAGGACAAAACTTGTGCATATATCTACATGTATTTCGAGAGTGTTGCGTTGTGTTGTATATTATCCAGTCAGCCAACAAATGCCCTTATGTTTGATCTACAGGGAAATTATACCCTTGTTTTAGTTTTTTTTTTTACTTTTTCACTCTCTATATATTTTTATTATTTAAATAAAAATAGAGCCATAAAAACACACAGAAAATCAAATAAAATAAAATATACACATTAGGGTGATCATTATTTTAAACTTTTTTTGAGTTTCAATGCTACCTAGCAAGGTCTAAAATTGTGCCCATTACATCCAGAAAAATGCATCATTTGATGCGGTTTACACGCTGTGTCCCTAAAAAACTTGGAATAAACCTCTTTTACATTAAATTGTCAGAAGATATAGCCCTTCAAAGTTGACTGATTTTCAGTTTTCAAAAAACCAGACAATTTTTAGGTAATTTGGTCCGCTTTCAGATACAATATATCGAAAACTATGTAACTGATCGTCATTATTTTTGATTCTCTTGATAGATATATTTATTACGAAAAGAATAAACAAAAATAGTACTGTTTGCTTTGTATTTGTCCAGGTAAATCGATATTTACCAACTATACATTTTTTCAATAATTCTCAATTTTGTTGGAAAATAAAAAAAAACTTACAATTTCTATGTTTGCCATATTTTCAAAATAAGTTCTTTGATTATTCCTTTACCTAATGCAAAAATTTCCAGCTGCCCGTCCTTGCCAAATTTTTTGTTAGAGGTAAAATTTTGAAAAAAGACATGGTTTCAAAAATGACATTGACCGTGAAAAACCAACCAAAATTTTTTTTTCCAAAAAAAAAAATTTTTAATCTTTTAGGAATATTTTTAAATCATAAAAGCCTTTAAAAAGAAACATAAAAAAATAAAAAAAATTTAAAAAATATTTTATTTTACTTCCCATAAAATTGATTTTTCCACAAATTTCAACTTTGCTAACCCATAAGTAGGGATCTGAAATGCATATAACCATTTTCAAACACGCATTTCATAGGCTGATCAATTATCTATCATATGCCTTTTAAATTTGTTGATTATCTAATTTGGTTCAAAAGTTATGATTTCTGCAACGAAAAAACTCAAATGGCGCCACTGTGCGCCTTATTTCTTCGATAATTATGCCGAAGCTCTTGTTACGATCAGTGGAGATCGTTTCCCCCTCCATGATCAATGATTTTTTTTGGAAGATATGGATGGAATTGTTCCGGTCGAGATGTGGTTTCAACAGGATAGCGATAACTTGATTTCAAGAAATGGACCAGTCAATTGGCCTACTAGAGGTTGGATTTTATTGGGATGATCCATCCCAGAGCGGACAGCTGTCGGATTTATCTTTGTTATCCCATTTTGATCGAAATTTCAACATTTGATTTACAGCTAATGAAGAATTTGGTATCATCGAAAATCAAAAAGTGCAAAATAAGGGCAACCTTAATATACACATATGAGTATAAACATGTAAAGTACAGATAGAATTATACTTTGAGTAAATAAAGCTACACAAAAATAAAACAGCATATAAAATTCATATATTAAAATAAAGTAGAGAAACAAAACACCAACAACTTGTTAAATTGAAAATTCAAATAAAAACAAATCAAGCATTAACAACAAACCATTTGTTATTGATTTTAAAAATATAAAAAATATATAAACAAAATGATAAAAATAAAATAAAAAAAATATGTAACAAAATGCAAAAAAAAAATAAATAAATATAATAAATGAACACAACACACTTTACATACAAATATTATAGAGTGGCGGTAGAGTATCGCACTTATGTAAAAGTAAATAAATAAAAAAAAACACCAGCAAATAAATATAAAACTATACTCATATATAAAAATTAAATAAAATCAGGATACTTGTTGTATGTGTGCAGCAGTAGTAACTAATAGTCGTATGTAAAACACATACAAACAGATACATTACATTCTGCCGTTTCCATTTCCGTGGTGCTTGAGCTCTACTCTCTCTTTCCTTGATTTTCCGTTTTTTTTTTCTTCCTTTCATTTATTTGTTTGCCACGGTATTAAGGACAACAACAAAAAAACGTGAAATGAAATTGACATGAAAAAATTATATGTAGTAGCCTAAAATAATAAATTGTTACAAAAACAATAAAACGCAAACAAACAAATAGCTGCAAATAAAAAAAGCTGCTTTAGTTTTTAACGAGGATTTACGTTTCACAAATTCCATGTCCTTGCTGTCATTGTCATTTTCCTTTCTTTTTTTCTTTTTTTGCTATAAACAAATATATTTACATACATACTTACATACATATTTATTATTTCAAATTTAAGTCAAATCAGGTACGCGCTTTTGAAATGAGAAATAATAAAAGAGAGAAAAAAACTAATTTAAAATATCTATGATTAATTTTTGACAAACAGATAAAAAATGTCATGTTTGAAGGACGATTTACAGCGCGGCATTGTGTAATTTGTATACACACAAAAAGTTAATGAATGAAAGTTGTACACTGCATGAAATAAGCTAAGCATAAAAAATAGAAAAATTAAGAATATCAACATTTATAATAGGTTACGTTAGGTTGTAAAAATAGATATCCGGCTCAGTTGGTTCCATATTGTGGGCCACCTTTCTGATAACCGTTATGGATTATGTCTCGGATATTTACATATCCGTGTACCACCATAAATAGGTATATTATTAAAAGGTAAATTCAATATCATCGTATGTCTAGCAGTGACCTGTCATTATAGCTACAATCATAGTCGTTGCCCTGCGCTCTTTTTTAGAGGTCATATAAGCCTCAATTTAGAGCAGGAAGTGAGATTAAAGTATCTGGTCATAGCGTACCCATAAAGTTTTCGCTATATAGACGACTTAGCCACATCATCCGAAACATTATTGACAAAAAGTTGATGCAATATGTCATGGAAGTCCGTAAAACAATTCAATTGCTTCATAAGACATTTCCTGGTCGTGTACTATCTCATTATGAGATTATTTGAAGCCACAGATCTATACCAACAATCCGACAACCAAACGAGCTAGATTTTCTTAATACTTCCATGTGTAATTTAATTCCTATCATAAAAACCATTACTTTGGTGTCTAACTTGCATAACACTATACTAAAAATACTATACTAGATCAAATTTTTTCCAAAATTACAAGGTCCGACCAATAAATTTTGATAGAGGAGACAAAAAAAGAAGACACGTGTATCGGCGTTTTGAAAGTTTACATCTGAATTTCATTTGAGGGGGTGTTAAAGTTTCCCAACTCTGGCACATTCTTATTGTTAATCGTCATAAGAAACCATGTGATCCTTACATTTTAGGTATAAAATGTGTTCAGCAAATTTATGTAAAATGTCACGGAGAACATTTTTGTAGAATATATTAACCCTCTAAATCCTCAAGGCATGGGTCTTTTTTGTCCTTCTTTTAAAAATGAGCAAAAAAACACCATTACAACAGGGATTTAAAGTATTAAAATGTTCCGCAACAGTATTATCCGTAAAATTTTACTATAAGTCCCTGAATACTCCAAAAAGGTAAATTCAACCAGAAAGTCAGAAATAAGACACAACAAAAGAGAGCTTAGGGTTAATTTCGCATTCATTAAGAATTTTATTATAAAGTACCCCAAAAATTTAACATGCGCACCCATTGAAGAACGCTTATAGCTGAAATATGCTGGACATCGTATGATAATGAAGGGGAATTGCCTAGAGCTAAAAAAAATGTATTAATGATCTCTCTTTCTATTCAAATTCTTAATAAATACGAAATTAACCCTAAGCTCTCTTTTGTCGTGTCTTATTTTCCGTTTTGGAGCATTCAGGGACTTTTAGTAAAATTTCAAACATTGAAGGAAGAAATTAAACGCTCCAACAACGAAATTCAACCACATTTATGCAAAATGGTCATGGAAAGTTTTTACAAAAGAATGCGTCTGACCTGACACCGCATCGTCCGTAGATAATATGTGATTCCGTTTTTACTGATAAGTCCTTACAATGAATGAATTCTTATAGTAGTACCAGTAACTAGTTATTTTACTATGTACCTTCGGCATAGAACATTTTCGCATAAATAGTTCTGTTTGTCAAAGCGAGAGTGGCCAATTTAATTTTTTTCGTAACTTTAAACTTCATTATATTGGTTGTATGACTTTAAAATGCGGGATTATTTCCAATTTTTAGCTTTTATTTTGAAACATTTGTACAAAATAAATTATTGGCCATTGTTGCCTTTTCCCATCTTTCTGGCAACA
Source organism: Calliphora vicina (assembly GCF_958450345.1). Lineage (NCBI taxonomy): Eukaryota > Metazoa > Arthropoda > Insecta > Diptera > Calliphoridae > Calliphora > Calliphora vicina. Next base: position 43,648,283 of record NC_088781.1, on the reverse strand, counting down.
TATGGATTCCGACCGAAAAGAACTACTCATCTTTTCAGAGCAAGAACGAATCAAACTAATTTTGGATACTCTGTTCCAAAGTGAAGCGAATCTCAGAGAGACCGTTCTGCTTCGATCGAAACAAATAGTAGGCGGCGGCCGGTACAAGTTCTGTTATAGTCCAACCAGCGGGTTAAGAAAAACTTTCCAACCATTTCATTCTAAATAGTTTTTAACAGGTATTGCAACATGAAAAATGTATCCATTACTATTACCCGAAGCGTAAGATATCCATGGCGCTAAGGTAATGCCCTGTATTTGGTGGAAGCAAAAGGGTCCTATCTATATAATTTCGGACATGCAAAATCGTGTTTCAAGTTCCTTCGGCTTCAATTCGTAAGGTACCCGATTTCCCTGCTTTTTGGATGAATCCTTCTGCTCTCAAACGTTTTGAAATAACTGCTTGAGTAGTTCCCAATATTTTTGCAAACACTTGTTGAGTTTTGCAACAATTTTTATGGAGTAATGCTTCCAGTTCTTTAGCTGGATGGGCGATCTTCATCTTATGTATCAAAACCACCACTTCTGAACCGCAGAAACCATCTCTCGCACATTGAACCCGATGAAACACATTCACCATAAGCTTCGGTGATCAATCGGCACTTTTTTTGATTCCCGGGAATCGGGAAATTTTTTTCTACATTCCCGGGTACCCGGTTATTGCCGAAATATATAATGATACTTAAATTGGGAATAGTATAGCCAAATTTCATATAAAAACTTAGTGTTATAATTATTAAATATCAGGGCTTCGAATTAATTAATAAAATATGAGCTTAAATCTTAATCCGTAATTAAAAAATGTCGGCCTTTCATTCCATAAATCCATTCCTAATATTTAATTTTTTAGTTTCATTCCAAAGCCTTTGATTAAACTGAATTAATTTTAAAGTTAATTCATAACAGAATTTATTCAAACTTTGAATGATTAAATTTTTGTTAAATCAAATCATTTACAAAATTAATTGAAAAAATGGTTTAAACCTTTTTGTACTAGGTTTTAATTGAAGAAAAATTTAGTCATTTAATACATTTTTGAAGCTATTTTGTTCTGGATTTGAAGAAGAAACTTAAAGAAATTAGAATGATTCAATAAGAAATAAATTCTATAAATAATGAATTCTCTTTTTAAATTTTCATACGAAAAACCCTAAATAAATAATAATAAGCGATCTATTATTGCCAAGATATAAGCAAAAAAAAAACTGTAAAAAACTTTTCACTGTTTTTGGTGAAAAAAAACAGAGTTTTAACTTGTTTTCTATGTATTTTCGTCAGTTTTTAATTCCCGGGATTCCCGACTAAAAATCCCGGGAATCGGGTAGTGAAAAATTGGCAAAATACCCGGGAAATTTGTACCGGAAATTCCCGGGATAAAAACCCTAATTCCAGCCTAAACTAGGCCTTGGTCCAACAAATTATTATTTTTTTAATCAAGTTAACTCTTAACAACTTTTCAAAAAAATCCAATATGAACTTGCAAAAAAATAGTAAAAGATCTGAAGGTTCATCGTCATACTGATTCCAAAGCCATTAAACCGTATAAGGAAGACTTGAACATTAAAAGGAAACCTGGATCGGGAAGAAAAAAAAAGGTATTACAGGTATTGCTAAGGCAAAAGAAGTCGAACAACTCTTTCGAAAAGCACCGAACTCTACTATTAGAAAGCAGCTCGTAAAGTAAATGCTCTGATTCTTTTGTGCTCAGAGTAAAGCTTGCTGGGTTGACATCGCTACATATAAAGTTCAGAAAGTTACAGATCGCAATGCATTATAGAACATAGAAGCAAAAGAATGAGCGAAAAAAATGAGGTCAAATTTTATGAAAAAAAAACAACTGTTGTGTAATCCTTGATGAAACTTATGTATTGGAAGACTTTGCAAAGCTTGCGTGGCTGGCTGATCAACGAAACAAAATTTTCCAAGAAGTTTGTGGCAAAATAAGCCAATCATTTGTGAAATCAGGTACTATAAACACCAAAATATATATTACGGAGTTTCTACAAAAACGTCTTTTACCCTTCTTAAAGAACAGCCCAGAGTGCATTCATATTTTTGGACCGATTTGGCATCATGCCACTATGTAAAAAAAACCCTTGAGTGGTATTCAAACAATAATGACAATTTTGTACCACTGGAGGCAAATCCACACAACTGTCCAGAACTTCGTGCTGTGGAAAGATATTGGGCTCTTGTAAAAAAAATTAAAGAACACAGGAAAGGTATCCCAGAACATGTCATAACATTTTTGAGTTAGCAATTTGGTTACTAAATAATGCAGGAAATTGTAGGAGCTTAGCTAAGTTACTTTCAAGTAATGCAGACGATATGTGGTCATTATAAAGTATGTTAATCAGTAATGTTAATGATGGGTCACACGCCTCTAGTTTACTTTAGCTAGTCTTGAGTTTATAGAAGAGAGGGGAAGAAAAAGAGGAAAATCTTTCCAATCTTCCTCTCTCATCTACAAACTCAATACTGGCGCAAGTAAACATGACTTGTTTGAACCAGCACTTATGTCATTAGCAAGGTTTTACTGATAATTTACTTTTCTGATGCTGAGATTTTATATTATACCTTTCGCTCTTATTTTATGCTTATAAAATAATTAATTGAAATTTAAAATATTTAATTAGACTACTACTATTTAGTCAATATTTGTAACTAGCTCTTTTTTTAGTAAAATGCGGTTGGTGCTTGTCAAATTTAGACAAGGACCTTTCAGTTTGCTCTTAAGTTTAATTAATAATGCTATGGTTTTTATACTGTCTACATTTTATTTCATTTGTGTTTAATTTTGTATGTCAATTTATTATTAGGATATTCATTTATTGCCATATATATTATAACACATATGAACACTACTCCAACTGCCCTGCAGTTTTTAAATACTTCCCATCGGTTTTTGGTTAAAAACTACTGGTTTCGGTTATGATAGTAAAATAGAATGATGATGGTTCTTTGATTCTTACTTAACCTGATCCTCTTATCGTGACTTCTTATAATTAAATTCGCATTAATTAACTGAGAATTTTAACTCATTTACTTCCAGTTCCATGAAGTTGGAAAATAGAGAGTCTATGTAATGACATGCACGTGCTATGTTCACCACTTAAAAGCCTTGCAAGTAGTTAGAAGGGTAACTAGTTCCAAGGGCAGCAGGACACATATATTCTATGCTTGTTAAATTAGAAACATTCTATTATATTCTACATTCTACATATATGTACTTGCATATAAATGCATATTTATTAGTATATTTCTACTACTGCTTTTATTGTTTAACCTAATTTTTATGAATGATTATTGCCGTGGGGTTAGAACAAATGAAAAATTGACCAAAGCTGCAGCAAAAAAAAAGTAAAAAAAAAATGAGAATTCCAATGTATATAAATAAATACCAATTTTATATAAAATAAATGTGAATACATTTAAAACTATGTATATACTCGTTCGTCCAATAAAATCTGATATAAATTAATTTATGTCACCTTCTAGTATATTATTTTCTATAATATTTTTTGTTTTATTTTCTTTTTTTTGCCATAGTGTCACATTTTACATTTTACTAGCGAATGTATAAAACTATCTCTCTATAATAACACATGTCAGATGTTGAATATGATAAATTGGGTTTTTAAAGGTTTTTTCTTTTTTTTTATATTCATTTTGTTTAAACGACAAATTTATTAATATTTTTAGACAATTTCTCTCTTATTGTTTTTGTCATAATTTCCTGAAATTCATACATATAAATTAAGCGTATTTTGTTTGAAAGGAAATTTTTGTTTTACAGTTCGCAATGAAGAATGATGATCGCTTAAATAAATAATAAATGCAAATTGATTTAGAGTCAATAGTGTGTGAGTTTTTGGATGATTTTGTTCAAATAGAAAATTTGTTGGGATAATTAAATAAGGATGACCTAAAAATGTTGCTTGAAATTGCATTATGAGGTGAAAGTACTTTTGTTGTTGGAAATAGATTTAGTTTTTTTTGTTCAATGTTTTAGAGATAGGATTTCGTCGTATATTCATTAACATCAATGGTCATATGATGACGTCTAGTAGTTGGAAACTTTTTTTCAACAACTGTGGAAAAACAAGTTAGTAAGTGTATTATATGGTCAAGCCGAACACTTAATATATGAGCAAATCAATATTCTATGGGGTGTGTGACCAAAAAATGCGGGATTTACAATAGATGGCGTTTTTGTTTTTAATCTATTTTATGTCATTTTGAAGATATACTTAGTTTTGGCTGTTCGTGGTCTCTGGTAAAAATCTTGGGCACTCTAAGATACTGAATTACTATTGCCATACTACATGGTGCTGTTGATTACTGCATCGCAAAACCTTTTTTCAATATGCATTTTCATATCATAATTCCAAGCAGGCATATATGACAGGGCTGATTATTCCCCCTGCCAATTTCATACTGACGACTTGAAAAGGGTTAATAGGGACAGTGTGGGTTTCTTTATTGGGACAAAATGCTACTTTAGGCTACTGCTACTGTACTGCTCTTCAGGCAGAAATTACTGCAATTAAACGTGCATCCAATTTTCTGAAGTATTATCGAATATCTGATGATATATGTAGATTTACTGATAGCAATGCCGCCGTTAACGGAATAGCGAGTGCCTTCACGACATCTAGGTTAACCAGGAAATACCAGGTATGCCTGAATGAGATAATGAGACATTCTAGGATAACGCTTATATGGGTCCCTGGACACGATGGAAATCTGGATAATTGTATAGCAGATGAATTGGGCATAGGGGATGCGATGATGGATGAGGAGGCGATCAATCCCTTTTCTGGTATTTCCCTTGTTAAATACAAGATGGTCGTACAGCAGAGAACAAGTGGATCAATGAACAATCCTCTGCTATAACGAGGTCGACTTGGCCCGTTTATGATGCCGACAGGGCGAATCTACTTATGGAATTCCGTCGTGAGCAAACAAGGCTAATTGTTGCTTTTATTACAGGACACTGTATAATTGGGACACATGATACAAGATTGGGCCTATGGTACAACGACTACTGTACGATCTGTCTTAATGAAGAAGAGGAGGAGACTGTGTCACACCTATACAGCCAATACCCGGCTCTGATAAACTTGAGAAAACGTATCCTCGGAATACCATTCCTATCATCTAAGACGAATCAACTCCATTATCAGAGAATCTGGTTGGTTCACCTCGGAGACAACGGACGTAATATATAAATACCCTGTTGGCTACCTCATGGGTATCACAATGGGATCTGCTTTGAATGGACCCAATTGGGCTTTTTTTTGAAAATGTTAAAATTTGTGACAACAAAGCGTCATATTCGGGAAGTTTTGCTTTACTTTCTTGATTTGAAAAAAGTGTCGCTGGAGCACACCGAAGCTTACGGTGAACGTTCCATCGGTTTCAAAGCACATGTGATTTGTGAGATTCAGAAGTGATGTTTTTGACACGGAATACAAAGATCTCCCAGTCCAGTCAAAAAAGTTTAAAGACCAAGAACTGGAGGCATCATGAAAGTTGTTGTCAAACTCAACAAGAGATCGCTAAATTATTGGGAGCTACAGAAGCAGCAATTTCAAAACGTTTTCAAGCAGCAGTATTCATTCAAAGCAGTTAAATTGGGTACCATACGAATTGAAACCGAGAGACCTTGAAAGACGATGTGTTTCATCGGTTTCAACTTCCGAGCGATAGTTTGTGCGGTTCTGAAGTGGCGTTTTTGATGAGGAAGAAAAAAATTCGAGAGACTTTGAAAGACGATGTGTTTCATCGGTTTAAACTTCAGAGCGATAGTTTGTGCAGTTCTGAAGTGGCGTTTTTGATGCGGAAGAAAAAGGCCTGCCAAGAATTGAAGGCATTACTCCATGAAGATTGTTGTCAAACTCAACAAGAGCTTGCAAAATAATTGGGAGCTACTCGAGCAGCAATTCCAAAACGTTTGTGAGCAGAAGGATTTTTCCAAAAGAAGGGAAATTGATTACCATACGAATTGAAGCCGAGAAACCTTAAAATACGATTCTGAAATGATATAAAAGGAAAGCAGTTTTTGCACCGAATCATTACTTGCGATGAAAAACTCCCAGAATATCAGGCCAGACATGAAATCATAGTATTCCTTCATGACAACTCTCGGCCACATGTTGAAATACCTGTTAAAAAGTATTTAGAAAAAAGTGATTGGGAAGTTTTGCTTTGCTGTTGAGCGCTCTCTCAGGGATACGCTTCATTTCAGAACAGAGTATCCGAAATCGGCTTGATTCGTTCTTAGATGCAAAAGATGAGCAGTTCTTTTGACTCGCAATCCATATGTTGCCAGAAAGATGGGAAAAATATGTTTCAAAATAACAGCTAACAATTTTCAAAACTCCGTATTTATAAATCATTTACCCAATAATTAATTTTTAATTGATTTCTTAGTTTCCTGAGAAACGAAATGTCAAAAATCAATATCGAAATCATTTATTCTTTTACATATTTACATTTCAAATTTAATTTTTCTTAAATTAATATTTTGTTAACTTTTCTCTAGGACATCACTAACTTATGAAAAAATAATTTATAAATATCTATTTCCTTACCAATACGTATTATCCTTAAAATATTTACTTCTTTCTGATACCGATAGACAACGATAAATTGTGTTATAATTTAACAAAGCCTCACCCTTTTCTGTATTGGTATCTAAGATAAAAATTATATTCCTTAAGCTGTTTAAAGTAATTTTAATCAAAATTTATTTTACTAATCTTTAAAATAATCTTAAATTTTCTTACATTTTGGGGCAAAAAGTAAATGTTTTTCTATTTCATACTTAATATTTTATATTAAGTATATAAATTGAAATTGAATATCCTTAAGATAATGTTACATACACAGAGTTTGATCAAAACATATCAATTTATAGATATTTTGTACTACCCAGCAAAAAAATATTTGCTGAATTGGAAGGAGTTTTGCGGTTGAAGAATGTACATATATATTGGGTGCATGCAGCGTTGCCGCTTTGGTCCAATTGGACCAAAATTGGTAGTTTTAAGTTAACAAATTGACTTTTGGTAGTTTGGTTGGTTTGTTCCGATTTTTGTCGCATTTTGGTAGGTTTTTTGAATATGTATTTTTAAGAACAAATTTACAAAAAACTTAACAAAAAAACTATCTTAATCCAAAATAATAAAATTATTTATAAAATATGAAGACAGAATTATCTTAAATTTTTAGTTTAGTCAAGTAAATGTGTACGTATTTAGTAGTGTTCAGTTCAAAAAATGCCAAAGGCCTTGCTATACTAAAACTTTTAACGTATTATACATTTAATTTACACATTTTAAATATTTCAAAATTATAACACATATTATTTAAATTGTGTGTAGTGTGAGCAAAAACATTTTTCTTTTAAAATTTCAATAATTTTTTTTCGAGAGTGATTTTCAGAAGTGGACAGCTATGACCAATTATGTACCGATCGCCATGAAACTTATTTGTGTTGAATTTTGTCGGGATACCAACACTTTTAGGAGTTTTATGCTCCTTAAAATAAGTTTTAGAAATGGGCCTTATGGTCAATTATAAAACGATTCACACAAAATTTTTAGATGTGACATATTTATGATTGTAGTGTAATTAAATAATATTCATCCTCAGGGTAATGCTATAGCAGCAATAATATAATTTTAATTTAACTATTAATTTTGAAAGGAATCCAAATAGCATTTCACAAATATTTAAAATTTGGTAGGTTTTGGTAGTTTTTAATCTGAAATTTGGTAGGAAAAATATTTTATGAGTGGCAACGCTGGGTGCATGACTTAAAAATGCGGGATTTTTAAAATTTTTCTACAATATAAATTTATTAAAAGAATTGGCCATTGTTAGCTATGACCTTTTCCCATCTTTCTGTCAACATATGGATTCCGAGCCAAAAGAACTGCTCATCTTTAGAGGCCAAGAACGAATCTGTTTTGAAGTGAAGCAGATCCCAGAGAGAGCGTTCTGCATCGATTGAAACAAATCCTGTAGCTCGCAAACCTTTTAAAATTGTTGCCTGAGTAGGTTCCAATGATTTTGCAAGCTGTTATTAAGTTTTACAACAATCTTCTACAATCAGGTATTGATTTGGAATACTGTTTGGAGTAATTAAATGTGTAACAAAACTTTGACTCCCTGTATCTCACATTGTAGTGTAACAGGGTTTTCTGCGATTTGTGAGATCGAAAAAACCTTAACACACTTTTTTCCTTATAAATTTTCATTTGTTGTTAATCAGATTAAAATGAGTGACTAAAATTATTAAATATTTTCAATAAAACCCAACTTGGTCCTACAAAAAGTTGGCCAAACAATCGAAGGTCTGCCATCAAACTGTTTCCAATTTTATTAAACAGTATCGGGAGAACTTGCCCGTTGATAGAAATGTTGGTTCGTGTAGAAGGAATCGTCCACATGATGTTTCTAAAGCCAATAAATAGAAAGCATTTTCAAAAGAGCTCCCAACACATCCGGTAGGAAAGCAGTCCGGTTAGCTCAGTACTCGGACTATTTCTTACGAACATTTATAGCCAACGCAGGTTTAAAAACATACAATGTTCAAAAAGTTCCTGACAGGAACTCTGCTAAATATTTAGCAGCCAAAGACAGAGTATGGAAATTGAAGTAAAATTGTATACAAAAAATATACTTACTGCATTATGGATGACGAAACGTATGTTGTGGAAAATTTTTCGCAACTTCCGGGTCAATATTTTATGTGGCTGATGCTCGAGGGAATGTTGTAGAAAAGTTTAGGACCCAAAAGCAGACAATTTTTCCAAAAATGTCTTGGTATGGAAAGCAATATGCAGTTGCGGCAAAAGAAGCCAAACGTTTGTTACAAATGGCTCTACCGAAATTTACATCAAAGAATGTTTTCAAAAGAGGATGCCATTCACAAGACATCTTAGAGTGTCCACTTATTTTTGGCCTGATTTGGCATCCTGTCACTATGGTAAGCGGAACAAGAAAAATAATGTAAATTTTGTAGCAAGAGAGGCAAATCCTCCAAACTACCGTAGCTAAGGCAAGTGTAGAGATATTGGGCTCTTGTCAAAAGAGATTTAAAGAGCACAAAAAGGGTGTCCAAAATGTTAAACGGAGATTGACTACCTGTTGGAACAAAGTGACTCAATAAAAACCTTAATGGAAGGGTTGCCGAAAAAGGTTCATAAATTCTTCAGTATTGATTAGAACTATAAAAATAATATTTTGTGTAAATTGTAATAATAATTTCAATCAAATAAATAACAAATAAGAGAGCTATATTCGGATGTGCCGAATCCTATATACCCTTCACCATATTATACTTCAAAATAAAAATTTTAAATATTTTAGGTAAACAAAATTAATGTTTTTATACGTCATTGCAAAGGTCTTTGAAATATCTATCGTTAGATATCCATACTGTCTATATTAATGACTTAGTAATCGAGATATAGTTAAAAAATAGGTCAAAATTCGAGGTTGTTCTGGTTTTTTCGTCATATCTCAGCCATTTGTGGATCGATTTTGCTGATTTTAAATAGAAAACTTCTCGAAAGCATGTCTGACAGAATTATTGAAGATTTGGATCCCGAAGATATCTTCAGAAAATTGATTTCAACTGACAGGCGGACAGATAGCCATACAGACGGACATGGCTTAAACGACTCCTATCTACAAGGATCCAGAATATATATACTTTATAGGTTCTGAAATGAAAAATGTAGAAATTACAAACGGAATGACAAACTTCTCCGCTGAAGGGTATAAAACTAAAAACTGTAAGTTTAGTGGTTTCTTAAATGTATAACACAACTTTGTAACCCTGTATCTCACATTGTATTGTAACAGGGTGATCAGAAATTGCTACGGAACTAGTAGTTTAGAAGATTCGCATTACATTATATTAGCTTTTGACCCCAGTGAAAATCACTTGGGAACTGTTAAACAAGCGAATATTCGAATTTATACCGAAAATTTTATAAATATTCCAAATTTGGATTTCCATAAAAAAAAGTTTTCTGCTGGGTTATTTTCTACCTACACTTCATATAAAAACAATATAATCTCTTTAAGTGTCTTTAGTAAATTCATGACAATATTCAAATTCTTATAAATAAATTTATTTATCAATGTCTCTAACAACTTCAACTCACTCTCTTTCTACTTGACTTCAATTGTTTGTTATAGAAAATCTATAAAATTTGACCATAAATCACAGGCACACACAAACAATCACATACACAAAGTAAAAGTAGAAAATTGAAAAGTTGGGAAATTGTGAAAATAATCGTTATTTTGTTGTGTGTGTGACAAGAAATGAATAAAATTTTTGAAATCAAAATTAATGAAGAAATTCATAAAAATAAATTAATTTTTCCAAAACACATTGAAACACTCTTCATACACACACAGAGATAGAGAGAGATAGCACTCAACACTAGATTGAATAAATAATTTTGAATTTTAAATGACAGTAATAAATTCAACAGTACTATATCCATAGTGTCATCATCAACCATTGGAATGGCCCTGTGCTGATCACTCTTTCTTACACATACAAACTCCCTCCCACTCCCATAAATACATATTTACATTTATTTATACATATTTATGGTCTCTGGTACCAGTGTGTGACAACAAATCAATGTAATTAAATGAAGATTCAATTCCTTGAAAGCCAATTATACAAATAAAATAATAAATCAAATTTGAAATAAATGTAGCTGCGTGTCTATGTGTATCTCAAACTACAGATAAATAGAGGGACGGACGCTCTCATTCACACACACAGCAAGATAGATAATCATTACTCACATATCTATTTGTGTTTGATACCGCAACAGCCTGCCTGCCTGCCCGAGTTCATTTGTTGCAACTGTGTCATCTCTGTTGGTTGGCTGGTCGATTTTTTGTTTGTTTTGTATTTGTGTCTAATAAAATGATTGAAATATTATTACAATTTCAAATTTCTGGCCAAAACTATTTACAATTCTTTTTTTTAGTTATTTCCTTCTGTTCACCCATCATTTCTCTGGACTCTGTGTTTGTTTGTTTCTGTATCTGTGGGTTGTGATGGCAGTCTAGATACAATTTTTGTTTTGGATTTTACCGTTATCTCTGTATTTATGAATGTATTATATGCAGTGTTCGTATTTGTAATTTGGTGTCCAGTTGTGAATTCGCAAATTTCTGTGTATGAGTGAGTGTGTGCTTTTTAAGTATATGTTTATTAGTAGTGTTATTAGCCCATTTCAATCTATAAGCTAAACATTATTTAGTTAGCCAAAAATTTTGTAACAACCATTCGGTTAGAGCACAACTAATGATGGCACCATGGCATGAATAATCTTAAAAAGGAATAGTTTATAAAGCGGTGAAACTATTGGTTCCTTAAGCTCTAAATGCTAAATGCATTTTTCCAGTAAAAAGCCAATTTACTTGAACCTGTTGATCCTACAAAAACGATATAGGTTTAGCATGACAACTTTGTTTTCAAAAGGTCCAGGTTGGCTACCAATTCGAAACAGATAAAAGCTTTAAAATGCAAGATTTTTTAAAATTTTTAGCTTCTATTTTGAAACATTTTTACAATATAAATTTATTCAAAGTGTTGCTCATTATTAGCTATGAACTTTTGCCATCTTTGTGGCTACATATGGATTCCGAGCCAAAAGAATTGCTCATCTTTTGAGGCCAAGAATGAAACAAGTCAATTTCGGATACTCTGTTCTAAAGTGAAGCGTATCCCAGAGAGAGCGTTCTACATCGATTGAAACAAATAGTAGTCGGACGGGACAATGTCTGGACTGTAATGCGGGTGAGGAAAAACTGTCCAACCACTTATATTCGCTTCAAACGAATCAGTTGCATTCTGTACTGGTTCCGGACTGGTCGGACGGGACACGGTCTGGACTATAATGCGGGTGAGGAAAAACTGGTTGGGAATTTTTTTTTTCATTCTAAATAGACCAATTCTCGCTTCAAACGAATCAGTTGCATTCGGTACAGGTTCCCTATGATGGTCTGGCCAGATTTCAGCAACTCATAATAAATAGGACCCTATTGATCCCACCAAATATAGAGCATTACCTTAGCTCCATAGATATTTGGCGTTGGTGTTGTTTCGGCTTCTTGGTCGGGCTTCTTACGTTTCGGGTTATCGTAATGGATCAACTTTTCATCGTAAGTAATGATTCGGTGCAAAAATTATTTTCTTTTATAGCGGTTAAACATCATTTTGGATAAGCAAAATCATCTTTCAAGGTCTCTCAGCTTCAATTCGTGTAGTAAGCAATTTCCCAGCTTTTGGATAAATCCTGCATCTCGCAAAGTAACTCTGCTTGAGTAATTCCCAATATTTTTCAAATTATTGTTGAGTTTGGCAAAAATCTTCATGGCGTAATGCTTCCAATTCGTGGACTTCAAACTTTTTTGACTAGCCTGTCAAAGTGGTGTCAATATCACTAATTCACTGTAAGCTTTAATGAGCTTCAGCGGCACTTTTTCTCTAATCAAAGAGGTAAAACAAAACTTTCGGCATATGATGCTTTGAGATTCACAGAACGAATCGACTTATGGGATTCCATCGCGAGCAGATAAGGTTACTAGTATCAATTTTGACCAGGGACCGAAAATAATAATTATTCTTGAAATTTCTAAGGAAAAAAGCCATCACAGGATAATATCGGAGAGTCAAGTCAAGCATACCATTTTGATTGTTTTCAACTATAATTTCATAAAATAACATGCTTTTTAAATTCTTGATTTTTATTTTTTTTGTCAGAAATAATTGTTATTTTTGATTTTTATTTTCTTTTGTCAGGAATATTTGTCAGACTTTGATTTTTATTTTTTTTGTCAGATATATTTGTCAGACTTTGATTTTTATTTTTATACCCTTCACTGTGAGTGGCATGGGTATAAGTTTGTCATTCCGTTTGTAATTTCTACATTTTTCATTTGCGACCCCACAAAGTATATATATTCTGGATCGTTATAGATAGCGAAGTCGATATCGCCATGTCCGTCTGTCCGTCTATTCGGCTGTATGTTGAAATCAACTTTCCGTAGCCCCCAAATAACTTACAAACATGATTGATACATCAATATATCGGGAATTCTTCCGGCTCGGTTGCCATTTAAAATCGGCCCACAAATGGCTGAGATAACGGGACAACCTCGATTTTTGGCCTATTTTTGATCTACATATATCTGGATAACTAAGTCATTAATATAGGCATTATGGATATCTAATGATAGATATTTCAAAGTCCATTGCAACGATGTATGTATATAAGGCTTTGACCTACAATGGGTCAAAATCGGGAAAAATATTTTTTAACCCGAATTTTTTTTTTAACAAAAAATTTTTTTGTTCATAAATTTTTTTTTTTACCAACAAATTTTTTTTGTCATAAATTTTTTTTTAACAACAAATTTTTTTTGTCATAAATTTTTTTTTACCAAAAAAGTTTGTTTGTCAAAAATTTTTTTGTTTCCAAAAAAATTTTTTTGTCATAATGACTTAGTTATCCAGATATAGATCAAAAATAGGCCAAAAATCGAGGTTGTCCCGTTATCTCAGCCATTTGTGGGCCGATTTTCTCGATTTTAAATGGCAACCGAGCCGGAAGAATTCCCGATATATTGACGTATCAATCATGTTTGTAAGTTATTTGGGGGCTACGGAAAGTTGATTTCAACATACAGTTGATTTCAATAGACGGACATGGCGATATCGACTTCGCTATCTATAACGATCCAGAATATATATACTTTGTGGGGTCGCAAATGAAAAATGTAGAAATTATAAACGGAATGACAAACTTATATATACCCTTGCCACTCGTGGTGAAGGGTATAAAAATAAAAATCAAAGTCTGACAAATATATCTGACAAAAAAAATAAAAATCAAAAAATAACAATTATTTCTGACAAAAAAAATAAAAATCAAAGTCTGACAAATATTCCTGACAAAAAAAATAAAACTCAAAGTTTGACAAATATTCCTGACAAAAAAAAATAAAACTCAAAGTCTGACAAATATTCCTGACAAAAAAAATAAAACTCAAAGTCTGACAAATATTCCTGACAAAAAAAAAATAAAAATCAAAAATAACAATTATTTCTGACAAAAAAAATAAAAATCAGAAAATAACAATTATTTCTGACAAAAAAAAATAAAACTCAAAAAATAACAATTATGTTGTGATTTTTATTATAAATGTCATAATTGTTACGGTCCCTGATTTTGACACAATATTGTATCATAGAAATGCTTGCTATGACGTTAGGTTACTGTTAGCGTCTACTACCGAAGTGGTCATAATGAGGAAGAGCAGAAAATGGCCTTTGCTACTGTAAGGTATTGTATACTTAGCGACCCTTCCTCTCAATCTTAGAAGAGCCTGAAACACATGTACTACGTCTATTCATTAATCACAGAATGTGGAGGCTTCAGACAGCATGGGCCACAACCTCATATGTACTTACCGCCTTGGTATCATAATGAATAAGATCTGTTATGAATGGATCCAAGTGTTTGGCCACGAAATCTAACCTAAGTTTTAGTATTACTCTTATAACCTTTTTCTATGTCAGCACTAAATATATTTCAACTAAGGAGTAAGATCGAAAAAATCTTAACATAAATAAATGTTAATAGAAATTAAACCATTAAACCTACAGTTTTGATTTTTTATTTGATTGCAATTATTCTTACAATTTACAAAAAATATTATTTTTATAGTTCTAATAGTGATGAATTTATGAACCTTCTCCGGAAACCCTTTCATTAATGTTTTTATTGAGCTTTCCGTCACTTTGTTCGAACAGTTTGTCCATCGCCGATTAAAATCTACCACACTTTTGGACACCTTTTTTTTACTCTTCAATTCTCTTTTAACAAGAGTCCAATATCTCTCCACTGGCCTTAGCTCTAGGCAGTTTGGAGAATTTGCCTCTCTTGGCACAAATACCACATTATTGTTCTTTTACCACTCAAGAACTTTCTTACCATAGTGGCAGGATGCCAAATCAGTTCAAAAATAATTGGAGACATTAAGATGAATGGAAACATCCTTTTTTGCAAACATTCCTTGATGTAAATATCAGTATTTATAGAGCCGTTTATAACAAATGAACTTTTTGGGAAAATTTTCTGCTTTTGGGTCCTAAACTTTTCTACAATATTCCTTCGAGCAACATGAAAATATTGACCCGGAAGCTGCGAAAATTTTTGCAGAACATACATACGTTTCGGTATATTTGTTTTGTAAAATTTGACTTCAAATTCCGTGCTCTGTCTTTGGCCTCTAAATTTTTAGCAGAGTTCCTATCAGGAACTTTTTGAGTCTTGTATATTTTTAAACCTGCATTGGCTTTAACTTTTCGTACCAAATAGTCCGAGTACTAAGCTAACCGTACTGCTTTTCTACCAGATGTGTTGGGAGCTCTTTTGAAAATGCTTTCTATGTATTGGCTTTAGAAACATTATGTGGACCATTCCTTCTACATGAACCAGGTTTCCAAACAACGGACAAGTTCACCGGCTACTGTTTAATAACATTGGAATCAGTTTGACTGCAAACCTTTGTAGGACCAAGTTGGGTTTTGTTGAAAATATTTAATAATTTAGTAGATACACAGAGAAAACATATTCGTGATAGCAACCGAATTTGTTGCCAGTCGAATGATTCGGTTGCACACATAGAATTTTTCGGTTCTATTAACAGAAAGTCAGTTGATAAAGAAGAATTTCGTTGGAAGCAACCAAGTTTTTGTTACAACTTCTAAAATTTTATAGCCACAACTGTAAAATTCGGTCACTAAGGTAGAATCATTCTATTGGCAACAAATTCGGTTGATATCACGAATCTATTTTCTTCCCGCTACTACTAGTCGACACAATCGTTTTTTGGGCGCTTGTTAAATTATGTTGTATTAAAATTATTAAAACAATCTTTGTTCAAATTACAAAACCTAGACTGGTTTTTAGTGTTGATCCATGATTTGTCATGAATTAATAGCGAATATATGCGATCGATTTTTTATACGAAATAAGAATTCGAAAAATCTGCCAAGCACAATTGCTCGTGATGGTCCTCTCAGATTTGTTTCTTTATGAAAACAATATTGAGAACATGATCAAGGTGATATTTTGACTGCACAAGGCCAAAGGATCACTCAGATCGGTTCACAATGTATGTGAGAGTTCGTCCAGTGTAGCTGGCCCTACAACTTGTGTCAGCTGACATAATTAGCCGACATTCACACATTATATGATAGACTGTGATCCTGGCAACTGTGACAATAGTCATCCGAACTAACACGAGTTTTTAGCGATCGTTCAAAGACCAAATAACACTGCAAAATTTCTCTCTCGGATTAAGATAAGAGAATCTCGTTATATTTTTGCTTGCGATCTTACATATGTATCTACAAACTGCACCATCTACGAGTACGTTAAGCATTTCTAAGAAAGTGTCCAAAATTACAATTTTATTTGTCCCCAACAGATCTCATTTATTATATTAAATGATGAGGTATCTCGTTTGCGCGCTCTTTACTCAAATAAACGCAAAGTAACGGCGGAATTTCCACCTCTCAATGAAAGAAGAGTATAGAGACAATAGTTACGAATGGAGGATTGTCTGTCGATACAAGTGCCAATATTCCCTCGAATACTTCTGCCATATAGTACTTTAGCACAAAGAAAGATCCCTTAGTTTACTATGATCTATACATAATGGCCTCAAACAAGGGAGAGAAATGCGATAATTGTTTTCTCAAATGATTGCTTCACAAATAAAATTAGTGTTCGGTTTCTTATAAATTACATTAAAAGTTGAAAATCTTTTGTCACTACACAGAAAAAACTATTTCTTAAACCGTTTCAATTCAAATATTTGTCACATATTGGACTGGTTTCAATTATTTCATAATTAAATCAAGTATTCATTTGCTTAAAAACTAAATTTCTTGATATTTTCTATTGAATTTTGAGTTTTGAATTTGATTATTTTGACAATTGAAAATACAATTTTCGTTATTGGTTGAATTTCAAATTCAAAATTATCTATTCAATAATTTTTGTATTTGAAAATTCAACCAATAACGAAAATTGTATATTCAATTGTCAAAATAATCAAATTCAGAACTCAAAATTCAATAGAAAATATGAAGAAATTAAATATAATTTTTTCAGTGTACTTTCACAAAACTACGATTTGATCAACTATTGATTGCGGTTATTGTTTCTTAATATATAATTTTTATGAATTGCGTTGACTTTCGTGTTGTTTACTGGTAAATAGCCGATTATGTTCCCTCCTTGGTCGCCAAAAGTGCCGACCACTGTTTTGCACAAATTATTGACAACTTTTGAAACAACCACAAAACTGAACTATAAGAATGAATATTCTTTTGAACTAGTTCTCTCGAGATCTCATAAACTAACAAAAAGGTATCCCACATTTAATTATTTATAAATATTTGCCCATTGTGTAAGCCATGAATTTTTATTATTGACATGTTAGATGCTGTATGTGTTCTGGGTGTTCATCTGGGCATTATTTTGGGTCCATCTAAAGCTGGTTGCTTATAAATATAAAATAAACACACAACACACCAGCATTTGAATGTGCATTGGAATTTGCAAAACAAAAAAAAATATCTCTTCAACTGGCTCAATTTTACTATTATGAAAATCATCATCTGCAGCAACAAAAATAATAACAAAAACAACAGCAACATCATTATTATTGATGGGCATGTTGATGATGA
The DNA here is from genome assembly GCF_958450345.1 of Calliphora vicina. NCBI lineage: Eukaryota > Metazoa > Arthropoda > Insecta > Diptera > Calliphoridae > Calliphora > Calliphora vicina. Next base: position 43,630,429 of record NC_088781.1, on the reverse strand, counting down.
CAAACATACGGAAATTTCACAAAATAATGATTTATGGTTTTGTATTTGGTTTTCTACTACAACAACAGCAACAACTACAATAATGTGTATGTATTCAAATAAATGTGTGTAACTGAGTGTCGTAAGTATCCAGCAGTTTTTCAAGTAATCAATGTATCCCTTGGATGCAGCAATTTTCACTAATATCTGATCAATGGGGCTGACTCTAGTTAATATATTTTGGATGATTGGAGACGTATGTGCTCTTTGTAGTATCCCAGGTAATCTAGCGTGAATTCAATTGTCACTTTAGTGTATCTAAGTAATCTAGAGTGTAGTCACTTTAAAAATTTATTTTGTACTTTATGAAGTAGCTATTTTACCCACCAGAAGTAACATATTGGAGAGTAGTCTGAGTCAACCGATCTCCTGCTTAGTCACGTTGCTATTTATGTAACTATTTGGTCATCCTAAATGATGGGTAAGATTACTATTTCGTTACCCAGAACTGCTGGGTATTTTGTTGCTTATAAAGAGATGTGTGTGTTTGAATGTGATGTGTCATTTAAACATGTTTAATATACATAAAGCTAAAAACAGTTTTTCCAATATTTTTGACATTTTAATATGGATTTTGCTTGGATTTGCTTGTTCTCTGTGCAACAAAATGTCAAATTTTTGGAAAATTTCCCAACTAATTGCTTAAAACAGAAAACATTTTTTTCCTTTTTTTTCAAAATACACAAAAAAAAAGGATTTTCAATTTCAATAAAACTCAAACAAAGTGTGTCAGTGTATGTGTAACTGTCAAAAAGCTTAAATTTAGATTTTTTCTTCTTTTTTTATTTTGCTTCAAAAAGTTTAGCTTAGTAAATAAATAAAGTTTTTTAGTTGTGGGTTTCTTTTATTGCTATTGTCCTTAATAACAATTCCTTTGATTTATACGTATTTTTTTTTTTTTTTTCATTTCGAAATTTCATTTTATTGTAATCAATTATTCAATAGCAATTTTTATTTATTTCTTTTAATGTTCTTTTTTTTATTTCTTCGTCTTCATTTACTTTTGTTGTTCAGGAATCATTTTCAAAGGAAATCCAAAATGTCAGGCAAAAAGAACGAAAACTACCTTTAGTTGATGTAATTTTCTAAATGACAACATTATGAAACAGGGTCATATATTACTGACATCTACTCATTTAATATGTAAATTTTTTTTGTTGCTTTGTTTTCTATTTTTTTTAATTTTTGTTGTTGTTGTTGCTGTCCTTATGTATTATGCAAAAGATGTTTAAGGGCATGAAATACATGCCAAATTAGTCTGGGACAAACAAATCAACCAAAGAAGAAAAAATTTGTGTGTAAATAAAAATAAACAGTGTTTTTTATGGGAAATTTATATTTGTCTTGAAAATACGATTTATTGCTAAGGAAATTAAATACTACTAACAAGTTGAGAGCAACATTGTTAGAGGTGAGAAACATTAAGAGTAACTTATTTGTATGGCATGTAAATGAAGGCGAATTAATAATATATAGTTGATTCAAGGCAATTCGACAGTTATCAATTGTCATAGTTCGGAAGTCCTAATTGGAGGTCCCTTTATCATTTTTATACCCTTCACCTTTGTAGGAAGGGTATATATAAGTTTGTCATTCCGTTTGTAATTTCTACATTTTTCATTTTAGAGTATATATATTCTGGATACTTATAGATAGCGGAGTCGATTAAGCCATGTCCGTCTGTCTATTGAAATCAACTTTCCGAAGCCCCCAAATAACTTACATACACGATTCATACATCAATATCTTTGGAATTCTTCCGGCTCGGACCGAGAAAATCGGTCCACAAATGGCTGAGATATAAGGAAAAAACCAGAACAACCTCGATTTTTAACCTCTTTTTTGACCAATATCTGGATTACTAAGTCATTAATATAGACATACATATGTATATGATAGATATTTAAAAGATCTTTGCAATGATGTATATAACATATAGAACATAGTAAGTTGGATCTACAATGGGTCGAAATCGGAAAAAATATTTTTTAACCCGAATTTTTTTTTTCACCAAAAGTTCTCTAAATATTAAAAAAAAAATTAAATTTAAAAAATTTAAAAACAATTCGAAAAAATTTTTTTACAAAAAATGAAGAAACAACTTTGGAAAAAAAATGTTTAGCTAAAAATATTAAAAATTTTTATTTTGAAGTATAATTTGGTGAAGGATATATAAGATTCGGCACAACCGAATATAGCTCTCTTACTTGTTTTATTTTCAATTAAATATTTAACAGACAGTTACTACAAATTCAAATAAATCAATGAATTTAACTGAATTAAACTTCAAACTGAGGTACAGATACTGGTCAATAGTAGTGGTCTTCCAATTTAAATCCAATTTACTAAACTACGAAAACAAACCTGTTTCAATGTAAAAAATGAGATTTGCAGAACTTAAATTTGTCAATTATTCATTTTCGAAATCGATCGTTTTTCCCATCACTTGATTTACAGAACAGGGCCAAATGAATAGCTAGATATTATCTCTGAACATGTCTTAGATGAGACATCAGATTGTTCATAGTAGTAAACATTTTACATTTACGGCAATCGCGACTGCGGAGGTTTTCTCACTTGATACATTGATACCAATTTTTGCGTTTGTTTTTGTGGAATATCATATTAAATTGGAGCTTTTAATTTTAATTCATTTTTTTTTATTGTTGAAAATTGAATCTTCGAAAAGATCTGTCACTCAGATTGGAATGAATTTTCTTTTCACGAAATATTGAGCATTTTTGGGCAATAGGTTTTATTTTCCTTCACTTGTGTTCTCTTTTAGTACAGCCAATGTCTGTGGATTGGCTTGTTCCCTTAAATTAATCAATAGTTTAGGCGTTAGATTTGAATTTTCTCCATTTGTATCTTCTTTAAGGCTAGCCAAGGCATATGGGCTGTACTCTTAAACGTGAGACTTCAAATAAATGGTTAAAGTTTCGGGTTTTCTTAAACGTGAGACTTCAAATAAATGGTTAAAGTTTCGGGTTTTAGTTATAAAAAGTTATTTAATTCAAATATTGGCTATTTTTCTATGGGTTTATAGCATAAACATTCCCATAGCATTTTTTTGAAAGAATTGGCCATTGTTAGCTATGACCTTTTCCCATCTTTCTGGCAACATATGGATTCCGCAACAAAAGAACTGCTCATATTTTGATGCCAAGAACGAATCAACGAACATTTTGGATACTCTGTTCTGAAGTGAAGCGTATCCCAGAGAAAGCATTCTGCATCGATCGAAACAAATAGTAGTTGGGCGTGGCTAGGTCTGGACAATAAGGCGGTTGAGGAAAAACTTCCCAACCACTTCTTTCTAAATAGTTATTAACAAGTATTGCAACATGTGGCCGAGCGTTGTCATGATGGAGTATTATGTTTTCATGTCTGGTCGCATTTCTAGGCGTTTTTCGGACAATGTTAACTTCAAACGAAAAAGTTACATTCGGTACAGGTTCCCTGTAATGGTCTGGTCAGCTTCCAGCAGTTCATATTAGATAAGCCACTTTTGGTCACACCAAATACAGAGAATTACCTTAGCACCATGATTTGGTGTAGATTCTCTCGAATGCTTTTGGATGAATCCTCCTTCCTGTTCGCAAACGTTTTGAAATTGCTGCTAGAGTAGCTCCCAATGATTTTGCAAGCTCTTGTTGAGTTTTACAACAATCTTCATGGAGTAATGCCTCCAATTATTGGTCTTCCGTATCAAAATCACTACTTCTGAACAGCACACACCATCTCTAGCAGGTTGAAGCCGATGAAACACATAATTTTTCAAGGTCACTTTGCTTCAATTCATATGGTACCCAATTTCCCTGCTTTTGGATGAAGCCTGCTGCTCGCAAACGTTTTGGAATTGCAGCTTGAGTAGCTCCCAATGATTTTGCAAGCTCTTGTTGAGTTTGACAACAATCTTCATGGAGTAATGCCTCCAATTCTTGGTCTTCAAACTTTTTTGGTTGACCTAGGCGCTCGTTGTCTTCCCTGTCAAAATCACCACTTCTGCACCGGCAAACCTTATCACTCAGGTTGAAACAAATTTGGTGAGCATTCGGTATTCTTCAGCTACACATTTTTTGAAAATAAAGAAGTAGTGTTTACACTATAATATTCAATAACTAAGTGAGAATAAATGACAAATATGGTCTCCTCAAAATGGCATAAAAGTTATTAAAGATAAAAACCATGTTCAAGAGATTCGCCATCTGTTGAGAATCCAGCATTTTTAAGTCATACACCCAATGTAATCACCGTGTAAAGCTGCATTTAACAGTAATTCTTCGATTTAATTGGGGCCCAAGGATACAAATAGGTAATGAAATACTCACATGACTATTTCCAGGGTTTTATATGAAGGGGACATGTCACTCTAGTTGGAGGTCCTTTGAGAGGGTGAATTTAGTTCATTTAGACAGGTTTCAAATCTAATATTAATGAACTTATATAGTGTTGTCTATTTAATTCTGGTTTCTGATATTGTTTGAAGAAAAATCTATAAATTTGTTTTATTTTTTCGTCATTAAATAGTCTGATTTTTAAGATAATAAAAAAAGTTACGTAATGTAACCTTATTTCACCGGTCGCGATTTCTAACCTTTTGTAGTTTTCCTATTTGCCAGAAATTTCGTGAAGTGATTTTGCACTTCAGCACATGAAGTAGAATGGTAGATATTACTGTACGAAAAATAATTCTTGAAGTTTAGCAGCTTTTTATACAGGACTCTAATTTTTTCTTTAACATTATTTAATTTCCCCTTAAACACTGTGCTCTCTAATTTCCTTATATGACTTACAACATGTCTGTTTCGACAATTCGACACACACAAAATTGGCCATATCAAAAAAAATATAAAAAAAAATGTTTGAGAACAAAAATAAGCAAAAAAAAAGAAAGAAAATACTTGTAAGTATGCTGATACACTTTAAAAGTCACAATCGATTTGTACAATTGACTTCCTGCCACCAACAACTTACAGCTATTATGTTTTTTTTTTTACTTTTTTCTTATTGTTCCTTGCTCTACTACTTAATTTTTGTAGCTTAAAGTCATCCCAATACAATTTTACACTCAAACATACCAAAAAAACAAAAAAAAAAAGAAAAGTTGAAGTACAAGAACAAAATCCATAAGGTATTATAGCCAAAAAAAAAAAAAAGAGAAAACCCAGCTAGTCAACCAGTAAACCAGGCATGTAGCAGCAGTAAAGTATCTTTGAATCAGTATGTTCATCACTACACAACGTCAGAGTTGGAATAACTATGAGTATAACATTCTGTGTAGTATTCTATTCTATTGCCACCATAAGCATTCAAACAACGTACATTTAACAACAAAAAATTTAAATGCCAATCAATCTTGTATAGTAGTTTAGACCTTAAACCGCATGAAAATCAAAAGTAAATGCTTAAGTTGAACCAACAAAAAGAACACACTCACATTTTCCAAAAGAACAAAAAAAATAACAGAGAAAAGAAAAAGTTTTAAAATTTTTAAAACACACTTTATCCCTGAAGTTTTTTTCTGTTCAGTTTTTAGATCATTCGGGGTTTTTTTCTGTTATTGTAACAAATACTCTGGTACGAGGTTAGTGGGTTAAGTTCTGTCGCTTTCATTTTAAAGATTCAATATTTAACTCCTAATAATTTGCAATCCATTTTAGGTTTCTTAGATTTCTATCAAATCAAAGATTTCTAAAACTTCCTCACGCTTACACGAAATTTTAAACAGCGATTATTCAGAATATTTAAAACAATTGTCTGATTTTTCTGCAATTATTTCAATTAAATCGAAAAATCGGTTTCTGAAACTTCCGATGTCCGATTTTTCGATTTAATCGATTTAATAAACATCGAATGTCATTTCAAAAATATAAATTTTTAATCTGAAAAAATACTTTTCCGTTTAACCTCCTATATAGAAAGTGTTTTTGCATTTTTTTTTTTTGTCGTATTTTATTCCTGTTTGTCAAACGATTCTGAACAGGGGAAACCCCACTAAAAGGTATAAACGCTCAATCAGATATCAAAATAATAAAAGAAAAGTTTGAAAAAAATCAGTTTTTTTAATCTATTTAAAAAAAAAAGAAATGTAAAAATCACACACAAACGTAAAAGTAAAAGTCAAGTCAAGGAGAAAAATGTAGAACATGATGATAATGTTGAAATTGTAGTTGTTGCTGTTTTAACTGTCGTATCACTGTGCTACCAACAAGTCACAAATCGATTGGGGTTTGGAGTGTGTGAGGCAGGCAGTCAGCCACTTTGCCAGGGCTACAAGTTTCAAAGTTTAGACAAACCAAACGAACAGTTTTACAAACAAATAAGACTGTGCAATAATAAAAGTAAGATGAAATTCTTTGAATGAACTAACGAATGAATGAATGAAATTATTACGATAAATGCATATTAACAATCAAAACGATCCATTTCCCTTTCTTGTTAGTTTTTTAAAAAAAAAAAACATTATTTGCTTGTCTCTTTTTTATATTACAATATTATAAAAAATATATTAAAAGTTTTATTTTCTACAAATAACAAAATATAAGTTTTTAATGTGAATAAAAAATTTATATATAAATTCATGACAAAACTTTCAAATAAATGTTGCTACAAAGGGAAATGTAAAGGAATGCAGTCATGGTTGCTTTAAATATATACCGATAGTTCAACAAATTCAGTGGTCGGTACTCATAGCCACCAAAACGAACACAGGGAAACAAATTGTAGATTCTGCATCAAAATCACAATATTTGTTTTATGAATCATTGCACAGTGGTTAAAAAATTTATTATTTCTGAAAATAACTCGGTATCTCGGGAACTATTAGGATATATTGATTACGAAATTTCACATGGTTGGAACTGAGGTGTTTTCGAGCTGATATGCAGTTTTTCAGCTTCCTAGGGCTAACGGGGCCCAGTGTGGGGTCCCTTAAAGTTGGTCACATCGGGTCTCACATTTTTAAAAAAAACCGCCAAAAATCCATTTATGATCCGAATGAGCTGAAATTGAAGATATAAATAGTCTTTGAGAAGATCTACAAAAAATAAGCGTACTCATGTTTGTTATCTCTTTTAGTTGAAGATATATTTAGGTTTATTTACTTTTTTTTTAATTTAGCTCGATATTTTTTTGTTTTTTAGGAGGGTCGAAATTTGTTTTAAAAAATTCAGCTATATTGACGATAAAATTATATATATAACAAGTAAGAGTGCTATATTCGGCTATGCCGAATCTTATATACCCTTCACCTTTGTTGTGGATGCATTATTATTTTTTATAATTAGTATATATGTATGTACATTGCCCACTTTCAGCGTACAGCATCCTAAATTTATCAAGAACACAAAAAACAACAACAACGCCAAACGAAACAAAACACCAAAAGAAAAAACAAAAACAAAATACGCAAGGCAATGAAACCAACACACATCCAAACATACGTTTAATTGTATAAAAAACAACAACAACGCCAAAAGAAACAAAATACGCAAAGCATGCACATTCAAACATACGATTTGTTGATTTTTTGTCAAAAAAACCAACACACAGCCAAACTAAACTTTAGTTGTATAAAAAACAACAACAACGCCAAAAGAAACAAAACACAAAAAAAACAAAATACACAAAGCTTGCACATCCAAGCATACGTTTTGTTGTTTTTTTGTCAAAGCATGCAATACATTGTGTTTTTTGATGAAATTTTCAGAGGTTGTCTCGGATTTTTGCTCATATCTCCGTTATTTATGGACGGATTTTGCTGATTTTAAATAGCAAAATTCTCGAAAGTATGTCTGACAGAATTGTTGAAGATTTGGATCCCGGAGATATCTGGGGCCTTCAGAAAATTGATTTCAACAGACAGACAGACAGACAGACAGACCGACATGGCTTAATCGACTCCGCTATCTATAAGGATCCAGAATATAAACCCTTTATAGGGTCGGAAATGAAAAATGTAGAAATTACAAACGGAATGACAAACTTATATATACCCTTCTCACGAAGCTGAAGGGTATAAAAATGGATGTTTGTATGTATGTGGTTATGTTTGTATGTTCCGAATGAACTCAAAAACGGCTGGACCGATTTTGATAAAATTTTCAGGGAATCAGAAAAGTCTAGCGGGTAACACTGTAAGGTCAGACTTTTTATTTTCCGTCTGTGGGCGGAGGCGTGTGGCAAAATAAAATTTTTACATTATACCGCTAATGCCATCTATCTATATAAAAAACGGCTGGACCGATTTTGATGCAATTTTCAGGGAATCTTCAGAAAATCCCAGCGGTTATCACTGTACAGACAGATTTTTGATATTAGGTGTATGGGCGGAGGGGTGTGCAAAAATCCAATTTTTACATTATACCGCTAATGCCCTATATTTCATAAAAATGGATGTGTGTATGTATGTTCCGTTTGGACTCAAAAATGGCTGGACCGATTTTGATAAAATTTTCACGGAATCTTCAGAAAAGCCTTTTGGGTAACAGTGTAAAGTCAGATTTTTCATTTTCGGTATGTGATAAACAATTTTGTTTACTCTTGCATATTAGGTGCATGAATAAGAAATTTTCATACTAAATTTTTGAATTCATTGGAACCAGCCGAAATGCCTCTACATGTATTGAAATTGAAGGTTGGATCACCGACTTTGTCCGACACTGTATATTAAAATCGAGATGCAATATAAAACAGATGTTTTCTAAGGGCCAGCTACGCGGACCGGGTTCAGCTAGTTCTAAATAAAATAAAAACAATTTGTTAACAATTATCTCGTCCCCATAAACAGTTACATGCATCCAAATTTGGAACATGTAAAAACGGCCGTATTTTTAAATTTTTTTCAAAAGTCCCTATACTTTTTTTTTTTGTAGAAAAAAGTATAAAACTATATAAAAAAGGGCTCCATATTTGTATAACCCTATATCTTATTTAAGTATACAAATCTGTTTTAATATCACACGGTAAATAATGTCACAGTAGCTACTTTTCCAAAAATACTTAGTTTTTGGAACACATTTTCCCCGTTTTGGGAATTTCGGTATTTGAAAATAAAAAATGTCAAAAATTATAATGCCATTGATTTAAGGACACTTGGGCACTGCATTAGTTTCAAACTTTGGTATGATATCTTAAACCGTTAAAATTTGACATCAATTCAAATTTTATATTTTTCTTCATGGAAAATCACCATATTATATTTTTTTAGTCTTTAAGGTAAATAATGTCCGAAAAATTCATAAAATTATTTCATTTCACTAAAATATCCATCTTCACCAATACCAAATATTTAAATAGCTTATACTTACTCTTCAGAAGCTCCACAAACCTTGCAACATTTCAAAAATTTTAAAGTTTTTTCATGTATTGTATGTAAGCTTATGCTGAATGTGTTTCATCGGTTTCAACGTACGAGAAATAGTTTGTACGGTTCAGAAATGGTGATTTTGACACGGAAAACAAAGCTCGCCCAAGCCAGCCAAAGAAGTTTGAAGACCAAGAATTGGAGACATTACTCCATAAAGATTGTTGTAAAATTCAACAAGAGCTTGCAAAATCATTGGGAGCTACTCAAGCAGCAATTTCGAAACGTTTACGAATTGAAGCCGAGAGACCTTGAAAGACGATTTTGCATGTCCGAAATGATGCTTGAACGCTTTAAAAGCAAATAATTTTTGCACCGAATTATTACTATCGGTGATGAATGTATCCACTGCGATAACCAGTCAAATCGACACCAAAGCCAAATATCCAGGGCGTTAAGGTAATTGTCTGTATTTAGAGGGACCAAAAGGGTCCTGCTGCTGAAATCTGGCCAGACCATACCGATCGCAACTTATTCGATTGAATCGAGCATTGACCGAAAAATATACGGCCAGAAATTTTTTTACGTTTATTATAATATTATTCCTGCCTCTAATTTCTAGGCCTTACAATATGTAATTAAATCTTAAAACTAAACAATTATTGTTCTCTCAGTGGAGTCAGACATGAATTCGTAGTATTCCATCATGACAACGCTCGGCCACATGTTGCAATACCTGTTAAAAAGTATTTAGAATGAAGTGGTGGGGAAGTTTTGCCTCAATCGCTTTATAGGCCAAACCGTGTTCCGTCCTACTACTATTTGTTTCGATCGATGCAGAACGCTCTCTCTGGAATAAGCTTGACTTTGGCCTGCAACATTCATCATGTTTATAAACATGTCCAGTAGTAGAAGCGTCTACTTATCAACAATGTTGATAGCACGCAGTTATTAACATTGGCCCATAATCATAGTCAAACACTAAAGTCGGTTCTTTTTAAAAACAACTTTAAAATAAAAACCAGCTTTTTATTAATTTGCAACCATAGTCAAAATTAAAGTATGTTTTAAATTGAACCGACTTTAACTGGGTGCCACCGCAAATGTAGAAAATGTTTTCATACAATATTCAACAAAAAACAGACAAGTGGCAAAGCTGAACAGCAGACATACAAAATTAAAAAAATCCAAAAAACGTAAACAATAAAAGTAACCGGGACATCTAAAGAAAGAAAGTTGTTTGTTGTGGAAAAATGGAAAAGATAAGATTAATATCATAATTACGATATTTTGGTACTAATTTTATTGATAACTGTTCAATAATTGCAAAATCTCTACCAATATCTTGTAACTTAAACATATTTTACTTTGTGGCGAACTTTTTTACTCGGCGAAGAACAGCTGATGCTATTGTTAAACGAGTTAAAAACAACTTCAGCTAGTTTTATATTTAAAGTCGACTTCAGCGTCAGAAGTATACTTTAACTTGTCTATGATAGACCTAAAGTCCACTCTTAAGTAAAGTCGAGTTTAATTCTCTTAAAATGTACTTTATTTTTGACTATGATTATGGGCCATTGTTTGTAATTATGTAACACTAAATGTATAAGCTGCTAACATTAACATTGAAGCTGTTAAAAGCTCTCGAATTCTAATAAGTATTCTAGTTTTGTCCGTTAAATTAAGTGTTTAAAAATTAGTGTTTAAATTATTGTGTAAATTTAAATAAATAAAGACTTGTTACATTTTTTCAACTACTAAACTGCTTTTTTTTGCAATCAAAAGTATCCGGTTTATTTAAAGGAAATAAACCACCGTTTTTAAAAGGTAAACACGTAACAATATTGTACAAATATTTCAAAATAAAAGCTAAAAATTTTGAAAGGGCCACATTATCAAACACACCACAAATTATGTGATTTTTTGTTAAGATAATGAAAATCCTAAAATCTATGGCGATTGGGCTGAATAATAGATTTGGTTCTGAAAAATACAACAAAAGTCGGACTATTCACTGGTGTTTACTCACTTTTTACTGGATCTAAGATGATCTAGCAGTGTCCGTCCTTCAGGCTGTCTGTTGAAAACACCATAGAGTCCAAACAAAAGGAACTACTTCCACAAAAAATTTCTGCTAATAAGGTTTGTTGAAAATAGGCAATATCAGTCCATGATTTCACTTAGCCCCCATATAAATGTCCCCCGGAATACTGTCTGTTCATAAATATGTTGATTATGCGGCAATCCTGATAATATTTTGAACAAATTAGTTCTAAGTACTTTGAAAGTGACTTGAAGTCGTTCCGAAATCGATGACACGGGCGTCAACAAATCCGAATCTTTCTAATTTGAAACCTTTTCCAAAATTTGTCTCCAAAAACTCCACTCTTTTAAAGCCAGCTTAAAAATCATATTTAAGTGCGCATAAAATGCTTCTTTGAAAACAGCTATGAAATATTTGAACAGCGAAAGAAACATAAAATACTGAAAACAAAAGTTAAAATACATTGGCAGTGTTTGTTGTTGCTCACTGACGTTGGTTGCTGCTGCCTGCTGCTGAGTTGTTGTTACTACTATTATTATTATTATTTGTGGCATGCAATGAATTTACAAGTTTCAGATAACTGTTCACAATAATAAAAAAAAAGAACTCATGTTTAAATTCTATGAAAATTTTATTGAAAAATAAAACACAGGCACACACAAAGTCCAAAAATTCTAGGAATAAAATGTTATAAAACTAAAAAAAATAAAATATAAATATGACAAGTAAAAAAAAGTATTAATAATACTATATAGAAAATAATTTAAAACCCTCGATTCGATATTAAATTATTGTTGTTTTCGTTATAAACATTCTGGTGAAATTGGAAAAAAAAAATACAGAAACAAATAAAATGTGTGGGGATACAAAAAATATAAAAAAAAGTTTGAAACAACAACAGCAACATCGACCATATAAAATATAAAATAAACTGTAAATGAAGTGGATTTTATTTATTGAGATATAAGATACTTTTTCTACACTTTTTTTCTGTTTTTTTTTTTGTTTGTTTGTAGCTCTATCTCGTATTTTATGGAATTATTTGTGTTAAAATTCAATTCAATATTCAATTTAATGGCATGAATGTATAAAGAAGAAAAAATAAACCACTAACGCCACACATAAACTGGGTGAATATGGATTTTCCAGAGAAATAAATATACATACATACATTTATGTACAATAAAATAAAATAATAAAACAATGGGTAAAAAAACTATCGATAATATTTGCCATAAAAAAAGAAAAAGTAGAAAAATTAAATGATATAAAATAAAATCACACTTGTATTAAAGTTCAAATTAAACACACAGTTTCTAGTTGAATTCACTTTTCACACACAACAGTGAAATAAGTCAATTGACAGAGAATAAAGTTTTTAAAAACTTGTAATTTACAAAAACTTCAAGGTCGGTGAATTCTGCAGATATGCATAAAATTGCTTTAATATTTGTTAAAGGAAAAACAGTTTTCAGGAAGTATTTAGGTATATTCTGGAATCTTATAGACAGCCGAGTCGATTTGTTGGCTGAAATTGGTTTTCCAAAGACCTCTACACTTGTTATCAATATATCAGATGCATATTAATAAGAATTTTGTTACTGAAAATAAGTAAAGTCCGTCCTAATATTCAGTTTCAGATTAAGCCAAAACTCGCCCTAATACCAGTATTCGTTTAAAATTTGGATGAATACCGAAAACGAAGAAGAATACCTGTCTCTTAACTGAAAGTGTAATACTGTTCCTGTCAATAGGCATCTGTCAGTTGACTGGTGCCAATATTTGAATAAGCTGTGTCATTTGGTATAACAACCAGTGACTTGAGAATAAATTGGAAAAAATTGAATTTCATGGCTCATTAAGCTTATTTTTTTGCGAAAATACTATGATAAATACTATGAGAACTCTACTCCATCAATTTCAGGTCGAACGTTCTGGACATCCATTTGAGGTTTCAACACCCGAAACAATTGAACAAATTCACGACATGGTGTTGGCCGATCGGAGTTTGAAATTGTGAGAGATTGCGGAGGCCATAGGCATCTCACATGGCTCAGTAGTTTCAATTTTAAATGATTTCTTGGGTATGAGAAAACTTTTCGTTTTGCTATCGTGTTTGGCGTTGTTCAACCGCAATATGCGCCGTTTTGTAACCGTAGATGAAACGTGTATCCACCACAACACACCAGAGACCAAACATCCGTCAAACCAGTGATTTTCTCTGGTTGAATAGGCGCCAAATAAGGCCATGGTGGGTTTGTCAGCCAATAAAGTCATGGTGATGCGACTACCTGACTACCTTCAAAGGGGTAAAACAATCAATGGCGAATATTATCTCATCTTATTGTGTCGATTGAATGAGGATTTGAAACAAAACGACCGCAATTGGCCAAGAAAAAAAGTTAGTTTGCAGTTCTTTACACACATGTGCAATTTCCATGGCAAAAATCTATGAATTAACTAGGCTACGAATTGCTTCCTTATCCGCCCTATTCTCTGGATTTAGCGCGAATGACTATTTCTTGTTTCCAAACATGAATAAATGGCTCGACGGAATGAGTTTTGACAGCAACGATGAAATCATCTCACACACAAATACCTATTTTCATGACCTCGACCAATCTTAATTTTTGGAAGGGTTACAAAAATTTAAGAAACGTTGGACAAGGTGGTGTGTGGATCTCCAAAAACCTCAGTTTCGTTCAAAAAGTCACGGACTTATTGGCCCGCCCTCGTTCCCTAAAAAACTTTTCAGCTCAAGTTGAAAAAAAAGATTGGTGGAGTCCAGAATTTATAGTATGTACGTATTGCGTGGCACCTAAAAATAAACTGAAACAGACTCTTGAATTAAAATGATAAAATGGTGTAACGGGGTCAAATCACATGATCTTGGTGGCCAGTTCACATTACATCCACGTGAGATGACCATGCCCTCAAATCGGTCTTGCAGAATGTACAATGGCTTGAGATGTGTGCCACGTAGCACCATCCTGTTGAAACCACCAAGTTGGTAATCATCAACCTATAGCGCACGCCGTTGACGATGATGGCCTGCCCAACGTCGATCTTAATGAAATATGGACCAATCACGAAGCCAGCCCAAAATCCGATTGTTGGGCCAATAAAGCGTTATAGGCGCGAAGTTTTGCTTTACTTTAATTTGGAAAAAAGTGCCGCTGAAGCATTGATGATAGCTCACTGAAAGTTATGGTGAATGTGCGAGAGATGGTTTGTGCGGTTTAGAACTGGTGAATTGACCCAAAAGACATCTCCCAGGCCAGCCAAAAAAGTTTGAAGACCAAAAATTGCATTTCTTCATGAAGATTGTGGTTAAACTCAACAAGAGCTTTCAAAATCATTGGGAGCTATTCAATCAGCAATTTCAAAAAGTTTACATGCTGCAGAATTCCTCCAAAAGCAGGGAAATTAGGTATCGTACAAATTGAAGCTGACATACCTTGACAGAATCATTACTTCCGATGAAATATGGATCCATTACAATAATCCGAAGCGTAAGAGATTTTATGTTAAGCCCGGCCATCCAGCCGAATCGATACCAAATCCAAATATCCATGGCGCTAAGGTAATGCTCCGTATTTGGTGGGAGCCAAACAAGTCTAACCAAGTCTAGGACAAATGTAAATAAAAAACAAGTAACAGAGCTATATTCGGCTGTGCCGAATCTTATATACCCTTCACCAAATTTTACATTTAAATATTTTTATTTAAACAAAATTAAAATTTTTTTGTAAATTTTTAAAAAAAAATTTTTTTTCAAAATTGTTTTTTAATTTTTTAAAAAAAATTCGGGTAAAATAATATTTTTTCCGATTTTGACCCATTGCAGGTCCAACTTAATATGGTTATATACATCGTTGCAATGGACTTTGAAATATCTATCATTAGATATCCATATTGTCTATATTAATGACTAGTAATCCAGATATAGATCAAAAATAGGCCAATAATCGAGGTTTTCCCGGTTTTTTCCTAATATCTCAGCCATTTATGGGCCGATTTTAAATAGCAACCGAGAATTCCCGATATATTGATGTATGAATCATGTATGTAAGTTATTTGGGGCTTCGGAAAGTTGATTTCAACATACAGACGGACAGACGGACATGGATATATCGACTTCGCTATCTATAAAGATCCAGAATATACATACTTTGTGGGGTCGCAAATGAAAAATATAGAAATTACAAACGGAATGACAAACTTATATATAACTTCGCCACTCATGGCGAAGGGTATAATAAGGAGTGAGATCGAAAAATTCTTAACATACATATATGTTTATAAAAAAGAAACCACTAAACTTACAGCTTTAATTTTTTTTTATTTGATTGAAATTATTATTACAATTTACAAAAAAAATTATTTTTATAGTTTTAATCACTAGTGATGAAATTTTGAACCTTTTTCGGAAACCCTTCCATTAACGTTTTTATAGTGCTTTCTGTCACTTTGCTCGAACATGTAGTCCATCTCCGTTTAAAATCTACCACACTTTTGGACACCTTTTGTACTCTTCAATTCTCTTTTAACAAGAGCCCAATATCTCTCCACTGGCCTTAGCTCCGGGCAGTTTGGAGGATTTGCCTCTCTTGGTACAAATACCACATTATTGTTCTTGTACCACTCAAGGGCTTGTTTGCCATAGTGACAGGATGCCAAGTCAGGCCAAAAATAAGTGGACACATTATGAAGTCTTATGAATGGAAGCAGCCTTTTTTGTAAACATTCCTTGATGTAAATTTCGGTATTTATAGAGCCCGTTGTAACAAATGAGTGGCTTCTTTTGCCGCAACTGCATATTGCTTGCCATACCAAGAACTTTCTGGGAAATTTTGTCTGCTTTTGGGTCCTAAACTTTTCTTCAACATTCCCTCGAGCATCAGCAACATAAAATTTTTGACCTGGAAGTTGCGAAAAATCTGCCAGAACATACGTTTCGTCATCCATTATGCAGCAAGAATATTTTTTTATAAAACTTGACTTCAATTTCCGTGCTCTGTTTTTGGCCTCTAAATTTTTAGTAGCGTTCCTGTCAGGAACTTTTTGAGCCTTGTATGTTTTTAAACCTGCATTAGCTTTAACTTTTCGTACCAAATAGTCCGAGCACTGAGCTAACCGGGCTGCTTTCCTACCGGATGTGTTGGGAGCTCTTTTGAAAATGCGTTCTATTTTTTTGGCTTTAGAAACATCATGTGGACCATTCCTTCTACCTGAACCAGGTTTTCTATCAACTGACAAGTTCTCCCGGTACTGTTTAATAACATTGGAAACAGTTTGACGGCAGACCTTTGTATGCTTGGCCAACTTTTTGTAAGACCAAGTTGGGTTTTGTTGAAAATATTTAATAATTTCAGTACGCACTTTTTTCTGGTCACTCATTTTAATCAGATTAACAAAAAAATTAATATAATTGACATTACACATAATAACTGACATGTTTTTCAAAGGTAACTTGATCAAAAAAAAATTCAAATAATACTTGGGTTAAAAAATGTAATGAAAAACGTGTGTTAAGAATTTTTCGATCTCACTCCTTAAATATTTGTGATACATTGGGAGACAATTAAATCTTTGTTTTGAACAATTTCAGGTGGTTCCTTTAATTCTATTAATTTTGTACTCAGTTGTTTAAATATTTTATAGTTAATTTCAAATGAATTTTTCCTTTGGAATCCCTAAATTGGGGCTAAAATAAGTTAATCCAGGTCATATACACATTTTTAATTACAAACAAAAGCATTACCCAAAAAAAAATTCAATTATTTTGTAAAAAAAAGGCGTAAAGTCAATTGAGTGCATGTTAAAAATATGTACATAAGTATTTGTTTCTTCTTTTTTTTAAATTTAATGCATTTTAATAAAATTATTTCCAAACGAAATCACCTCAATCAATCATAAATATTTTACAACTGCTCCCATATGAAACATTAAACTTTAAAAATTCCAACAAACGAACGAAAAAAAAACTTACACTTTTTTAATAAAACTTTTTAATGATTTAAACACAAACAGAAAAATGATATTCGTATCTTTAATTTAACACACGGGCTTTATCAGCAACAAAACTACAAACAAAAAACCAACAAAGAAAAAAACTCTGCTCATCAGGTATCATGATCTATTGGTTACAAATACAGAAAATACAATAAAAAACAAAATATTAACGGACGGATATTACTTTCATTTACAGTGAATATGAAAATTATACAAATATGTAAGTGAAGCACGAGATTACAAACATGGACAAGATACTTTTATGTAGAAATGCAGGGAAAATCATTCATATACATATATTCCCTTTTTTTTGTTTCATTTATTTATTAAATACATAAAAATATATACAAATATTCATCATTTTTTGGTTTATTTGTAGTTATTGCTGTTGTTTTCACTTGAATATTTGTTTGATGATGCTTTAATCAAATATTGATGTCAGTTCTATTGAATCAAAAAAAATAAAAAATGGAATGTACAACAAATGTCTGTATGTAGATAAAAAATAAAACTTGAATTTAATATCAGTTATAGAAAAACCAAATATTACAAACATAAAAAATCCAAAAACAAATACATACATTCATACATAAACATAAATACATATGTATATTTAACACACAAAATGATGAATGAATATGTATTTACATCCATATTTATATGCATATGTACGTACCTACAAGTACTCATATGCAGATTGAGATAAAAGTAATAGAACTCTATTTACATTTACAGATACTTTTAAACATTCATTTGTATGTTCACATGTATTTATGAGATATTTGGCTATTGACTGTTTGAATATGAAGCGCAACTCCCTTCCCCCTAGTCTTCTCTTGTGATAAAAAAAAACACACACACACAAAATATTCAAAATTGCCAACATTTGAAAATGTATGAATATGATTTTTCCGAAAAAAAGAATATAAGAAAAAAAACATTTGAAAATTTAACATTCATGCAAAATTTATACACTTACTAGCAGAAAGTAACTAAAAGTACATGTAAATCCATATTTAATAAACACAAATACTATTGCACTTACAACTCAAACATAAATCTATAACAAATATTTTACTAAATTCAACTAATACGTTTTACGCTCAAGCAGAGGCGTAGAGGATGTGCAAAGAAGACAGGAAGACTCTGGGAAATTTGATACATATTACACCTGTATATCGAAGTATTGGTCGCAGAACCAAAAAATATGTAAGAGGCTGGGTCAATAAGTCCGCGGATTTTTTAATTTGCCGGCTGTGAACTGAATGGGCAACACTGCTTCTGTCAGTAGGCATCTGTCAGTTGACTTCTGTCAAAATTTGACTAAGCTGCGTCATTTAGTTTGTGTTTGACAGCCACAGACTATTTGGTGACGTGAGAAAATATATTTTTTCGGAATAAAGCCTAAGCTTGATAAATACTATAGGAAAGCTGCACCATCAATTTCAATGGTAAAAAAGTGGTTTACTGAATTTCATTGTGGCCGTACACGCACGTAAGACGTCGACAACAGAAACAATAGAAAACAAGTAAGAAAGTATGGTCGGTCAAGCCCGACCATATAATACCCTACACTAAGTAAAAGAGCAATAAAATTTTTCTTTTAAAATTTCAATAATTTATATTTTTGAGTGATTTTCGGAAGTGGGGTTATATGGGGGCTATGACCAATTATGGACCGATCACCATGAAATTAGGTCATGTGATTTATGTCTATATTAAAGTTAAATATGTTGAATTTTGTGTGTTTACCAACATTTTTAAGCGATTTATGCACGTTAAAGTGATTTTCGGAAGCGGGTCTATATGGGAGCTATGACTAATTATGGACCGATCGTAACAAAATTTGGTGACAGGAATTTTGTGTATATAAAACTTATTTGGAGCGGAATTTGTGGAGATACATATATAAATTAAACATTTATGACCGATAAAGTCCAATTTCGGGAGGACATTCGTATGGGGGCTAGGTGAAATAGTGGACCGATTTCAGCCAGTTTCAATAGGCTTGGTCCTTGAGCCGAAAAAATAATATGTACCAAATTTGATCGAAATATCTTCAAAATTGCGACCTGTACTCTGCGCACAAGGTTTACATGGACAGCCAGCCAGCCAGCCAGCCAGCCAACCAGACGGACGGACGGACGGACGGACGGACATCGCTTAATCGACTCAGAAAGTGATTCTAAGTCGATCGGTATACTTTAAGGTGGGTGTTAGACTAATATTTTTGGGCGTTACAAACATCTGCACAAACGCATAATACCCTCCCCACTATGGTGGTGTAGGGTATAAAAAATCACGATATGGTGTTGATCGATCGGAGATTGAAAGTGCGAGAGAATGTGGAAGTGCGAGAGCAAATAATTAATCGGGGTTTAGATTTATTCGGATAATAATCGGTTAATTAAAAATTATTCGATTAACCGAATAATTTCTATTTTAATTTTAAATTGAAAACACAACAACGAATTTTGTGTACAAATACATAAAAAAAACAAAACATAACAATTCAACCAAAAATAATAGGAAATATCGTATTTGAGATACTTTTTGTATACACATCTGAGTTTTTTATGGTTTTATTGAAAACTTTTGAAATAATCTATTAAAAAAATAATATAATTTATTTGTTTTTCTTTAAAACTATTTGTTGGAGAAATCGAAATCATAATAACGAATATCCAATATATCAGTTCTTTTTTAGTTATACCATTGGAGTCCTTTTTGTATTGTTTTAGATATTGAATACATTTAATAGTTTCGTTAAGTTCTGATAAAAAACTTGTCTATACGTCCAAAAAAATTTCGTCCATACATGTAAATACAAACAAAGTTTCAAATGCATGTAAATTAAATACATATGGGCAATTCCATATCATCGTACGTGACATTTGTACGCCTATAGAGTGGAATAGATTTTGCAAAAATAAGAGTATCTGAAAAATAATTTGGTCTTTATGTTCCATTCAGAGGGTACTATATTTTAAAATAATAAAAAGTTCTTTCGGAATATTGTTGTCCAAAACATTGAGCGAAATAAGGGTATATCGTACGTGACATAAAACGGAACTCATTTTATAGAAATATCATGTAGAATAATGCGAAAATATTCGAATCGTGAGAGGCGTTATGTTTTCTTTTAATTTCTTACACTAAACGAAATATTTTTCCTTTACAATCCGTCATATTTAAATAAAAATAATCTTTGGATGATTTTATAATAAATAAAATTTAATATCGTACGTGACATACCGTACGTGACAGATTTGTATCTTATAATAAAACAATATATATTCTGTAAATATACATATGTATACAAAAACTAAAAAATGAATAGAAAATATACATTCGGTTTCAATAAACAATTTGACAATAGCAAAAAAAACAATCAGAGTCAAATTCATTTCATACTACAAGCTAATTGGGAGCCTAGTTTTCGCCGCAATTTTAGCCTAAAACATTAAAAAATTAAATATAATCAGTTTATACTATTATTTTAGTCTTTAAAATGTTGTAATATGATCTAAATATTTTCACATAGTAATATTTTATTATTTTCTTCTATTGAAATCATCTTGAAAAAAAGTTTCAAGGGTTTTTGTATTTTCAGTCGTGGTAGCGATTCTCGTGGAATTGCCCATATGTCTGTTTTTATACTCACTAAGCATGTTTCTTGAATGTTCAAAAAAAAAGTAATTTTAATTTGAAATTTGTTTTTTAATTGAAACGGAAAAATAAATACAAAAAAATATGTATGTTGAACTGCAAAAAAAAAGGAATTTGTTAATCGGTTAATCAACACAAATTAATCGGTTTATTTATTATTCGTATATCGATAATTTTAAATTATTCGAACAGTTAACGGTCAAAAATTAATCGGTTAACCGATTAACGGTTAATCGATTGAATACCCTAGTAAACAATCTAAACTTTCTGAATTAGTGGAATTATTGTAATAATGTTACATTAATTTCTAGTTTGCTCCACATTTAATTTATTATTTTCATTAAGTTTTAATTTATCTACATTTCTCACTTTAACGACAATCTCCTCTCTGTAATTTCTTAAATTTTTGTCACATTCTTTTTTTATTAAAGTGTTAAATTGAAATTGTCCTTAATAAAATGTTCAAAATTTCTTCCTTTTTCTTCTACTTTGTTGTGTGTCTGGGTGAGTGTGTCTCTTTAAAAACCCATTAACCTTTTCGTTATTTTTTTTTTTGTCTTGTCCGTATTTAATGTTGGTGTAACAAAAGCAGAGAAAAGATTTCTTAGAATGGTTTTTTGTATCTTGTTTTTGAAATAAATTATAATACTTCTAGTGTTTCATTATTTCATTTCAGCAGCGCGTTTTTTGTTTGTTTGTCTCTCATAATATTTATCTCATTAACTCTTTGTTTTTTGTGTAATTTTTGTTTGTTGTTGTACTGGAATGTTGGGTATTTTGTTGTTTTTAATCAAGCCATTTAGTTGGTAATAAATGAATTTTTCATGCAAATTTTCCAAGTACAAACAAAAACAAAAAGATCTCTACAAATTTGTAATATATTTAATGTGTTTTAATAAAACATATTTTTCATTTTCATGTAACACAATTAGGCGCGCGGCACAGCTCTCCTTTCTAAGCATTGTGTGTGTGTCGGTGCTGGTAACCTTCAAAATGAATGGTTTCTGGCCATCTCCTCTGTGTGCGTCTGTGCTGGTGAGTGAGGAGCCATTATAAAGGATTATTATCTTTAAATGAGTGTTGTATAACAACAAACCAGCCACCATTTAGCCGGGGCATCCAACTGAACAATGAAAATCAAATCCCTTACAGCTGTGTGTACTTTTTATTAGCCCGAGTTTGTTGGCTGGGGGTCAGAGGTTTCAAAACAAAATGAACACAAACGTAGAAAAATTAACAAAATTGAAGTGAAAACATTTAACAATTTGCTCTAAAAAAGAAATTTGTAGCAAAAGTAAAGATAATTTAACAAATTTTGTGTAGGTTAAACAGTGTGTATGTGTATGTGTTGAATTTTGGTTTTCTTTTACTCAAAAAGTGACCCTTTTTTATTATTTATTTTTTATATACAGTTTTTTAATGTTGTTGTATTTTAAATAATGAACAACAAATATGCAACAACTGTCACTTAGTGTTCAAAACAACACACTGAAGAAATAATAAAAAAAAAACATCTAATTTTATTTTGGACATTATCAGCTCACACAAATCACAAATTTGTAAGGAAATATCTACACTTAGAGAAAAAAATCAGTGCTTGGTTACAAATATGACAGTTCGAGAATGTTGGAGAATTCAAAACAAATTTATAAATTTTTACTTTTGCGAAGCATTTTCCTTTATTTCTCGAAACAAAAATGTTCGAGAAAATGTATAGCTATCCTACGATAAACGAGGTTTCGTTTCAGTTCAATCACAGACATATTTTTATAAACGAGTTCATCTCCCTCTGTGCCTATCACTGATCTGTAGATATTTTGCGATTCTAGAACGACTTGGGCTTATTCGCCTGCGACTTAAGGCAACCAAACTGGGTCAAATCGCACGATGTCGGTGGCCAGTTCACACAACCTTTGCGTGAGATTACCATGCCCTCTAATCGCTCGTATAAAGTGTCCAATATGGCATGAGCTGTTGAAACCACATGTCGTTGGTGCCTATATCATCCAATTCGAACTCAAATGTTTAAAATAATGTAGACAAATAATCAAAGGTCTGCCATCAAACTGATTCCAATGTTATTAAACAGTATCGGGAGTACTTATTCGTTGATAGAAAACTTGGTTCAGGTAGAAGGAATGGTCCACATGATGTTTCTAAAGCCAATAAATAGAAAGCATTTTCAAAAGAGCTCCCAACACATCCCGTAGGAAAGCAGTCCGGTTAGCTTAGTACTCGGACTATTTGTACGAAACGATAAAGTCAATGTAGGTTTAAAAACATACAAGGCTCAAGGAACTCTGCTGAAAATTTAGAGGCTAAAGACAGAGCACGGAAATTGAAGAAAATTATACCTGCTGCATAATAGATGACGACACGTATTTTTTGGAAAAATGTTCACAGCTCGAGGAAATGTTGTAGAGAAGTTTAGGAGCTAACAGCAGAAAATTTTGCCAAATAGTTCTTGGCATGGCAAGTAATATGCAGTTGCGGCAAAAGAAGCCAAACATTTGTTACAAATGACTTTATAAATACCGAAATTTACATCAAGGAATGTTTACAAAAGAGGATGCTTCCATTCATAGGACTTCTTAATATGTCCACTTATTATACCCTTCGCCATGAGTGGCAGGGGTATATATAAGTTTGTCATTCCGTTTGTAATTTCTACATTTTTCATTTGCGACCCCACAAAGTATAGCGAAGTCGATATAGACATGTCCGTCTGTATGTTGAAATCAACTTTTCGTAGCCTCTAAATAATTTACATACATGATTCATACATCAACATGTCGGGAATTCTTCCGGCTCGGTTCACAAATGGCTGAGATATAAGGAAAAAACCGGAAAAACCTAGATTTTTGGCCTATTTTTTATCTATATCCGGATTACTAAGTCATTAATATAGACAAAATCGATATCTAATAAAAGATATTTTAAAGTCCATTGCAACGATGTATATAAGCCTATAGTAACATGGACCTACAATGGGTAAAAATCGGGAAAAATATTTTTTAACACGAATTTTTTTTTTCATAAAAAATTTTTTTTTTTTCATAAATTATTTTTCGAAAAAAAAAAATTTGGAAAAATTTTTTTTTAAAAAAAATTAGAAAAACAATTTCCAAAAGAAAAAGTTTTTAAAAAAAATTTAAAAAACTTTTTTATAAAAAAAATTGGAAAAAAAAAAATTTAATTTTGTTTACCTAAAAATATTTTTAAGTATAATTTGGTGAAGGGCATAGCCGAATATAGCTCTCTTACTTGTTTTTGGTCTGATTTGGCATCCTGTCACTATGGTAAGCAAGGTCTTGAATGGTATAAAAACAATATTGTGGTATTTGTACCAAGAGAGGCAAATCCTCCAAGCTGTCTGGAGTTAAGGCCATTGGAGAGATATTGGGCTCTTGTTAAAAGAGAATTAAAGAGCAATACACAGGTGTCCAAAAGTGTGGTAGATTTTAAACGCGGATGGAAAAGGTTCATAAATTTATCACTATTGACTAGAACTATAAACATAATTGGTCAATTCATATTGTTATAATGTCTTAATATTTTACAATGGTTTTTATTGTTTTTCAAGTAAAAAGGTCCTAAAATAATAGTACTCTGTATGCTATGTTTATTGTGTTATCGTAACCAACCAGTAGAGACCTTTGCCGAATGCCTAAGTGTCGGTTAAGTCGAGCTGCCGTGTCGCGATATATTAAGACATTATGACTGATAAGAGACCTTGTGAATTGACCAAATATTTTTTTGTAAGAATAATTTCAGTGGTTATCTCACACCTTATATTTCTGTATTTATCGTGCTTGATGTCACAAATGATTGGATTATTTTGCCACAACTGCAAATAGCTTACAACACAAGGAACTTCTTGGGGAATTTTGTTTGCTTTTTGTCCGATACTGTTCTTGATCATTACTTCGTCCATCAGTCACATAAAAATCTTGACCCAGAAGTTGTGATAATAAGCCAGTACATAAGTTTCATCATCCATTACACAACAGTTGTATTTTTTTTTATAAAATTTTACCTCAATTTGTTCCTTCTTTCTTTACGAGCTGCTTTTCTGATAGAAGTGTTCGGTGCTATTCGAAAGAGCTGTTCGACTTCTTTTGCCTTTTCCATCTGTTAGACCTTTTTTTTCTTCCTGATCCCGATTTCATTTCAATGTTCTAGACTTCCTTATACTGTTTAATGGCTTTTAAAACAGTGTGGCGATGAACTTTCAGATCTTTTGTTACTTTTTTGAAATTCCATATTGGATTTTTTTAAATATTTTTTCACTTACTTTATTCCGGTGACTACATTGACCGTGTATAAGTTTTTTTACTCGCTCTTTATTTTCGACTGTGTTGTTTTTCCTGGCTAATTATACACTTATCATTGCTTTCTTCAAGTGTATTTACAGTTTTTTTTTACATTTCCGACCTTTGATAGGAATTACAATACCGAGAGGTCATTATCAGCACGTAAAATATACATATTTTTTTGTATTATTTTTTAGGGAAATGGTAATTTTTGTTGTTCGTATTTCATTTTATTCTCTATTTTTATCCGAATATCTAGGGACATAAACATAGTTGAAAAAAAAAATAAAAGAAATCTAAATACAATATTAAACAAAGGAGAAGAACTTACAAACGAATAAATAAATATCAAAAAAAAATCCATACAAAATGAACCAATATTTTCATAATTTCTTTTTTCTATTCCCCATTTCAATACTCAAGTGGTTGTATGAATGGGGCAATACCCCAAAAAAAAGCAAAAGAAAATCAAATAAAAAGCAAACAACAACAAGAATAACAAAAAAAGTATCTTTAAACTTTAATCTTTTATTTGAATTTCAATCTGGGCTGGCTGGATGGCTAAAGTTTGTTTGTCGCATACTGACAACGACCACGACTGACTGGCTTTAAGTAAAAGTCTTCCTGTTCCTCTTTTTTTTAAAACATACATATTTACTTGTGTATGTAAATATGTGTGTGTGTTTGCAAAAGTATATGCTTCTTTTTCAAATTTAAATTTTTTATTGTTGTAATTGTATATATGTATCTGTATGTATGTATGTATGTAGTTTATATTTAGCATATATCACTTTGATAAATGTTTATAAATCATCAATAACAATTGTTCTTTTTCTTTCGTTTTTTTCTATATATTTACAGATTGTACTACTTCCACTTCAACTAAGACCCCGGCTGATTCCAAAGTAACAACAACAACAGCAGCAGCAATATCTATGTAACAACACCATTGGCAGCAGTAATAGCAACAACTATTGTTATAAACAATTTTTCTTAAGCAAAGAAAATCAGCTTGTCTTTCTTGTTGTCTGGCTGTTTAGGAAAATTTAAAAAATTTCCCTTGCTTACTTTTCTTTGTAGCTGTTGTTGTTAAAAATATGCAAAAGCATCAGCAGCAGCATCAACTGACTAACTTGAGATTTTACGAAATTTTCTAAGGAGCTCAACTTTATTGGCCTTAAAAGTTGGTATGACTTTTTGTTATATACATTTTTGAAGTATGTTTTTACTTTATCCAATATAAACAATTGTTTTAGCTGTATTTACGACTACAGTATTTTATTATGTATGAATGTAACTTAAGGTAATGGAAATCGATAAGTTTTTTGTTGTATTGTCTAGTTTTTGTTTATTTTTTTCTCTTTTTGATAAGTTATTGGCCATATTTAAGACTAGATTTGTTGCATAAGGTATTAGGGAATTAAAAATGTTTAATATTTAGCTAAAACCGTAAAAAACAGTTTGATTTTAAAGATCTTTAGAAACACATAGAAATTCAAATAAGGGACAAATGGCATAATTCACTTTAAAAGTCTTAGAAAAGCTATAGAAAAAAAGTTAATAGTTTAAATTAAATATTGTCTTACTATGTACTTCCAAAACATTTTTATTAAGTTCTAAATACTTTTTAAATTTTAAAAATAGATTGTTTTTTCATATATCCTGAAATAATTTATTACAGTATACAACAAAATCAAATTTTTTCCAAAATTACAAGATCGGAGCAATAAATTTTGATAGAAGAGACAAAAAAAAAGACACGTGTATCGGCGTTTTGAAAGTTTACATCTGAATTTCATTTGAGGGGGGGGTGTTAAATTTTCCCAACTCTGGCACATTCTTATTCTTAATCGGCATAAGAAACCATGTGATCCTTACATTTTAGGTATAAAATGTGTTCAGCAAATTTATGTAAAATGTTACGAAGAACATTTTTGTAGAATATGTTAACCCTCTAAATCCGCAAGGAATGGGTCTTATTTGTCCTAAAAAAAACACCATTAAAACAGGGATTTAAGGGGTTAAAATGTTCCGCAAAAATATTATCCGTGAAATTTTACTATAAGTCCCTGAATACACCACAACCGAAAATTCTACCAGAAAGTCAGAAATAAGACACAACAAAAGAGATCCCAGGGTCAATTTCACATTTATTAAGAATTTTATTTTAAAGTACCCCACAAATTTTGCATGAAAAAAAAAATAGTTAAAATTTAACTAAAAATCTCTAATATCTCTCTTATTTTACCTACGATAGCAAATTTGGATAGGATGTATATAGTTCAGTTCTCACATTTTAGTACCTAAATATTATCCCATATTCCTAACTCTAACTTCACTCAGATACATATCAGCTAACTTTAATGTTAGCTGGAGTAAAGTACCAATTTCCCTCTTCCTTCTTGAACACCCGCCTCCTTTGAAATTTAAAAATACTGCACATGTGTGTAGCCTTTTGTGCACCCGATAGTGAGCAAACGCGGCAGGTATCTTGCGGAAAGCTTTCTCATACCCAAGCGATTTTTCAAAAATTCTCGCACTTTCAATCTCCGATTGGCCAACATCTTGATTTTGTTCAATTGTTTCGGGTGTAGAGACCTCAACTGGGCGTCAAAAAATGTTCGTCATCTTTCTTGTTTGTACCACTTTTTTACCATTTGAATTGATGGTGCAGAGTTCCCATAGTATTTGTCAAGCTTAACCTTTATTTGAGCGATATTTTTTTCCGAAAAAAAATAATTCTTAATGAGCAGACGAAATTCACTATTTGCTAGTTTCTCCTCTTGTCACAAGGTAGTCTGCTATTAATGGCTGTCACACACAAACTAAATAACGTAGCTTGTTCAAATTTTGTCAGGAGTCAACTGTCAGATGCCTGTTAAAAGAATTAGTGTTGCCCTATCAGTTAAGGGCCGGGAAATTCAAAAAGTTGCAGTCTTATTGGCCCATTGATTTTGTCATTCCGTTTGTAACATATCGAAATAGTTGTCGTAGAACCAAACAGTATATTATATTCTGTGTGACTATAAAATTCTAAAGGTAGGGTCAAACATGGCAAATATTTGACTAAGAAGACGTAACCGCTAAATGAAATATATTTAAATTCTTTTATTTATTGTCAAAAACTTCTTTTAGTTAAGACAGTTCAAATCAAATATTTAGTTTTATTTTATTTGATGCTGTTTGATCTTATAAAACACTTGTAAGAGCAAACACGTCAAGCAAATTTGTGCTAAAAAAGTGGTTACGCTTTTTTGAATAAATATTTGCCATGTGTGACCGTACCTTAAGACGTTGTCGCTCCGTCTGTAGTTGGCACTATAGGCCATCGAGGGAAGAACGTAGAAGGATGCAAATTTCTACAAATATTCTTTGTTGAACAGAAATGTTTGGTATTAAAGATTGGCAAAATTGATCAAGTAGAGTTATAGAGTACAGGATCGTCGTAAGATCCAAAGATATTTGGAACGTTTCATGTTGCTCTAATACCACTGAGGGTAGGTCATTTGATTAGTAATAATTTAAACTCCGGAACGTCTTTCTATTGATTATTTTCATGTTGCAAGATTTTCGGGATAAATTCATAATTCGGTGTTTGATGCGATCTCATTGAAGGTTTGGAAGCGCCTTGATCAATTGTCAGCTTTTTGTTGGCCGAAAACGAACCGAACGTAATATTCGCGCAAAAAGTCATTATTCGGACTAATCCATTTTTCGGTCAATGCTCGCTTCAAACGAACCAGTTGCGTTCGGTACAGGTTCCATGTGATGGTCTGGTCAGATTTCAACAGCTCATAATATATATGACCCTTTTGGTCACACCAAATACAGAGCATTACCTTAGCTCCATGGCTATATAATGGATTCAGTTTTCTGAATCCATGATTACGATATTCATGGAGTAATTCATCCAATTCTTGGTCTTCAAGCTTTTTTGGCTGGCCTGGCGATCTTTGTCTTCCTTATCAAAATCACCACTTCTGAACCGCACAAACCATCTCTCTCGCACGTAGAAACCGATGGAACACGTGGCGATGTTTGGCATAATTCATAACTGGATATTCGGACGGACTGTACAGAATTTCTAAATTTAAAAAAAAAATGAATTACATAGTATCCTTTTGGAATACGGTCCATCAACATTTCAATAGCATTGAAAAAGCTGGATAAGTTAAATTTTTAACGCGATTTATACAAATAAAACTCAATTGAAGCAAAAAAATATTGAATTAAATATTCGGCTATGCTTAATCTTAGTCGTTCCACTTCAAATAATTTGTCTTAAACTTAAAAATACTTTTCAAACAATTATTTTCACAAAATTTCATGTTTTGTGGTCTTCAAATTGAAAGTTAAAAAAAAAACTAAATAATTTATCGGACAACAACATATTTTCACACACACACACATTCTGTACACACTCACACATCTCTTTCAAATTAATCCAATTTGATTGATTGCCACTGTTCTTCTTCTTGTTGCTGTTGTTTATCCAGTGTCAACACTCCATCTTCTCACTGGTGGTTGCCCTAAAGAAACAAGAATCACACAACCATGGAACGAACCTACAGCCAGCCACAGCCACACGCACATCCAATAAACAACAATTTGTGTTTTGTTGTTTTTGCTTTCATATGCGAGTACAAAAGCAAATTGTCATTTATTTTTCAGTTTTACCACATTCTTTGGCGTTTATCCGTGTCGAAATAAATATTGAACCAAGTGTGGAACCTCAAACTAATAAAACAACAATTGAATGAAGTGTTGTTTGGTTGTTTGGGGGGTGCTGAAATGAATTTAATGTAATTTTAACAAATTTTCCAATTTTTCAATAAAAATTTTTTGTTATTTTTTTTTTTTTTGGGTTGAAAAAATAAGAAATAAAATGGTTAATTTAAAGTGATTAATTTGGTCAGGGAAGAAAGTTCATTGAAATATACATCTACATACATATTGTAGATATTTTGGAATGTATACACAGTTGAAAGTTTTGTATTGATGGAAAAACGTCAGAAGCTAGACATCATAATGGCAGAGTTTGGTCTTTGAAATTTCGAATTATGCTTACAAAGTTTGCTATGTCTGGTAAATTTACTCTTTCCTGAGTGCCTTCTAAATATTCCAGCTTAAGTTGTATCTTATTCCATGCCAGTTTATCTTAAAATCCTGACTTCTTTGTATTTCCAAATGAGGCTTTCGAAATACAATAGGAATATCTAAAACAATGTTGGCTGCCTAATTGAGCTGAAATGGTATTTTGGTGGTAACACTAGTTTAGATTTAACAGTAGCCAACCTCGAAAGTGTTACCAAATATAAATACGAAGAAAGATTCTGTGAGCCATCGTTGAACATGTGTGTAAAATACTCTTTAAATATGGTCCGATTCTATAGTTTAGAATTTCTTTATTTATTAGAACCAGAGTTCATATTCATCCATATTTGTAGCATCTGAATTTGTTCCCAATCGAATTGATTGTATTTCATAGATTTCTAGAAACAGAAAGTCGGAAAAATTTGTGTTAAAACATCTACAATTTTGAAGCTGCAATCAGTATTTTTTCGTATTTTGCGTTTTTTTTACCTCGAAAGTAGTGATTCTAATAAAATATAAAATTTTATATTCACATTCAAAGCCACCTTAAAATCATACATAAATAGTGCCCCAAAGTACACAGCATAAGATTATGTATGGAATAGTCCAACAGTATAATGACATCCATGGATTTGTTGCGTGCATTCTTTTGTTGAAATTCATGGCTATTTTGCATAAAAGTGGCTCAGTTTCATTGATATAGCGCTGAATATCCTCCTTAAATACATAGGTGGTTGTGGACTTATTGTCTTCAAATAACCCTATCAAAAAGAAATCCTA
This sequence comes from Calliphora vicina, assembly GCF_958450345.1. Classification (NCBI taxonomy): domain Eukaryota; kingdom Metazoa; phylum Arthropoda; class Insecta; order Diptera; family Calliphoridae; genus Calliphora; species Calliphora vicina. The sequence goes on along the minus strand of NC_088781.1, from coordinate 43,599,168 downwards.
TGGTGTTAATTCGCGAGCCAGAGGGACATATTCTGATCACTGAAACGAGAGAGTACGCAACCAAGAAATGTCTCTTGTAGTTATTTAGTTATTTCTTGGCATGTGTTGGATATGGCTCCGTATTGTCGTCCACATCAATATCATCCAATTTAGAGAGAAATAACTCTGCTCGACCAGCCCCATTTTCAATGTAATATGCAATTATTTTACCTGAACCTTTGTTTGGCATCCCGCGGGGATACTCTTGGGGTGTGTTGCATATGGCACCGAATTGTCGTCTTCATCAATGTCATCCAATTTAGACAGAAAGAACTCTGTTTGACCAGTCTCATTTTCGAAGAAGTATGGTTCAATTATTGGACCTGAACCTTTCTTTGGCTTCCCTCGGGGATACTCTATAGAAAGAGTTAGATTTTTGGTTAAATTGGAATTTGTCCTTAATCAAAGTAAGTTGTTGGATTAGTCTGTCCAAGTGCGGAAAGAGCATTTGGAAAATACTTCCTGGACGTTGTGGTCTCAGCTATGTTGGGACAAAACAGTGTAGAACTCGGATGGAGCATATTGGCCTCTGGTCTGGTTCTATCATCTAACAGGATAATTGGCTGAATACTTAACCTGTACCTGTCTTGATGAAGCTAAGGGCTGTACAAAAGATCCTATGGATCACACAGCTTGAAGTCTTACTATAAATAATAATGTTTTAATAATACCTCATTTTTGTGTGTATCGAACAACTCGCATCAATGGAATTGGCAATACTCCATCTGGTTCCTCAGTGACTGATTGGTTTTCTACTGATTTCTTCATTCATGGCTATTGTTCCTTCCATATCAAATTTCGTGTGATGATTTTAAAGTAATAATTTTTCTTTTGTGTTCAACAACTCGCTCAAATTTTGAATGTAGCAACTCTATCTGGGGCCGAAATTAAACGATTCTAACAAATTTCAGAATTCATTCGAGTTTTTCTGGCATTTTAAATAAAATTTCATGAATATTATCCAAAATATTTGGTTAGTGTGACGGAAAACATCGGAGCTATCAGGGAACTGATATTTTAAGATCGTCATGTGATTTATCGTGAAAAAGAGATATGGTTAGTCATTAGTTCCTCTCCATTGTGTCATCAACTAAATTGCAATACTGTCTTTTTGACAGTTGCTCAAAAATTTATTGGTATAACCACATATATACATCTTCTCAGATCTTCTCTACTGATTTCTATATTCATTCCTGGAAATGTTCCATTCCAAATAAAATTTAGCGAATTTCTTGTTATTTTTGTGGGATTATTTTGTTAATTTTCGTGCGTTCCAGGAAAGAAGGTTTTCAAAAATCTTTGTGTTTTTGTAGCAGAAAAACTTGATCTTCTGACTAAAAGGAATCCAATGGCAATAATTCACGATCTAGGGGGTGAATTCTTTCACGGGTTGTGTGTCGCCCACATCAGTATCATCCATTTTAGATTGGAAAGAACTCAGCTAGATCAGCCTCATTTTCCAAGAAGTATGGTCGCGGTTTTTAACTTATATCTCAGCTATTTGTGGGCATATTTTCTCGATTTTAAATACCAATCTAAGTCGAACCTAAGCGAATATATTGATGTGTCAATCATGTATGTGTGCAAGTTATTTATGGGCTTCGGAAAGTTGATTTCAACAGACAGATGAACATGTCTGTATTGACTTCTCGATCCAGAATATATATCCGTTATGGGATCACAAATGTGTAAATTACAAACGGAATAATAAACTTTTATATACTACCCTTACCACTCATGGTGAAGTGTATAAAAATCATGTTAAATTGTAAGCTAAAGGTGTATTTCTCAGTAATTTACATATTTCTTGTACTTCAAAATGAATATGCCGATATATTTTGAAAAAAATTAGACGATGTTTAATCAAAATTGCCAAGCAGTCCAGGCCACAACTAGAAAATTCAGTCATTAAAGCTGACATAAATTCGGTTGACACAATAAAACAAGTTTCTCTGTGTACTCTCTTATCTTTTACCACTGACTTAAATACAAAATACTCCCCTATTACTACATTTTATTACAAGGAAAAAAGGTAGTAGATTAACTCACATGTACTCACAAATTTGTACTAAATACTATATTTAGTTACAATTTTCTAAAAATAACTCTAGGCTGTTACTACATTTAGACTAGACTTTTAAACAAATTAAATTCCATTTACAACAATATTAATTTATCTCATTTCCCATTTGTAAGTTATGTACATAACAACAACAAAATAAGGAGAATAAAAAAACACAAATAAATAGAAAAATTTTTAGAAAACATAGAACTAAACAAATTTATTTTTTATCATCAATGGCTCACACACAAACAAGTACACAACACTAATAAGAGGAAAACAAATAAGAAAAAAAATAAATAAAAGAACTGAAAATAATTCAAATAAATTCTCAAATGCAGAAAATAACGCACTCGAGTACAAGAACAACCGACAGCAGCAACAACAACACTAACTTAAAAGTAGTATTGAAGAATTTAAAAAGGAACAACAACTGAAAAGTAAAGAAATGAAAATATAACGCATTTTTACGCGGGTCTCTTAAAGAAAATTATACAGCAAAAACAACAACACAACACCAGCAGCAGCCACACAGAAAAAGAAAAACAACTATTGAAAATAACAAAAACAATCGTAAAGTACCGTTCTTCATATACACGCATGCACACACATGCACACTCTTGTTCCTCTCTTACATGGTTGGATTTACTCTCATACTCCATACTCGACGCTTTTATTTTGTGTTTTTCCTTATATCGCGTTTAGAAAGAAAAATAAAATTATAAAAATAAGAAGAAATATAAACGAAAATAACACAAACATTTCATTTATTTTATTTATTTTTTTTCCTTTTTCCAACTTAAAATAACAAATCGGAAAAATTCTATAAGTGCACGTTTATTTCTTATTTGTGTGACTGTGTGAGTGTGTGAGAGTTTGTGTTGTTGTTATTTTCTTATTTTATTTTTATTATATTCTTCGTTTCTATATATTTTTTTTGTTATTCTCCCCATACAAAAGATATAAACGTAGAGTGGAAAAAATAAACAACATAAACAGTGATGCTAATTTCAGTTTTTTTTTGTTTTGTGTAAGGCAAAATAGTCATAGATTTTTTTTGAGATAGTAGTGACAATTAACTGAATTTCAAAAATTTAGAAAGTGCTGGTTCACACAAGTCAAGTTTACTTGATCAAGGCTTCAGTTTGTAGATGACAGAGGAGAGGAGACTTGCACAAGTAATATTGACGTGTGTTAACCAGCACTAAGAAGTGTACTGCATTTGTATTCTAGTCAATAAAGTATTTTTTTAATCCCGCCCTATACATAGCAGAAATGAATGATTATTCGGGTGCCTCTATAACCCTTTCTTCATCATTCTGTATTTGTAAAAATTTCCCAAAATCTTAATTTTTTCTAGAGTCCGACCGAAACCGATTTTGCAGTCCGAAAAGCCAAATCCGAAACAAACCTTAACTATTCCAATGCAGTACTAATTTCCAAAATAATTTAATTATATTAATTTTAGAGCATGTTGCATCTTATTTTTGGAGAATTTATTAGAGGTCTTCGTTCGTTCCAAATAAAATTTTATGAATGTCGTCAAATATCGTTGGTTATTGTACCAGAAAACATCTGAGCAATAATTGCCGAATTTAGTTATGGTCATTGTTCGCTCTAGGTTAAGTTTCATAAATGTTGTCAAAAATCATTTATAGTTAAGCCAGAAAACATTGGAGCTGTAAGGAAACTGATATTGCAAGATTGTCATAGGAGTTATTGTAAAAAACAGTTCTATTTCTTGAATACCGTATAAATTATAGATCATTAAAAAAATATTTCTTAAAGAACGTTCAAGTATTTGACGAAAAAAGCGTAAGCCATATATTCATCACATGTTTGTTTATTATTATATGACTTCTATAGGAGTAGATACCGTGAAACTATATAATATATATAATAAATAAAATGGAAGAATAAATATTGAGTTTTCAGTGGTTACGCTTTTTTCGTCAAATGTTTAAACAATGTGAACGTACCTATAGTCTAAACAAAATGTTCGAAACAAATATTCGAAAACAATTTCATTCCGATGCATGGAAATATATTAAATAGGTTGTAAGTGTCGATGAATCTAAGAGCATATGATCTGAAACGTATGATTCTTTCAAGTTCGACCAGAACCTATGAAGCCTAGGTAACCCTTCATGATCTGATACAATTATGCAATGTCATGCTGCACGCTACTTCTGTGCATTAAAGAAAATCAATCAGAAGGATTTGAGGTTTCATACGACAAGATTGCGTAGTCTTTTAAATTGTAAAATGTTCAACATAGAAGATTCGCTGAATGTTTGCTGCGACTCGTATATTCGAATTCGAATATTCAGTTTTGACAGTTAAAGAACATTGTAGAACATTGTAGCTTTGACAGTTAAAGAACAATCTAGAGTGCAGATGGCAGTGTTATAAATAGTGGCAGAGGTTGCAGTCGTTAGTCAGTTTATCAGAGACGCTATTCGAATAAACATCAACTGAGTGCCTTAAAGTGTGCTGTATTTTTCAAGTGAATTCGTGTACATTATAAAGTGTGTCTGTATTTCTGCGAATTTATAAATGTGTATAAAAAAACACTGAGTGACTATTTAATTCTGTTGTTGTACATTTTAAATAAATAAAGAGTTGTTACAATTTTCAAACTACTAAACGGCTTTTATTTGCAATCAAAAGTATCTGGTTTATTTAAAGGAAATAAACCAACGTTTTGAAAAGGTTAAAACGTAACAATATGTTATAAACGGAATGCCAAAATCGGTTTTGTGCTTATATCTCAGCCATTTATTTGCCGATTTTCTTGAATAGCGGGTTGGACTATTTCGGGTATATATGTTATTTGGTGGCTTCGGAAAGTTGATTTCAACTTTCAGATGGACAGACGGACAAAGCTATATCTACTCCGCTATCTATAACGATCCAGAATACATATACATTAACAATGTGGAAATTACAAACGGAATGACAAACTTATATATAACATTGCCATTTATAGTGAAGTGAGTACTTATTTGAACAAGTTTTCTGCTTTTTTCTTTAATATATAACGATACTTTAACGATTAGTTTTGTAGCTGCCCCTTATTTATTAGATCTTCGAGGTAAGAGTACTGACACACATTTAGTTCCGCGATCTAGTTCCTCTGACATATTTACCGGGTCTAGTTTTAGCCCCTTGTATATTAAGGATATATCACTTTATCTTGGTAGTATCCTAGGGAGGAGGGTGGCAATAACTATTCCAGGTGGCAATAACTGGTTTCTAGATTAAGATGAGTGTTGATTTGTTAAAAAATTACTAAAATTCTTTTATAAATGTTTATATAGACCAGTTAATTAATATGTCCCCTTTTAACAGGTCAGGGGACAAATAAACTTTATTGTCGGGTTTAGGTGATTATATTAACCTCTTTTGAATTATTTATGCTTTTCCATTATAATGATTTATATTATACCATTTTAGTGCTTTTTTACATTTAATCCAGCTGACAACACTCATCCAAAGAGAAGAGTGAGCAAAAGAGAATAAGAAAAACAAAAACCGAAAAAATATTGTAATGGACCCTGCTGTTGGTTGATTTTAGTGTTTAGTTTGTTTCTTGCCTCTTGCACACACTCTTCTCGTGTTTCGTGTCTGTGCTGCAAAGCAACTTGAAAATAATAAAAATATTTTCGAAATTGATTGCCGGTTACTTGAAAAGCAAAAAATAAATAATAAAAAAATTAAATAAATAAAATACGTTTTGAAAAATAACAACAACAAAGGCGACTACCATAAAAAAAGAAAAAGGAATAACAGCTCTTTGAGAGTGGAATTGTGTGAGTGCGTGTGTGTGAATAAGAGTGTTGTTAAAGTATTTGCTCCTTGTTTCCTAAAGGGAAAAAAAGGATATTTATTTATACAAATGTAAGAAACGCAGTTGTTGTTAGTGTTTTAGTTTTGTTGTTTTTCTTAACTCTAAAGAAATACATAAATAAATTTTTGTAAACAAACGATAAAAAAAATAGAAAAATAAATGTTTAAAACACAAATCAATGCTAAATAGCGCCATGTGTAAACGTAGTGCAGCGTTAGTCGGTGGCTTTAAATATGTCCGTCCTTAAATACCATATGCAGTTGTGTTATTGTTGCTGTTCGTTTATAATAAATATTGTTTTTTTTCCCAAATTTTTTTCTAAAATAGTGTTTGGTGTGGATGTACATACGTACGAGTACAAGTATTGAAATGAAAATGATGATGATGGTGGTGGTGGCAACGAAATATGTATAGAAATTGACAGTTCTCTCATAAGTCAGTGTCATAGATACAATTGTATCTTGAAGTTAAATGTGAAATAAAACAGAATATACGTGTGTTTTTCATATTAAATGGAAAATAGCTGCCACTGAAAAAAAAAATCAAACAGAAATTTAATAAAACAAAAATACTGAATAAAAATAAAAGAAATTGTAATAAAAATTAAATAATTCATAAAAATAAATAAAAAGAATTTAAAGCAAATGAAAAGAAATTTATATTGTCATTAATCTACATCCAAATAAATAAAAAAAAGTGTGCCAAAGTTATTAAATAAAAGCTAAAAAAAAATTAAAGCTAAAATTAAATCCAAAAAAGAAGAAAAAAAATTCACAAAAATTTCATGAGTTCTCATAACTTGCATTAAGCAAGTGTATCTGTGTGTTGTGTGAGTGTATTTAAGAATAACTAAATATTTCTAATGTGTTCATAATATAAAAAAATACAACAACATCAATAAAACAAAAAAAAATAATATCTTTAAATTCTGTGATATGGGATTACAAATTAACCGGATTTATTAAACATCGCTGTTGAAACCGGTATGTTAACGTTCTCTTCTTTATTCGTTTGTTTTAGTTTTTGTTTTTTCTTCATTTTTATAAATTTTTTATGATTCAGTTAAACTTTTTTTTTATTAACTGCTTCTGCTTCTCTGGACAACAAAACATTTTGTAGTGAACAAGAATTCATCATTAAAATGTTGAATTATTTACGAGTAACAATTTAAAAATTAGACCTGGATTATAAGATAGTGTTTAAATGTTTTTATAAGTACTTTAGATTTTAGTACCGACATGTTAAATGAAGATCATTGTGACGATTTTTAGAGTTTGACCCAGTTTTTAAGATTTACTCATGCTGTTTCCTTTATAGATTGTGGAATAGGTATTTGGATTTAAAACTACCGTAATCTTCAGTTTTTAAATGTGTGAAAATCGAATAAAAGTGAATCTCTGTATTTTCGAAATGAGAAAATATTTAATCTTTAAATTTAAAAGAAAAAAAAATAACAAATGGACTTTCCCATAAAAGCCTAAAGTGATGTGTAACTAAAGTCTTTAACTAAACTGCATAATGAACCAGATCTATGCCCATTTTCGATTTTGCATTAAAAAATTTCAAAGTTTCATAAAATTTTAAACAAGAAAGAAATAAGTGAGAAATGTAGTAATGAACAATTTAGCAATTTCCCTTTTTAATAACAAATTTTGGAATAACAACAATAATTAGAAAGTGATGGTGATAATCAAAATAAACGGTGTCCCAAAATTCAAGCAAGATTTGAATTTGCTGCCATTTGTACTGTAAAGGGTATCCAACACACACTAATTCTTAACAAAAAAAAAACGGATTGATTTGTGACAAAAACGTGTTAGTATTGCTAAACAATATTTTGAAAAAAAAAAAAGTTAAGCGATAGCAGTTTCAAGCAAAACCAACGATTGGTGGTTTTTTGCCCAGATTTTAAATAAGTAAATTACTACAAATTTTACTCGATATCGAATGCGGTAATTCGGCCCCAGAAAGTGTCAGTGTTTGTTGCGGATTTTGGACTGGAGTCATCATTGGCCATGGGAAAAACTGTGAATGTGCCGTGGAAGCCACACACAGAAAACAGATTCGTAATAGCAACCGAATTTGTTGCCAATCGAATGATTCGGATGTACACATCGAATTTTTCGGTTTTAGTAACAGAAAATCAGTGGACAGAGAAGAATTTCGATTGAAGCAACCAAACTTTTGTTGCCACTTCTAAAATTTTGTAGCCACAACTGTAAAATTCGGTCACTAAGGCAGAATCATTCGATTGGCACCAAATTCGGTTGTGAACACGAATCTGTTTTCTCTGTGCATGTGCCCAATGTGATATCCATACATAACTCTATTCTGTTTAATTTATTATACCATAAAAAACGAATACACATTGAACAACTGAAAAGAATTACCATAATATGCAACATATTCTAAACACTTACGATTAGAGCTGATCCACAAGGAAGTGTTCATGGACTACGGCTTGCCTAAGTACATTAACTATTATTTAAATTTGCTGATGATACTGCTCTCATAAACCCCTTAAAAATAATGAGTCATGGCTTTAAAACTTAAGAATACGAATGAAGAAGTCAAAGAATAAACATGTTACTTTCGTCCTAAGATAGAGACTTCATATAAACCTAAAACCCTATTGTCCAATCAAAATGAAGGCCTTGTTATAATGTCTCCTGTATAAAACCGTTTTAAAAGTAATTTCGACATATGTAATCTAATTGTGGAAAAAGTTCAGCACTTCCAGTATTGTTATTGACAAGTGCAGCAAAGTACATGAGAAATGAGAACATCCACAGGGACATGGAAGTCTTAGAAGTTCAAGAACGCCCGTTAAGAATAAAATATAAAACTACAATACAAACCGAAGCTGCTGGCAAGACTTCATGCGCAGAGCCAATTGCCAATTTATTATCCTACTAAAATAAGGATAGCAATGTCCTTTTCCCATCTTTCTGGCAGCATATAGATTCCGAGCCAAAAGAACTTTTCATCTTTTGAGGCCAAGAACTAATCAAGCCAATATAGGATACTCTATTCCAAAGAGAGAGTGTTCTGCATCAATCGAAACTAATAGTAGTCTGGCGGTGCACGGTCTGGTCTATAAGGCGGTTGAGGTAAAACTTCCCAACCACTTCATTTTAAATACTTTTTAACAGATATTGCAACATGTGGCCGAGCGTTGTCATGATGGAATATTAGGGTTTCATGTCAGGCGGCAGATTCTGGGCAATTTTCGGCCAATGCTCGCTTCAAACGTATCAGTTGCATTCGGTACAGGTTCCATTTGATGGTCTGATCAGATTTCAGCAGCAATACATAGAGAAAACAATCGAATGATTCTGCCTTAGTGACCGAATTTTACTGTTGTGGCTACAAAATTTAAGAAGTGGTAACAAAATTTTGGTTGCTTCAACCGAAATTCTTCTTTATCCACTGATTTTATGTTGATAGAATCGAAAAATTTTATGTGTGCAACCGAATCATTCGATTGGCAACAAATTCGGTTGTTATTAGGAATCTGTTTTCTCTGTGTAGGACCCTTTTGCTCCCACCAAATACAGAGAATCACCTTAACGTCATGGATATTTGGCCGTTGGTGTCGATTTGGCTGGTTGGCCAAGCTTCACATACGATCTCTTAAGCTTTGAGTTCGTAATGGATCCTTTTTTCATCTCAAGTAATGATTCGGTGCAAAAGTTATTATCTGAAACGTTCAAGCTTTGTTTCAGACATGCAAAATTTTTCCTTGATCTCTCGGCTTCAATTCGTATGGTACCCTTGATTTTCGATGAATTCTGCTACTCGCAAACGTTTGAAATATGCTGCTGTGATCCATGTGACTTTACAAGCTCTTGTTGAGTTTGACAACAATATTCATGGAGTAATGCCTCCAATTCTTTATGTTCAAACTTTTTTGGCTGGCCTGGACGATGGTTTCTTACAATTCCATAGTTGGACATAACAAGGGTACTAATTGACAACTCTCTCTAATAATTCTACTAGCCTAACAGAATTCTTTCCGTCCAACAAAATCCTAAGGAAAGTTTAGTCATTTTAAGTTGGAAACAAAAGAGCGATCTGGGAATTAATTCTTTCGACCAGACAATACGCAGAGACATCACAAAAAATAGGTATAACAGCAGACTTGAGAACAGATAACAAAACAAAAGTACTGTACGCAAATTTTAGCAAATATTTTGTAGGATTGGTTCATGGACATACGATTTCCGTCATCGTTCGGATCGTAACTGAGAATACACTCAAAATCAAATTCAACAACTCTAACTTATCCCGCACAATGATTTCTCGGTTTGAAAACAAAACTGTTTGGATCTAACAACAACTCCAAATTTTTCTAAAAAAAACATCATTCCAAAACATCACTTATCTGACGAGAAATAAATTTGTCGCTCCATTTTTTCGAATATATCAGAAATCGAGGGACATGAATACAAAATATAAATTGAAGATGTGATTTTGGAGCTTTTTTGTTTTCTGCAGAAGCCTATCAAATAATGCATGTTTTATGTATTAAGTTTGGTAATCGTATTATCAGTCATTTTGGCGATGTGAATTCGACGTCTCGGAAGCACGATTTGACCCCGTTACACTTATTTTAGTATGGAACTGTTAAACATATAGGCTATGCGTATAATTCGGAGATTGTAAAGAGTTTTAAACTGCATAACCTATAAGATATTCGTGACATACACACAGTATCAAAAGTGAATAAACACGATAAATTATTTGATTTTTTAAAAGATACTGAAAATCCAAAGACTCCCTTCGATTAAAATTTAAAAGTTTCGGTTTGTTGGAAATTGGGCTGCATAATAGATTCGGTTCTAAAAAAAAAGATTTAAGCCGGACTATAATGATGTTTATGATCTTAAAAATATCAAAAAATATACTGGTGTTTACTCACTTTTGAGGCTGTATGTATATGTAACTAGGAACAATCAAAAAAGTAATGGAAAATTTAATGGACACGAAGTGCTAGAGTTATTAATGTACTCGTGTGCCATAAATATATTCAAACAATAATTTTGTTCATTTTAAACCAAACTTTCTGTACATGAAATTGCTCAATATAATAAAGAACATTATGGGATGTCATTTTGAGAGCAGGCGTTCTACATGATCGGTAGAGTGCTATGATTAAAAATGATTCGTGGACTTAAAATTGAACATTAGAATTTGGATGGTTAGTTAGTCACAGATTCGATCAAATAATCGATCGTTTGTTCACTATATTTGGTAATTGATCGTCTTTGCCTTTAGATTTGAAAACGTTAGACTACTTTTTGTAAGGTTAGGTTAAAGATCATACCTTTGAGAATAATCAAGAAACGATGAGGGATCTTAAGGCGAATCTCCCAATCGAGAAAGTACCTACAAGGTCTTAGAAATTGCCTTGGCTTACTTTGAAGTAAAAAATTAAATATTTAGACTAATCGTTATGTACATGAAATCTATCCATAAAATAGTATCCTTTTAATTGAAATGAGATTGCGGAAAATTTGTGTCAAACGTACTAGTTATGTGAGTTGTGAAAAGATTCACATATATCACTTAACTGATCCTGATTCAGATCAAAATTTAAATACAATTAAATCTATTATAAAATGCAAAATAGAAGAATTTAGGTTCATTCAGTGACCTTTCACAGTGTTTCTAAAAGTTGTTAATTTCTGTGACAGTTCTCATCTCTTTAGGAGACTACTCTTTTGTTCTAACAATTTTGCTTGCAATTTCGCCTGTATCCATATAGTAAAACAAATAACACTTTCTCTTACCTAAGAAATCTTCAGCAAGGAAGTAATTTTATAATTCTAATGCTACATTCACATTATTTTTAATAAATTTATTTAAAAATGCTTTCATTTAGAAAAGATCACAACTGATCGTATCTGCTCTATTGTAGAAGATCGCTAGAAGAGTTAAACGTTTATGAACAATGTGAACGTGCCTTATTTATTGTTAAATGACATGCTGGATTAAGTAATTGTGCTATAAGGAATTAATTATTTTCAAATTAAAGAAGTAAATGAAGTTTCCTTAGTCAGCTTTTCTATTATAGACCATAAAATTCAAATTATTTTTATAAACATTAGAAAAAATTACAGCTTTTTAAGAAAAAAATACTAAAAGCAGTAAATTATAGTAGTCATATTTTTTATTATTTAATAGTTTTTTTCCTACTCCAATCAAACTATAATAGATAGATACATTTCCTAATTATTTTATAAACATAATTTTACTGCTTGTGAAGAATATCTTAAGTCTTTAGAAAAGAAACCACAAAATTTGTTAAATACAAAAAAAATAGGTAGTAAAAAACCAAAACTTGTTTATAAAAAATTAACCATAATTACTACTTCTTACTTACGGCAACAAAAGCAACGAACCAAGACCAAGAAAAAACGTATTAAATGAAATAAAAATAAAATGAATACAAATGATTGTGTATCTGATAGATGGATGTAGACATTTAAACTAGAAAAAGTGTTAAAACTATTGTACCATCATCATAAATCATAAATTATGATGAATACCACCACGTATTTACGTCTCTTTAAGTTGAAGTTAAAGTTGTGGCAGAATCTGTATTAATATATCTCAAAAGCTACAAATAAATAATAAAATTGCTATAAAGAGTTTAATAACATAATTGACTATTTCTACAACTAAATCACATAATTAGATGGTATTGCCTTAAATTACCTGTTTAAAGTTTTTCTGTTTTTGTGAATGGTTTTGTAAGAAGAGAAATTTTGGAAACATTTTTCACGAGTCTTTTTTTTTAATTGGGCATTGTAAATGAAAGTAAAGTTTTTGACTGTTTCGCATGGTTTTTTTCTTTTGTCTTTTAATAAATTGTCTTTGATAAATTTTTAGCTTGAACTAATAACGGCTGTATTATTGAGATTTAAAAATGAAAATTTAACAGACATATAAAAATATTTTTGGGATTTTCCTGGAATTGTTATCAGATCTACTTAAAAATAAATATAAAACAACAAATAGAAGGGAAATATCCAACAACATTTTATTACAAAAAACGAAAGAAATTATTAAGCCAAATTATTCGATTTTACTTTTGTTCGAATAAAACGAATAATTCGAATAAGAAATTTTAAATTGTTCGACTAATTCGTTTACATCAAATTATAAGATCATCACCCTTATTCTACTTGGCGTCGTCGACATCCTCAATATTGAGTTAAAAAATGGTATGCGTTTCTCCGAAATCGGTAACAATTGTTAACTTTTGACAGAATTTTATAGTACAAAACGCTGACAAAAGTTACCAATTGTTATCGATATCGGCGTAACATATATCATTTTTTTTACTCAATATTGACGACGATGTCGACGACGCCAAGTAGAATAAGGCTGCATATTATTCGTCATTAATCTCATACTCATTATTAATTTCGTCCACAAAATCTTTTTGATTAGTATCAATAACTGCAAAATATAAAGCGTGTTTAATAGAGATTCTGCCAATATTTCTCCACCATATTTTTATATTGTATTACTGCTTCTTATGTTAAAACATACAATTTCAATTTCGAAATACATTCTAAAATCATTCAGCCTATTTTTTTTACTAAATACCAGTATACGAAGGTGTTTCAATAAGTCCGCGACTTTTTGAATTTCCCGGCTCTTAAGCTCCTGTCAACAGGCATCTGTCAGTTGACTCCTGTAAAAATCTGAGTCATTTAGCCATTGATAGAAGACTACCTCGTGACTTGAGGAGAGATTGGAAAAATGTGAATTTCGTCTGCTTATTAAGCACTATTTTTTGCGTAAAAAAACCATCACTCAAATAAAGGCTAAGCTTGATAATTACTAATGGGAACTCTGCACTATTAATTTCAATGGCAAAAAGTGGTTTACTGAATCATCATTGTGGCCGTACAAGCGCTGAACACCCGAAACAATTGAAAAAATCAAGATATAATGTTGACCAAGCTTTCCGCAACTGATTTTATGTATATTCGATACCTTGATTCTAACTGTATACTTATTTTATTCAATTCTAAGTGTAGTCTTCGAGAATTTATTGGTGTATATTTTATTAAATTATATCACAGGTTAGAAGAATCTTTTTTCTGCGATGGAGGTACTTAGGAGGCACGTCTGATACTCCAACAATAATCTGCCATCATATGTTCATTCCAGCGACCTTGGTATATATCATCCATCACTTTTAAATCTTGATGAAAACGTTACCCTTGTTCTTCGTTAAACGATAGCAAATTAACACTTTTGTTTTTGGATTTATCTCTTTTGTTCGAACAATTTTACTTTAAATTTCTCCTGTATCCAGATTTCACCAGCTCACAATAGATTCGACCCTTTTGGACATCATATACGCTCTCTTACGTTTCAGGTCTTAAATACTTGTCATCACTAATCGATTTATTTTCTTGAATTGTATTCTATACAGTATTTTCAAAGAATGTTGTATGCTGAATAAAATAAGTTTACTTTTATTAAAAAATGGTTGGAAATATAATAAAAAAGGTTATTATTGATCGATCTACTTGTAATAAATTTCGTTAAAATTGGAGACAGTTATTATGTTTAATGTCAATTGTGTTCATTTGTTCTTAATCTGATTAAAATGAGTGACCAGAAAAAAGTGCGTACTAAAATTATTAAATATTTTCAACAAAACCCAAGTTGATCCTACAAAAAGTTTGCCAAACTATCAAAGGTCTGCCGTCAAACTGACTGCAATGTTATAAAACATTATCGGGACAACTTGTCCGTTGATAGAAAACCTGCTTCTTGTAGAAGGAATGGTCCAAATGATGTTTCTAAAGCCAATAAATAGAAAGCATTTTCAAAAGAGCTCCTAATACATTCGGTAGGAAAGCATTTCGGTTAGCTTAGTCCTCGGACTGTTGGGTATGAAAAGTTAAAGCCAATACAGGTTTAAAAGCATACGAAGCTCAAAAAGTTCCTGCCAGGAACTCTGCTTAAAATTTAGAGGCCAAAGGCAGAGCACGGAAATTGAAGTCAAATTTTATACAAAAAATATACCTGCTGCATAATGGATGACGAAACGCATGTTTTGGAACATTTTTCGCAGCTTCCGGGCAATGTTGCTGATGCTCGAAAGAATGTTGTACAAAAGTTTATGACCCAAAAGCAGACCATTTTCCCAAAAAGTTGTTGGCATGGCAAGTGATATGAAGTTGCGGCAAAAGAAGCCAAACATTTGTTACAAAGGACATAATAAATACCGAAATTTACATCATGGAATGTCTACAAAAGAGGATACTTCCATTCTTTAGACTTATTAATGTGTCCACTTATTTTTGGCCTGATTTGGCATCCTGTTACTAGGGTAAGCAAGGGCTGGAGTATTACAATAACAATAATGTAGTATTTGTGTCAAGAGAGGAAAATCCTCCAAGCTGCCTGGAGCTAAGGCCAGTGGAGAGATATTGGACTCTTGTTAAAAGAGAATTGAAGAGCACACAAAAGGAGTCGAAAAGTGTGGTATAATTTAAACGGAGATTGTGGAACAAGGTGACAGAAAGCTCCATATATAATTTTTATACTCCAAACCACCATAGTGTTTTGCTGATGTTTGTAAGACCCAAAAAATTACGCGATCTAATTTCATGACGATCTTTCCATAATTAATCATAGCACCCAAGATCTACTTCAAAAAATTATACAGGAAGAAAAATTATTAAAGTTTCAAAAGAAAAATTATTGCTCGTTTTTTCAGTGTAGGTTATTATATGGTCATGCTTGACCTACTATATTCTCTTACTTGTTATACCCTTGGCCTTCGTGAGAAGGGTATATATAAGTTTTTCATTCCGTTTGTAATTTCTACATTTTTCATTTCCGACCCTATAAAGATATATATTCTGGATCCTTATAGATAGCGAAGTCGATCAAGCCATGTTCGTCTGCCTGTCTGTTGAAATCAATTTTCTCAGCTATCTTCTGGATCCAAATCTTTAATAATTCTGTCAGACATGCTTTCGAGAAGTTTGCTATTTAAAATCAGCAAAATCGGTCCACCAATGGCTGAGATATGAGGAAAAAACTAGGACAACCTCGATTTTTGACCTATATCTGGATTACTAAGTCATTAATATAGACAATATTGATATTTAATGATAGATATTTCAGAGGCCTTTGCAATGACGTAGATATATAAGTTGGATTTACAATGGGTCAAAATCTGAAAAAATTTTATTTAACACGAATTTTTTTTTCACCAAAAGTTTTTTTTCGTTAAATTTAAAAAAAATAAAAGACAAAAAACAAATTTTTTAAATTTAAAAAAAATTCGAAAATTTTTTTTCCATAAAATTAAAAAACTGCAAAAAAATAAATTTAATTACCTAAAAATATTTAAAATTTTTATTGTGAAGTATAATTTGGTGAAGGATATATAAGATTCGGCACAGCCGAAAGCTCTCTTGCTTGTTTTATATTGTAATAATTTCGAAGAACAACGAAAAAGTTAATTAATTAGATACATACCAAAATGGAAGGAATTTTCGGTGTTTGGTAGAAGCCCCTCCTCAGCATTCTTTTGCGTCGTATATTAGTGTTACTGTAAACATGCTCTAATAAACTGATCAGTTTTACAGGAATATAATAAAATACTTTTTGGCAAAGCCTTTTTATTTTTATTTATATTTCTTTGTACCTTTATTCAGTTAGAGTATTTTGTAATTTTTTTTAAATTATTTAATTTTTTTTCGTTTTTTGCTCTAAACAAATTCAATATTTCTCCTTTGTTTTACACCCCAAATAGCATAGAATTTTTATAAACTTTTGTTTCATTACATAAAATCCAAAATGTTTTTTTTTTTACTCGCTACACAAACAACAATCAAATGTTTTTTATTTGTTTGATGGGAATATTTTTCTTTTTATCTGGATTTTATGTTTGTATATCTGTAAAAGCAAACAAAAGATATAGAATTTATTAAAACATAGATATTTTATACTTTGAACAAAATATTTCAGAATTTTTTGCCAGCAACAAGACATAATTGTTACAAAATGTAAAAAAAAGAACTTTGCAAGGCTTTTGATGAGGATTCTTTTAACAAACAAACAAACGTAAAATGTAACTAGATACAAATGTAACACACTTTTAGTTTTCTGAACAAAGAAAACTTTAATAAATATTGTTAAAAGCGTATTATATACCTACATACATATTGTTGGCATGTTTAAATTTGTATCACAAAAAAAAAAACATTCATATTGATTTTTTTTATTATTCTGTTAAACATTACCTCATGTAGCAAGTATTTAAGTACTTACTTATTTATAACATATTTTTCTTTTATTTTATATTTAAATATTTGTATGTATTAAAAGTACGTTTGTTTGTTTAAGTCCGTTTGTATTTATTTGTCTGTTTGATTTGAGCCTTTTAAAACATGTTAATTAACTTTAATATGATTCATTATCTTTAACTCAAACATACATTCCAACATTCAATTGCATTGGCACTGGCAAACATACAGACAGACAGACACTTTAGTGTTTGCATTAATTTATTTAATATGCTGAGCTTTTATATTATTATCTTTTAATCAGTTAATTAATTAAATCAACTACTTGTTGAAAAGTCGTATTGCTATTTAAGAAGACTTTAACAAATGTAAATAAACATACAAATTAACAACAAAAAAAAACACATGTATTATAGTTTATAGAAAATATAAATGTCACAGAAAACTTTGTATAAAAGGACGACTTGCACAGTGGGACAGAATCCGATTAACATGAAATTTAACATAATTATTGATTTTACATAAACCACAAAATTCGCAAGCATTTTGCATGTCTGAGGTTACCTACTTTGACATCCCACAACTCGAATACTGGTACGCCAACCTCAAATTTACTGTTACTCAGATCATTCATTGCGGACTATATCGATATCATTAGCAGTGCAGAGCTTTTTGGTCTCTTAGCTTTTTGGCCTTGAGTTACCAAACATTTATTTTGCTATATATCCCAGTCGCATCGCACTAAGCAACCAAATAGGTCTTAAAGGAATAGTCCCAAGCTTTCTTTTGAGCAAAAAAAAAAAATTAAAATGGAACATTTTTTTGAAAAAAAAAAAAGTTAGAAGAAAACATTCATTTTGATAGATATCCCACTCGCATTCCACTAAACGACTAAATAGGTCTTCAAGGAAAATATCTGAGCTTACTGTTGAGCAAAAAAAAAATAATTAAAAAGAAAGACATCGATTTTAAAAGTTGGTTCACTTGACGTGAAATCCCTCATATGTATATCATTTTGAACAATACATATCTGTCATTTATTCTCACTTAGTTATAGAACATTATAGTGTAAACAACAATGTTATTTTTTTCTTCGAAAATGTCGAATTTTGTGGCAACAAATCATTATATGTGGGAAGTTTTGCTTTACTTCTTTAATTTGAAAAAAAAAGTGCCACCGAAAGAAGCACACCGGTTGCTCAACAAGCCTTATTGTGAATGTGTTCCATCATCGGTTTCAATGCGCGAAAGATGGTTTGTGCGGTTCAAAAGTTGTGATTTTGACACGAAAGGCAAAGATTTGCCTTTGCTCACCAAACCTTATTGTGAATGTGTTCCATCATCGGTTTCAATGCGCGATAGATGGTTTGTGCGGCTCAAAAGTTGTGATTTTGACACGAAAGGCAAAGATCGCACAGCCAGCCAAAAACAGTTTGAAGATCAATAATTGGATGCATTACTCCATGAATTTTTTTGTAAAACTCAACAAGAAATTTCAAAATTATTGAGAGCACGATTCATTCAAAAGCAGGGAAATTGGGCAATATACGAATTGAAGCCGAGAGACCCTGAAAGACGATTTTGCATGCCCGAAATGATGCTTGAAGAAAAGAAAATCATTTTTGCACCGAATCATTACTTCCTATGGAAAATTGATCTATTACGATGACCCGAAGTGAAAAAGATCGTACGCGAAGCCCGGCCAACCAGCCAACATCAAAGCCAAATATCCATGGCGCTAAGGTAATGCTTGCTCTGTGTTTGGTGAGAGCAAAAGGATTCTTTCTATTATGTGCTGCTGATATCTGGACAGACTATCATAGTAATCTATACCGAACGCAACTGATTCGTTTGAAGCGAGCATTGGCCGATAAACACCCAGAATATGCGTCCAGACATGAAACCGTAATATTTCATCATGACAACGCTAGACCTGTTAAAAAGTATTTAGAATGAAGTGTTTGGAAAGTTTTGCCTTACCCGCTTTGTAGTACAGACCGTGCCCCGTTCTACTACTATTTGTTTCGATCGATGCAGTATGCTTTATTTCAGAACAGAGTATCCGAAATTAGCTTGATTCGTTTTTGACCTCAAAAGATGAGCACTTTTTTTGACGCGGAATCCATATGTTGCCAGAAAGATGGGAAAAGGTCATAGCTAACAATGGCCAATACTTTGAATAAATGTTTAAATTTCCGATTTTTTAATTGAAAAACAAAATTATTTTTCTTTATAAAATTTTTTCCAAAAAAGGCATTGATTAATAAGTTACACGCTTTTAAGGATCCGAGCTCAAAATGTGTATTAGAACATTTAGAAACAGTTGTATGTCCTCACCAAATCTTACAATCCACAATAAGTAAATATTGATATTTGACAGTGCGCTCACTTGAGTTCCTACTCAAGAAAATGTTCGCTTCGTAAGATGTCTTCTTAATATAACATTATTAATTCCTACAATAATAGAAACAATTTAAGTCTAAATGTTCTTTGTAAATGAACGAAGAATTAGTTTAAGCAACAGATGAAAAATTTGCCTCATTTATGAGTTCAACATTAGCGTGTCATTAGAAATCGTGGGTTTATACAATATATAGTCTCAATATTTACTCATGATTTTAATTATGGAGAAAAAAAAATTTTTTTTTACATTTTAATTTTGTTTATTGCAACATAAAGTACTCAGAATGGGTTATGTATGGAATAGTACAGCGGGCAAATAGTTTCCACAGCTTTGCTGACTCTTTCCATGAACAAATGTGGCTGAATTTTCTTGATGTAACATTGAATGTACGGGTGGTTATGAGCTTTTTGGCCAAACCATTTGTATTCATTCCGACTAGATTAATTCTGTAGTAATCGATGAACAACGCTTTTATTGTTTCTTGGTTGCCTAACGACTTGTTATTGTGCATGAAAAATTCTATAAATTTAAACTACAATCAATCCTACGAGTCGGTCGGTCATTTAATAACTGATTTCGGCTATGACATTGTCAAGATGAAAGAATTTTGGACTCATTCGATTGCATTGTGTTACGAGGGAGCTCAAAGTATACCCAATACATACACCTATGTATTTTGAGTTCCAGTCCCTTTTTGCTCTTAATGACAATCTGACAATGGTCTCATTAAAATCCAGGGTAGTTCCGGGTTTTGTGACGCGGTCGAGACTACTATGTCATATATGTATGTTTATGGACACATTTAATGGTTTCTTATCAAGATACATCCATCATTTTAGAATCAAAAGTTATAGGTCGGTTCTTTTGTTGCAGCTGTAAATCAGTTGCCAGAATGACGTATTCTGTTTACTTTTTGTCCTGTATTAATATTGAACATAACCATATCAGTAGTGTAAAACTGTTGATCTGAGAGTTGAGAAAAGTTATTCAAAATAATGACCAGATTAATTTTTTCAACGTACGATATATTCGATATATTTAACATGTTGAACAGAGTTTTCTGGCGGAGATCTAAAGAATTACTCAATTTTTTACCGAGTACCTTTTTGAAAAATAAAGTTTATTTCAACATCTTAAAAAAATAGTCATCAAATTTGATTTTGAAGCAATTAATTTATTACAAATAGGTATAAATAAAAATTGATTACTTCCATAAGCTGTCAAGTACTCAATCATTTCACACGAATACAATTCGATTTACTATTTTTAAAATTGTCTTTATTTTTACTTTGAAAGATTAAATTAAAAATTTATAGATTAATATCTTAAAGATACGTACATACATATTGATAAATAAATACAGCTAATAAAATTTTATCTCTTGCTTATGTTTCGTTTTATTTTTACCTACGTTGTCTTTTTACAGATATAAAATGAAATTATTTACTTTTCGCATGTAAATATAAACAAAAAATAAAAAAAAAGAAAGAAAATTTTATTCGAACTAAAAGAAAAACCACGTATGTTTATTTTCCTATATGTTTATGTATGTGTGTTGGGTAATTTTATGGCAACCACAACAATAAGAATATATTAAACCAATAATAAAAAACAACAAAAAGTTATAAAAAAAAGGAAAAACTATATAGAGGAGATGGAAAAACTTATGGTATCTTAACACAACATAATTATCAAATAAAATACAAAAACAAAAAAAACAACACGAACACCACTGAAAAACAAATAAAACCGAAAGCAAAAGAAACAGAAACAGAAAAAAAGGAACCAACCGAAAACGTATGGAAAATAAACAAAATTCAACAATTTATTGTAAATAAACACACAACAACTACATTAATAACAAAAAAAACATCAAGCAACAAACAGTAATGATAATGATGATATTGAAAAATAAACGTAAACAATTCACTACGAAGAGCAGTCAGTATTAACGACAATGTCTCCTACTGATCGTCGTCGTCATCATCATCAACGGCAACAACTACAGCAACAATAACAACAACAAGACAAGACAACAAATCAACTCAAGTAAGATATTTAACATTTAAGAGGAAAAGCCAGTGATGAGAATTGAAAATTTTTAGTTGGTACTAAATAGAAAAATGTACCATAAGGGAAATAATACTGTTCGTAACTTTCCCTAGAACTTTTCGTTGTAAATGGTTTTCCTATAAAGAGTTTATTATTATTGACCTTTTTTGTGGTGTAGGAAGTGTCATTCAATCCCCGTAGCGCCTTTGCAAGGTCCAATTTTCAATGACTCTGCTATAGATCCGTCTAACTACTTGAAACATAAGCAAGAGATAAAATTGTATTAGCTGTATTTATTTATCAATATGTACATAAAACATTAATTTATAAATTTTTAATTTAATCTTTCAAAGTAAAAATAAAGACAATTTTAGCAAGTGAGCTATATTCGGCTGTGCCGAATCATATATACCCTTCACCAAATTATACTTCAAAATAAAAATTTTAAATATTTTTAGGTAAACAAAATTTATTTTTTTTCAGTTTTTTAATTTTTTGAAAAAAAAATATTCGAATTGTTTTATTAAATTTTAAAATTTTTTTAAATTAAAATTTTTTTTTCAATTTTTTTTTAATATTTAGCGAAAAAAAATTTTTGGTAAAAAAAATTCGGGTTAAAAAATATTTTTTTCTCATATATGTACGTCGATGCAAATTTCTTTGAAATATCCATCATTAGATATCCATATTGTCTATATTAATGACTAAGAAATCCATATGGGTCAAAAATAGGTCAAAAATCTAGGTTGGCCTGGTTTTTTCCTCATATCTCAGCCATTTGTGGACCGATTTTTTGATTTCAAATAGCAAACTTCTCGAAAGCGTGTCTGACAGAATTATTGAAGATTTAGATCCCGAAGATATCTGGGGTCTTCAGAAAATTGATTTCAACAGACAGACGGACAGACAGATAATCATCGTGTTTTATTGAAGATATTTCGAGATAATTTGGTACATATCATTTTTTCGGCCTATTGAAACTGATCGAAATCTGTCCATTATTTCACCTAGCCCCAATACAAATGTCCTCCGAAATTGGACATTAACGGTCATTAATGTTTAATTTATGTAGGTATCTACACATGTTTCGCTCCAAATAAGTTTTATATATAACGAATTCATGTCACCAAATTTTATTACGATCGTTCCATAATTAGTCATTGTTCCCATATATGACCCGCTTCCCTAAATCACTTTAACGTTCATAAATCTCATAAAAATGTTATATGGTATACACATAAAATTCAATAAAAATAACTTTCATATAGACATAAACAACGACCTAATTTCATGGTGATAGGTCAATAATTGGTCATAGCTCCAATAGAAGGCCCACTTCGAAAATCACTCTCGAATATATGTTACTTAGTGTAGGGTATTATATAAACATATGGAAAAGTCGTACGTTCGCGATCTTTTGTACTAAACATAGAGCTACCAAAATGCTATCGAATCGCAAAAAAAAATGCTAAGAAAAGTTTTGTTTTCTATATTCTTTGGACATGACCCCAGGAAATGCCCATATTTAAAAATAAACAAAAAAAAAGATTTTGTGTTTATTTGAACTAATTTTTATTAAAAAAATTTTAAAAATCAAATTTTATTTAAATTTTTCATTCACTTGTAAGATGTAAAATTTGTTCCTAGGGTATCCGTCGACCCTAAGCTTTTTTTCTACAATTCTACAAGTGCAAATTTAGTTTTGTGAAACAAAACCACTTGTAGAAGTATGATTTGTAGACTTGTGACTTGTAGAATTCACTTGTAGTCACAAACTTGTAATTGTATTTTTATGAAAAACAATTATTCACAAGTTCACAATTTACGCTTGTAATTGTGAACATGTAGTTTAGTGAAATAGGCCCCCTGCACAGTTTGATAAGAGTTTGATTGTAAGAGAGGGAGAACCGAATACGTTGCAGTTTTTAAAGCTCTGTAGGGTTGGCTGATCAGTTGAATGTGAAAGGTATCAGTGACAGTATAATAAGCAACATATTCTACAGAAGTCTCCAAAACACCATGGCCGCCAGAGGCGGTCAACATTGAACAGTCCTTACTGGAAAACACTATAGTTTAATAGTGTTTTCGCATTAAAACTGTCCTTAAGTTGCAACCACAAATCGATTGGAAAATATTCTAATGCAAGACGTTTTCTA
The DNA here is from genome assembly GCF_958450345.1 of Calliphora vicina. NCBI lineage: Eukaryota > Metazoa > Arthropoda > Insecta > Diptera > Calliphoridae > Calliphora > Calliphora vicina. The sequence goes on along the minus strand of NC_088781.1, from coordinate 43,575,314 downwards.
AATTTTATCCATTTCATAAATTCTCATTATGCCAGTATTTTTTACTTCTTTCAAATTTAAAGAATACGCTGAAAATTTGAGTGGATTGGGACTTCACCAGGGAAAGTGTTGGCTTAATTTAAAGCGGTTGAAAAGGAATTATTTGCAATAATTTGGTCAAATCATAAATGCTTTGTATGGTGGTTTATTTTACTTCTACACTCCCCGAAATATTTATAAGACCAAAATAAAAATATGTTTTATTTTAAAAAAATTTTTGGGGATGATTCGTTAGGCAATAACTGGATATTTCAGCAGGATAACGCCGCAATCCATAAATCAAAAGCAACAAAATCATTTCTGTCGTCCAGAAACATACCAGTTTTGGATTGGCCGGCATGTAGTCCAGATCTAAATCCGATAGAAAATTTATGGGCAATACTATCGAACCAAGTTTTCAAAAATAACACCCAGTATATGGATGTAAAATCTTTAAAAAGTGCCATTATAAAGGAATGGAATCAGATTGATCAAAATTGTATTGAAAATTTAATAAATTCTATGCCCCGTCGACTTCAGGAAGTCATTATTAATCACGGTGGACACACTCATTACTAATAAATACAAAAATTAATCAGTAGTTGTTTTTTATCATTGTTATTTTAGTTATAGGTGAATATTATTTAATTTTGGTCTTATAATTTTTTCGTTTGAAAATGAAATTCATTTTGTGTTATCCTTTTATTAAATAAAGACAAAAATATTTTTTTTTACATAAAAAGATTTATTTTATTGTTAGTTATATTTAACCCAAAAATGGTACGAATTGGTCTAAAACATTTTAAGTTTTTCAAGAATTACGTGTGGTCTTATAAATATTTCGGGGAGTGTATGTCGGCCCTTAATCAAGGACAATTTATCTTAATTTTGCGGTAGCTGAGATTTGAATTCTGAGAATTCATTATCAGCGGATTTATTTTACGTTTTTTTAGAATTAAAAGAAATCGAAAATTTAAGTGAAATCTGCACTTAATCAGGGAAGGTTTCGGCTTTATTTAGCCGTAGGTGTGATTTGAATCCTGCGGCTTCTTGGCAGTAATTTGGTCAATTCATAAATGGTCATTGTGGTGGTTTCATTTACGTCTTTCAAGTTTAAAGGAGACGCTGAACATTTGAATAAAATCGACATATAATTAGATAAAGTTGCTTTGTTTTTTGTATTTTTTTTTTAACGTAAAACAAAAAAATATGTCCTCACCATAAAATGTGCGAAGCTCGCGGAACGTTGCCCGAACAGAACAACCATTTTGTTAGTTCAATTCAATATTTTGCACATGTTATTGAACGTTACATCCGTGATTTGAAGAAGTCCCTATTTAAGATATACTGAATTTATATATCGGGAATGTACAACACTCTCACCTGCAGGGTAAAAGGCCAAGTTTTGGAGTATTTTTGGAGTTTTCATATAAATTAAAAGATATACATACATATCGCACTGATTCACGAACTTTCATGAAAAGTCAGATATAGCTGGACATTTTAAATTAAACCCTTTCATTATCCGGGATTAAAGTTCAACATTGGATATTTAAGTCCTGAACAAATTCTTGCTCTGAGTACAGATCTCCATAAATTTGATGTCGAATTGATCGTAGTTTTCTCAAATATGAGAATTACGATCAATTTTATTCGATCACGAATGTGGTAAAACAGCTTGTACCCAAAAAAAGTACATTCGTCCCAGATCTCAACAAATGCCATCACAAACAACAACAACATACCTCATCACCAGTAATAATAACAACCATATTGAAGTGAAAGAAGATAGCGGCGGCAATACAAATGTTTACCACCAACAGGTCATCACTACTGCATACAATAAACATACTACGTTTGTTTTATTTTATTTTAATTTTATTTTTTTTTTCTTAAATCAACAATAAATGGTGATAGTAAGTAACAGCAACAAAATTTCTTCAACGTTCCTGTACACACACAAACAAACAAACCGTCACTGATAAATAGACAACTGTGAGCACACTGCGTTAAAAGAAAGAAGAAAAAAATACGACACCAAGAGTTGTGTACTGTATTAAAAATATGTAAAATTTGCGTTCATTTCCTTAATAAACTCAAACGTGTAAGCATCGCATACGATTTAACAACACGAACCACAAAATAAAAAAAAAATTAAAACGAAGCGAAACGAAAAAAGTCGTAAAATTGTTCCTGGTGAATTGTGAGAAAACACGTATGTATTGATTTTAACTCCTCTGTCCCAAAATTGTTAACCCTTGTGATAACCTTTGGGGTCATATGGGGAGACACGTTACAATAAAGTGTTTTTGATTAACAGTTGCAAATATTTAAAGAGTGCGAGAGTGTGTGTGAGTTGTGTGATTTCTTAACAATTATAAAGGTCAGAGAGAAAGTGTGGGGATACATTTATGAATGTGTGTGAAAATGTTTAAAAACTTTCAAGGTCATTTGATTAAATATTCAGTTGAGATCTTAATTCTTTACAATACCTATTAAAAAGTAATAGTCCTAAGTTATTAAAGTGAATGTAAATGGACGGGAGAATATCTTGTTTAACTTCATTAAAAATGTAGTCAAAATTTAAATTAAATCTTTGATCGGTATTACTGGAATTTTGAGAAAAATACAACAAAATTTATTATCGAAATTTTAATTTTTAATATTAGTGTCTGAGTTTTTGCTATTATGTTAAAATATGCATTTTGATCGAATGAATTACATCCCAGCTGGATTATTGTGTAATTCGATTCGACAGAAAACATTTTCGAATTCCAATGTATAAAGCCTTCAAATTCGAATGATTTTCCTTTGGAATCGAATTAAACAATAACCCCCCGCCCAGATGTTGAAAAAGACGACCCTGTATTCCTCATGTTTGAAAATAACAAGAGATGGCAAATCAGCAATGAAGTGAAAAAGACCGTATAAATTTGACCAGGAGGAGCTGGAATTATGTTGCAGTTTCTTTATAAAAAACCTTGTCAAATTGGTGACACATTCTTAGAGAATGTCCAAAAATACATGGAGGACTGGCCAAGAATACATGGCTTGTGGAGAAAGCGAGACATACACTTTTTAACCTCATTTGGCAATTGTATGGGTAATGATCTTGGAAAACTGGAACTCAGGCGCGGATCCAGGTCAAACATTTGAGATGGAAAATAAATTAACTTTTATTTTACATTTTTCTTTCTCTCCTTTTCTATATTTTCGGTTATGAGGGAAGAGGAAATTTCATTTTTTTTCACCCCCTGGATCCGCGCCTTCCGGAACTACATCTCTCTCCATAATGGAAAAACTAATAAACACAGAAGCTATATTTTATTACCAGTAAAGGATGAGCAAAATAACTCACTTTCATCGAATTCGGAAAATGCTGGCTCCTTATTAATGGGCTCAGAATGCAGAATTGTAGTTAATCTCTCAATACTCCATTTTCGGACTAAATGGCGGTGATAATCATTGGGCCCTTGGTGCATTATGACTTCCCAAACACCAAAACAATTTATTCTACAGGTGATTTGGGAGTGCTTCCAAAGTCCACAGATTGATTGCACAATATGGACAACCTTTGAAAATGGTTTATATTATGGTATCACAACGGAATCATGTTTTTTCGGCCATCGCCACTAGTCTGTTTTATCGACTTCCAAATTATCCGATATTCAAAGAGAAAGATCTATCAGATGGCAAATTGTTCTATTATATTAAATGTAATTGATTGAAGCTCTTATTTTCATCGTAAGCGCTTTAGGTGTGGTTTGTTTCCAACACGTAAATATTTTCGTGCAATGACTTATAATTTTTGTAGTTGATTATAAAGACAAGAGTGCACCGCTTAATTGACTTCCACCTTTTTTGATAAAGCTTGATCTTTTATTATTGAAAAACGCTACTATATTTAGTTTATTCGCGGTCGACTTTCGCCCTAGGAAGAATTTCATGAAAGTCGGCGATAATTAGTTTTTGTTTCTGAAAACATTAATTGCGATATTATTTTTATCAGCAAATATAAAATTTGATTCCATATAATTTGAAAAAATCTTAAACAAGTTCTCAATAATGAACCATCTACAATAAGGAGTTAGATCTAAAAAACCTTAACACACTTTTAACCCAAGTTACCTAGAATGTTATTAAACAGTATCGGGAAAACTTGTCAGTTGATAGAAAACCTGATACAGGTAGAAGGAATGGTCTACATGATGTTTCTAAAGCCAATAAATATAAAGCATTTTCAATAGAGCTCCCAACACATGGTAGGAAAGCAGTCCGGTTAGCTCAGTACTCGGACTATTTGGTACGAAAAGCTAAAGCCAATGCAGATTTAAAAACATACAAGGCTCAAAAAGTTCCTAACAGGAACTCTGCTAAAAATTTAGAGGCCAAAGACAGAGCAAGTAAAATTGAAATAAAATTTTATAAAAATATACCTGCAGCATAATGGATGATTCAGCAGCATAATGGATTTCGCAGCTTCTGGGTCAATATTTTTATGTTGCTGATGCTCGAGGGAGTGTTGTAGAAAAGTTTAGGACGGCAAAAGAAGAAAAAAATTGATACAAATTAAATACTGAAATTTATCCTTCAAACTGCCAGGAGGTAATGCCAGTGGAGTGATATTGGGCTCTTGTTAAAAGAGAATTAAAGAGCACAAAACAAGGAATCCAATAGTGTCGTAAATTTTAAACGGAGATGGACTACCTTAATGGAAGTGTTTCCAGAAAATTCATCACTTGTAATAATAATTTCAATCAAATAAAAATAAATAAAAACTTTAGGTTTAGTGGTTTCTTTTTTATTAAGATTTTTTCGTTCTCACTCCTTATGGTTCTAATGCGAATTTTTATATTTATGTACGGATTTGTTTGAAGCGCTAAATTCTTTGTATATCAGGCAAATTTCACACAGAACTTTGGCTGTTCCATGTTCCAATCAATAGGCGCACAAATGTCACTTTCGATGACATAGAAATGCTCATATATTTATTCTGATTTGACCTTAAACAATTTCCAGTCGATCCAAAAACGTGAAGATGAGTGATAATTTACAAAAAATATTAAAATTTATATGGGACACAATATAAATTAATATAAAAACAATTTACACGAAAATTTCGTAGATTTTATGAATTTATAAGAGGTTTTATTTTAAAAAATTTTAAATTTCATTCCCCAAAAAAGGGTTAAAATAATTTTCTATTTAAACATAACCAACTTATAAACAACAACAAAAAAACTAAAAATTTTTTTCTTTTTAAATAGTTTCAGATTTTTGCATGTTGCTGTTGAATTTTCTACGCAATTAAACGATGTCATGTTATCAACATCTACATCATATTATAACAACAGCACAAGCAGCAGCAACAACAACAACAACAGCAACCAAAACGACAATAACACTAAACAACCCAGCAGTAGCAGTGGAACTGGAAACAGCAGCAACAACTACAAGGGACATTATTATCAATTTGAACAACATCTACAACAGCAGTTAAAACTTGAGCAACATCTTTTGTATTTATTATTGTTGTTGTTGTTATTGGTTCAATCGCAAAAAAGTCGCACAAAACATAAAGAAACAGAAAAAATTGCAATAAAAACGCCATTGCCTTTATAGACAGCAGGCAAGCAGGCAAACAGCAGCAACATCATCAAGAAAATCAAATCACATCACATTGTTAAAAAGTAAATCCAATGGAAAATGATGACGATGATGTTTTACGTAAACAGCAGCTTTAAAAGCAACAACAACAACAAGAACTACAGTAATACTACAACAGCGGCAGTAACTAGCAACAGTAGGAGTAGCACTGGATGCAGTGGTTGTTGTATTGCCAGTAATGTTAACAATAAAATAACGTTGAAACAACAAAAAAATTATAATATTGAAAGGACTGATAATGTAAACATTAAAGACAGCAGCAACATTAGCGACAACTACAACAACAGAAAACGACAAAGCGATGAAGATGAAGATCTACAAAACCACCATTATTGTAGCAGCAACAGCAGCAGTTACACAACAGCAACTACAACAAGGGAAACAACAGCTCAACAAAGTTTTAAATTAACGGCAACAACAGCAACAGCAGCAACAAATATTACAAATCGAGGGAATATCAGCAATACAACATCAACAGCAACACTAACAGCATCATCGTCATTAACACAACGACAACGAAGAAGGTGTTTTAACGACGACAACAGCATTAGCAGCAACAATAGCCACATTATTATTAGTAAAAACAACAACAACAACAGCAGCAGCAACAGCAGTAGTAGTAGCGAAAATTGTTTTCATTGTAGTTTTCACAATAGCAAAACAGCAGCGCACAATTTTTGTTGCACATCATCATCACCAGCTTCAACATCACCAGCATCATCAACCTCGACCCGTAAATGTAAAAATTATAGCCTTAAAACAACTTCTAGCATCAGTAGCAACAACAGCCATCCCCATACACGTCGAAGATATGGTAGTGGCGGTGGCAGTGGCGGTGGCACTGGTGGTATCATATTCAACGTCCATAACATCATTAGCCTTTTTGGCCTTCAGCTGTGTTGTCTCCTGCTGTTGCGGCTAACACATTTCGCCACTGGTCTTGCTGTTGGTGTAGACTCAACAAATGCAAATCTCACAGATTTGGGTAGTCCCGGTATGTATTCTTCCATTCTAAACCAAAAACTAACAAAAAAACTGTAGCAATACATTAGCAACATTATTGATTTTTTAAGTTCAATTCTGTTGAGTTTTATTTTACAGTTTTTTTTTTTGGTTTTTTTCTTTATTATACTGGCATATTATGTATTTATTTTGGAGGGAAATTAACCTAAATAAACTTTGGGTTATTTTTTCCTCTTAGTTCTTTTGCCAGCTAGAGGTATTAACAATATAATCAACAACAAAAGTTTTCTGTTTTACTGCTACCAAATTTCCTTCCTATAACTCTTTTTTTATTTCCTTTTTCATAAAAAAAATACAAAAAACAATACAAAACAGAAATGTGAAGGATATAAAGTGGTAGTAGCAAGGAAAATCAGTTATTTAAAGGTGGTAATTCTCAAAATGAACTTGAATAATGTTAGAAATTTAAGTTTATCTAAGGCAATTTATTTGTGCAGGAAATGTTTGATCTTAATATAAAAATAAATTTATTCATAATAACTCAAAGTAGAGAAGAACTACAACGGAAAAAAATTGCTCTCTCACAAAACGTAAAGCTGGGATCAGCGTTATTAATTTAGTATACAGCTAATTTATTATACTGATGGTCCTTCGAACCTCAAATCCATGTGAATTTCCGCCATGAAATTAATTGAAGATAATTCTATTTAATATGAGGGCGGGTCAAGAAGTCCCCGTTTTTTAATTTACCGACTCTTAATAATCCTAAAAATACTGGAATTGAAAATTTTCTCAAATTTCAAATTGGATTATTTTTGGACTCGTTAAAGATATTCTTTGAAGCTTTTTACATATGATTTCCTTATTTAATTTTTAACTAACAGAAGCAATTTTAATGAAATCGGCCAGACATTATAAAAAATAGTTTTAAATCATAATTTTCAAATGCATATAACTCAATAACTTTAAGATATAATTAGCACACGCCATAGTTTTTATATGACTAATCAAGGGCTTTAAGAATATATAATCTTTGATTTTAGAAACAGCGCAAAAGATTCGCATGTCTTTGAATTCATTTTGCATGTCAAAGGTGCCTTATATTGAGACACCAACGTGCCTCTACTCTGCTCGGATCAGCCAGTTAGAAGTAGCTGATTTATTTATCAAATATTTTAATTCTGCCTCAAATCTGAGGAAAACTTTGTTTCCATTAGGAATTTGTTATATAAATATTTCTGTTAATATAAATAAGACGATACTTTTAAGAAATGTTGTTATTTGATCTCTATTTATTGATCGCTTGTGGTGCTGTTAGTTAGGTTTTTGGCAGCAAACTTGCTTTATTCTCTGAGCAAAGTTTCAATGTTTGTTTTATTATAAAAGGACTGAGATAGAAAAAACCCTAACACACGTTTTTCATTTAAACTTTTAAACCAAGTATTATTTGATTATTTATTTGAAGGGTATAACTTCACCTTCGTGAGAAGGGTATATTTAAGTTTGTCATTCCGTTTGTAATTTCTACATTTTTCATTTCCGACCCTATAAAGTATATATATTCTGGATCCTTATAGATAGCGGAGTCGATTAAGCCATGTCCGTCTGTCTGTTGAAATCAATTTTCTGAAGACCCCAGATATCTTCGGGATCCAAATCTTCAATAATTCTGTCAGACATGCTTTCAAGTAGTTTGCTATTTAAGATCAGCAAAATCGGTCCACAAATGGCTGAGATATGTGGAAAAAACCAGGACAACCTCGATTTTTGACCTATTTTTGATCTATATCTGGATTACTAAGTCATTAATATAGACAATATGGATATCTAATGATAGATATTTCAAAAACCTTTGCAACGACGTATATAAGACCATAGTAAGTTGGACCTACAATGGATCAAAATCGGCTCAAAAAAAATTAAAAATTTTTATTTTTTTAAATTTAAAAACAATTTGAAAATTTTTTTTCCAAAAACTAAAAAAAAAAATTTTCACTTAAAAATATTTAAATTTTTTATTTTGAAGTATAATTAGGACAAGGGTATATAAGATTCGGCACTGCCGAATATAGCTCTCTTACTTGTTTTTGATCAAGTTACCATTGTAAAGTATGTTAGTATTTGTTTAATGTCAATTATGTTCATTTGTTGTTAATCTGATTAAAATGAGTGACGAGAAAAAAATTCGTACTAAAATTATTAAATATTTTCAACAAAACCCAACTTGATCCTACAAAAAGTTGGCCAAAGAATCAAAGGTCTGCCGTTAAACTGATTCCAATGTTATTAAACAGTATCGGGAGAACTTGTCCGTTGATAGAAAACCTGGTTCATGTAGAAGGATGATAAAATGCATTTTCAAAAGAGCTCCCAACTCATCCGGTAGGAAAGCAGTCTGGTTAGCTTAGTACTCGGACTATTCGCTACGAAAAGTTAAAGCCAATGCAGGTTTAAAAACACACAAGGCTCAACAAGTTCATGACAGGAACTCTGCTAAAAAATTTTCGAGGTCAAAGACAGAGAAGGGAAATTGAAGTCAAATTTTATACAAAAAATATAGCTGCTTCATGATTTTTCGCAGCTTCCGGATTAATAGTTTTATGTTGCTAATACTCGAGAGAAAATGCAGAAAATCTTCCCAAAAAGTTCTTGCCATGACAAGCAATATGCAGTTGCCGCAAAAGAAGTCAAACATTTGTTACAAAGGACTTTATAAATACCGAAATTGACATCAGAGAATGTTTACAAAAGAAGATGATTCCATTCATAAGACTTCTTAATGTGTCCACTTATTTTTGGCTTGATTTGGCATCCTGTCACTAGGGTAAGCAAGGTCTTGAGTGGTAGCAGAACAATAATGTGGTATTTGTACCAAGAGAGGCAAATCCTGCAAACTGCCTGGAGCTAAGGCCAGTGGAGAGATATTGGGCTCTTGTTAAAATTGAATTGAAGAGCACGAAAAAGGTGTCCAAAAGTGTGGTAGATTTTAAACTGAGATGGACTATATATATGTTCGAACAAAGTGAATGTTAAGATTTTTTCGATCTCAGACCTTAGTATAAAAATAACATCTATAAATGATGTAAATGTCTTGGGAATAGGGATCGGTTCTCTGAAGGTGGACTGTCACCGTAACCAGTTGTCCTTTTATACCAGTGTTTCTCACTCTTAGCCTTCAGAATGTAAAATTGATGTCTTATATAACTATTAACAACACAAATGTTAACCAAATTATCAAAAAAGAAGCAACAGAGAAAGCTAGTATTATAATTAATGTTCCATGCTCATTTTATACCGACCACTCTCCTAGAGGGAATGGAACTAATACAGTCTCGTGATTGGTTCCTCGGGAATATTAATCGGTTTTATGTGATCGGCCTTCTTAGCAACTAGGGTGCGAACATGTTTGGTTATTTACCTGTGAATTACAATAATGTCAACGATATATGAGATGCTATTATAATCCTTATTCTCTTTATATTGATCACTGTTTTATAAACTCTATGATAGGTCACTTAACTAACCTAAGTGATCTTGATCCAACATTTGGTTGACATTTAGACTAACGATGTTGAAGAAATTTAGAAAAGTTTTTAACTTTAGTCTAATTCACTCTTTCAAAGCTCTATGTTTAATTTAATCTCCTAAAAAAGTTATTCTATCATACTCTTTCCTCCAATATCAAGTTGACAGCACAATAACAATAACAACAACAACGAAAACGACAGCAATAACAACAAAATATAACAACTTATGACTATTTTTTGACATTTTCATAATAATGCTACTACTACAGCTACTACGAGGAGAGACGAAAAGGAAAATGTCACATAATAATAAAATCGTTAACCCTAATTATTTTATCATTTTTCGTTGACAATTTTATTGAGATTAATATTTACAACAGCAGCAGTAGCAATGGCAATGCCAGCAGTTTAACTAAAAATAACAAAAACCAACAAACCATACAAAAAAAAAAATTATTTCAATTTTATGTAAATTTTTTATTAAATGTATCTGCGACAGTAGCTATTATATTTGTTACAAAACAACCCAGTACACATAACTTTTGCTGACATTTTCAAAAAAAAACAAATTTGACTGAGATAATAATGTCAGTAAACTCAAGGTTGTTTGTTAAGCCTTTAAGTACAATTTTTAGATAAATTTTTGGTAATTTTAAAACATAAAATTGTCATTTACCAAATCTAGCTAATAATTTTGTTTGTTATTATTGGCTGAATTTAACAATTGTTTTAAAACCTTGAGCTTTAATTTGAATTTCATTTGAATTTTATTTTACTATGTATGTAATTTGTTTAAGATTTGTTTTGTTTTCAATTTAAAATTGAAATTATGCTGGTTTTATGCATTAAATAATCACTGTTTAAAACTGTAATCTTCAATTTAAATTCCATAAATTTAGTTAAATTACTTTAAAGATTTCTGTAATCCTCCCTTTTTTTGTTCAAAATGTTGAAAAACAAATTTTTACATAAATATTATGATGAGTTTTTTTTATTAAATTTGTTTTTCGGTGTGTATGTGCGGATTATAGACTAAACTTAGTAATTTGTATCTTAAAGATGTTGGTCTGTCTGTCTGTCTAACTGCCTGCCGGTATAGACAAGCCATTTTTTTGTTTTGTTTTGAAACAAGTTGCCTTCAAATCATTAATCATTTTTTTTGGAAAGCTAAATTTAATATGAATTTCATGTGTGAAATTTAAAATGAGTTTTTTAGTACACAGAACAAACCTTTTAACAATATTGTGGTTGTAAAAAAACATTTATAATATTGTCATCATTTTGGTTAGATAAAATATGTTTTATGGATTTTTTTTTTTAATTTGTTACTAAACACCTGAATTGAAATTTGTTTGGTAATGAATACCTATTAAAAAATGCCAGACTTACTAAACATATTTAATATGACATTGAAACAGTTGTTCAAATTGAATAATTATTAAAAATAACATGAAATACTATCTTTAGGCTTTAGGATATTTAAATGATTTTAGCCAATTAGGGTGTGGTGTCACTAAAATGAAAGTGATATGTTTGTTATTTGGCTTTTAGCAGTTTTAAGTACCTGCTTTTAAGTTGCTTCAAGAATATAAAATTAAAAATATTCAAAATATGAATTTTACAAATGGTCCTTCGAACCTTGAATTCATTAATTTTAATTTATTTTTCACAAATCAAGCAAGAAAATTTCTTTCATGAAATTGAAATACATTGCCAGTGACGTATCCTGTCACTCCAATTTTCTAAGACACTGTTGATGGTTTCTAATCAGCTTTGACAATTTAGGTGTGTCACTGAAAAGCAAGTGTCTGCTTATAAACTAGATCGAAGATTATAAAATGATAACAAAATATTTCCATGTTGTTAAGCATAAATGGCATTGATCTCTTTAATTTCTACACAAAATTAAAATTTTGTGTTGTATTCCAAATATGAGTTTTACAGATGGTCCTTCGAACATCGAAATTATAAGATTTTATTTAGTTTTCAAAAACCTAGAAAGAAAATTCCTTTCTTTGTGGAAATTCATTTAAAGTTTCATTTCTATGTTAAAATACATTTTAATATTTGTTTAGTATAAAGAATATTTGGTCCTTCCGATGGTCCATAACTTTTTTTTGACCAAAACTCAATTTCTTTTGAAATATTAAGGGCTTTGTCAAGAAGCAAAAAAATATTTCACACTTTTTCTCAGTACTTCTATTTAATTTTTTTCTAAATTTAGTATGATTGCTATCGATTCAAGTAATTGAACATAAAAATTGTGGTTTCGGTTAGAGTTCAGGGATATTTCATTAATAAATTATACAAATTAAAACTTTAACAATAAATTCGAACATGCAAATTCTTAGAAAAAAGAATTTAATAAAAAAAATCTTCTAATAGAATAAAAGAATTCAATAAAAATGAAACTCATATGCACACCTTGCAAACAGAAAAAAAAACAAAATAGCATTAATTCATTGTCTTGTAGCCAAACCATACTAAAGCCATAAAGTCTAGACATGATAAAGTAACTTTTTAATACGATTTAGCTAGAAACAAAAGCATACATAGAACAAAATTTTAATTATAAAATCGACCGTGGAAAAACACCTGTAAAAAATGTAAATAAAGTTGAAAATTTAAAAAAAAAAAAAATGATTTTAACTTAAAACAGCGTAACCTTCTTTTCATTTTACCATCAACCATAATTTAACTTACAGAACCTAACACACGTAACCTAACATTTTTAACATAATCATTGTAATTAAAGCTCATAAACTTTTGTAATATTTAGCTAAAAGGTATTAAATTTAAAAAGAGAGAAAAATAATGAATTCTGAATAATATTTTAAATGTGAACTAAAAAAAACTGTTTTATATTAAATTCAATTTGTTTATTCAATTCTAGAAATTGTATAATACAAGAAAAAAAGGAAATTGTAAAGAAAATATATAAATTTAATTAGTAGTTATTAAAATTGATTAATTATTGTTGAATAAAATTAATCTGAATTGTTAAGCCAAATCTAAGAGACTTGAGCTATGACTCATGGCTCTTGATTTCATCTGGGCATAATAATACACTCAGAGAAATGTGTTAGGAAAATTTAAATTTGCATAAATATCCCAATATTTTTATACACATTTTCAATTTTCCAAAACGTTGCATTTCATAAACTTAGTTCGTTTTCTAAACGCAAATAAATTACAAAATTTATTTAATACCAAGAGGTTCAAAAACAGGAAAGGTTATTTATTTTTTTTGTTTAAATATAAATTTGACCCTTTACTTTTTCATTACAGTATCGGTTCAGTGGGTGTGATCATTGTTGATGATCATATGAGTTCATTTCCCATTTTTCTTCCTTCTGGCGTGAATTTTGGGAGATAAGTTTTCACACTCTTGTCATATATTCTCTTTGAGAGCTTTAACAGTTAGTGACTTTTGCACCGTGTCTTTGGGTCGACATCTTGCCAATGCAAATATAAAAAAAATAGACTTTAGATGATTCAGAAAAACATGCCCATTTTCGCACATAAAATTCCTCTTCAGTGGTGGAAGTAAAGACTCTCCGAAGTTTTTTTTTTACATGATCAATATCAATTGAAAATCTACCACATCATTGTTGAGGTGCAGGAGAACGAGTACTCTTGTACATCAAGTATTTCTAAACGACTTTTTTACCAGAATGACTGTTTTGTGTTGTATTCAGAATAGGAATTTTACAGTTGGTCCTTCGAACCTCGGAATTTTAAATTTATTTGTATTTTTGGAAATCCTTGGAAGATGTTGAAATTAATTTTTAGAAAATTTCTTTCTATGTTGAAATATTGAGTGTACTACTTAAAAATTAATAAGAATATATTCAAAGTATTGGCCATAGTTAGCTATGACAAATAGTAGTCGGACGAGGCACGGTCTGGACTATAAAGCGGGTGAGGCAAAACTTCCCAACCACTTCATTCTAAATACTTTTTAACAGGTATTGCAACAGGTGGCCAAGCGTTGTCATGATGGAATATTACGATTTCATGTCTGGCTGCATATTCTGGGCGTTTTTCGGTCAATGCTCGCTTCAAACGAATCAGTTGCGTTCGGTACAGGTTTCGTGTGATGCTCTGGCCAGATTTCATAATATATAGGACCCTTTTGATCTCTCCAAATACAGAGAATTACCTTAACGCCATGGATATGTTGCTTTGTAGACGATCCGGATGTAACCGATGGAACACATTCACCATAAGTTTCGGTGAGCAATCGATGTGCTTCACCTGCACTTTTTTTCAAATCAAAGATGTAAAGCAAAACTTCCCGCATATGACGCTATGTTGATACACGAGCCACAATCATTGCCTGACCAGCCTCATTTTCGAAGAGGTATGGCCCAACAGTGACTTTGTTAATGCATTAGTTTTTCATGTGGGTTCTCTGAACTCCAAATGCGGCTAGAAAATAGGCTTCATGTCCATGTAAACTCAGATGAGCGAAAGTTTTCGCAATTGAAATTTCAGCTAACTTCCAGATATTTTTTTTCGAGTTTGGGAAACTGGCCTTACCTAACGAATAGTGCTTTTTACTTACATATTTGTTTATAAAACTATTAAGATTTTGCACTAAATTTACTTAGATTTTTCTTTAAGCGTATATATGTTAAAGATTGAAATTTCTCATACATATTTTTGTTTAATACTTGTATTAATAAAATCAATTAAAATGCGGAAAACTGAAAGCAAAAATCAAATTTCTTATATTTAATAAATACTTAACAATATATTAAATACATTTATGTATATTAATAATAGGTTTTAATAACAAAACATGAAAATGTTTTTGTTCTGTGGCAAATGATTTATAATGATTTTAATTTAGACTCACGACGATCATAAAGCACAAAAACACATCTACTGTGTGTTTAAACCAGCGGTCGGCACAGAGAGAACTTGCTACATTTATGGATTATAATAACATTATTTCTCTGTTGAAATCTGATTAGCTATTGGTGGTAATTTTTGCTTCTCGTTTGATAATTTTTATGATAAAGTTAAATAATGTTCTGCCCCTGATAGCTGTGAGTGCCAGCCACTGGTTTAAAGGCATGAACAATTGTAAATAAATCTTGTAAGTTTAATATGATTAATAATTTAGATGTGGGATGGAACTTTAATTAACAAGCTTAGCATTAAAATAATTTAAAAGGAACCCCTACTTTCAGCAATAGAGTTAACGGAATCTAATTTTTGTAAATATTAATTTTCTTAATAAGTTTTGTTTTATAAACAATTTTATGATTATATATTTTATCTTATTTTATTATGATTATGTTACAAAATGTAGCTCGAAATTGAATATGCCTGTAACTTAAATTTTCAATGATCACTACTTGACTTCTTGTCTACATAGCTTGATTTATGGTTAATTGTGTAAATTATGGACTCTAAATGTTTAAACAATGAGACGTTTAGCTTTAAAACAAAACAGCAAAACGCCAAAGAAGACAATGATCTCTATTCTCTGTAGGTTCAAACTAATTTTTATGCTAAATTCATGTTCATATTAGCACCATAAAAGGCGTCACAAATATTTAAACAAAAAAAAAAAATCGGAGAAACAAATAATACAAAAGATATTTAAAATTATTCCCACGTGTTGGTGGGTATGCACAATGAGATCGCGTATCTTAAAGTCTATAAATTAAGCTATTGATGTCAGAAGTAAAACCAACTTAGATTTTTTTTGTGAAACAAAATATCAGTAGGAGTTTGTGTTAAGCAGGTGATAAATTATGCACAAAATAAATATTCAATTAATAGATGTCGTTTTTTTGTTCATTTTGGTTTGTTTTGATTTAAAATGATCTTTATTTGGTTGTTATTATACAAGTTTGAAATCAATCACAATGATCTGATGTCAAGATAAGAGATTAATGGCAAAAATATTTGCATATATAGCTATGCGATTGACAGTTTAGAAATCCGCTTTATAAAACAGAAATATTTTAGATAGAAAAATCAATCTGTTAAGACAAAGTAAGCATTCCAACATATCATTTTAAAAATATGTAAATATGTTCTTCTATAATTTTTCATATTTGTTTATAGTACTTTCAAAATTTGTTTAAATTGTACATTTTTTAAATAGTGATTTTCTATAGTTTTGCATTTGTCATTTATTTTTATTTCAAGTTAACTTAGATCTAGTCGTAATACTATTCATATTTGAAAGAAGCTTCTAAACAATCTGTAAAACTAACAAGTAAGGAGATCTATATTCGGCTATGCCGAATCTTTTATACCCTTCACCAAATTATAATTCAAAATAAAAATTTTAAATATTTTTAGGTAAAAAAAGTTTTTTTTTTTGCAGTTTTTTAATTTTTTGGAATTGTTTTTTTAAAATTTTAAGATTTTTTTTTTTTAATTTTTTTGTGTTTTTTTTTATTTTTTTTTATATTTAGCGAAAAAAAGCTTTTGGTGGAAAAAAAAATCCGGATAAAAAATATGGTTTCCGATTTTGATCCATTGTAGGTCCAACTTACTCTGTTCTTATATACGTCGTTGTAAACGTCTTTAAAATATCTATCATTAGATATCCATATTGTCTATATTAATGACTTAGTAATCCAGATATAGGTCAAAAATAGGTCGAGGTTGTCCTGGTATTTTCCTCATATCTCAGCCATTTGTGGACCGATTTTGCTGATTTTAAATAGCAAACTTCTCGAAAGCATGTCTGACAGAATTATTGAAGATTTGGATCCCGAAGATATCCGGGGTCTTCCGAAAATTAATTTCAACAGACAGGCAGAGGGTCGTGGCTTAATCGACTACGCTATCTATAAGGATCCAGAATATATATACTTTATAGGGTCGAAAATGAAAAATGTAGAAATTGCAAACGAAGGTGTAGGGTATAAAAAGAAATTATTTTAAACAAACACAAAATTTCCGCAAGTACCCAAGAAAAATTTCAAATCTTTTTGTCCCCTCAAATTTAATAAGCAAACATAACATAAGAAATCTCAAATAAATCTATTTGATTTTCAGCTTATATCCCCTTCATAATGATTATCCCTATAATAAATTGTTTATTTTCTATTATACCACAAATTATCCATATTAAAGGCTAATTTCTTCTGTCAATATCCGTTGGATATTGAAAAATATAGTATGTGGCCATGTGTGCGTGTCTATGTAGTGAGTTATAATACCTTTTTGCCAGCACACACACTCACTACCTTGTTAATAATATACAGTGGTGGTCAAAACATATGCAACCAGCAACAGAATTTTACAAAAGTGGTTTAAACTACTTTAAGATGTAAACAAAAATATTCATTTGCTTATAATATATTTTAATTTATGCTTTAAAAATAAGAATATGAAATTTAATTCAGAATTTTTTGCATTGAAAAGAAAAAAAATTTAAAAAACTACGTATGGGTTGATATTTCATTGGCCAAAACATATGCAACTAATTGCTTTTAAAACATTTCTGTCTATAAAACTTAATATTTCGTGGCAAATCCTATATTTTCAATGACGGCCTTACATCGGCAAGGCTGTGAAGCTATCAAATTGGCAATAAAATTTGCAGGAATAGCGTTCCAAGCATAACCAATCCTTGAAACATAATATTATTAATAATATTGAATTAGTGCAATTTTCGGTGTCGATTCTTTGATTAACGATTGCGCAAATGTTCTCAATGGGATTTAGATCTGGTAATTGTGGTGGCCATTCCATTACCGAAACTGTTTCTTGTGCTAACCACGATTTAACAACATGTGAAGAGTGCTTGGGGTCGTTATCGTGCTGAATAACTCATCGAAGAGGCTTATTATCCTCAGAATTTGGAAACATTGCTCTTTCCAAGATGTCTCTATAGATAAATCCATCCATTATTTCATTAATTTAGAGCGATGGGCCAACTCCAGCAGCAGAAAAACAACCCCCATACAATTACGTTGCATCCTGCAAGCTTCACCGACGATTTCCCTACGCGCAAAAACCGCTTATATTAAAAGAAACGTTTGAAGTTTGCTATGGAGTATTTAAATTGGCCAGAAAACAAATGGACTACTGTCCTATTTAGCGACGAATCCGAATTTAATATCATCGGAAGTGATTTCATGTGTTACGTAAGACGACCACTTAACACGCGGCTTCAAGCACATAATGCAAAAGGACACTGAAACATGGAGGATGCAACGTAATGGTATGGGGGCAGTTTTTCTGATGCTGGAGTTGGCCAATCGCTCTAAATTAATGAAATAATGGATGGATTTATCTATATAGACATCTTGGAAAGAGTAATGCTTCCAAATTCTGAGGATAATAAGCCTCTTGGATGAGTTATTCAGCACTATAACGACCCCAAGCACTCTTCACATGTTGTTAAATCGTTGTTAGCACAAGAAAGAGTTTCGGTAATGGAATGGCCACCACAATTACCAGATCTAAATCCCATTGAGAACATTTGGGCAATCGTTAATCAAAGAATCGACACCGAAAATTGCACTAATTCAGATATTATGTTTCAAGGATTGGTAGATGCTTGGAACGCTATTCCTGCAAATTTTATTGCCAATTTGATAGCTTCACAGCCTTGCCGATGTAAGGCCGTCATTGGAAATATAGGATTTGCCACGAAATATTAAGTTTTATAGACAGAAATGTTTTAAAAGCAATTAGTTGCATATGTTTTGGCCAATGAAATATCAACCCATACGTAGTTTTTTAAATTTTTTTTCTTTTTAATGCAAAAAATTCTGAATTAAATTTCATATTCTTATTTTTAAAGCATTAATTAAAAAATATTATAAGCAAATGAATATTTTTGTTTACATCTTAAAGTAGTTTAAATCACTTTTGTAATATTCTGTTGCTGGTTGCATATGTTTTGACCACCACTGTATGTTTGTAAGTTTATCCAGCTATTTTGGTAAAGTTAGACCAACAGGAACAGAAAAAAACCTTAAATTTAAACGTATATACCAAAAACAAAAAGTATGAGTGAGTGAACAAAAAAACCTTATTCGATTTTTTTTGCTTTGTACATTTTGTTATAGAAGGACTGAGATAAGTTGAATTGTACAGGTGTGACATATAAATAAGTCATTATTCAACTACTTCCAAGTAATGCAAGCAGTAATTGAAAACTATGTTATCCAGTAATTCAAAAAAAAACATTATCCGTCCACCTTAGTGTTTTCTATGTCAAATTATTAATAACAAACTATTTAACCTTTGACCTCGATTATTAAAATTAAACTTAAAACAATTTAATTTTCACATTTATGTAAAACCATGAATTATTTTTGTTTTCAAATTTATTTTTTCATTTTTTTGAATCATTTGTAAAAAAAAACTTCTTTCTAAAAAGTTTTTAAAATGTAGTGCAACATGTTGCCTATCGTTGGCATGATGGAATATTAAGGTTTCATATTCTGGGCCTTTTTCGGCCAGTGCTCACTTCAAACGAATCAATTGCCTTCGATGCAGGTCCCCAGTAATAGCAGGGGACGGGCGGGTTGCCCGGGCTTCACAAACGATTTCTTATGCTTATGCTATTGTAATCGATTAATTTTTCATCGCAATTAATGATTCGGTGCACCAAATGATTTTCTTTTAAAGCGTTCAAGCATCATTTCGGACTTGCAAAATCGTCTTTTAAGGTCAATCGGCTTCAATTCGTATGGCATCCAATTTCCCTGCTTTTGAATAACTACTGCTGCAAACGTTTTGAAAATTGTTGCTTGAGTAGTCCCAATGCTTTTGCAAGCTCTTATTGAGTTTGACAACAATCATCATAGAGTAATGCCTGCAATTCTTGGCCTTCAAACTTTTTTGGCTGGTCGATCTTTGTCTTCCGTATCAAAATCACCACTCTTGAACTCGCACGTTGTAAACGATGGATCACATTCACCATGAGTTTTCAACAAATTCGGTTGCTACTACGAGTTTGTTTTCTCTATTAGCATGTTTTAATTAAACTTTCAATGATCAATTTTATACACAAAATATGAAATTTATGTATTTTATAGAACCCAAAACTTATTTTTTTGGCGTATTTTTTAATTTTAACGAATAAAAAATTGGCGACTGTTGTCGATTTCGGACATACAATTTGGTGATGAAGGTAAAAAACAACCCTGCTTCCAAGTGAAACTCAGAAACGATGTCTTCTAATAACACAAATTTGTGGAAGTTGGAAATCCTCTCCCTTTCACAAGACATGATTTTTTTGTTTTGGGAGTTCCCACTTGAAAGCAGGTTTGTGTTGGTTTTTATTCTCTTCTTAGAATCTACTTGAACGAAGTACATGAAAAACATGATATTTTTCTTAAATACTATGAACTGACAATGTTCATTAATAATAACAAACGTTCTCTCCATCATCGTAATTTCGACATCATTATCTTATTTTGAGAAATTTTTAGTTACTAGGTGCCCTTAATTTGTTTTTTTGGGCATTAAATTTTAAATTCTATCGAAAAAGATTAAAATAAACGAAACATTTGCATTGACTTTTCTGGTCCTTCCAAAAAATCAATACTCAAATTTTATTTTCCTCCAGTTTTCTTACTCCCACTCCTTATAGTCGTACGAGTATAGTCTGAAAATAAAGCAACAATTTTGTTATTTTTTTTTTTCTTACTTTCTGTTATACTAATATTTTCCTTTATTTTTCCTAAACACCCTCAGTTATAGATTTTTTCCCTTAACTTTCCTTTACTACTTGCTATGTTTTTTTTCTGAGTTTTTAAAGCTTTTACAAAAAAAAAGAAAAAACAAGTAAGAGTGTTATATTCGGCTGTGCCGAATCTTATATACCCTTCACCAAATTGTACTTCAAAATAAAAATTTTAAATATTTTTAGGTAAACAAAATTTATTTTTTTTTGCAGTTTTTTAATTTTTTGGAAAAAAAATTTTTCGAATTGTTTTTTTAAATTATTTTTTTGTTTTTTTCAACTTTTTTTTAATATTTAGCGAAAAAAAAAACTTTTGGTGAAAAAAAGGTGTAAACAAATATTTTTTCCGATTTTGACCCATTGTAGGTTCAAATTACTATGTTTTAATATACGTCATTGCAAAGGTCTTTGAAATATCTATCATTACATATACATATTGCCTATATTAATGACTTAGTAATCCAGAAATAGGTAAAAAATAGGTCGAAAATCGAGGTTTTTTCCTCATATCTCAGCCATTTGTGGACCGATTTTGCTGATTTCAATAGCAAACTTCTCGAAAGCATGTCTGAGGATTTGGATCCCGAGATATCTTGGGTCTTCAGAAAATTGATTTCAACAGACAGACAGACAGACAGACGGACGGACATGGGTTAATCGACTCCGCTATCTATAAGGATCCAGAATATATATACTTTATAGGGTCGGAAATGAAAAATGTAGAAATTACAAACGGAATGACAAACTAATATATACCCTTCTCACGAAGTTGAAGTTTATAACAAGTAAGAATGTTATATTCGGCTAAGACGAATCATGTATACCCACCATCAATATGCAGTTTTCTATTTCTATGGGGACTTGAATCAGTGCGAAGAATTTGATAGAGAGATTAATTTCTTAAAACTTTAAATGACTTAAATTGAAATTTAGTATATTAATATCATTATATACAAATTATTTATTGACAATAACATGTTTTTCTGATGTAGGGGTTATTTGGTGTGTAGGGTCAATTATGGATCGATCCTCACAAAAATTGGTAGAAAGATTTAGGTTAATTTAAAAATTGTTTATGTCTAATTTCCTCACGATATTAATTATTAAAAGACAGTTATGAATATTCAAGTATTTTTCTGAGGGGTATCTTGCATAGGGTGGCCCTTAATAAACGAAAGTCGGATTTTGGCCATTCTCACCCTCCAGTTTGGTGAACATTAGTAAAAAAAATCATCCTGAAACAATTTTAAGTAAAACGGTTGGGGATAAGACGTGCCGCAAGACCTCTGAAGTTTTGAGATGCATTTACAAGAGGAAAAAAAGCATTTTTTTCAGTTTTTGTAAAAATTTTGCCATTAAAAAATTACTTTTGCAATTTAATTTAAAAGAATCGAAATGTGTACGTAATTGTCGTTCTAATGAGACATAAAAAACAGAAATTGGTCAAAAAATGTTAAAGTTATTAAAAATTCGCCAGGCCATTAACGTGTCTCAGGCAACTAGAATAAGAAAGGTGGGAACAAAATTAACATATTTTGATAAATATTAAAATTAAAGCTCATTTTTACTTAAAATATGTCCATATTTACTTGTATATGAGTTTTTGTCTTCGTAGGATACCGCTAACCTATTCTTAGGTATGAACAAAAAAATTAATTTTTTTTAACGTCAGTTTCAAAACTCCATTTTCAAATTTTTAAAAATTTTGTTAAACAAATTTCAGAATTTTTTGATCATCTCATTGGGATTTATTAAGAATATAATAGGGAATAAAAATGTGAAAAAATTATGAAAATATCTCTTATAGTTTTTCCGTACCTGCGATTTAAATTTTTTGAAATTTTCGAGAAAAACCAATTATTTGGCAATTTTTAGGCGAACGAGCTCTATTTCCTTACTCTTATGAATTTTAAGCAAAACTTATACAGAATATTATAGTCCAGATAATTCTAAATATACTCTGAAACTTTTACTAAAATCGGAAAACGTTAACCCTTAAATCGTGAAGGTCAAAGGTCAAATTTTTCAATAATATTAAGACAGTTATGAATATTCAAGTATTTTTCTGAGGGGTATCTTGTATGGTGACTAGGGACAAATGTTGCCCGATTTACTACATGCTTTACACTGTAAAGTTTACAGTATAATTTCCGTACTTAGAACTAATTTGTGCAAAATTAGATCGGGATTGCATCATAATCAAACAGTATTGCAGCCAGCTAACTCCTTTTGTTTGGGCACTATTGTGTTTTCAACATATAGACAGACGGACAGATGGACGGACCGTCATATAATCTTATGAGAACCCAGAATATATATACTAATGTGGGTCTGCGACAAATATTTTGATGTGTTACAAACGGAATAACAAAATCAATATACCCTACATTTTTTTTAATGGTAAAAATATAAAAACCCGGCTGGAAGTATGAGAAAAAAAAGTGAACATTTACCATGTCTACATTTAGCACTTAACTTTACTGGTGGTTGGTGTAAATGTTTGAGTGTGTTGGTTTTTCAGTTGAGTTGAGTATGTGTAAGTAAGTGAGTGAGCTTGTGTGGTTGTATATTTATGTTGATACTTGTAGTTTAAACAGAATTTGTAGGTGTAAATATGTGTTTGTTTATAAACTTCCTTCCTTTCAACGCCTATTTTTTTGGTGTGGGGACTTAATACTATTTTATTTGTTGTGTGTAAGAAACTTGTATCTGTGTGTGTGTGTGCTTGTATGTATGAGTCTACTTTACATAAACCACCTTTAAGCAACAATTAACCCAATTCTCAAATCCATTTGCACCTATTTTTGCAGTGGAAATTGTGCGTTAAAAAAGTTTGTTTTTTGGCCTTACAAAAACCAGGCCAGTACTACGTTTATATCTGTGTATGTGTATGATACTTGTGTACTTCACAGATATTGTTTGTTTCTTTTAGTTTGTTGTTAGTGTAGTTGTTGTTGGATTTTCATTTCCTTTTTTTCTCTCCATACTCTTATATGGCATGATATTTTGGAACTGAACAGTTCATATATGGTGAAAGAACAACCTTCACACAAACTCATATATAACACAACACCCACTTACTTGACCCTCTATCAAGTAGGTACCATGGTCATCGTCATCATCATCATCATCTTGTTGAGTTGAGTTCGGTTTTTTTCCTTTTTTTTTTGAAAACAAACATGAGGGAAACAACACCAGCAACAAACTGAGAAATACCAACCAATTCATTCAACCATGGTACTTTAAATGTACTGAAAATTAAGAATTTAAGGAGTAAAATCTTTAAGGGAATAACAAAAATTTTAATTTTCAGAGGATTTTTAAAATTTAAATTATCTCTAGAATCTCATTCTAAATTTTATGGAAGATGATCCTGTGACTAAGATCTCGAGATTTCTTAAAAATATTTTTGTTATTTATTGGGTTTAATATGATATAAAAAATTATGTGACTAGCAGTTCTAAAGTTATTTATTAGAAAGGACGAAATTTTAACCAAACTAAAGCACAAGTCATGAATATAAGGAGTGAGATCGAAAAAATCTTTAACATACGTAAATGTTAATAAAAAAGAAAACACTAAACCTACAGTTTTAATTTTTTTATTTGATTGAAATTATTATTACAACTTACAAAAAATATTATTTTTATAGTTCTAATCAATAGTGATGCATTTATGAACCTTTTCCGAAAAACTTTCCATTAAAATTTTTATAGTGCTTTCTGTCATCTCCGTTTAAAATCTTTTGTCCACACTTTTGGACATCTTTTTTGTGCTCTTCAATTATATTTTAACAAGAGCCCATTATCTCTCCACTGGCCTTAGCTCCAGGTAGTTTGGAGGATTTGATTCTCTTTGTACCATATTATTGACCTTTCATAACATAGTGACAGGATATCAAAATCAGCCCAAAAATAAGTGAACATATTAAAAAGTCTTATGAATGGAAACATCGTCTTTTGTAAACATTCCTTGATGTAAATTTCGGAATCTATAGAGCCCTTTCTAACAAATGTTTGGATTCTTTTGCCACAATTGCATATTGCTAGCCATACCAAGTACTTTTTGGTAACATTTTCTGCTGTTGGGTCCTAAATTTTTCTACAACATTCCCTCGATCATCAGCAACATAAAAATATTGACCCAGAAGCTGCGAAAAATTTTCCAGAACATACGTTTCGTCATACATTATGAAGCAGGTATATTTTTTGTATAAAATTTGAATTCAATTTTCGTGCTCCGTCTTTGGCCTCTAAATTTTTAGCAGAGTTCCTGTCAGGAACTATTTGAGTCTTGTATGTTTTTAAACCTACACTGGCTTTAACTTTTCGTACCAAATAGTCCGAGTACTGAGCTAACCGGACTGCTTTTCTACCGGATGTGTTGGAAGCTCTTCTTAAATATACTTTCTATATTTTGTGTTTAGAAACATCATGTGGACCATTCCTTCTACCTGAACCAAGTTTTGTATCAACGGACAAGTTCTTCCGATACTGTTTAATAACATTGGAAACAGTTTGACGGCAGACCTTTGATTGTTTGTCCAACTTTTTGTAGGACCAAGTTGGGTTTTGTTGAAAATATTTAATAATTTTAGTACGCACTTTTTTCTCGTCACTCATTTTAATCAGATTCACAACAAATGAACATAATTGACATTAAACATAACAACTGGCAAACTTTTCAAAGGTAACTTGATAAAAAAAAAAATCAAATAATACTTAGGGCACTGCTACACGTTCAATATATATTGACCGCGATCCAGTATCGAGATATTTATTGAACGTGTAGCATGCAGTATTGATGGATCGCGATCCAAATCGCAGAATAACCTAATTGTGCGTGATCCATTACAATGGATCGCGATCCAAATATATATTGAACGTGTAACAGTGCCCTTTGGAAAAACCTGTGTTAAGAGCGAGAAGAGGAGAATGAAAAGATCATCCTTTTTACCTTAATCTCTCTTTTACAAACATAAAACTTGCTCAAGTAAAATTTATGTGTGTGAATCTACACCATTTCTAATTGAATTTCAGAATATTCCAATTATATTTCAGAATTTTCCATTTATATTTCAGATATTTGTAATTGTATTTCAGAATTTTTTAATTGAATTTCAGAATATTCCAATTATATTTCAGATTTTTAATTTATACTTAAAAAGTTTCTAATTGTTTTTCAGAATTTTCCAGTTGTATTTCAGAATATTCTAATAGCAATACCAATGAAAATTTCTGAAATACAATTGGAAAATTCTGAAATACAATTAAAAAACTTTTTAAGCATAAATTCAAAATTCTGAAATACAAATGGACATTTCTGAAATATAATTGTAAAATTCTGAAATACAATTAGAAAATTCTCTAAATTCAATAAGAAAATTCTGAAATATAATTGGAAATTTCTGAAATACATATATTTGGAAAATTCTGAAATATAAATGGAAAATTCTGAAATATAATTGTAAATTTCTGAAATTCAATTGAAAACTTCTGAAATACAATTGGAAATGGTGCAGTCTTAGTTTTTGTAATTCTTTTTATTTTGAGTTATTTTAGCCTAAAGAAAAAACTTTTAAAGTTCATTTAAGAATTTGTACCTTTAAATAACTGCTTATGTAACTGCTACTATTTATGTTGTTCTTCTTGTTAATTATTAAACAACCATTTTTCCCCAATTTCCTTTTATCACTTTACTCTATCTTTCTCATTCCCTGTTGTATAATGAATCACACTCTCTCTCTCACTCTCTTGTGATGTTATTAAACTTTCATTAATTTTCGTTTTCTGTGTGAAAAGAAGCGATTTTTTCTTTCTTTCTTTTGTGAGTTTTTCTTGCAGGTTGTTGCAGTTTACAGTTGGATTTTTGTAAATGGATTGGTTTGGTTCGCGGGTGATTTATTGCAGAATTGTATTGACAGCAACATACACTAATTACCAGTGTATGACAACGAATATCAACAACGTCACAATAATTTGCATTGAAGGCTTTAAATATAACTCTTCCTTCAAGCAAATACATATTTAAATGATTTCTTTTATTTTCAGCCAATTACAGTTATTTACCTTTTCTTTTTCAGTGCCTGTTAATAAATTTGAAATTTCCTTTTTTCCAGCTTATTTAATTAAACTTTTGATAACCTTTTAATATTTCACAGGTTTAATGAAATTCACTGCTGTTTATTTATGTACCCATACATACATATTTACTAATAAAACTTTTTTTTTGTACGTATTTTCAGTTATTAAATTAGTAGGAAAATTTTAATTAAAAATTTATTAAACATTTCAGTTTATTTGTAATTTCCAGCTATAAAATTAATATCAATTTAATTTTCAGCCTTGCATGCCTGGTTAAAATTTAATTTGTTGCAATCGGTGAACAAAAAAAAATGCAATAAATGTGTGGAAAATAGAAAATTATATTTAATATTAATTTTATTTTCAGCTAATGATGGTTAAAATGTTTTTAATACTTAATTTATATTTAAAATTTTATGTTTTTTTTTTTCTATTCCAGCTACTTTAGGCCACATTTTCTAGTCATTAATAAATAATTATTTAAATTTTTAGTCTCCCACTCTTTCTCTTTCTTTTTTCCACATACAGCAATTAGCTACAATGTTTTGTTGGGGTCATCATACGTTTAAAGGAATGTATTCTTGTTAAGCCTAGTAAAATGGATGCTACTGGAAGTGAAGTGAAGATTAAACGCTAAATTATTCCAGCCCAGAAATAGATTGCATAAAAGCTATTTTATAAATTTTACAAATTTATAAAATATTATCTAAATCTAAAAATACTTCTCAATTTGCTTTACTTAAATGTGCTTGAAATATTAAACACTTTTTATTAAATAATGTAAAACTTAAAACTTAAAATGTAAAAATTCTAATATTTTGCTAGAAATGTCGTAATAATTAATGAAAATTTAAAATGTTTAAATAAAGTATGCTTGTTAATCAAAACTATTTAATTGAATATCTCGTGTGTTTAATTTAAACCAAAAAATCGGAAATTAAAAATAAAATTTTATAAAGAAATCTAATTTTAATTTTGAAGAGATCAAAGAGAAATAAAAAGAAAAAATCTTAACAGAATCGTTAAATTACAGCGAAGCACAATAAATGCAAATGCCTGGCAAATATATACGCAAACTTTCAAATAGTCTTTCAGCTTTAACTTCAGTGGACAAGAATAATAACGATTTTAGACATAGCTTTATAGCTCCGAAACCGGTGAATATTTTAGCACAAAAGTTGTTTATTTCAATTTGGCTGGAAACCAGCTTCACACATATGTATGTTACTTTCGCCCACTCCCACGCATATCATTCATATACCTTATGTTAATGATATTAACGCTTACAAAACTGTAAGCAAAAAATTAAATAAGTTTTAGGACTTCAGAACTATTTCCCATCATTTCCTTTATCATCCTACCAAGTTTCATTGCAATGATCCTATGATTGGCAGAGATATGCGCTTTACACCAAAATATTCCAAGCGCAAGCAAAGTAAAATAAAATGTGTGAAAATTGACAAAAAAAATTCTGGGAGTACTAGGAGAACATAACTCAACAGTAGGGTGTTTGTCGTTTATTTATTATATTCAAATATTGATAGCTCGGAAACCATTAAAGATTTTAGCATGAAACTTGTGGTGATCGCGCGGGATGGAATTCAGTTTTCGATATATATGTATAGTTGCCGCCCACTGCCACGCCTACTCACTGAAAATCGCATATGTATGATTTAAACGCTTACAGTTTCTTCAATTATGGAGCAAAATACATTTTTGGAAACCGTGTTTATTTTACATATTTCCCTGTATTACCTCACCAAATTTGATTAAAATACTGTTGTGCCTTGCAAAGATAATCTCCAATATTCCAAATAGTTTTTCCGCCTTTAACATCAGTGGGCTTGATTAATAAAGATTTTAGACAAAGCTTTATAGCTCCGAAACCAGTGAATATTTTATCACAAAAGTTGTATTGTTGAATTGAGCTGGAACTCAGCTTCACATATATGTAAGTAACTTTCGCCCATTACAACGCCTACTTTTTGTAAACCTGATATTAGTGATATAAACGCTTACAAAAATGTAAGAAATAAAACGCTTACAGATTGTTGAATTATGGAGCAAAATAAATTTTTTTACACCATGTTTATTCCAAAAATTTCCCTGTATTATATCAGTCAAGTTTGATTGAGATACCGATATGAGTCGCAAAGATATTCGCCAATATTCCAAATAGTTGTTCAGCCTTTAACATCAGTAGGCTAGCTTAATAATGATTTTAGTCAAAGCTTTACAGCTTCGGAGCCAGTGAATATTTTAACACAAAACTTGTGTTGTTGCATTGAGCTGGAACTCAGCTTCACTTACATGTAAAAAACTTTCGCCCACTACCACGCCTACCATTCATAAACCTCATATTAGTGATATAAACGCTTACAAAACTGTAAGCAAAAAATTAAATAAGTTTTTGGTATTCAGAAAAATTGCTCATCATGTCTTTTATCATCCTACCAATTTTCATTGCAATACCCTATGATTGGCAGAGATATTACGCTTTAAACCAAAATATTCCAAGCACCAGCAAAGAAAAATAAAATTTACAAAATTCACAAAAAAATTTCTTGGAGTACTAGGAGAACATAACTCAACAGTAGGGTGTTTGTCGTTTATTTATTATATTCAAACCTTGATAGCTCGGAAACCATTAAAGATTTTTACACGAAACTTGTGATGTTCGCTTGGTCTGGAATTCAGCTTTAAATGTATATGTATAGTTGCTGCCCACTGCCACGCCTACTTACTGCAAATCGCACATACTTGATTAAAACGCTTATAGTTTTCTCAATTATGGAGCAAACTAAATATTTGGAAATCATAGTCATTTCTCATATTTCCCTCTATTAGCTAATACAGTCTGATTGAGCTACTTATATGTCTGGCAAAGATATTCGCAAATATTCGAATAGTTTTTCAGCCCTTAACATCACTGATCAAGCTTAATAATGTTTTATGTTAAAGCTTTATAGCTCCGAAACCTGTGAATATTTTAACACAAAACTTGTATGGTTGGATAGAGCTTTAACCCAGCTTCACGTACGTATAAGTAACATTCGCCCACTTCCACGCCTACTATTCATAAACCTCACAGTAATGATATTAACGCTTACAAAACTGCAAGCAAAAAATGAAATAAGTTTTTGGTTTTCAAAACTATTGGTCATCATTTTCTTTACCATCCTACTAAGTTTCATTGCAATACTCTTACGATTGGCACAGATATGCGCTTTAAACAAAAATATTCCAAGCACCAGCAAAAGAAACAAAAATTGTGAAAATTGTCAAAAAAATGTCTGTGCGTACTAGGAGAACATAACTCAACAGTAGAGGGTTTGTCGTTAAAGTATTATATTCAAACCTTGATAGCTCGGAAACCATTGAAGGTTTTAGCATGAAAATTGTGGTGATCGCTCGGGCTGGAACTCAGATTTCGATGTATGTGTATAGTTGCCACCCACTGCCACGCCCACTTATAGAATATCGCATATATATGATTCAAACGCTTACAGTTTCTTCAATTATGGAGCAAACAAAATTTTTCGTTGAGATACTGATATGCCTCGCAAAGATATTCGCCAATATTTCAAATAGTTTCTTGACTTTAACATCAGTGGGCAGATTAAAAACGATTTTAGTCAAAGCTTTATAGCTCCGAAACCAGTAAATATTTTAGCACACAACTTGTGTTGTTGAATTGAGCTGGAAACCAGCTTGACACATATATAAGTAACATTCTCCTGCGAACACGGCTACCATTCATAAAACTCATTTTAATGATATTAACGCTTACAAAACTGTAAACAAAAAATCAGATAAATTTTTGGTGTATGGAACTAATTAATGCTCATCATTTCCTTTACCATCCTACCAAGTCTCATTGCAATACCCCTATGATTGGCAGAGATATACGCTTTAAACCAAAATATTGCAAGCACCAGCAAAGAAAAATAAAATGTGTGAAAATTGACAAAACAAATTTTGTGAGTACTAGGAGAACATAACTCAACAGTAGGGTGTTTGTCGTTTATTTATTATATTCAAATATTGATAGCTCGGTAACCATTAAAGATTTTAGCATGAAACTTGTGGTGATCGCTCGGGATGGAATTCAGATTTCGATATATATGTATATTTGCCGCCCACAGCCACGCCTACTTACTGAAAATCGCATGTGTATGATTGAAACGCTTACAGTTTCTTCAATTATGGAGCAAAATTAATTTTTGGAGACCATGTTTATTTCACATATTTCCCTGTATTACCTCACCAAATTTGATTAAAATACTATTGTGCCTGGCAAAGATAATCGCCAATATTCCAAATAGTTTTTCAGCCTTTAACATCAGTGGGCTTGATTAATAACGATTTTAGTCAAACCTTTATAGCTCCGAAACCAGTGAATATTTTATCACAAAAGTTGTATTGTTGAATTGAGCTGGAACTCAGCTTCACATATATGTAAGTAACTTTCGCCCATTACCACGCCTACTTTTCATAAACCTAATATTAGTGTTATAAACGCTTACAAAAATTTAAAAAATAAAACGCTTACAGATTGTTGAATTATGGAGCAAAATAAATTTTTTTATACCATGTTTATTCCAAATATTTCCCTGTATTACCTCGTCAAGTTTGATTGAGATACCGATATGAGTCGCAAAGATATTCGCCAATATTCCAAATAGTTGTTCAGCCTTTAACATCAGTAGGCTAGCTTAATAATGATTTAAGTCAAAGCTTTATAGCTTCGGAGCCAGTGAATATTTTAGCACAAAACTTGTGTTGTTGCATTGAGCTGGAACTCAGCTTCACTTACATGTAAAAAACTTTCGCCCACTACCACGCCTACCATTCATAAACCTCATAGTAGTGATATAAACGCTTACAAAACTGTAAGCAAAAAATTAAATAAGTTTTTGGTATTCAGAAAAATTGCTCATCATGTCTTTTACCATCCTACCAAGTTTCATTGCAATACTTCTATGATTGGCAGAGATATTACGCTTTAAACCAAAATATTCCAAGCAACAGCAAAGAAAAATAAAATTTGTAAAATTTGACAAAAAAATTTCTGGGAGTATTAGGAGAACATAACTTAGCAGTAGGGTGTTTTTTGTTTATTTATTTTATTCAAACCTTGAAAGCTCGGAAACCATTAAAGATTTTTACACGAAACTTGTGATGTTCGCTTGGTCTGGAATTCAGCTTTAAATGTATATGTATAGTTGCCGCCCACGGCCACGCCTACTTACTGAAAATCGCACATACTTGATTAAAACGCTTATAGTTTTCTCAATTATGGAGCAAACTAAATATTTGGAAATCATAGTCATTTCGCATATTTCCCTCTATTAGCTAATGCAGTCTGATTGAGCTACTTATATGCCTGGCAAAGATATTCGCAAATATTCCGAATAGTTTTTCAGCCATTAACATCACTGATCAAGCTTAATAATGTTTTATGTTAAAGCTTTATAGCTCCGAAACCAGTGAATATTTTAACAAAAAACTTGTGTTGTTGGATAGAGCTTTAACACAGCTTCACGTACGTATAAGTAACATTCGCCCACTTCCACGCCTACTATTCATAAACCTCACAGTAATGATATTAACGCTTACAAAACTGCAAGCTAAAAATTAAATAAGTTTTTGGTTTTCAAAACTATTGGTCATCATTTTCTTTACCATCCTACTAAGTTTCATTGCAATACTCTTACGATTGGCACATATATGCGCTTTAAACAAAAATATTCCAAGCACTAGCAAAAGAAATAACATTGTGAAAATTGTCAAAAAAATGTCTGTGCGTACTAGGAGAACATAACTCAACAGTAGGGGGTTTGTCGTTAAAGTATTATATTCAAACCTTGATAGCTCGGAAACCATTGAAGGTTTTAGCATGAAAATTGTGGTGATCGCTCGGGCTGGAATTCAGATTTCGATGTATATGTATAGTTGCCGCCCACTGCCACGCCTACTTACTGAAAATCGCATATGTATGATTTAAACGCTTACAGTTTCTTCAATTATGGAGCAAGATAATTTTTGGAAACCGTGTTTATTTCACATATTTCCCTGCATTACCTCACCAAATTTGATTGAGATACTGATGTGCCTAGCAAAGATAATCGCAAATATTTAAAATAGTTTTTCAGCCTTTAACATCAGTGGGCTTGATTAATAACGATTTTAGTCAAACCTTTATAGCTCCGAAACCAGTGAATATTTTAGCATAAAAGTTGTATTGTTGAATTGAGCTGGAACTCAGCTTCACATATATGTAAGTAACTTTCGTCCATTACCACGCCTACTTTTCGTAAACCTGATATTAGTGATATAAACGCTTACAAAAATGTAAGACATAAAACGATTAAAATTTGTTGAATTATGGATCAAAACAAATTTTTTTATACCATGTTTATTCCACATATTTTCCTGTATTACCTCGTCAAGTTTGGTTGAGATACTGATATGAGTCGCAAAGATATTCGCCAATATTCCAAATAGTTGTTCAGCCTTTAACATCAGTAGGCTAGCTTAATAATGATTTTAGTCAAAGCTTTATAGCTTCGGAGCCAGTGAATATTTTAGCACAAAACTTGTGATGTTGCATTGAGCTGGAACTCAGCTTCACTTACATATAAGTAACTTTCGCCCACTGCCACGCCTACCATTCGTGAACCTCATATTAATGATATTAACGCTTACAAAACTGTAAGCAAAAAATCCGGTAAATTTTTGGTGTATAGATGTATATAACTTTCGCCCACTACAACGACTCCCATTCATAAACCTCATATTAGTAATATAAACGCTTACAAAACTGTAAGCAAAAAATTAAATAAGTTTTTGGTATTCAGAAAAATTACTCATCATGTCTTTTATCATCCTACCAATTATCATTGCAATACCCCTATGATTGGCAGAGATATGCGCTTTAAGCCAAAATATTACAAGCAACAGCAAAAAAAAATAAAATTTGTAAAAATTGACAAAAAAATTTCTGGGAGTACTAGGAGAACATAACTCAACAGTAGGGTGTTTGTCGTTTATTTATTATATTCAAACCTTGATAGCTAGTAAACGATTAATAATTTTTGCTTGAAACTTGTGGTGGTCGCTTGGGCTGGAATTCAGCTTTCGACTTATACGTATGGTTGCCGCCTACTGCCACGCCTACTTACTGAAAATCGGATATGTATGATCTAAACGCTTACAGTTTCTTCAATTATGGAGCAAAATAAATTTTTGGAAACCGTGTTTATTTCACCTATTTCCCTGTATCACGTCACCAAATTTGATTGAGATGCTCATATGTCTGGCAAATATATTTGCAAAAATGTGAAATAGTTTTTTAGTCTTTAATATCAGTGGGCTTGATTAATAACGATTTTAGTTAAAGCTTTATAGCTTCGATACCAGTGAATATTTTAGCACAAAACTTGAGTTGTTGAATTGAGCTGGAACCCAGCTTCACATACATGTAAGTAACTTTCGCCCACTGCCACGCCTATCATTCTCAACCTCATATTAATGATATTAACGCTTACAAAACTGTAAACAAAAAATAGGTAAATTTTTGGGGTATAGATGTATTGGTCATCATTTCCTTTACCATCCTACGAAGTTTCATTGCAATGCTTCTATAATTGGCAGAGATATGCGCTTTAATCCAAAATATTACAAGCAACAGCAAAATAATATAAAATTTGTAAAAATTGACAAAAAAATCCTGGGATTACTAGGAGAACATAACTCAATAGTAGGGTGTTTGGCATTTATTTATTATATTCAAACCTTGATAGCTCGGTCGTTCGTGCTGGAATTCATCTTTAAATGTATATGTATAGTTGCCGCCCACTGCCACGCCTACTTACTGAAAATCGCACATATTTGATTAAAACGCTTATAGTTTTCTCAATTATGTAGCAAACTAAATATTTGGAAATCATGGTCATTTCGCATATTTCCTTCTATTAGCTCATGCAGTCTGATTGAGCTACTTATATGTCTGGCAAAGATATTCGCAAATATTCCGAATAGTTTTTCAGCCCTTAACATCACTGATCAAGCTTAATAATGATTTATATTAAAGCTTTATAGCTCCGAAACCTGTGAATATTTTAACACAAAACTTGTGTTGTTGGATAGACCTGGAAACCAGCTTCACGTACGTATAAGTAACATTCGCCCACTTCCACGCCTACTATTCATAAACCTCACAGTAATGATATTAACGCTTACAAAACTGCAAGCAAAAAATTAAATAAGTTTTTGGTTTTCAAAACTATTGGTCATCATTTCCTTTACCATCCTACTAAGTTTCATTGTAATACTCTTACGATTGGCACAGATATGCGCTTTAAACAAAAATATTCCGAGCACCTGCAAAAGAAATAAAAATTGTGAAAATTGTAAAAAAAATTTCTGTGCGTACTAGGAGAACATAACTCAACAGTAGGGTGTTTGTCGTTAAAGTATTATATTCAAACCTTGATAGCTCGGAAACCATTGAAGGTTTTAGCATGAAAATTGCGGTGATCGGTCGGGCTGGAACTCAGATTTCGATGTATATGCATAGTTGCCGCCCACTGCCACGCCCACTTATTGAAAAATGCATATATATGATTCAAACGCTTACAGTTTCTTGAATTATTGTGCAAAATAAATTTTTGGAAACAATAATTATTTCACATATTTCCCTGTATTACCTCGTCAAGTTTGATTGAGATACTGATATGCATCGCAAAGATATTCACCTATATTTCAAATAGTTTTTTGGCTTTAACATCAATAGGTTAGCTTAATAATGATTTTAGTCAAAGCTTTATAGCTTCGGAGCCAGTGAATATTTTAGCACAAAACTTGTGTTGTTGCATTGAGCTGCAACTCAGCTTCATTTACATGTAAAAAACTTTCGCCCACTACCACGCCTACCATTCATAAACGTCATATTAGTGATATAAACGCTTACAAAACTGTAAGCAAAAAATTAAATAAGCTTTTGGTATTCAGAAAAATTGCTCATCATGTCTTTTATCATCCTACCAATTTTTATTGTAATACTCCTATGATTGGCAGAGATATGCGCTTTAAGCCAAAATATTGCAAGCACCAGCAAACAAAAATAAAATGTGTGTAAATTGACAAAACAAATTTTGTGAGTACTAGGAGAACATAACTCAACAGTAGGGTGTTTGTCGTTTATTTATTATATTCAAATATTGATAGCTCGGAAACCATTAAAGATTTTAGCATGAAACTTGTAGTGATCGCTCGGGATGGAATTCAGCTTTCGATCTATATGTATATTTTCCGCCCACTGCCACGCCTACTTACTGAAAATCGCATATGTATGATTTAAACGCTTACAGTTTCTTCAATTATGGAGCAAAATTAATTTTTGGAAACCGTGTTTATTCCACATATTTCCCTGCATTACCTAACCAAATTTGATTGAGATACTGATGTGCCTAGCAAAGATAATCGCCAATATTCCAAATAGTTTTTCAGCCTTTAACATCAGTGGGCTAGATTAATAACGATTTTAGTCAAACCTTTATAGCTCCGAAACCACTGAATATTTTAGCATAAAAGTTGTATTGTTGAATTGAGCTGGAACTCAGGTTCACATATATGTAAGTAACTTTCGTCCATTACCACGCCTACTTAAACCTGATATTAGTGATATAAACGCTTACAAAAATGTAAGACATAAAACGCTTAAAATTTGTTGAATTATGGAGCAAAATAAATTTTTTTATACCATGTTTATTCCACATATTATCCTTATTACCTCGTCAAGTTTGGTTGAGATACTGATATGCATCGCAAAGATATTCGCCTATATTTCAAATAGTTTTTTGGCTTTAACATCAGTAGGCTAGCTTAATAATGATTTTAGTCAAAGCTTTATAGCTTCGGATCCAGTGAATATTTTAGCACAAAACTTGTGTTGTTGCATTGAGCTGGAACTCAGCTTCACTTACATGTAAAAAACTTTCGCCCACTACCACGCCTACCATTCATAAACCTCATATTAGTGATATAAACGCTTACAAAACTGTAAGCAAAAAATTAAATAAGTTTCTGGTATTCAGAACAATTGCTCATCATGTCTTTTGCCATCCTACCAAGTTTCATTGCAATACGTGTATGATTGCCAGAGATATACGCTTTAAACCAAAATATTCCAAGCACCAGCAAAGAAAAATAAAATTTGTGAAAATTGGCAAATTCTGGGAGTACTAGGAGAACATATCTTAACAGTAGGGTGTTTGTTGTTTAATTATTATATTTAAATAGCTCGGAAACCATTGAAGATTTTAGCATGAAACTTGTGGTTATCGCTCGGCCTGGAACTTAGCTTACGATATATATGTATACTTTCTGCCCACTGCCACGCCTACTTACTAAAAATCGCACATATTTTATTCAAATGCTTATAGTTTCTTCAATTATGGAGCAAACTAAATTTTTGTAAACTATATGTATTTTACATATTTGCCTGTATTACCTCACCAAATTTGATTGAGATACTGATATGCGTGGCAAAGATATTCGCAAATATTTAAAATAATTTTTCAGCCTTTACATCAGTGGGCTTTACTAATAACGATTTTAGACAAAGCTTTATAGCTCCGCAACCAATGAATATTTTAGCACAAAACTCGAGTTGTTGAATTAAGGTGGAATACAGCTTCGCATACATGTAAAAGACTTTAGCACACTGTCACGCCTACCTTTCGTAAACCTCATATTAGTGATATAAACGCTTACAAAACCGTAAGAAAAAAAACACTAACAGTTTTTTGAATTATGAAGCAAAATTAATTTTTGGAAGCCACATTTATTTCGCGTATTTCCCTGTGTTACCTCACCAAGTTTGATTCAGATAGTGATATGCCTTGCAAAGATATTCGCCAGTATTTCAAATAGTTTTTCGACTTTAACATCAGTGGGCTTGATTAATAACGATTTTAGTAAAAGCTTTGTAATTTCGAAACCAGTGCATGTTTTAGCACAAAACTTGTGATGTTGAATTGAGCTGGTTCCCAGCTTCACATACATGTAGATAGCTTTCGCCCACTGCCACGCCTACCATTGCTAAACCAAACATTGGTGATATAAACGCTTACAAAACTGTAAGCAAAAAATTACATAAGTTTTTGGTATTTAGAACTATTGCTCATCATTTGCTTTACCATCATACCAAGTTTCATTGCAATACTCCTATAATTGACAGAGATATATGCGCATTACACCAAAATATTGCAAGCACCATTAAAGAAAAATAAAATTTGTGAAAATTGGCAAAAAATGTTTGGGAGTACTAGGAGAACATAATTCAACAGTAGGGTGATTGTCGTTTATTTATTATATTCAAACCTTGATAGCTCGGAAACCATTGAAGATTTTATCATGAAGCTTGTGGTTATCGCTCGGGAAGGAATTCAGCTTTCGATATATATGTATAGTTGCCGCCCACTGCCACGCCTACTTACTGGAAATCGCACATATTTCATTCAAACGCTTATAGTTTCTTCAATTAGTGAGAAAACTAAATTTTTGTAAACCATATGTATTTCACATATTTCCCTGTATTACCTCACCAAATTTGGTTGAGATACTGATGTGCGTGGCAAAGATAATCGCCAATATTCCAAATAGTTTTTCAGCCTTTAACATCAGAATTCTTGATTAATAACGATTTTAATAAGTAGATTTTAGCTTTATAGCTCCGAAACTAGTGAATATTTTAGCACAAAACTTGTGGTGTTGAATTGAGCTGGAACCCAGCTTCACATACATGTAGATAGCTTTCGCCCACAGCGCTTACCATTCGTAGTCCTCATAATAATGATATTAACGCTTACAAAACTGTAAGCAAAAAATTAAATAAGTTTTTGGTCTACGGAACTATTGCTCATCATTTCCTTTATCATCCTACCAAGTTTCATTGCAATACTTCTATGGTTGGCAGAGATATGAGCTTTAAACCAAAATATTTCAAGCACCAGCAAAGAAAAATAAAATTTAAAAAATTGCTACAAATTTTCTGAGAGTATTAGGAGCACATAACTCATCAGTAGATGTTTTTTGTTTATTTATTATATTTATTATACATTGATAGCTCGGAAACCATTGAAGTTTTTTGAATGAAACTTGTGGTGGTCGCTCGGGCAGGAATTCAGCTTTCGACGAATATGTATTGTTGCCAAATCGTTTACCTAACTGCATAGAAAATAAATTAATTGAGTGATTTGATCGTTATAGTATATAAGACACTGTTGTTTATTAATTTTTTTTATTTCTTTACTATGAAAATGTACCATTATAATGTGTGGAATAATCCATAAGTTTGTCACGCTTTTGGCTTCACTGCTCCAATCAATGGTCCAGCATCTTTTTATTATTGCTCATTTATCGAACGAATATGAATTATTATCTCATACATCAGATCTTGAAATATTTTTGGACTGTAATCATAGACTTTTCTGTGTAAATTTCACTATTCTGTAGCCTCTTCTACTTCATAATGTTCCAAATTCAAAACACAAGTAGTAGCTTCTGTATTCCAAGTATTATCCAAGGTATTTGAATCACTGCATGTCATGATGTTTTTCGGCGGAATCTGAAAAAAGAAAATGTCTATAAGTTATAAGTACATTCATAATTTAATTAAATAATAGAAAAATCGAAAATATATTCCATCTATTAAGACGATATTAAGACGATTAATAGAAGATACATATATGTAATTGCTTGAAGTTGTTAATTTGTTAAATGCCTAAATCGCTGATTGATATCAAATATCTGACGTTTGAGAATAATTTGATAAAGAATAGAAAATATTAGCCTTGATATTTAAAAAACATAATGGGTCCATATGTTTTTTAAATATCTTAAATATCTCTCAAACTGGGCATTTTTACACTCTCGCAAATGAACTCTCAAAAAATATATGGAATTTCGTTTGCACAACTGTGATAAGTTTTCTCGACAGGTATTGCAACATGTGGCTGAGCGTTTTCATGATGGAATATTACGGTTTCATGTCTGAAATAGATAGGACTAGAGTTTTTCCTGGGACTGGAAATCTCGGGAATACCGCAAAATTTTCAATCCCAAAATCCCGGGAAATTATGCGGGAATTCCCATGAATTGTTTTCCTTAATTTTTGAACTTTACTTTCTCTAAAAGATGCTTAAAGCTCCAAAACATTCATTCAACAAAAAAGATTTAGTCCAAAATAGACCAATAACATGTTCATTATTCAATTTATTCCAAAAACTCGTGAATGTTCAGGGCTGTAACAGAATTTTATTCCTATCGAAAGTGGAACTATTTTAGTATTTTGCTTTTTCACGGAGAGTAAAAGCAACATTTTTGGAATAAAACGATCTTCGGTGGAATTGAATTTTGTTTCATATTATTGGGTTTCTTCAAGTTTTAATTAACATCTTTTGATTCAATAAGCAAAACATAGCCAATTCAATATTAAAAAAAACAAGTAAGAGAGCTACAGTGGTGGCCACCAATTTAAGACAAATACTTGAATTTTTTTCATCAACTGAATTTTAAGTGCGATAGAGCCAAAATAAAAGGACCTCTAAGCGTATGAAATTTATTATTAATGTTTCTAGTTTCTGAAAAATGTTTGGAAAGATCGGTAAAACATATATGGACAAAGATATGTGGAAATACGTTGACCCACCTCAGCGAACATCCGCTGTTAATAACATGATATGACCGAAACTAATGGAACTAAAAATACGAAATTTGGTCCGCTTATTTTATAATAATAAAAATATAATGATATAAATGTGAGAAAATATGTTTATTTAAAAAAAATTTTTTTTGGTCAAGTTTAGAAAAATTTTATGTGTTCGTGGTGAATATGTATGAATTGACACAGTCGAATAAAACACACTTGTGTGTTAAAACAGTCCTCATGCATACATATTTGTGGAAATATTTTAAAAAATAATTGACAATCACGTAGAATTTAGCAAACAATTTTTGTCTTAAATTCCTGGCCACCACTGTATATTCGGCTGTGCCGAGTCTTATATACCCTTCACCAAATTATACTTTAAAATAAATTTGTTTAAATATTTCTAGGTAAAAAAAATTTTTTTTTGTCTTTCAAAATTTTTTTTTCAATTTTTTTTTCAAATTTTTTTTTAATTTTTTTTTTTGAAAAAAATGTGACATTTTTTGATGAAAAAAAAAATTCGGGTTAAAAAATACTTTACTGGTTAAAAATACTTACATTGTTGGTCCAACTTACTATAGCCTTATCTACATCGTTGCAATGGACTTTGAACTATATATAATTAGATATCCATATTGTCTATATTAATGACTTAGTAATCCAGACTTGCCTATTAATATTATGATATAGATCAAAAATCGAGGTTGTCCCGGTTTTTTGCTCATATCTCCGTTATTTATGGACCGATTTTGCTGATTTTAAATAGCAAAC
Source organism: Calliphora vicina (assembly GCF_958450345.1). Classification (NCBI taxonomy): domain Eukaryota; kingdom Metazoa; phylum Arthropoda; class Insecta; order Diptera; family Calliphoridae; genus Calliphora; species Calliphora vicina. Next base: position 43,533,890 of record NC_088781.1, on the reverse strand, counting down.
TTCTCGAAAGCATGTCTAACAGAATTATTGAAGATTTGGATCCCGAAGATATCTGGGGTCATCAGAAAATTGATTTCAACAGACAGACAGACAGACAGACAGACAGACAGACAGACAGACAGACAGACAGACAGACAGACAGACAGACAGACAGACAGACAGACATACAGACAGACAGACAGACAGACAGACAGACAGACAGACAGACAGACAGACAGACAGACAGACAGACAGACAGACAGACAGACAGACAGACAGACAGACAGACAGACAGACAGACAGACAGACAGACAGACAGACAGACAGACAGACAGACAGACAGACAGACAGACAGACAGACAGACAGACAGACAGACAGACAGACAGACAGACAGACAGACAGACAGACAGACAGACAGACAGACAGACAGACAGACAGACAGACAGACAGACAGACAGACAGACAGACAGACAGACAGACAGACAGACAGACAGACAGACAGACAGACAGACAGACAGACAGACAGACAGACAGACAGACAGACAGACAGACAGACAGACAGACAGACAGACAGACAGACAGACAGACAGACAGACAGACAGACAGACAGACAGACAGACAGACAGACAGACAGACAGACGGACAAACAGACGGACATGGCTTAATCGACTCCGCTGTCTATAAGGATCCAGAATATATATACTTTATAGGGTCGGAAATGAAAAATGTTGAAATTACAAACGGAATGACAAACTTATATATACCCTTCTCACGAAGCTGAAGGGTATAAAAATAAATATTTATTTTTTGCGAATTAATTGGAACCTCGTTAGATTCCAATTAATTCCAAACAAACAAAATCTTATAGAAATTGAAGCCATTTTGATACAATTGACAAAAATACAAAATTAGAACTCGAGTCAGTTTATCTCTTTATATTACATTTTTATTGGATTTTATTATTTGTATCCAATTACATTTTAAAACCAAAGACATTTTTCAGCTTTTTTTCGAAGTCTACATTCTTAAAATAGAATAATTTGTTCTAGGCGAGAATTACCGGGATCCCGGAAAATTTCACAATGAATCCCGATTTCCCGAGATATGATAAAGTGCGGGAAAAAAAAACTCTAGATAGGTCCTTTTTGCTTTCACTAGATACAGAGAATTACCGTAACGCTTTGCATACGATCTCTTACGCTTCGGGTTATTGTAATGGATCCATTTTTCGGTGCAAAAATTACTTTCTTTTATAGAGTTCAAGTATCATTTCGGACATGCAAAATCTTCTTTCAAGATCTCTCCTATGGTACCCAATTTCATTGCTTTGGATGAATCCTGCTGATCGCAAAAGTTTTGAAAATGCAGCTTGAGTAGCTCCCAAATATTTTACAAGCATTACTCCAAGAATTGGAGTAATGCCTCAAATTCTTGGTCTTCAAACTTTTTCGACTGGCCTGGGCGATCTTTGTCTTGTCAAAATTATCGTCCTTGAAACCGGTGGAACACATTCAACATAAAGCTATGTATATACAATGTAATATCGCTATAGGGTATCATATAGTCGGATTTGAACGACTTGTTTCTGTTTGATATTGATTTGAGAATAAAATTTGATAGCAAATGATGTAAAATCGAAATCCTAAATTGAGACTTGAGAAAGCCTTGAGAATTACAGTTGATATCAAATGAAATTAAAATAATTTTTCAAACAATTTGGCAAACAGTTTAAATCGATATAATGCAGTTTTACAGGGATTTTTCAACATTTCATTAAATACAAAATTAACAAGTATATTTCGTTTGAAAAGAAAACCTTTTAGATTCTTAAGGCAAAAATATCTTTATGTATTTGTCCAGCTGTCTTCAAAAAAGTTTTTTGCCTAATATTTATTTTCAACATTTGCACTTGAGAAAGTTTTAACTTTTTTTTTTTGTTTGTTAGAAAAAAAACTTCATTCTTATTGCTGTTGTTATTCCTGCAACAATAACCTCCTTTATGTACTGGCTACAAATGTATTCCAACTGTGTAATGAAGCCTCATTTGGGCCAGAGTAGGTATGAATGTTTGAATGTTGTAATAGAAAAAAAAACTAAGCAAAGTTTATATTTTAATTATGTTAATTTTTTTTTGTTAAGTTTTTCTTTCACTCTCTAAAATTGTCTAACACTTCCTAACCTTCCATGGATGATGATGATGTTGGTGGTGGTGGTGTTGTTGTTTTTGATGTTGGTGGATGATTTTGTTGATGGAGTGATAATGTTCTCTACAGCTCGTTTGGGTTGAAATTAAACAAACCAAACATTTGCAGGCTTTCAATTTAATTACACTTTTCGTTTATATTATTATTTTTTTTAGTTATTCATTTTGTTTTCGTAAAAATGTTGTTTGTTTTTTTTCAGTCCTTAAACAGTTTTAGTTTGTTTTTTTTTTTTGCAGTTTAAATTCATTTAAAACACTTTCTTTTAACTCTAGCATTATTAAGAGATTTTCATGATGTTGTTTTTTTGTTGTTGTTTCATTTAATAATATTAAAATTAATTTTATGATTTAATTCGCCAGCTCTTTACACTTCTCATTTTTCCCCCCGTTTTCGGTTTGTGTCGATGATGGGCGATTTAAATCTTTTAAAATAAAATCTCCATGTTTTACGGTCTAGTGATTAAAACTGATTTTAATATTTAAATACTAGTTGTTGTTGGTGTTGTTTTCGTTGTTGGTTGCCTGCCCAATTTTTATACAAATAATTTTTGGCCGCGTGCTTACATTTAGTTTTTACCAAAATTGTTTTTTTTATATATAAATTAAATTAATCTTTTTACGAAAAAAAAGATAAAAATGAAATAAAAATGAAAATGTTGTTTTGCATAAATTATCCATGGTTTAAAAATGTTTTCGGTGGGAATATATTTTTGTAAATTAACATATTTTTAAATACCCTACACAAAGTATTCAAAGAAGTAATTACTTGAAGCAGATGTTAACATTTGTCATGACTTAGAGGGAGGCAAATTTTACTTTAGTGACAGAAATTATTGATGTTTTATTAATCGGGTAAATCCAAAATGTGTCGACCCATAAAAAGTTTTATACATTTTTAACTGGTTTGATTTTATTTAAATTTCAAGTATACATTATACTCTTAGATTTACATTTTTAACATATAAACCAAGCCATGATACTTAGTTTATAGCCATCTAAAGTTGGATATAAAATTCAGGATTGAATAACTTTAGAACGCGATTTGAACAAACGTGTCGTCACTTTGCTATCCCTATAGTAGTAACAAAAATATGAATGGATTTCTGATACGACCCAACTACGTATAATGATATGAAATTAGCACATGCAAAATATTGAGAATCTTTCTATCACTTGTTATAACTAATTTGGTATGGTGTGGTATCCACTATTCTGATTCCAACGATTTTTATATATTTTATTGGTCAATTCACAAGTTCTCTTATCATGTCATACTGTCATAATGTCCTATTATTTCACAATGGTATTTATTGTTCTAAAATAATACTACTCTGTTTACTACGTTTATTGTGTTATTGTAACCAACCAGCAGAGACCTGCGCCGAATGCCTAAGAGTCGGTTAAGCCGAGCTGCCGAGTCGTGATATATTTGGACATTATGACAATATGACTCATAAGAGACCCTGTGATTTGACCATATATAAAAAAAAATAACACATGTCAAGCTTTACGTTAACTACTATAATTCTTCAATTATAACTATTTCTTTTATATGGTAGGGGTCATTCCTACTAAGTCGTTCCCACCAATTTTCAGCCAAATACCATAAAAATATAAGTGATTCAGACAAATCTAAAGACTCTCGAAATTACAATTTTCTTTGTAATGGCCCATTGCCCCAGTCTCGCCATATATAAGTTTGTCATTCCGTTTGTAATTTCTACATTTTTCATTTCCGACCATATAAAGTATATATATTGTGGATCCTTATAGATAGCGGAGTCGATTAGCCATGTCCGTCTGTCTGTCTGTTGAAATCAATTTTCTGAAGACCCCAGATATCTTCGGGATCCAAATCTTCAATAATTCTGTCACACATGCTTTCGAGAAGTTTTCTATTTAAAATCAGCAAAATCGGTTCATAAATAACGGAGATATGAGCAAAAAACCGGGGCAACCTCGATTTTTGACCTATTTTTGATCTATATATGGATTACTAAGTTATTAATATAGACAATATGGATATCTAATGACAGATATTTCAAAGTCCATTACAACGATGTAGATAAGGCTATAGTAAGTTGGACCTACAATGGGTCAAAATCGAGAAAAATATTTTTTAACCCGAATTTTTTTTCATCAAAAAATTTTTTTGTCAGAAATTTTTTTTCAAAAAAAAAAAAAATTAAAAACTAAAAAAAACAATTTTTTTAAAAAATTTTAAAAAAAATTAAAAAACAATTTCGAAAAAAAAAATTTGAAAAACAATTAAAAAAAAAATAATTTTGTTTACCTAAAAATATTTAAAAAAATTTATTTTAAAGTATAATTTGGTGAAGGGTATATAAAATTCGGCACAGCCGAATATAGATCTCTTACTTGTTTTTAACTAAACTTCGCGCAGCGATAAGGAATAAATTCGTTTTTAGCTAAATACCGTATAGTGATAACACAGGTCAAAAGCAAAAAATGGCTTGAAGAACCAATATACATATTAAAGTTTCGTGTTCGGTTTTAATCGAAACCGAAACCGTGGTTTTTTAAGGCCTAAAACCGAAACCGACAATTTTTTAACTACATATTTTCAAATTTAAAACAAAATGTTTATATGTATTTAAAAAACAGTGAACAACAGCATTTTAGATTCTAGCGATTCATTCAATTGATGTAAAAATATCTTTAGACTTCTTTAAACGTCTTAAATTGTATTACAATAATTGCGTCAGATGATGTAGCGGGCTGCCTTTCACAGGTTAGGCCATGAATGAAATAAACAAGACAATTCCGTTAATTTAGTGTACTCTTTTACTCTTTTTTCGTGACGTCAGCAATGATTGTTTTCTTATGTTTTGAATGTAAAATATTTACTTTTTATATGAAATTTCAAAACAAATAGTGAAAAATAAAAAAAAAAAAAAAATAATTAAAAATTAAAATGTGGTGTGCATTCAAAAATTGCAATAATAATAATAACTAGGATCGGCCGGGGCCGAAATTCGACCACTTTTAAACGCTTTTTACCACTTTTATGGAAAGAATTTAAAAAAAATGATGTTCTGCAAAACTAGAGAAAATAACCTATTAAACCATATATGTTTCACCAATATTAGTGGACAATAACATACTTAAAAGTGTACCACAAAAAAACGTGTGGCCTATTTATATATAAGATAATAATAAAAAAATCAAAATCGTGAACTAAAATATAGCAAAAATATTGAAAATTAATAGTTAAATATGTCTAATAACATAAAACCTAAAATACATTTTATTTTATTAAACATAAATAACTTTTAAATATAATTATTGACTTTTCCATTATCAATCACATACAATTTTCATATAATACAATCAGTTTAGGTCAAAGAGAGCCATGGCGCAATCTTGTTTATTTTATTCATGAGCTTTGTTTACTTTTTAGCTTGAAAGTTTCGTTTAGGAGGTTATACCTCCTACACGCAGAGAAAAAATATAATTGGGCATGGTTACTGTAACCATTTATATAGTGTTACAAGTTTTTTAACTATATTATAGTCACAGTAACCATTTACATGATTGTGGTAACCATAATATGGTTAACTTACGATTCACATGATTGTCTCAACCATATATATGGTTACAGTAAACATATATATGTTTGTGGCAACCATATTTATGATGAATAATTTTATCATAATATGTTGTTCTCAGATTATGATAAGCCTTAAGCCGAGAGCACCATAATATTATAAGTCCTTCATCATATAAATGGTTGTCACAAACATATATATGTTTACTGTAACCATATATATGGTTGAGACAATCATGTGAATCGTAAGTTAACCATATTATGGTTACCACAATCATGTAAATGGTTACTGTGACTATAATATAGTTAAAAAACTTGTAACAATATTGAAATGGTTACAGTAACCATGCCCAACTATATTTTTTCTCTGCGTGTAAAATACTTAATCGATGTAAATAAATATATTTAAATTGTATATTTTTTTGGCATAGCGAAGCAATAATTCTAATAAATGAGGACTATACCTGATCTTGACAACCATTTTTACGGTAATCATGACAAAAATGTATCAGGTATAGCAGGCGCGGATCCTGGTCAACCATTTGGGAGAGGGGAATTAAAACTTGCACTACATTTTATTTTTTATTCCTTTTCTATATGAAAATTTTTCGATTTTTGAAATGAATAAAATAAATTGAATGTATTTTATTTAATAAGATAATTTAAATTAATAAAAAAATATTATTTTTTTTTAAATAAAATATATTTGCCATGTGTGAGCCTACATTAAAAATATAACAACAATCGAAACTACAATAATATTATTACTTAAAAATATATAAAATCATATAAAAATTATTTTTATATTATTTATTAAAGTCGAATTAAAACGATTCTCAAAATTCAAATTATCATATGTCAGTTATGCATGAATTCAACGCGAAATTCTAATTTAGTTAAAATTCCAATACAATCGATTAATATCTAATTATAACAAAATTTTTCAGCCTCGCAGAGTGTCAATTAAAGTCCATTCCACTCTCACAGAATTTGTCTTATTAGTTTTAATTTGTTTTCTATATAATTTCTAAATATATGTATACTAAGTTGGTCTATTATTAACTTGGTTGGTTGGTATATTTCATTATCATAATTGTCAAAATATAATTTGTTAGTTTTAGAGATTAGTTTAATGTAATGAACAAAAAAACAAAAAAAAAAAATAAATCGAAAATGGAAATTAAACTAAAACTAAAAACGAATGTATGCAAAAGAGTTTGTTATAAATATTGGCTTAAATATTTGTTGGTAAAAAGTATTGGCTCTAACGCAACAATAATAGCAACAAATATATAATTACATATTATTGGATTTTAAAATACATATAGATACAATAGATAGTTTACTATATTAAAATATGTACATTTTTATATAAAAACTAAAAATAAAATTCCCAATAAAAACATATGTTACATTTTAGTGGTGGATTTTTTTAAGTTGATCTTATAAATTAAAACCATAAATGTAACATTGTGAATGATAATAATAATACAAAGATTGTGTGAAATTAGGCCTGTATCTATCTATATGTGTTGCTGTTTTATAAATTAAGCAATTTGCATAAATAATTTTGATAAATATTTCTATACAATGAAATATTGGAAATCCATATGTATGTATATCAAAGCTTTCAAGCCGCCTTTTGTTTGCCACAGATAGATAGCTATATATACAATATGATTTGGTAATTATAAATTCAATTTGTTTAAATTGGTTATTCCTTATCACTGAATATTCACTGCGACTAATGGGTCCAGTTAAATTTGTTTACAAAACACCTCAAGGGTCTACTGTTTTGATTTGAAGTTGAAACAGTGGAAATAACAAACAATGAAACATCATTAATTTATTAGTACAACATTTAGATTTTTAATAATTTGTTTAAAAACAACAATGCTTGAATTAGTATAAAAGATTTCTGTATAATGAAATCTCCAAAAATTTATACATAAAACGAAATTTGTAGGGAAACTACACAATAGAATACAAAGTTAGACAGATATTTTTCACAGAAGCAATATTCCAGTTGACATTGAACAAATAAGTATTTGATCAGACAAGCTTTAATTAAGAAAAAATTTTGTGTGGCATTGTTTACGCTTAAAAATGTCATGTAAGATCAAATAAACATTTGCTGAAAGTTATGGTTAAACTTACTTTTTAATTTATGTAAACAATATTTTTGCTTTTATTATGGGAATCATAAAGGTACTGAATCCTTCTGCAGCTCGTGTTTTTTACAATATTTTATTAAACTAGCAATGTTTGTTTGTTTACTTGTTTGTATGTTTTTTAGGTCAACATTTTTTACTGAATTTTGAACAAGTTCTAGTACTTAGCTAGATGAAAATGTAATATTATGTTCGAAAATTAAAGATTAAATTCGAGAATTCGAAGATATGTTCGAAAATGTTCAAAATATATGTAGATATTTTGAAGCCATGAACGAATCAAGCCAATTTCGGATACTCTGTTATGAAGAGGAGAATTGCCCAGAGATAGTGCTCTGCATCGATCGAAATATGTACTAGACGGACGGTCTGGACTATAAAGCGGATGAGGCAAAACTTCCCAACTACTTCATTTTAAATACTTTTTAACATGTATTGCCATGATAGAATATTACGGTATCATGCCTATCCTCATATTCTGGATGTTTTTTTCAACAGCACATAATAGGTACGATCCTTTTACTCCCATCAAATACAGAGAATTAACTTGGTACCATGGATATTTCGCTTTGGTGTCGATTCGATTGGTTATCCGGGCTTCACATACGATCTCCTACGTTTCGGGTTATTGTAATGATTCGGTGTAAAAATGATTTTCTTTTATAGCTTTCAAGCATTACTTCGGACATGCTAAATTGTCTTTCTAGGTCTCTCGGCTTCAATTCGTATGGTACCCAATTTCCCTGCATTTGGATGAAGCCTGCTGATCTCAAAAGTTTTAAAAGTGCTGCTTGAATAGCTCCCAATGATATTGCAAGCTCTTGTTGAGTTTTACAACAATCTTCATGGAGTAATGCCTCCAATTCTTGGTATTTGAACTTTTTTGACTTTCCGTGTAAAAATTACAACTTCTGAACCGCACAAACCATCTTTCGCACATTGAAACCGATGGAACACATTCACCATAAGCGGCACTTTTTTTCAAATTAAAAAAGAAGAGCAAAGCTTTCCGCATATGACGATTTGTTGGTGCAAAATTCGACATTTTCGGAGCAAAAATAATAATTTTTGTTAGCACAATGTTCAATAAATGACAGATTTGTACCCTTAAAAATTACATAGAAGTTATTAAAAAAAACAGCGTTCAAAAGATACGCCCTCCATTATAAATCCCACATTTTTAAGGCATACACCCAAGATATTCGATAGCCTGATTCTTACTGTATACTTATTTTATTATTATGTTATTCTACAGGTTAGAAGTTTTTTCGATTTTCTACAATGAAGTTCCTTAGAACACTCCCGTGTGATTCTCCAACAGTAACCTGCCATCATATGTTCATCCCAGTGACATTGGTATCTATCTTCCATCACTTTTAAATCTAGATCAAAGCATTCTCCTTGTTCTTCGCTTTACGATCCAAGATTTTCAGGAAACTTGTTCAAATGACTGTGGAGATAAGTAGTGTACTTTTGTGCTCGTATTACGTACAAAATTTTTAAAGCTAATTAAATGGCCTAAAATTAATCCCTCGAAATTTTTATTCTTCCGATTTCCTTAGAAGTTTTTCACGACGGTAACAAAAGATTTCCAAGCCGATGCTTCTAAATCATTCATTCATTGAATGTATGAAATCGTTGTATTTCATTAAAAGACTTATTCGTGTACCATCAAAAATATCACCTTTTAGTTTTTCTATATTCAAATGTGGAAACTTTCTTGAAATAAAGACAAGAAAGCCTTGCAACAATTAGAAATATGAGTGATCACAGGTCGAGCTCGTTTTCTTGATTAAACGCTTATTAGCCAAGTTATTAGCGAATTTAGATATTTTGAGTTTTTATATAAAAAAACGATTTTTGGTCAGAAATATGAGTGATCACAGATCGTGCTCCTTTTCTTGATTAAACGCTTATTGGCCAAGTTATTAACGAATTTAGATATTTTGCGTTTTTATATAAAAAATCTATTTTTGGTCAGAAAGACTGATCACATTCCGATGTATTTTGCAGATGTATTTAATAAATGGGCGTATTAGTGGACGTGGACAATTTTTATTTATGTAAAAACTTTTGCGGAATATGTATTACAAAAATCGGTCCAGGCGTCCTGCGAAAATTGGCGTGGTCAATTTTTCTTTCAGTAAAAACTTAAATTGGATTACTATGATCATTTAAACTAAAATTTAGGAAAATCGATGTAGCCGTTTTCCGATTTTAGATAAATCGAAAAAAGTGGGTGTAAAAGTGGGCGTAGTCAATTTTTCATTCCGCAAAAACCTAAGTTGGGTTATGACCAACATTTTAAAAAAAATTGTCTAAATCGGTTTTTATATTTGTTGACTTTTTCCAATTTCGAACTTAAAAGTTTTGATATAAATATAAAATTGTTATGAGTTTTAAAGTATTTTAAATGTAGTTTCAGAATATAAGCTTTGTTTGAAAATTCGAATTTAAATTTGAAATACTATAGGTATGCTAAAACAGAGGAAATTAATAAATAACACACAAAAAAATTAATTAATTAAATTCTCTAAAGAGAGGAAAGAAAATAAACTTTCAATTAAATGCAATTATTATATTTTTGTATTATCATGTGCGATCTATTTTCAAAGAAACATTAAGCAAATATTTTACAATTTTACAAAGTTTATTTGCTTTTTCTGATAACATTTAAATAAAAGCTTGTATTAATAATATTTTTTTTATTATTAATTTATTTTAAATTTAAAAAAAAAACTATAAATTTATTGTCACCCAATTGATAACCACATTATGGTAATTTCCATAATATTATGATGGCTTTTTAAAATCCATTTACTTTCGATTTTAAAACAAATATAAAAAATATTACATTATTTTCATGCTGCACTTTGCCTTTATTTTTTTTTTTAATGACTACGATAACATTTAGCCTTAATTATGATCCATTTACGAAAATGCAAACAAAGAAAAAAACAAATAAAATACTAAAATCCAAGATTATAATTAAAACAACAGGATCATAAATTAAAAAGCTTATCTTGACGTTGAAAAACAAAATAAATATATGAACTAAAATTAAAAGGAAAAAACTAAATAATAAAATCCTGTTTCGTATTTGTATGCAGCAAAAGTCAAAATGTGTAGAGAGCAAAAAGGAAACAAAATTAGTATGGAGAAAAAAATGTATAAAAAAATACATACATATAAAACAATAACAATAAAAACATAAACTACAATAACAAAAGCAACATGATAATGACTCATTCATTTTGCAACTCTCTGATAATGAGGTTGTGATGATGATGACAAATTTAACCAGAGGCAAGGATGATGATGGCCTGACTGAACATGCAGCAAAACTACTGCAAACTATTTACTGGTTAGAGTTGAATATTATTTTAATATGAGTGTACGTGGGAGGTGCGGTAAGTTTTTAAAATTCGTAACTATTTTAAAGGCTTATCCAGGAGTTTTATTTATCAAGGAGGACTCGTTTGTAAGGAGCTAAACACGAATTGTCGATGCTCCCAATTATTGAGAGAATGACTTAATGCGGGAATTACAATAGGAGGATGCGGTTTTTGTTTTCAATAACTTTTATGTCACTTATTCTCACTTAGTTATTGAACATTTTCGAAGCAAAAATAAATAATTTTTTCTTTAATTTGAAAAAAGTGCCGCCGAAACACACTGATTGCTCACCAAAGCTTATGGTGAATGTGTTCCATCGGTTTCAATGTGCGAGAGATGGTTTGTGCGGTTCAGGCCAGTCAAAAAAGTTTGAAGACCTAGAATTGGATGCATTACTCCATGAAGATTGTTGTAAAACTCAGCAAGAGCTTTCAAAATCATTGGGAGCTACTCAAGCAGCTATTTCAAAACGTTTGGGAGCAGAAGAATTCATCCAAAAGCAGGGAAATTGGGTACCATACGAATTGAAGCCGAGAGAAATTGAATGATGAGTTTGCATGACCGAACGCTATATAAGAAAATCATTTTCGGACCGCATCATTACTTGCGACGAAAAATGGATCCATTATGATAACTCGAAGGGTAAGAAATCGTATGTAAAGCCAGCCAACCGAATCGACACCAAAGTCAAATGTCTATAACGCTAAGGTAATGCTCTGTATTTGGTGGGACCAAAAGGGTCCTATCTATTATGAGCTGCTGAATTCTGTCCAGACCATCACAGGGAAATTTCTTCATTTATATTGAACTATTTGATTAGCAATGAATTCGGTTATTACAACCAAAACTATTTGCTCCGTGGGACAAAAACTGAAGAATGTTTATTTAAAACAGGAACATATTAACTGTGATATTTCAGGAGTATAACAACATTAGATTGCGTTAGTTTTATTAACCAATAAATTAACAAACAACCCTCGCTGGCAGTTTTGACTTGAACAGGTTAAAGCAAATAAAAATAAAACATTATCAACATCAAAAACAAAAGCAGCAGCAGCAACAATAATAACAACTATTATAAAATAAAATAATAAAAAAATAAAAACAACAAAAACAGAACCAGAAACCCATAAACGAAGAAACTAAAATCGAATTGTATGTCTGTCAGTTCGTCCGTCCGTCTGTCTGTCTGGCTAAATGTCTGACTACCACTGCTACTAAATGTTAATTTGAACAAAGTACATAAATGTCACAAACAGCAACATTTACTACTCGTTCGTACTTTAAACTACAAACAAACATACTTACACTACATGCATGTATGTCCCCTTAGTTTTGTTTAGGTTAATATTGTCTGTCTGTCTGTCCCTGGGTCCATGCTACTAGCTGTACTACGACTATAAATATATATTTATGTTTGTTTGAATGTTGGAGTGTGTGTACCCATCTCTTTTCTAGTTTTAGTTTTTGCGTGTATCCTGCAGAAATATAAAACACATACATACCGAGACAAACATATAAAATGTTCACATAAATAAAATGTCAGTTAAATACAGAACTAATAGCAGTCCTCCTCCAATGCCACCAGTACTATATTCCTCCTTTTCCTCCTATAGCTCGCTCCCTTTGTGATTCTCACAAACACACCTCATCTTCATTCATTCGCCTAAAAATACAAATGTAAAAATTCATGTTAAAATCGTAATTTTACAAGTGCATTTTTTTTGTGTTTCGTTTTTTGTTTTAAAAATGAACATGAAAGAAAAAAAAATTCCCACAATTTTACTACAGGGATAAAAAACTTGGTGTACTTGTACTGGTTTTGGTACAATTTTTACTAATAGGTACCAATGACTATACGATTCAAAAATGTACTATAGGGTATATTAATTTTATCATTTCATTTGTAACACATCGAAATAATGGTCGTAGATCCTTAAATATATCCATCTTCTAGTTATGTATGTCCTTCTGTCCGTTCTAGTAACGATAGAGGGATGAAATTTTCCTGAAATATTCTTTGTTGTTCAGAAATGTTTGATATTGAAAATCGTAGATAATAATCATAAATCATACAACAAAAAAATTAAAGTATTTCAAAATATGTTTTGCTATTTTCTTTAAACATATTGCACATAATACCATGCAATTTTGCATTGTTAAACATC